>NC_061802.1:3987858-4601858 GCF_021462225.1 Girardinichthys multiradiatus
AAACACTGGAAATAAAAATGTTTAAAAATTACACCAGATGTTTTATTCGTCACTCAAACTCCATCGTCAGTTGCAAAAAGTGCAAACAGGAAATATCTCCAGCATTTAGTCCACAAAGAAGGAACCCAACAGAAATAAAAACCTTAAAGGTTTACAGTCATTATTGAAAGGTCATTTATTTCATTAACTCAATTCACCAAGTGAAACACATTAATTATATAGGATAATTAAACACAGATTGATGATTTCAAATCTTTATTTTTGTTACCTAAGATAATTTTCCGCCGACTACAAATGAATACATAACATTTAAGATTAGAATATTACATCAGACCAATAAAACACATTTTTTTAAACTGGAAATGTGTGTTTAATGAGTACTATGTTAAATACCTGCTTACGTTTTGTTTTTTTTTAAAAAGTTCTTTTAATTCTGATGAACGAGCCTCATCACAATGCATTTTCTAATTTATGAAATATTACTCTACTTGTTATATTCTCAGTTTTGCTTCTTAAAACTTGCACAGCACCAGACTCAGTCATATGAAAAAATTGTGAGTCTGGATTATGTAGTATTATTATAGTATTACCCCATACTGGATTCTGTCTGTAGCTGCTAGTAACCATTTTCAGCCACTAGGTGTCGCCTGAGAGCGTTCTCGGAGGGTAACAGGTGCGGCGGATTGAGATGATCACCTGGGGAGGTATAAAGAGGATGGATTGCTAGTACGTCATCGTCTGAGTGTTTGCCTATGAGGTATTTCAACCTGGCCAGAATGATCGTGTCTGTTACAAGTTACCTGTCCTTGTGAAGTAACTCTTGTCTTTGTTTAGAGCTTTGATTCCGCCTCGCTTCCTGGAGAACTGGAGATCATACCCAACCAAACAAAGAAGAACCTGGACTACTTACCAGCTGGCAATCCGTCTGAGCCCCGCCGAGCCGAACTTATCCGCCCTCCGACGATCTTCCAGTCTCCAGCCTCCGAAACCCTGGTGGCCTAGAACGCAGCTATCCGCAGGTCTGGACTCACCTCTCTCTCCCTGGTGGATCAGAACCCAGCTAGGTCCGTTCTGTTAGTTTCCAATTATCCTGCAAGACCATTTCTTACCATCCCTCTCTGTTGCAGTTTCCAGGCCCGAGCAGCGGCTGTCGTTTCCCACTCCAGTCTGTTAATAAACTTCCTAAACGGTTCTTTGGGTGCTTCTGTTTATGTGGGTCAGATCGGCCTTTAACATTATGACAAAAATAAGAATGCATGGTGAAAGTATAATCCACATAAGTATATGTATATACGTATCAGTGTTCAATTAAACTAAAGAAAATATGTTTTGATTTCTTTTCTGTAATAAAAATGAAATTTCTGGTGAAGAATAAATAAAATAAAATTTTCCCACTTAAACTGTCTAAAATTGAACACGTGTGTATCAGGTGTTCAGAATTAGATCATTAATCATTTTTAAGGAGGTTCATCCTGTGTTAACCTAGGATATTTAGTTTGGTGCTCCTGACTGCTTTAAAAGATCTTCATCCATTGAACCCCTCTGTTCTTCAGCTGAACTTTGACCCAATCCACCAGGGGCGGAAGACATCTCTAAATCTAACCCTCAACTCTTACACAAAGCAACAGAATGTTTTTATACAAAAGTAAAAATATATTAATATAAATGTATATGAATAAAAAACTTTACTTTAACCAAATGTTGCTGTTTTAACCGGTGAAAGAGACACAACAAAGGTCTGCAGATAAAAAAGAGCACATTCCTGTCAAAAACACTTATTACATATAAAAATAATTACGTTTTCAGACAAAGCATACATCAGCACATTCATTTCTTATACAAACTTCATCCAATTAAAAAACAAAAAAAACACCTTGCAGTTTATCATTTACTGGTAACGGTAAATAACCCCCCTTCAAACTCTACAGTTTAAATTAATTTCTTACACATCTGATGTTTTTAGGGTAAACAGATGTATTCATGTTTCTATTTTGGCTTCATGTTTGAGAAATATGACACAACAGCACCAATATTTCCAGATGCCGTGTTTTTAACATTGCTCATCGACATAAATAACTAAAATGTGGCAGGTTTCCTCTGCTGAACACAATAGACACAGCCAGAAATAAGTGGGCATTTCTTCTCACCTTATGTTTTGGGGACATTCAGACTTGTGATAAAATTAGGGATTGCAGAAACTCCAAAGAGTGAAACCTTTCTGCACTGGACCAACACCAACAGGTGCCCACCTGGGCTTCCCATTTTCTCTAGGAGCCTCCAGCTCCTCTAAAGGTGGGTCCTCTGCTTTCAGTGCTCACTCCTGCTCCACTGATGATGGGTTTTGCTGGATTTCGAGAAACTCTCGCTGAACACTGAAAGGTCTGAAAATTAAAAAAAAAGACATTGAGACACACTGAAACAAGAGAAGCTGTGATTTTATGAAGGTTGGTGTGAAATAAAACTGGAGTTAACTGAACTGGGTCTGGAGATATCCTGGTATCTTCGTGACGTCTTCAGGTGTATGCATTTGAAGCAACAAGAAGGTCCTAGGTTGGAATCCCAGCAGCAGGCTTTCTGTATGGAGTAGACATGTTTTCATTTATGGTGGCTTTTCTGCTCCAGCTTCCTGCTATATGCATGGACATGCATGGTTGTCTGTCTTGCCCATTGACCGCTGGATGGGCACCAACACCATCACAACCCTGAACAGGATGAAACAAGTCTAGAAAATCGATGCCAGGATATGAACAGAAATAGGAAACCCTGTCCCTAAATAACTAGTCTCTCCCTCTTCAGTGAGATGCTTCTTGTAGCCTTCTATCAGTCTCTGACATCAGTGTGAGGAAAGTTTGCACTGCTCCTTACCAGCTGTGAGATGTTTGAGGAGTTTCTTGCATGTACAGCCTGTTTTGAGTCACCTCAAAGCACCTCAGTGGGATCTGGTCTCAGACTCGGCCCAGGACCTTCCAGGTATTAGTTTTCAGTCAGTCCTTGGTGGATTTACAGGTATATGCTGGTTCGTTTTCATGGTGCAGGGTCCAGTTCTGCTTCAGTGTTGACTTGTTTTACAGATGATCTCCCAATTTTTGTCCTGAAGCCACTGATCCAAGGCAGATGTCATGGTTGATTCGATGATTGTGAGCTGTTCAGGTCCTGCTGCAGCTAACCATCTCCATACCATGACACCTCCATCTCCATGCTCTGCAGCTGGTATGTGGTTGTTTTCTTTGAATGCTGTATTAGCAACATGTCCTCTGTTCTGGTGTCAAGATGATTCAGTTTTACACTCATCTGTCCAAAGAACATTATTCCAGAAGTCCTGGTCTCTGTACATGTTCTCTCAAACTTTAGTCTGACTTTCATGTTTTTCCTCCTTGCACACAATGCATGATCATTACACTATTTTTAATAAAATAATGACGTTGACTATGCTGTCAAGAAGTAATGAAATATTTTGACTTAGTGGAGGGCTGGATTATTATTACTCTTTAATGCAAAAAATAAAGACCAGAGAGCAAAGTGTACCGGAGTCAAATTCTTTGTTTGTACCAATTTGGCAATAAAGCTGATTCTGATTATAAAGTGGAGGGCTGGATTATTATAAAATAAGATTATATTTTGTTTCCTTGTTGCTTGTTTTTTCAAAGAGAAGAGATGTATGTGGTTGGTTGGCCCATGCTTTTCAAATCTTGTTTTAGGTTAATTGATTTTTTTGAAACAAGGGGTTGATTACATAAGATTTGTCTTCTTTCTACTCTTTTTTGTTCATCTTAAAATGTGTTATGTCTATTTTATCTGTTATTAAATAAAATAACAGATATATTCTGGCTAAGAATTTAAAAAAGGTTAGTACACTTACTACACTATAGGTTTGTCCTCATTATCTTAGACAACAATCTGTCTATAATTGACTTTAGCTGTGGTACCCACCGCACTTTAGGTTTTTACTGACAAATAAACCAACAAAATGGGAAGAAAGCAAACAAGACAGACGACAAGACAAGCAAGAAACAAGACATGATGGTAAGAAATTATACTTGAGTGGATTATAATAAGTAACAGATGAAAGTGTTGATGGGCTGCACGGTGGCGCAGTTGGTAGCACTGTTGCCTTGCAACAAGAAGGTCCTGGGTTTGATTCCCAGCCAGGGGTCAAGTTTGCATGTTCTCCTGGTGCATGCGTGGGTTCTCACTGGGTACTCTGGCTTCCTCCCACAGTCCAAAGACATGCCTGTTCGGTTAATTGGTCTCTCTAAATTGCCCTCAGGTGTATGAATGAGTGTGTGCATGGTTGTTTGTGTGTTGCCCTGTGACAGACTGGCAACCTGTCCAGGGTGTACCCTGCCTCTCGCCCGTAGACTGCTGGAGATAGGCACCCGTGCGACCCTCTATGGAATAAGTGGTAGAAAATGACTGACTAACTGAAAGTGTTGATCTACTGACTTCAGTTCCAATGCTACAGATATAAACTTAAATACACTTTCTGCAATCCTAGCATCTTCCTACAGCTCAGTGATTGGTGTAGGAAAATGTGAAAGTTTAAAAAGAAAATAATGTAAAAGTCATAAATATGGTAACAATATAAATAATCTAATAATTATAATATTAATAAAAATGTTTATGTGTATCTTACATATTCCAATTATATAATGAAGTTTATTACAGGGTAAGAAAAATCAACAAAAAAAATACAATAATTATTGAATTTGAATTTAAGCTATACATTTTATGTCTAATTCTTGTCATCCTCTAAAAGGTAAAGTTTGTGCAAAAGCAGCTAAAGTCAAGAAATGCTGCAGAATTTAAAGAGACTCATTGTGTTTCCCGCAGGACAAAGGTGAGCTGCAATGTCATATATTATCCAGAAGATGGCAGCAAAATGATGTTTTGGTCTGTGTCTGGGTGCAACAGTGGACTGCAGAAGTTTCTGCATGTATGATTGGCATAAATGTTTGAATTTATTAATGTTTTGATATGTGAATCCGTGGGTAAGATCAGGAAAGAACGATAAAAATGATGCAGAGAACAACTCCCTCAGTTTGTTTTAAACATAAATCCTGGTGTGTAGGCCTTTCACCACAGCTGGTTTCCAGTAAATACATGCCATGTCTCATTTAGTGAATGACTGCGGGTTTTTGCTAAACATATTACTCAGTCATGTTAACTATATCCATAAGTACCTAAAAAATTAATCATATCTGAAAATAAAAGTTCAAACATTTAGATTCCACTCCTGAAAGTGAAGCCATTTCTTTTAATATTGCTAAAGACAAGGTGGCTAACACAAGGGAGGGTTATGGTCTCAAACACACCATGGTGTAGACAAGATGGACACAAAGCCTGTCTGAGGAGTTTTCCAGGATGAAGATTTGCTTTTTATTTGTGCTTCATAGAGTTTTTATTTCAAAAAAATTCAAAAAAGCAGTGGGAAAGGTCACTAAAGTGAACAGCTGTTGACAACACAATAAATTGTTCTGCTGTTTAAAAGAACAGTCCAGTTGTTAGAAATGACTCTTTTTAGATCTTCTTTTTGCACTTAAGCCAAATGGATTAAAAAAACTGAAACAGCCTTGGATGGGTTTGGAGAACATCTCAGTAGCTGAAGAGAGGTGGTATTGTACAGTATTATATAGTATTCTGAGTACCTGGAAAATTGGTTACCTGGCTAACTGCATTTAGCAGTTCCAGCTACTGAAACAGCATTACTCATTACTTAGCGGCACACTCGCTATCAGAGGTCGTGTGCAATTGTCTTTGATTCATAGAGACACAAACAACAGAAACTTGATGAAGTTTCCTGCTGCCTTAATCTGAGAACATCTAAATGCCTTCTGTCAGCATGTTAGCGTTTGTATCTGCATCATTACTAAACAGTGAGAACCTACTGGCAGAAACTGATAAATAAGACTTGGATAACTGATTTATACATAAATTCATGTATCTGAGTCATTGCATGAGATTTCTTTAGCTGGGCATTAGCAGATTCATACCTCACTGCATGAGCAAGTAGAGAATAATAATTACACAATTACAATCAAGTGATGCAGCATTTTTCACCAAAAAGATGCTCAATGCTGCGCAGACATTCCCAGGCCTTCACTTTCCTTTAGGTCATGCCACGATGATGTTTAAGGTTTCTGGGAAAATGTTGCAAAATAAATGTTTAGAGTCAACAACACTTGTACAGAAAGCATTAGGGGTTATTTTGGCATTAACCCACTGATTAATTGATTGATTAAGGTTTAATTAAAAACATAGTTAAGTTTAGAAGAGGGACAGTATGAAAGATAGGGCTCGCCATAAAGTTCTTTAAGTGTCACAATATTAAATAATACAAATTGTTTGACTCAGTGAGTTACATCAATGCAAGATACAGAAATACTCTATGGCTATAAAAATACTACAGATAGGACAGAGGGATGTTAAAAAATTAATTAAGCCCATTCATCATGTAAAGTTAATCAGAACAGGAGTACACATGCTGTTGTCTGCCACCAGAGGTCAACATGCCGTGCAAACCACATGTAGGCTGGGCTAAAGTGTGCTTGATGGCGATCTAAGCACTGTTGCTGTCTAGTAAAAATGTTGTCTGACTTAGACACAGTTTGATGCAAATGCAGATGAAGTATTTGTATGGAAATTATTTGATTTAAATGAAAAGTAGCCAGTCCATAACAGCCACCAGGGAGCATAAATACATAAATGTGGGGCGTCTATAGGTGCATCCTTGCTACAACACACCTGATTCAAATTCCCTCATCAGCATTCAGTCATTCCATTCAGGTGTGTTGGAGAAGGAGGTACCTGGTAACACATTGCTTGACTTGTGACGTCAAAACTGACATAAATGAGCCTCATAAACTTGGTCAAACCTACTCTGATTTGTACCAAATTACAACCTTCTGGAATTATATTTATACTTCAAAGGCCTGATACGGAAACTCTAGCTAGATCTAGTGGTTCAGATCTCTAGATCTCTAGAGATCTGAACCACTAGAGAGATCTAGTGGTTCAGACTGCATCAAGGAATATTAGCAAATTTCCTGAAAAATAAACACTCATCGCCTCATTCTGTCCTTCTGGACAGCAAAAGTTAAAATTCAGAGGGGCCATTTTGGATAGAAATTGCATTAATCAGGAAGTATTTGAAAAGTTTCCTTGATTGACTTTGAATGTTGATCAGTGGGTCAAATACTGAAAAGTTTTAGTTCATTAAATGCATAAAAAACAAAACAAACTATCTTCAGTCTGTAAACACATCAACAAACTGGGCAGCAGCCTTTTAATGCACTTTGTTTGGAGTTTAGCACAAATCTGATGAAGGTTGGAGACATACTTGACATACGTGATACATAAATGGGGAAAATCCCAAATTTCTTTGTTTCTGGTGTACTGGTCCTTCTCAAAATATTAGCATATTGTGATAAAGTTCATTATTTTCCATAATGTCATGATGAAAATTTAACATTCATATATTTTAGATTCATTGCACACTAACTGAAATATTTCAGGTCTTTTATTGTCTTAATACGGATGATTTTGGCATACAGCTCATGAAAACCCAAAATTCCTATCTCACAAAATTAGCATATCATTAAAAGGGTCTCTAAACGAGCTATGAACCTAATCATCTGAATCAACGAGTTAACTCTAAACACCTGCAAAAGATTCCTGAGGCCTTTAAAATTCCCAGCCTGGTTCATCACTCAAAACCCCAATCATGGGTAAGACTGCCGACCTGACTGCTGTCCAGAAGGCCACTATTGACACCCTCAAGCAAGAGGGTAAGACACAGAAAGACATTTCTGAACGAATAGGCTGTTCCCAGAGTGCTGTATCAAGGTACCTCAATGGGAAGTCTGTGGGAAGGAAAAAGTGTGGCAGAAAACGCTGCACAACGAGAAGAGGTGACCGGACCTTGAGGAAGATTGCGGAGAAGGGCCGATTCCAGACCTTGGGGGACCTGCGGAAGCAGTGGACTGAGTGTGGAGTAGAAACATCCAGAGCCACCGTGCACAGGTGTGTGCAGGAAATGGGCTACAGGTGCCACATTCCCCAGACCTGGGCTACAGAGAAGCAGCACTGGACTGTTGCTCAGTGGTCCAAAGTACTTTTTTTGGATGAAAGCAAATTCTGCATGTCATTCAGAAATCAAGGTGCCAGAGTCTGGAGGAAGACTGGGGAGAAGGAAATGCCAAAATGCCAGAAGTCCAGTGTCAAGTACCCACAGTCAGTGATGGTCTGGGGTGCCGTGTCAGCTGCTGGTGTTGGTCCACTGTGTTTTATCAAGGGCAGGGTCAATGCAGCTAGCTATCAGGAGATTTTGGAGCACTTCATGCTTCCATCTGCTGAAAAGTTTTATGGAGATGAAGATTTCATTTTTCAGCACGACCTGGCACCTGCTCACAGTGCCAAAACCACTGGTAAATGGTTTACTGACCATGGTATCACTGTGCTCAATTGGCCTGCCAACTCTCCTGACCTGAACCCCATAGAGAATCTGTGGGATATTGTGAAGAGAACGTTGAGAGACTCAAGACCCAACACTCTGGATGAGCTAAAGGCCGCTATCGAAGCATCCTGGGCCTCCATAAGACCTCAGCAGTGCCACAGGCTGATTGCCTCCATGCCACGCCGCATTGAAGCAGTCATTTCTGCCAAAGGATTCCCGACCAAGTATTGATTGCATAACTGTACATGATTATTTGAAGGTTGACGTTTTTTGTATTAAAAACACTTTTCTTTTATTGGTCGGATGAAATATGCTAATTTTGTGAGATAGGAATTTTGGGTTTTCATGAGCTGTATGCCACAATCATCCGTATTAAGACAATAAAAGACCTGAAATATTTCAGTTAGTGTGCAATGAATCTAAAATATAGGAATGTTAAATTTTCACCATGACATTATGGAAAATAATGAACTTTATCACAATATGCTAATATTTTGAGAAGGACCTGTATTTACCTGGATCTCCTTGTAGGAATCTGGAAAACATTTTTCTTTTATGGTCATCGTTTGTTACATTGAATTGTTGAATGAAATCAAAGTTTGCACAAATGAAACTGAATGTGTCGGAGTCCTTAGAACAGGGAACTGAAACTCCTTCAGAGCTGGTGTCCTGAAGTTTTAGATGCATCTCCAAATAATTAGCTCATTAGCAAAGTTTTGAAGAGCTTGAATGCGTCCTGAGGAGGCAATACAGCCATTTTATTCAGGTGAGAAAACCAGGGACATGTCTACAAGTTGCAGAACGCCAGTCTTTGAGGAATGGAGTTGGAGACTCCTGCATGAGAACATTACAATCAGCCAAAACTGGAATAAGCATGTTCAACCTCAAAGAAAAACGGAAACTCTGGTCAGTACATCTCTGAAGTAACTACAATGACACTTTTTTCTACACCAACAAAACCACGTTATAAATATTACATTGCATTTCTGCCAAGAGCTGACCTTTGGTGTTCTAAACTCTTAACCTCCCATGTAACTTCTGGTCCCGGTTTTGGTGCTGAGCCTGGCCCAGAAACAGTTAATGTGTTGCATCAGAATTCCCAGATCTCCTCCTTTTTCTCATGCGATACAAGCAGCCAGTAAAGAGATAAAAGCACACAAATGAGTTATGGTCAGTAATTAGTTCGAAACAGCTTGCAGCCTCAGAGTGCAGTTTGAGCCTTAATATTAAGGTGCATGCTGTATAACCGATGCATTGACTCTGTCATTAATGTCAAAAAGGAACAGAAAACACCAAATTATATAACCCTAAAGTATGTTCATCTCCAGCAACATTTAGAAACCATTGAAACATTGGTGGTATGAGATCTTAAGGTCCAGATTTCTATTAAAATAAGTGTTTCTGTTGTTATAGGGTTAGTGTGGTAGCTAATCAGGTTCTAAAGGAATATGTACTGACCACAAACACAGTCAAGTTCAGGCCTGGTGTAAATGTTCCAGGTTCCACTGTCTCAGTAGGTTACAGGCATTTTGTTTATCTGGGCTTCCCGGTTCTGAAACATGAAGGTGAACCACCTCCTCTGTAGATCTATCCATGGCAAGTCTTCCTCTCCCCCCCTACATAACGCTGCACTTCCCCTTCAGTTTGTCAGCTCGTTTCTGTTTCCCCGAGCGTTTCCCGTCAATGCTCAGGCTCATGTCCCGCTTCTTCTCCAGCGCCAGCAGCTCCTGGAAGAGTTCCTTCACGTTGGTGTTCGTCTTTGCTGACGTCTCCATGAAGGCGCACTTCCAGGATGTGGCCTGAGCCTCTCCCACTTTCATCTCCACCTCGCGCTGGGCTGTCTCATCACTCTTGTTGCCCACGAGCATGATGGGAATGGACTCCACACTCCCTTTGATGGCCAGAATCTGCAGAGTCAGAATGTCGGGTATAATTAGACACAAACATTAACTAAGAATGGCTATGGTTTTCTTTTATTAAAGCACCTTTTGGCTTAATTTCAACATTCAGTCCTCCAGAAGAGTTGCTGTTGTTGCAAGAGTTTCCTGACATTTGTTCAGTTTCATCCTTTAGCTTAATTCATAGTGTGCAGATTGGTTACACAAGATCAAAAGGATCTCATTTTTCAGAAGGTATTAGTCAGAAGGATATATTTATGATCTCATATACATGATCTCAAGGTGTTTGAGTTTCTTTATGGATCTGTTTCCTCTCGGTTGTTTTTGTTCTCTAGTTGCTGTTGTAGTTCATTTATTGTAGATCAGATTCTTGGTTCATTCTTGTGTTTAGATATTTCTGTTACTTCCATGGACTTCTCTGTATTCCTGTTCGTCTGTGTTAATTAGCCTTCCTCCTTCAGTTCCTCTGCATTCTCCCTGCCACCAGCTGCTCCACCTTCCATCTGCTCAGCTGTTCTGGTTCATTGGTCATTTCTACACCCAGCTTCTGTGTTTAACTCTCCGGTTTTCACACCTCACCACTGAATCCTACTGTCTCTCTGTCTATGTTCCATGTCCAGCTGTTCCTTGTAAGTTTACCAGTTCTATCATCATCATCATTAAAATGTTTCTACTCACCATGCGGCTCCCACACTCCTGTTTGGATGTTGGTCCTGCAAAACACCACTGCCTTATGGCATATATGCTAAGCTTTTTAGATGAAAACTGTATTTCTGAAGAGTTTCACTGTACTGTAACTACTCTTATGTTTCTTTTTATGACCTTTATAATAACTGTTGATTCAGGAACAACTGCTTTTCAGATGTTTTTAGATCTAAGTGCAACGTTCAACATTGTAGATCCTGCTATCATGGCTTGAGCAATGTGTGGGCATTAAGGGAACTGCTCATCAGTTCAAATCTTGATTAACAAATAGGAGCTTCTCAGTCCAGACAGATACTTATCCTCAGCCCCAGCCCTCTTAGTTGTGGAGTTCCTCAATGATCCATCCTAGGGCCAGTCTTATTTCCTTTATATACAGTATGTTGTCCCGAAGTTCCATTTAAGAGAAATGTAATATTTTGTTCCCCTGCTTTGCAGAAAAACTTTGCTAAATTGGAGTTTATGGTAGAGTTCAGGGAGCTCCTAACTTAGCCTAAAAATTCCTCCTAAGGATTTTCAGCTTCAGAGTGATTCAGTTCACTGCTGAGAGCAACTCTGAGCGAGGAGACAGAGATTCCTATCTTAGTGAGGAGGTGTGGTTGACCCCGTTGCTAGGTGTAGACAGTTTTCTTGAAAAACAGTTCCTAAATCATCCGACTGACTTGGAGAATTTTTGCAAAGTAGAGTTTCTAAATATTACCAAGTCTGACTGAATGATGACAGTGAATCAAAAGGTGCTTCAGCAAAGTGTTAGTTTAAAGGTGCTTACATGTATGCAAAAAGTTTATTCCAAGCTTTTTATTTCCACCCATTTCAGATTTGTAGTTTCCTATAATATATAGCATATATGTCATTTAAAGGTGATAAAAGTTTTGAAATTGTTCACATTTCTTGTATCATCTTAAAACTGCAGTAAAACAATTGGAGGTTGATTAATGGTGCTTTTGTATTGTGCAAATTCTGAAAACTGTTGAGGTGGTATCTCAAGAGAACCTTTTTTAACAATATGGTCTCTGAATCTTTTGCTAAAAAGCTTTTCTCTGGCGCTGAAATACATTTAAAATATGCTGCGTGGAACAAACCACCCCTCTGAGGTCCCTGTTTTCCAGAAGAGGCGGAGACGGACCTGTTGGTAGATGGGTTTGAGCTCCTCCAGGGATTGGCGGCTGGTAATGGAGAAGACCAGGATGAAGGCGTGGCCTTTGGAGATGGACAGCCGCTGCATGGCGGGGAACTGGTGACTTCCTGTTGTGTCGGTGATCTGAAGCGTGCAGACGCTCTTGTCACAGCTGATCACCTGCAGAGACGACAGGCATCTGTTTCATTTTGGTCAAGCAATAATAACTGGGTCAGATGTATCTTTGCAACACCAGGTTTCTGCAGATCTTCATTCTTTTTAAACCAAATATTTTTAAAACTTTGTTGATTCAATCAGAATTTTACTAAACTAATTAATAGGAGGTCACTTATTAAGGGAAGTGCTGCTTTGTTTAATTTGCAATCAGCCCTCGTCTCGCAATATTTTGCCTCCAAGTGGACAGACTTCATTTTAAATCCTTTTTTCTGAACAAGCAATCAGACATGTTCCACTTGTGTCTCACTTGTCTGTAGGTGTCCTCCACTGTGGGGATGTAGGTGTCTCTGAAGGTGCCTTTAACAAACCGAAGAACAAGCGAACTCTTCCCCACCCCACCAGCTCCAAACACTACCACCCGGTAGTCATTACTCTGCTCAGGCATTCTGGGAGCTGAAGTCCTCCTGCCACTCTGGAACAATCACCTGTATGCTGATGAGACAAGATGACAACAGACAGTTAATTTAATGTTGCTAAAAGTCCAGAGCAACTGATTGCCTTCAGAAATCACGTAAATAGTAAACAGTTTCCATCTGTGTAGTAAAGAAACGGCATCATGAAGACCAAGGACAACAGCTGACAGGTCAGAGGGAAAGCTGTGGGGTATTTTAAAGCAGGTTTAGGTTCTAAAACAACATCCCCCAGAGCTCCGTTCAATCCATCATCTGAACACGGAGAGAGGATTGACCAACTGCTGAACTATAGGGACATCCACCTAAACTTACAAGCCGAGCAAGGAGAGGATTAATCAGAGAAGCAGCCAGGAGGCAACTTGTAACTCTGGAGGACCTGCAGAGATCCACAGCTCAGGTGGGAGAATCTGTCAACAATACAGCTTTTTGTCATGCACTCTATAAATCTGGCTCTATTGGAAGTCACGTTTGCAGTTTGCCACAAGCCATGTAGGGCACACAGCAAACACGTAGAAGAAGGTGCTCTGTTTAGAGGAGAAGCTAAATCCAGGACAATCCTGAAAGAAAACTGTTATTAGCTGAAAATAACTTGAAACTGGGACGGAGGTTCACCTCCAATGTAATGGTTTAAACCAGAGCATATTCATGTCTTAGAATGGCCTAGTCAAAGTCCAGACCTAAATCCAGCTGAGAATCTGTGGCAAATATGAAAGCTGATGCTCTCCTTCCAATCCATCCACCTTTCCAATTATGCACTACTTTCTATTGATCTGTCTCATATTATCCCAATATAATGCAGTTTTTAATTTGCAGTTTGCGTTTGTAACGTGACGAAATGTGCTGAAGCGGGATTCTGAGCACTTTTTAAAGGCTCTTTAAAGGTGGATCAGAGTGAGGCTGAGGAACGTTTGAGGACAGAAAGTGGAGCAGATAAAAAGGAAGCGGGGCAGATTTGATCATAATGAAACATGTCTACAGACAGAACAGAGACCAGTTTCATGGATGGTGAAAACCACGACAGGCAGGATTTCATTCAGGGCTCAGGCAGCATTTTATGTTTACATTGGTATGTTTTTCTTTTTTTGATCAGATTTACCCTAAAACATGTTTCTATGCTAAATTACATTCATGTGTCATGCTGTGGAAAATATTTCTGAACTTTGGTGTTTTGTGTCAGGCCAGGTTCTCCTACGCTCCTCACTGACGTCACCAACCTCCTTATCTGCTCCACAGACTCTCACCAGTCAGCAGGTCGGTGATTGTTCCCTGCAGTCAGCCACACACACACCTGCCTCCTGATAGCATCCTGAGTGTTTACAGCCGTGGCGGCATTACAATGTGAGTGAGAGGGGGGTTGCTCCGTCGCCGTGGTTACTGCCCTCCGAGGAGGCACCAAAAGCGACAGAGATGGACTGCAGAGAGATTTATGCACTGAAAGAGCAGCACAAACATTTCATCACCAGCAGGGCCATTACCATGGTTACCTGCCTGCCCACATCTGACATCACTTCCTCTGCGGAGGCAGGCAGCAGGGAAAACACCGGCGAGTGGACCAGCATCACGGGGGCTGCAGACACACATCCAGATCAAGCCTTATATTTTCTGTGGAAATGCTGGATCTTCCAGAAATCGTCTTCAAATAAGATCCAAGTTGTTTTTTATCTGTGTGTGTGCTGATTTATTTTCTATAGTTTTTTTTAATCTACTTGTTTTAACCAGGAAAGACCCAATGGGTATTTAAAATTTAAATTACAAGGATGTCCCGGCGAAATGACAGAAGCTCAGAACAGCACTATTATAAAACACAGCGATAAAGGTTATAGAACCTGAAAGACTCACAAAAGTATAACTAAGTCCAATGCTTATCCAAGGCATATTCAACAGTATGACCAAATAAATCATCAGTCAAAACCTTTAAAAATCTTTAAGATTTTGTAGAAACGGTCTCCAGTTTCACGAAAAAGTATTTGCCCAAATGTTTTAGATAATCAAACTTATTTTAATATCAATAATAACCTGAAAAAATATAAAAATTGCCGAATTGCTCTAATTCAATGAAAGTTAATAGTTTCTGAGTATGAACCGCCTATATAAGGTCATGCTACAGCATCCTCAACTGATTTGAGTCCAGACTTGGACTAGGCCATTTCTTTAGCCTATTCATTGTTGCACTTGCTGGTGTGCTACAGATACTTGTTCTGTTACAAAACCCAAGTCCTCAGAATTCATGGTTCCATCAATTACAGCAAGTCGTCCATGTCCTGAAGCAGCAAAGCATCCCCATATCATCACACTACCACCACCACGTTTGACTGTGGGTGTGATGGTCGTAATAAAAAGTTCCTCTTTTCTCTCGTTGGTCCACCAAACATTTTCACAAACGTTGTGGGGATCATCATGGTTTTTGGTAAATATGAGTCAGGCCGTTGTGTTCCTCTTGGTCAGCAGTGGTTTTGGATGCGGTGCAATCCCATGGATGCTTTGTTTGCCCACTTTTTACCTTATTATTGAATTGTAAACTCTGACCTAAACAGAAGCTGTTAAATGTTGTTAGAGGTTCCTTTATGATGTCCTGGATGATTTATGGATGCTGTCTTGGAGTTACGTTGGTAGGCCAGCCACTCCTGGGAAGGTTCTTCACTTTTCCATGTTTTCTCCATTTGTAGGTAATGGTTCTCACTGCAGTTCTCTGGTTCTCAAAGCTTTAGAAATAGTTTTGAAAGCCTTTCCAAACTGATAAATGTCAGCAACGTCGGATCTCATCTGCTCATCTGGCCTTCTTCCTGATGTTTTCTGGTAGCAAACAGGCCTGGGTATAGCTATGTGAAATTCATCACATTTTCTACGTCTTCAAGGTGTTTGAGTTTCTTTATGGATCTGTTTCCTCTCGGTTGTTTTTGTTCTCTAGTCATTTTCTACGTCTTCTTCCATAGTGGGTCGTGGGGGAGCTGATGCCTATCTCCAGCAGTCTATGGGCAGGAGGTGGGGTTCACCCTGGACAGGTCGCCAGTCCATCGCAAGGCAACACAGACATGACTAAGGACAATGTAGAGAGACCAATGAACCTAACAGGCATGTCTTTGGACTGTGGGAGGAAGCCGGAGTACCCGGAGAGAACCCACGCATGCACAGGGACAACATGCAAACTCCATGCAGAAAGACCCCCGGCCGGGAGTCCCGCTATGTGAAATTGAACAAAAAAATTTGACTAGCCAGTTGATTCATGATTAAACAAGGGGAACATTTATATTTCTACACAGAGACCAGGTTGGTTTGGATAGCTTTTATTTCGCAAAACTGCATTTCGTATTTATTCAGGTTATCTTTGTCTGATGTTAAATTGTGTCTAAGACATCTAAGTGTGACAGCAAAGCCAAATCTGAAGAAATCTATGTGGGCAAATGTTTCTTCACAGCAATGTAACTTTTTATTCTTTAGTGGAACTATTAGCATACATCAACAGATTCACTTCACTGTTTCCATATTCATCCATTAATGACGTGTTTAAGGTTCTGATAAAAAAAATGCCAGAACTACTATCTTACTATCTTTAGATACATTCATTTTATTATTATTTTCTTTTATTATTACTTGACCAAATGTCACACCAGCTAAGCAGGTGGGGTTGACAGCCCACAGTACATCTCAGGAGAAAGAGATAAAACAAGGAACAGGAAGTTCTGCTGCAACCAATGAATCTGCAGCTTTGTGACAGTTTTCTCCTTCCCAAACCAGAACCGACTAGCTGGGTGAAACAGTCACTCTGGATGGTATTAATGTAACCTTTGAGATCAATTTAACGAACCTTGTTCAAATCTCTTATAAAACAGGCTTCTAAGACATGTTTCTTCTGCATTCATCCTTCTTCAGCCTCCCTTATCAAAACTGCTCTGATAAAATATATCTAACAGAAGAGGCAAGCATTTGATCTATTTTAAGAGCAGGATTAAAACCTTTCCTTTTGATGAAGGTTTCCCTGAGCTAACTCTGGAGTTCTGCTGCTATAGATCAAGTTTGTTTTCTCCTTCTTTCCCCATAAAAATCACACCTGCTCCAGTGGTTGTGTTTGTCGGTCTCTTTCTGTACTCGTAAGCCCCTGTTGGTCGAAGGGCTTGAACTATTGGAAGGCACAATTACAAATGCCTTGGGATGATGCCTTGATAAGGCAGCACAAAGTCAGCTACAACCAAGTACCTGCAAAAAGTAAGACAGGTCCTAGGAAGCCAACGGACTGGTAAAAACAAAGTCCAAGCCATTAATACCCACACCCCACCAGTCATCAGATACCCTGCAGGAATTCTAACATTGCCAAAGGAGGAGATAGAAGCCACTGATATCAAGAGAAGGAAGCTCCTTGCAATGCATAGAAGGTTTCACCCAAAGTCCATCACTCTAAGACTGTAGGAGGAAGGCCGAGGTCCAGGGAGGGTTAGTACCTAGGGTGGTGGCCTTGGATCCAGCTGGGTGCAAGATTCTGGCAGGGAAAGCCAGCATGGAATGCCTTAACCAGGTGGCAGGAAGAGACTACAGCAGGAGTGGCCAAGTCCAGACCTTGAGAGCTGGTTTCCTGCAGTTTTTAGATGCATTCCTTGTTCAACACACCTCAGTCAAATGAATGGCTCATTACCAGGCCTCTGCAGGCCTGAATGAAAATATCATAGCAATAATAATAATCCAAATAATCATCTTGAGTAAATCAGGGTATTTTAGTTAGTCAGGTTAACTTTATTAATGTCATGGTTAGTCGTTAATATGTGTATTGTATTATGAACTAATTCAATTCAAATCTGAGACTTAAAGATTAATTTTATTTCTTTAATTTCTCACTAAAATGCAAGTTTTAAAACAACCCAAATAATATCCAGTTCCAAGCAGCAACCTAACAGGTAAACTATTCACAGCTTATTTTTAGTATGGAATAATTAGCACAAGTTCTGTAATTTCCCAGCTCTCTAACACGAGACAGGACACAAACAGCAGACAGTTCACACGCTCACAAACTGGAAGCTCCAACTATTTAATCCATTTTGTGTCTACTTTCCTGGAATAATGCATACTGGATGCTTTCTAGCTCCATCATGCCAGCCCCAGAAGATAATAACAGTATAATAATAATACTAATGGTCACATGACTGTTCTGCAGTTATAAAAGTATTCGGTCCAGTGAATAACAGAGCTGGTAGTACAGGTACATTCACTCATTGCATCCTCCCCTGCAAGGGGATGATGCCCCATCATCAAGGGGGAGCTCAGAGTAGAGCTGCTGCTGCCTCTCTGCATCAGAAGTAGTCAGATGAGGTTCATCTGATCAGGAAACCTCCTCGAAACTATCATGACCCATAGGTGTGAGGTTTCGGGTTTTTTTTGTGTTCCTGCTGTTTATTATGTTCCATAAGGTCTTGCCATATACTGTTTATTACTCTGTATTAGTGTCAGTTGGTTCTTGCCTTAGTAATTAATTTCTTTAGAGGATTTCTGAGAATATCGCAACACGAGGAGATGCTGGAGTAGATCCAGAAGTTACTAAAATGATTGTATGTCCTTTCTGGCCTGGGATATCCATGGATATCCATGAAAGATCTGTAGAGTGTCACCAGGGAGAGGATACAGGGTTTTCCTATTGGACCTGGGACACCCCCTACCGGACTGCAGATAAGAATAGATTAATCTTATGTTGTTGCTAAAAATCATTTTTGTCTGAAATGTTCAAATCCCATTTCAACCTGGGAAGACTCACATAATGGAGAAACAACAAGAAGACGGTTAAAGAGATTATTTCTTTGGCGCTCGGACCCCTGAGGAAGACGTAAACGGTGAGGATGAAATGAGTTTGAATAAACATCTTAGGATGATGATTAGGTATGTCTTCCCCCCGGGATCCGATCCTGGTGGTGGTGTAGGCCTTGGTATGGAAGGAGTTGGGAGCCCATGGTGGAGAAGAGGTGGAGGAAGGTCAAAGCTCGGCAGAAGAGCGGTGTCTTCCATGCAGAAGGTCTTTAAAAGTGATGCCCTGGGAGATGATTGGCCGAGGAGGAGTGCGGACCTGCCGTTGATTGGAGCAGCCATTGAGGAGTGATTGGAGGAGACGGGGTGGTGAGTCTTCCATGTTGAATTTTCGTTTAAACTCCATTTCCCAGCTGGCACATATTATTTGTGCTATGATCAGACTTTATTCCTACTTCACCCTCAGTGAAAATGTGTGGAAAAACTCCAGCAGCTGCAAAAGGATTTAAAAGGCTTTAGTCTCTCCCAGGCTTTTTGGCTGCTGCTTGTTCTCACAAGATGAAAAAAGAAAACATAAAATGCAGATGATCTGTACTGTTGCACAGTGGAACTTTAAAGAGCGTTAATTTCTATAAAACCGATCAGAAAAGGTTTTAAGAGGATACGTTTTTATACTTTACTGATTTTATTTTCCAACCCCATTGATGTTATTTTTAGCACAGGATAATTGACAGAAAAAAAATAAAAAACAGTAAATGTCAATTTCTTGTGTGGGTGAGTCTGTTCTCAACTAACAGGATATCTGAAGGAAACTGATGCTATTCCGCTGTTTTAAAAATGTCACTGCAGTTGTGTTCACACACACACACACACACACACACACACACACACACACACACACACACACACACAGCTTTGTTCTCAGTTTCAATCAGCCGCAGCTCCACAGGCTCATTATCTCCTTACATCATGTTAATCTGCGTGACTGCGCTCCATAGTAAGGACGGCTCGTGCACGCGCACAGCTGGACACGTGCACCCACTCCCATTACATAAACACGCAAACACAGACACACACAGAACCTGATCAGTACCGAGCCGGACTTTAGAACCAATCCGAGCCGCTGCCAGTCCTCCTGCCCGCGGATGATGGATGGACTTTCTGGTGCGTGTCTCTGCGGTGTGGGTGTGATGTTTGCGGACTCACCGTGCGTGTATTCGCCGGATCCTCTGGGGTTCTCTCCCTGTAGGCTATGTGGGTCGTTTAGTCGTTTAGTCCGGAGCGTCTGTGAGCATCCCGAATCCTCCGCCGTCTGACTCACATTCCCATCATCATCACCATCATCGTCAGACCTGCTGCTGGTCGCTTCACTCCAACCCTCCTCTTCCTCCTCCTACTCCCTTCTCCATCACCTCCTTCCCCTGCTCAGCTGGCAAACACAGAAGAAACAAGACTTCAGCCGGTTTTCTTTGGGGGTTTTTTCCAGAATAAAAGCCTTCACTGCATTACATTACATACAAAATAAACGAATATTATTATTATGATGATTTAAAACAATTATTATTATTATTAAGCCAATATCAGAGGAGTTTAAGACAATACTTATAAAACATGTACTAATCCTTCATTATGATTCTGTGATGACCATAATAAAACAATAATTCTTAAAAATCACACAATAAAAATAACATAAATGTGCATAAAAATACACATTATTATTATCATTAATGATGTTCGCCTGTAAAAAAGTCTCAAAATGAAAGAACACAAGCTTACATAAAACAAGAAACAGATTAAAACACAATAAATATCACCAAAATCAAATAACTAGTTAATTAATTGATGTGCACTACAAATTAAGAAAAAGCAAACGCACGCACTAATAATAATAATAATAATAATGATAATAAGGTCATCCTTGCATATAAAATCCCCACCATCAGACAAAAGCTAAAAAGTTAACAAGATAAAAAAAAAAAAAAAAGAAACATTAGCTCACAGGACGGCTTTGATGGATCTGACGTTATTGTCCAGAAGCATTTAGTCCCAATAAATAAAACAAATACATACATTTAGTGTATGGGACTTTTAGTTTGAAGGCTGTGCGCTGCTACCAACCGGAAGTCTCACTTTCACCATCTTCCTCTTTCTTGATAAAAATATATTTTCTTTCACACCTTCAACTCAGCGTCACTCAAACACGTCAGCAGGAGAAAAAATTATGAAACGCATGAATCACATAGTTTTCTTTTTTTTTAAACACTTGAACTATGATTTTTCTGAAAAATAAACAGTTATTTAACAGTTCGGTTATATTTTTCACAAACATAGAACAATAAATAATTTTTGTCTGTATTGCTAGATTAAACAGATTGCAAAACACCAACTTAGCCGACAAGAACACTGTGGTCTAATTCTCTGAAGAAAAGCCCAAGACACATCATGATGCTGAGAGATTTTTTATTTTGTGACTCTGTTCTGATGTTTTGTGGCAGAATGTGAAAACCTTTGCAGCAAATGATTTATTAATTGTTCGCCATGACCTAATGTTTGAATGGATAAATGTAACAGGAGGACTTCGTTATAACTTTAAACTGAAAAGGGGTCCATGAACAAATTAAAAGCTTTTGTTTGTGGTGAGGAGCATAAGGAGAGGATTTTAGGATTTATAGACTAAAAAAAGACAGGAGCAGTTAAAACAGTAAGAAAGTAAATCCTCTTTATATCCACATTTAAGAAAATTAACACTTCATAAAGGTTTTCTGTAGAACTTTTTCATTTAGTTCTGGAGAAATCCTGACAAACTTTGACATGGGATTTAAATTAACTGAGTTTTGCCGAGATATGTTTCTACACATCTCCCAGAAGGTCACAGTGCAGTATTTCAGTCAGATTGTGCTCTGAACTTTGACTAGGTCATTCTAACCTTAAATAATTTTGTTTTTGTGCCATTCTGTGTTTGGGATCATAGTTCTGTTGATGACCCGGCCTAGGCCGAGCTTCAGCTGTCAGACAGATATCCATTCATTTGACCCTGACATACTTTGTTTTCAGAGCCGGCCCAAGGCATCAGTAATCTCAGCTGCTGCTTGGAGCCTCCCATGAATGTTTGATTTTAACACAGTGTTTGAACTCAGTTTGTTCACAAATACATCTCAGCTAATAATATCCATGATTGCTCAGCTAGTTAAACGTGGCCCAAATCTTCCACCAAATCTGTATTAAAATGTTGTTAAAATGTTAAAATATTAAAATGCTGTTAGTGGTGGTGATATTCTGAACATTAAAGCCCCATACGACCTTCGGCCTGCCCTGTTTGTTACACAGAGGAGTTTAGGGTGGACTCAGTGACTGCAGGGTACCCAGGTCTAGTGGCAGCAAAACAAGCCCAAATCATCACTCTTACACCTCCGTGCCTGACAGTCGGTTTGAAGTGGCTGGTTCACACCAAACATGGTCCTGTGCAATATAGCCATACATCTCTGCTTTGGTCCCATCTGTCCAAAGTGGAATTGTACCTTGATCTTCCGATTCATTCACATGCAACCTAAGTCATGGGGCCATATTCTCTGTAATTACATCAAGCTATGCTAGTTTTTATTTTTTGTGCCATATTTATAATTGTTTACATATTTAAAATAAATTTTTTTTGATTATATAGCATTATTTGTATAAATACAAAAAATGTCACAGATATAAAACTCAAATATATGATATTGACTAATGTTTAAATAAACATTCTGGACATTTGATCATTTGTCACGCTCCTTTGGTAATGAAGGAGCACTATAAACAATAAACTACAGCCTAGGCGTGAGACTCCTGTCCTCTAGGACCGGGGTCCTGCAACTGTAAGATGTGTCTCTCTGTCAACACACCTGAATCACATAATTAGGTCATTAGCAGGACTTTGTAGAACTTCAGTGTATGAGAGGTCATTCAGTCCTTTGATTCAGGTGTGTTGGACTTGGGACACATCAAAACGTGGCAGGACACCAGCCCTCGAGGACTGGAGTTTCACACCTCTGAACCACAGCAAAGAAATCTAAATCTCTACCTAACTTTTACATATTATGAAAACACTTAAACACCACTGTAAATTATTTTAAAGAAGTCAATTTAGACTGAAGTCAGAAGTCTACTGTTGTGTATACATGGTTAAGGTGGTGAAAATATCTCACCAAAGCTTAGATGCCCTGATACTGTCTCTCAGATAGCACTGAGCTTTGTCACAAACTAAAAACATTCAACACGCCTCAGTCATGTTAAAGACAATTAAATAAAGACTGACAAGTATGGCATGTTTGGATGGGGGTAAAACCTTTCCAAGAACATGGCAGCACAGCTATGGACTTAAAAATGATACCTGAATGAAGAACAAGACTTCTGAAAAATGTCTACTGGACAAATGAGACAAAACCCGAGATGTTTGGGTCTAGATGTACAGCGCCTAGATTGGAGAAAATCTAACATAGCATGTCAACACCTCATATCAGCTGTCAAGCACAACAAATGTTCTGATGCTAAAGATGGATCTGTAAGATGTTGGATCATGTGATGTTCTTAGTCTAGGAGATACATTTCTATTCTGGGTTAATCTAAATAATGACACCATGGATTCTATTCATTTTTATTTTTGCTGATACATGAAACACAAGAACTAAAAGAAGATCTACGGGTTCACTTCAGTGAATTAGACCTACATCAGACAACAGTCATTGAAAGTTCATTTATTTTAGTAATTCAATCCAAATGGAAAACACATTGATATATTTCAGTTTGCTTATCAGTTATTTATTCAAATTGGATAAAAAGTTTTTCTATCTAAGGAAACCCAGCAGATTGCATCCAGTCAGTGACTTGCAGCATTCCCTCCTCCTGGATGAGCATGTAGAGACAGTGGACAGTCACTGGTGTTGACTTTGCAGCAATCCCTCATACTGAGCATGCATGTAGCGACAGTGGAGAGGAAAAACTCCCTTTTAACAGGAAGAAACCTCCAGCAGAACCAGAACCAGGCTCAGTATGAGCGGCCATCTGCCACGACCGACTGGGGGTTTGAGAGAACCGAGCAGAGACACAAAGAGAACAAAGAAGCACTGATCTAGGAGTACTTTCTATGGGAAGGAAAAGTAAATGTTAATGGATGTAGCTCCTTTAGTCGTTTCACCTAGAAAGAAAGAACAGATAAACTCTGAGCCAGTTTTCAAGGTTAGAGTCTGAAAGAGAGCACATAGAGTTAGTTACAGTAGAAGCTCAGTCAGTAGCCATGTCTAGGAGAGAGAAATGGTCAAACATTAAAAGACAGGGCCATGTGGATCATCGGTAGAGGGTGAGCATTAAGTTGTTGCCAGCAGAAGCTCGGACGATGCCCCTCTCCAGAAAGGTGTCACAGGCAGACACAGAGTCAGGCCAGGTGTAGCTTCTAGGAAGAGAAAAGAGAGAACAAAGTTAAAAGCTGAAATAACAGCAAATAATGCAAAATTGGAGAGTAGTGTGAGAATGTAGTGAAGAGGGTGAAAGTGGTCATTATGTCCTCCCGCTGCCTAAGCCTATAGTAGCATAACTATACAGATAGTTTCAGTTCAGATTATTTAGTTAAACGGCGCTTATTACAACAATGTCGTCTCAAGGAACCCCACAAAGGGTCCCACTGATGGTCATTGTTATACTAAAAACCACAAGGATTGGGATACCTCCCTCTGTCAGACTGATTATAACCATTGGAAAAGAGAAGGGGTCATACAGGTAGCAGAAATGGAGGGTGTGTTTGCACCTCAACCATAACTGAGCCGGTTTAGGCTAAATCTGACTCCCCCTTACTCCAACCAACAGGGAGGGAGGAAGGCTCCCTCCCTGATAAACTAAGCCACTCTAACTATAAGCTTTATCAAAAAGGAAAGTTTTAAGCCTAGCCTTAAAAGTAGACAGGGTGTCTGCCTCATGGCCATGAGTGTCTTCAGTCAGAGGCTTCTTCAGATCTGCTGTAAGACGGAGCGCTACAGGAGATCCTTCCTGCCCACAGCCATCACTATCTACAACAACTCTTTGAAGAAAACTGCAAAATATGAGCTATAACATTTAATTTCCCTTTATGATTATTAAAGTATTTTTAATTCAATTTTTTTAATTCAATTTCAAGCATTTGTTTTGTTATTTTTGATTTTTATAGCATATATATATATATATATACTATATATTAAATACATATATACATATGTATGTATAAATACATATATATTAAACCCTCAACAAGGAGGCTTATAAGCTGGGTGGTCACAGAGTGCCGTATCCAAGCTTATGAATGGAAAGGAAAACATCAGGAAAAAGATGCACAAGTTGCACTCAGTAAACTGTTTTAGCATTCGTTCGTATGTTGAATGAGTCTCTGTTTTGGATATGGTACAATCAAAGTGGTATCAAACACTTTTCATGCATGTAAAGTCTCAAAACTATGAACTACTTCCATAAACTGTGCAAAGTGAGGTATTTTCTAACACAAAATCTCTATACAAATTGGCAAATATAAAACTAAACTAATAATGAATATTAAAACATATATAATAAAATAATTTCACTATATTAAAATGAAATAATCATTTTGTCTACTTATTATACAAAGTCGATACATGACCGAGGAGGCCAGTTTTCACCAGTATCTACAATGTAACAATATTAATCTTTCTATTTCTCAACCACTCAAAGTGGAAATTTTTTGTCATTGTGAAGCTAAAAAGATTATCGTAGTGACAGTTCCAAAATTACATGAAATTACATGAAAATAAAAAGATAAAACCCTAAACAGTCATGAAAACAGTATTATTAGTAACAATAAAACCATATAAAAACATATTACCAAAAGATGTGAAGACACTTCCAAGAAATAATTAAATCAGAAGCAAAAACATCAAAATTCAAGGCAAGGCAATTTTATTTGAAGAACACATTTCAGTAACAAGACAATTCAAATGCTTTACATTCAATTCAATTCAATTCAAAAATACTTTATTAATCCCAAAGGGAAATCAAATGTTGTGGTAGCTCATTGTGTATGTTTCTTCAAATGAATAAATACATGAATAAATCATATGGAAAAAAGCACACACTGCAGGGGCCTGATTAAGGACAGTAAAGAAATATTGGGCTACAGGCTGAGATGAATGATGTTTCAGTTAACAAAAACAACTCTAAATGAAGCACAAGACTTCATCAAATGTTTCCTACTCCCTTTTATTTAAAAGAACTGTGCGATTCATGCTGCTTCTCCATGTTTGGTTCTGGTTCTATACCTTGAATACGTTCATGGTCACCTGGTCATATTGTAATGTAGAGCTGTGTGTCATCTGCGTGGTAACTCAACTTATCTAATCAATTATTTTCTCTAACAGATAGAATTAAAGGTCTTCAAGATATGAACATTGCAATAGATGTTTATGGCTGTATTACACCATTTCCGCCAACAGGTGGCATAATTGACTGCGAATACTTTGGACTGCCAGACTTCAGCGCCCTCTTGTGGTGGGGAAATACTATAGCAATGAGAAGAAAATTCAGCAGCTCGCTATAATTCTAATGACGTTTTAAGCAGAAATGATCAGACTGTTTTAATCCGACTGCGTTTATATGCTTTTTGTTATATTTAGATGTGATTTTAAAAGAAAACCGCAGTTTTTTTTTTTAGAGAACAGCAGATTAAATAAATTCACCCCCCTCCTCTTCTTCTTCCCTCTCATCTCATCTCTCCTCTCTCCTCTTCGTCACTGATCTTCAGCTCTTCTCGGAGTCATGAGGTAAGGACCGACCGCTCCTTGTTTTCTCTCATAGATCTCATTTCTCTATCCCACCATTGTGTTCCGCGTTTTCAGTCCGGAACGATCCTTTTGGCTTGGCTCGGTTCGAATAGGTTCGGTTCAGCTCCTGAATGGCGATAGAATGAGGCAGATCACACATGAGCTGAATTGATTAAAACATTTGATTCGTATTTAATGCCCAGGTGTTTTTGTAAAACAAAACAAAAAAGTAATTTGGATCCTGTTTTTAAGGGTTATTAATTAAATTGCGGGGTTTTCAGAGAGGTTCGGGTTCGACCTGGTTTTCTCCTTTATGCGGGCTGGATGGAGGATGGAGGAGCTCATTATTTCATAGATGTCGTCAGAGGGGAAAAAACAACCAGCAGCAGCTAAAATCAGGTCAAATGTCCAAAATATGAGCGGAGAAATAAAAGCACTTCAGATTTTCATTTGGTTCCGTTCGGATTCTGTTTGGATTCAACCTTTTCCACCTTCAGGTCACATTGAGCTGAGGGCAATGCTGAATGCGTTTTTTCCGCCTGGTTGGTCATTTTCAGCCTCTGCTGCGGTCGGTGCCAGACTGTGCTGGTTCTGCTGGGTTCGCTGGTCCATTCTGCTGATGAATATGAAGTGATTCTGCTGGCTGATTATTGTCACAGAAACATGCTGCAGACTGGTTCTACAGGCCTTTTGTTTGCTGATTTGTTGTGTTATGGGCTGTTTTTTCTTATAGGTTAACACTGTGTGGACTCCATTTTTATCATCTTTGTGATCCTTTCTATAAAAAAATAAAATTGTTCTTAAACTTTGTTCATATTTTGCATTTTTATGGTGAAATCGTGGAGTTTAGCACAGAACCCATATCAACGGGAGATGCATTGATGATTCCATGATAAATACTGAATAAATGCCTCAAGAATAAATGCAGATGAGGTATAAATTGTTCTCGTTGCGTCTAATCCCAGGATTCTGACTCAATCAGGATCATTTTAATCCCTTTGAGTTGAAGGCAAATCTGAATTTAGGTTTTAAAAATAATTTTCTGTTTTACTGAGCGAGTCTCTGAGGCGTAAAAGTAGAAATATTGAGTCCACGTTTAATCAATCATCATGCATCATGCCGTTTTTCTCCCCCTTTAGGGGGCGCTACTGAGCACCATCTGCTTCCTCTTCCACTCTTGCCCCACCGTCCTTTACTGTCACACCAGTCACCCTCCACTATGAACCTTCTCTGTCCCTAAACTCTGGCACTTCCACATCCAACATCCTTTTTTCCACCACTGTCGCCCTGCTGCACATGTCCAAACCATCTCTGCCCTCCCTCCCTAACTGGTCCTCTAAACCATCCATGCTGTCAGCCCAAAAATATTGACTTGCGCCCCTGATTATGGTTATGGTTATGCAGAGACGTATTTTCAATTCAGCGGTCATAACAGCAGTGGGATGAGGCTCAAACACAACTGAGTTATTTTGGTGGAGTCAAGAGACGTTACAGTTCTGAACAGCGTTAAACAGCTGCTGTCAAGTGCTTGAAGAAAAGACTAAAAATAAGTCAGTCAACAGAATATTGTAGGATTTATTGTTGCAGGGATTTTCAAATGTGAATAATTTGAGTAATAGGTGGGTGATCCTGCTTGTTTAGGTATGGATTTGGAGCTTTTCTTGGTGTCACCACCAAAAGGTCTATTTTTTTCCCCAGTTATTGGAGTTTACAAATGGTCTTTTACTTTATCATGTTTTAGGCTAAATGGTTTCTTTTTATAATGCTAACATTTCACTCGGCTATGTCTGGTTGGCAGCTCTGTGCCAATGCTTTTCTCTCATATTTAATGATGAGGAAAAAGAGTTGGAATTCCATAGAAAGAAAGGAATGTAAATTCCAGTTCTGTGCAGGAATCTGTGGGTAATATTCTGCGATTTGATGCCTAAAAAAACAACACTTGATCAGATTCTGCAGAAGGTTTGCAGGAGATGAGCTGAAGTTTTGTTTTTGCAGAACCCGACTGTGATGCAGGCCGCAGACAGACATGGAGGGCGTGGCTGTGGATCTGTTTTCTTCACAAACATCAGAAAAGAAATTCTCAGTGAGAACAGAGCTGATCGACTACATATAGGAAAAAGTAAAGGGTGTGTCTGCAGGAGCTCCCTGCTGTTTTATTGTTAGAGCTGATCCGAATGGAGGGACTGTGGTGACTCGGTGCGCCTGGTGGGGCCCAAGCAACAGGCGATACAGCTCATTTCTAAAGAGAGACAGAAACTGATCAGATAGAACCACAGAGTAACAGCCTGAAAGCATCGGACTCATAATAAATGTTTATTCTAAAGTTTTCTGTTCAGGACCTTGTTTTGACAATTCATCTACAACTCTGCAGCAAGGATATCTGTGCTTTGTTCATGTCAGAGATCATTACCCTGCAGAACCTTTAGACAAACTGACAATTCTGATAAATATAGATTTATCAAACGCTAAAAGGACAGAGTAAAATCAAGATATACATTTCGATGAAAATCTGCACATCCATACATCTTTTTGTACCAACTTAATCCTGAAGAAGGTTTAGAACCCAGAATCAGTCCTGATCGTTTGGACCACATGCAGACCGGCGATGGAAATAGAAGTGAGTTTCCTTCATTTCCAGTTGGATAAAAGCATCTTCTGAATGGCCCTAGGTGAAAAAGTAATTACCCCCTAAGCCCGATAACTGCCAAGGCAGTCTTTTCCATCACTGTGGTGCGGTTTTGGTCTACTCTTCTTTGCCAAATTGTTTTAATTCAGCATCATTGCAAGGTTTTAGAGCATTAATGGCCTGTTTAAGGTCACATCACTAAGAACAGAAAAATAAAATCATCACACCAATAGATGTCAACTTGATTTAAGTTCAGACTTTGACTAGACTACCCCAAATAACGTGCTGGTGTGTTCTATATCAGTCCCCTGCTGTATAACCAGGTAAAAAACTGATAGCCGGATAAGCTTCTTCAGGATTCACTGCTAGAAAGCAGAATTCATGGTTCCATTTATTTCGACAAGTCACTGTGGGGATAATGCAGCATAGCAGCCCCAGACCATCACACTGCCACCACTGTGTTTGCTAAACCAGAATTGCCTTGGTGGTCTGGCTGTTAACTCCCTGCTTTAGCTATCAGCTGTAGTTGTAGTATTAACAGTGTTGGGGTCTTCTCCCTTCCCTTTAAAGCTGATCCTTCCCATAAACCCAAGATTTCCGTTGTTTCCTAATCCTTATACAAAAAGTGTTCCCAAAGGAGAAATCTATCCTCCCTACCTGTGTTTACTTCCACAGAGCTCACCCACCTTTCCTACATGGATGTGCGTTACCTGTAAGCTGCCCCCATTGATTTGACATATTCCAGTTAAAATGTCTTTTTTTTATCAGAAAAACGGCGAGTTTTATATGTCTTAAAGTCCATTAGACATGCCATTGTCCACATATGGTCTGCATTTCCTTTTTCTAAGAGAGACATACGCTTTTTGGTTCTTAAGAATTACTCAACTGCTTTAAGAATGGAAAGGAAGATTATGGTTGAATTCTTTTACGCTTTTTATAGGTTTTATGGATCTATAATATAATGATGTTTGCCACTTCAGACAGAGGAAAAAGTGGCTCCCTGAGAGCGGTGGGAGAATCTGTGGCTTCAGTCGTTATGGGAAGGACTCTAAACTACAAAATGTTTGAAATAAAAGAAAGATGGAGGAAAAGACCTCATTGTTCAGGACGTTACCAGGTGTCCATCAAACAGACACATGGCATTCTTCAGAGGAAACATGTTTCTCCTCTCTGAGCTGTAAAAATGTTAGGAAGTGGAGCTGCTGAAATGTTACATAAATGTCAAAGCGAGTGTCACCCCTGACCTTCAAACATCGTCCCTCTGGCTGTTTGGGATGCTGCAGCTTTAAGGTCTTTGACCAGTCATGTTGAATGGTTAGATAACAAGAAACTGTCTTTTTAATGTGACAGACTGGCTTGGCATGGAGGCTCATGTTTCTGCATGACCTCTAACGGACACAGCATCATCCAGTCAATCATTTCGATTTCCATCAGGTTCCATGTTTGCTCCTCATCAGCTGCCTTCGTGACGCAGCAGCATTTTTACCTCTCCTTCCTGCTGTGGACAACAACAGCAGTCAGAACTAAGCTGTTTGCTGCTGCAGCCAGGATGTGGCTCTTTGTTGTGGTGCATGAATGGACACTAGAAGATTCCTCCATCTGCTCGTCCAGCTGCTCCTCCCGCAGCTCCTGCTGGGTCTCAGATGGAGTCACTTTCAGGTTACAATCAGTCAGAAAGGCTGATGATGTTTGAGTCACTCAGCTCATAGCTACAAAACTCACTGAAATGACTCCTAAATAACGTTTGTTTTTAAATAAGACTTTATGTCGTCTTGCCTTATTTCTCCATGAATCAGGCTAAATTTGTGCTCTCCATTTCACATGTGCTTAGTAAAGCTGCAGGGAGAAGGTTTGCCTGATGTTTGGCGTTGAAAATAAGGACATTTTGGAGTTATCCTTTCAAACTTATGAGTTTAACTGACTAAATGTTAAGACTAGAAGCTGCAAAAGAACCCATGCTGGAAGGAGGCATAATGCAAAGATCCAACTTTCAAAAAGATGAAGAGCTAATGAAAGGCAGGAGCCCTGGCAGGCGAGACTCTACAGGGCCGAGAGTTCAGGACAGAGACGGTGTTTACCATAGATATAGAGGATTAGATGCTACATGAGAGTCCAGATCATATTATTGTCACCAGTATATACGGAGTGGAATTTTTGAGGAAACAAATGTAAAAAGCTTGACATACAGTTCTATTTAAATTAATTTTAAGGTTTAATGTAATGCTAGGATGCCCTAACAACACAAGGTTCTTCAGATTCACAAAGTATTTTCCATTAGATGGTGAATAAATAAATACAACATGAAACAAAACATGTGATTAAAAAACTAAAATAAAAATTCCCAGAAACACAGTGTATAATATTGTTCTTGTCCTAAATAAAGCCACCAAAGGAGCAAGTACTGCCATTAACCTTTTGCTTTTCTCTAACATAGAAAGTACTCCTGGATCAGTGCTTCTGTGTTTGTTGTGTGTATGATCTGTCTTCTCAAACCTCCAGTCTGTTGAAGGCTGGCCACTCACAGTGGGCCAGGTTCTGGTTCTGCTGGAGGTTCCTTCCTGTTAAAGTGGGGTTTTCCTCTCCACTGTCTCTACATGCTCATCCAGGAGGAGTGAATGCTGCAAGTCACTGACTGGATGCAATCTGCTGGGTTTCCTTAGATAGAAAACTTTCCAACCAATTCAAATAATAAACTAAACTTGGTTGAATAATTGTTTGTGTGTTGCCCTGTGATGGACTGGCAACCTGTCCATGGTGTACCCTGCCTCTCGCCCATAGAGTGCTGGAGATACGCACCAGCTACCCCCCGACCCACTATGGAAGAAGCGGTAGAAAATGACTGACTGACTGGTTAAATAATTTAATTACCATATTGGAAGACATGTAACCGACCTTTAATCTGCCTGATTGGATTGAATTGATTGATTTTAAAAATGTTATTTTAAAGCGTCTTGAGGCAATATTGTTGTGAATTCTTCACTATATAAATAAAAACTGAATAATAATAAACTCAATTGAATGTAATTGAATTGTTTAATTATAAAAATTACAATTATTATTATTCAAAAATTGTAAAAATAATAAATTATTATGTAGTAACACTAAAATATTTCATATGCAACCCTTAGATAATAATTCAGAGCAAAACGTAGCCAAAGGAATTTTTATTTTGTCTTCAGTAATAAATATATTATATTAGGTACACCTTGCTAGTACTGGGTTGGACCCCTTTTGCCTTCAGAACTGCCTTAATCCTTCGTGGCATAGATTCAACAAGGTACTGGAAACATTCCTCAGAGAGTTTGGTCCATATTGACTTGATAGCATCACACAGATGCTGCAGATTTGTCGGCTGAACATCCATGATGTGAATCTCCCGTTCCACCACATCCCAAAGGTGCTCTATTGGATTGAGATCTGGTGACTTTGGAGACCATTTGAATACAGTGAACTCATTGTCATGTTCAAGAAACCATCTGAGATGATTCGTGCTTTATGACGTGGCGCGTTATCATGCTGGAAGTAACCATCAGAAGATGGGTACACTGTGGTCATAAAGGGATGGACATGGTCAGCAACAATACTCAGGTAGGTTGTGGCGTTGACACGATGCTCAATTGGTACTAAGGGGCCCAAAGTGTGCCAAGAAAATATCCCCCACACCATTACACCACCAACACCAGTATGAACCGTTGATACAAGGCAGGATGGATCCATGCTTTCATGTTGTTGACACCAAATTATGACCCTACCATCCGAATGTCGCAGCAGAAATCGAGACTCATCAGACCAGGCAACGTTTTTCCAGTCTTCTGTTGTCCAATTTTGTTGAGCCTGTGCTAATTGTAGCCTCAGTTTCCTGTTCTTAGCTGACAGGAGTGGCACCCGGTGTGGTCTTCTGCTGCTGTAGCCCATCTGCCTCAAGGTTCGACGTGTTGTGCGTTCAGAGATGCTCTTCTGCATGCCTTGGTTGTAACGAGTGGTTATTCTCCTCTGTGCCCATGCACAGAACTGCCGCTCACTGGATATTTTCTCTTTTTCGGACCATTCTCTGTAAACCCTAGAAATGGTGGTGCGTGAAAATCCCAGTAGATCAACAGTTTCTGAAATACTCAGACCAGCCCGTCTGGCACCAACAACCATGCCACGTTCAAAGTCACTTAAATCACCTTTCTTCCCCATTTTGATGCTTGGTTTGAACTGCAGCAGATCGTCTTAACTTTGTCTACATGCCTAAATGCATTGAGTTGCTGCCATGTGATTGGCTGATTAGAAATTTGCGTTAACGAGCAGTTAGACAGGTGTACCTAATAAAGTGGCTGATGAGTGTATTTGGAATCATTCCAGTACCATAGTACCATGTGTCCAGTATTAATATTCTAAAGCTCTGTTTGGATGCACTATTATTAGAGCATTATATTTAATATTCCAAGCATTCGTGCTCTGCAGGCCATCAAAATGTCTGCTTGGTCAGTTGGAGTCTCAGCTACCTGACACTCAGCTGGTTTAGGTGAAAGTGGTCCAAAACGACCACTTTGTTATAAAGGAACCACAGAAAAGACAGAGGTAAAATTGGATTAACATCTACAGATATCGTAACTGATATTTTGTCCTAATATGAGACAAGAAGATACTACAGCAACATGTACTGACAACCAACCCAATGTGTTAGAAATCTGGTAAACTGCTCATTGATCCGCATTTAGACAACAAAAGGTCCATCATTAAATGCAGGTACAAATTGTCACAGTGGAGGATAGATTACATCCTGTACAGCTAATTAAGATAATAAGCTTAGAGATGCTTCAAGCATGTCCAATCAGAACAGAGTTCTGTTTTCTGGGACAGCTGACCTGAAGCCAGAGGAGAGCAGCTGCAGCCCCTGGCATGCTTCGCTGCTGTCAGGTTTCAGTTTAGGTGTGATTTAAGACCTGCCTGCATTGCTGTAAAACCATGATGCATCATGTTAAAGACCTCCACAGGAATTTTATGTTAGTGTCCTACACTCCCCTACTGTGTAAAATGACTAACTTTTCATTTTAGGATGAGTGGGATTTATTTGTATGTTGGTCATTTTATTTTTCTTATGCCTGAAATCAGATTTTGAGGCTTTCTAACCTGCGTTTAAAGTGAGTCTTCATGTGTCCGTAAACAAAGAGTGTCGATCACTCCCTCCAGCTGCCCCGCCTCTACATCCTCCCATCCTCCATCTCTGTGTCCTCCCATGAGAATGCATGGTTGCCATGGCAACTGCACCCAAAGAAGGAGATCAAGAGGAGTAGTATGAAGGGGGTAGGAAAATGGCACCACATCAGTAGGTTTAGTAGTCTTGTTTGAAGATCCATGCAGCAGCAGACTGCATTTAAAATCAAAGTGTTTTTTTTCTGTCTGCTGCTGTTTGCATTCCTCTGAAGATGATGAAGAGGGTTGTACTTAAACCTGAAGCTCTTTCAGGCAGTTGGATTTCCATTACTGGGATGTTACTGGGACTTCTCATATGACTGGGACTGTGTAGGCATTTGGTCTCCTTGGGATGCTTCTGTGGTTGAAGATGTGGCTCTGATGCTGCTTCTCCAGCAGATGATGGCAGAAGGGATCTCACTCTCCACAACAGACTTATAGAAGATATGCAGCATCTTGCTGAAAACACCGAAGGTCCTAAGCTTCCTCAAGAAGTACAGTCTGCTCTGTCCCTTCTTGTAGATGGCTTCATAGTTTCATCTCCACTCCAGTCTGTTGTCCAGATGAACACCGAGGTATTTATTCTCCTCCACCACCTCCACTTCTTCTCCCATGATAGAAATAGTTTTCCTATTCCTGTTTCTCTTAAAATCTACAATCATCTCCTTTGTTTTATTCACAATCAAGATGAAATTATTGTTTCCACACCATGCCACAAAACGCTCCACCAGCTCCCAGTACTCAGCTTCTTGTCCATCTCTGATCCACCCCACATCTACAGAATCATCTGAGTATTTCTGCAGATGACAGGAGTCTGTCTTGTACTGGAAGTCTGAGGTGTACAGAGTGTAAAGGAATGGTGAGAGTACCGTCCCCTGTGGTGCTCCTGTGCTGCTGACTACCTGGTTAGACTCACAACCCTTCAGTCTCACAAACTGTGGTCTGTTTGTCAGGTAGTCTTTGATCCAGAAGATTGTTGAGGCCTCCACCTGAGTCTTCTAGAGTTTCTGACAAAGCAAATCAGGTTGGATTGTATTAAATGTTCTGAAGAAATCAAAGAACATGATCCTGTTAGGTTAATTGATCAGTCTAAATTGCCCTTAGGTGTATGAATGAGTGTGTGCATGGTTGTTTGTGTGTTGCCCTGCGATGGACTGGCAACCTGTCCAGGGTGTACCCTGTCTCTTTCCCATAGACTGCTGGAGATACGCACCAGCTTCCCCGCGACCCACTATGGAATAAGCGGTAGAAAATGACTGACTGACTGACTGATGATCCTCACGGTGCTGCTGGCTTTGTCCAGATGACAGTGACGCTTTGCAAAGACTGCAGCTCTGTGTGTGTGTGTGTGTGTGTGTGTGTGTGTGTGTGTGTGTGTGTGCGTGTGTATGCCTGTGTGTTAGAGAGAGCGGAAAGGCACTGGCAAAGACTTGATGTAAACGTGTAAACGTGTTACCATAGAAATGAGGCAGGGATGCTGCACTGTTGTCATGGCAATGGTGAACATCAATATATCCAAGGTCTTTGATGGGGGACATGAGAGACACACACAGTAGCTGAGCTCTGCAGTATTAGGTGACCCTCAAACACAGTAACTTGTATGCAAGTGAAGACCCTCATTCATGAAGCACGTTTCCAGAGCTGCTGCATATTCACACTTGACAACAGATAGTTACATACACTTTGTAGACAGACACACAACCTTTTTGTCTCACTGTCTGGCATTAAATGAGACAAAACAAAAAGAGGAAGCTTGTAAACCAGAAAACACCATCTTAACTGTTACGTACAGGGGTGGTGGGGTTATGCTGTGGGGTGCCTTGGTGCACGAGAGACTGGTGCACTTGAAACAATAGATGGCATAATGAGGAAAGGACATTATGAGGAGATATTTACTCAACATCTCCAGACATCAACCAGGAAGTTAAAGCTTGGACACAAATGTGTCTTTATACCACAAAATTTGTTAAAGTGTCTCAAAGAGAACAAAGTCAGTGCTTTGGATCGGCCATCATAAACTCCTGATGTCAGTCCCGTGAAGAATTTGTTGGTCGAGCTAAAAAGGTGTGTGTGAGCAAGGCAGCCTACAAACCTGACCCAGTTAAACAAGTTCTGCCGGGAGGAATGGGTCGCAATTCCAGCAAACTACAGTGAGACGTTTGTGAAGTGATACACAAATGTTTGACCAAAAAAGGAATTGAAAAGGCAATTCTTTCAAATACTAGGGATCTGTATGTAAACTTCTGAATTTAAAGAAAGTAAAAAAAAAAATCTTAATCTAATAAAGTTCTTTCTCTGATTATTCTGGCATTTCGCAGACAGTTTTATTTAAATACAAATGTCCCTGTTTCCATTATTATCAGAGTAAGCTGATAGAAATTTGACTTTTTAATCCTGGAAAGGTAGTAATCAGCTGAGTGCTTTTCAAGAGCGGCTGTTTATTATGTGTAAACCTGCCTTTTTGTTCTCATCCTGCAGGGGGCGCTGTAGCTGGTGAACATGGCCAACGCCGTGGTTTCCTATGACCATCTGGCCCTCCAGGTGGAGGTTCTCCGGAAGGAGAACTCCCACCTGAGGAGAGAGCTGGAGGACAACTCACACCACCTGTGCAAACTGGAGACAGAGACATTTGGCATGAAGGTGAGTGAGGATCTGACAAGCTGCTGGACCTGAGATATACTGATTTCATTATTTTACAAAATTGGAATACTCTAACTTAGAGATACAGCCATTTTTCCTTTGATTGACTTCATATACTGAAAATGATGTTCATTAAATGCATCGATAATCAGAAATCTGTTTAGTCCAGGGTCAGGGGTTAGAGGTCATTGAACAGCCTGTTCTCTGGTGTACTTTGTTTTGACTTCAGTAAGAATAAATATATGTCTAATTGGGGAAAAATCTTATTATCCTTTCATTTTCTGCTGTGTTCAAAACTGATCTTTATATCAAGGAACCTGCAGCACATTTTCTTCTTTCATGGTTAAAGTACATTTACTTGTTCCATTGATGCAAATTGACCACAGATGCTTAAGTATGTGTTCTAGTCAGAAAATGGTATTAGTTTAATAATAATGTACTTTAAGTACACATTATTTTAGTGGCTGCTGTCAACTCAAACGTCATGCTCATATTTATTTGAATGTAAGCATATTTTCTTAACAAATTAGGTTTTATATTTTTATTTTTAGTGTGAAATCCAAAAAACAAAATCTGACAGTAAAAAAAAGCCATTAATCCTGCTAGATTAATGGCTCCAGTGTGTCAGCTCCAGGCACACTCACATGCATGTGCAGAGTCACGTGTGCAGATGCTGAGCAGCTGGATTATCCAGCTTTAGTTTTATCAGACTGAAGATGTGCAAACAGCAAAGAGGCAGCAGGCACACATGCAGGTACATCTGTTCAGCATGTACCTGCAGGAGGTGAGACTGCAAGAGAAAGGATTGTTTCTGTTTAATGTGCAAAATTTATTTTTACTTTTGCTTAGGTTGAGGCGATGTTGGTGATACAGCACAGGCATGGTTGACTCCTGACTCCTTTGTTTTTAGCCGGATTAGAAAATTGCTTAACTCTGGGTTTCCTCCATTTGAATGCAGGAGATGTTGAAGCAGCTGCAGAGTAAACTGGAGCAGGAGGCAGGAAACCTGGCCTCATCTGGGAGAACTGACGTGCTGCACCAGCTCAAAGGTCTGATTCCATTTTTCACTCTTGTAAAGAAAATGTTTACCTCTTCAACTCCCTCTAGCACACACAAACACACTGTCAAATGCTGAGAACTCTACTGGGACCACTTTTCATTTCTACAGGAAAGGATTGAGTTAATCAGTTAAACTGATTGGCTGCAACTGGCTGGGCATCGTTATGACTCAGTATATCCCAATTAAATCATCTGAACCTGAATCCAATTAAGCTGTACAGATATTAAAAGCAGAAAGCTGTTTTCTGTCTGTGACATAAGTGAAATGAAATAATCAGATAAATGAAATTAATGCATCAACTGACTCGAGCTTAATATTAAAGGAAATAAAAAGCAGCTTTAAAACTGAACTGAGCCAGAACAGATTGGTTGTTTATTTCACCTTTAACCTCAGAGAGGATGATGTGTGGGACTATCTCATATAAGACAACGTAACACCAAGTTCCCTACCAATCTGCGTATCTGTGTACTAATGTGTGCACTTCTGTGAACGTTAAAACTTGGAGTGGTCAGTATGACTAGAAACATATAAATAAAAATATAATTTCAGTCCATTTAACAGTTAATTTCCATAAAGGCACACAAAACAGATTTTATGCATGCATTTAATTCCCAAAGCCCACACAATAGAGGATCTGTTTCTAAGATAAAACTCTTCAATCTCTTTGTTCACGCTGTTTGCCCAGTTTTAAAGAGCTATTATGCATGTATTTAGAGACCCCCTCCAACCGTAGCTCATAAATCACATCTAGGACAAAAACGGTCAGATTGACACGACCACTGAAAATATAAGTTAGCCTTTCTTCCTTTAAAAACTGTCTGACATTGTTTAGATTGTGAAAAGATGACAACAAATTGACCACCAAAGGTGAACAAATCACTCACATCTGCTGAAGCTGATATGTGTAAATTCATCATCATATAACAAAGCAATTTGCTGTGTGAATAAAGTGCACATATAGAGCTGACAGTTGGAGCAACATATTTGCAAAAAATGTAGATTCTAGCGCATCTTTTGGCATTTGGCTCTTAGACTTTTAAGACTCAAACCCTGATGTCTTCTTTGCTGTTAAATTGTACATCATTTATTACTATAGAGCAATTATTGAAAATAAATGTTAGCCATTGCTAACAAACACATTAGGTTTGTCTGGTTTTGTGTCCACAAAAAACTGTCAACATTGTCATTTTCAACACATTTTTCTCCTACTTTTTGCAGTAATGTTTGTTTAAATGTGATGTCTATATTTTCTGCATCTGCAGCAGGTTTTGTTCAACATTTTTTTCATGCACCAGTGTCAGATGAATTTTAAATAGCAGTTAGCTAATGCTAAAATCTATTCAACTAACAAGTTCTTCAAATGAAGAATAAAGGAATGATCTGATGATTATTTAATTTTCTCCTTGTTCTTTAGAGCTCTACATGGACCTCACCAACTACTATGAACTCAAACACCAACCTCACAACCTGAGGCTTCTAACCTCTGGTCTGGGAGGGCCAGGCATGAGAAGCATCACAGGTGCCGGGCCAGGTTTGAGTGGAAGTGTGGAACTAGAGGATCACTTGGCTCTGCCTCCATCTTCCTGCTGCTCCTCCTCCTCATCTATGGCTGCGGTGAACAGAGCCAGGAGCCCGCTCCGAGCGGCGTCTCGCCAAAGCATGGTGTCTACTGGGGAGGCCGCCATCATGCTGCCAAATCACTTACTGGATGGAGCTCCACCCCAGACAGCTGTGATTAGTGAAGGAGATGGGCGGTTGAGTGACCATCACTTTGAGGAGCTGTACAAGGAGAGGTCAGTGGAGGAATGCTACCAAGCTTCATCCAATATTTTGAACATTTGAGCTTCAAATAAAAATCAAAAACATGTTTTTTTTAACTTAATTCCAAAATTAACTTTTCTCACCAAAACCTAATGTTGAAATAACATATTTGCCTCGTCTCTGTATTATTCTTCATTTGTATTGAATAATTACCAGAGTTGGCTTTGAAAGTGATAGTTTGTTGGTAACATTAAAAACAATTTTCAAAGAAAAAAAAATGTATTTCAGGGACATAAACTTTGGATGCAGAAGATATAATTATCACATATATCTATTAATTATATCCTTAATAATTGGTCAGGGTGGCAAAGGGACTGGAAACTATGTCTATGAGTAAATGGTCAAGAGCCAGGGTACACCAATAGTCTAAACAACAAATTCTGAAATGATATGCATTTTGTGAAAGAATAACTTAGTTTAAGCTTTGCAAAAATTGAAAATTAGATTGGTGGCATGTTTTAAAGTTACTAGCTAACTAGCTAGCTAGGCAGCAAATCAGTTGGTTAACAGCTAAGAGCTCTGCTAGATTAAAGATCCAGAAACCCAGATCAAGAATGAAAACAAAGCCATTGGTTGCACAAATGTTTTACACAATTATTTAAAAAATGAAATACTTAAGTCTGACATGGACTGGCAACCTGTCCAAAATGTACCCCACTTTTCTCTACTGCTCCCTACTGAAGGTAGGCACCAGCTCTTCCATGACCCTGTAGATAGAAGCAGGTATGGATGGATGGATGGAGGGAGGGAGGGATGGATGGATGGATGGAGGGAGGGATGGATGGATGGATGGATTTAAACAAAATATAAAAATGAGTAAAGCTTTGTATGCTGACTATGTAGCTAGCTAGCTAGCTGCTAGTTCTACTAACTAGTTCACAGCTAAAAAGAACTCCAGTCGCCCAAAGAACAGCAAATGGAGACAGGAGGTGACAGCTACCAGCTAACTACTACTTAACATCACTGTTTGATAGAAATTTTAAAAACCCTGTTAGATTAAATTACAGAAAACAGAAAGAGGATGACATAAAATAAATCAACTGAGCAACTTTGAAAAAAATTAAACAGTTATTGACATAAAGTCTTTTTTCTGCTAAGTTGCTGGCTTGCTAGCATCTACTTAGCATTACAGCTTGTTAACAGTTAAAATGAACTCTGGTCAACTAAAAAAATGAAAATGAAAGATAGGGAATGGCAAAAAGGACTACATGCATAAGTGTTGTAAGTTTCATAATTTTGTAGCATCTTAGGTGTAGTCTAGCTACATAGTGTAACAGGACGTTACTAGCTAAGAAGTAGGTTAACAGTGGGATCTAAATCTCTGTAGGAACCTTTTGCTGGGAGAGATTGACCGTGAGGAACGGGAACGCCTGGAGGTCCTCTCCCATACATGTCACAGGCTGGCACAGCTGCCACGCATCGATGAGGTGAGAACAAAACATTAAGCGGAGACCACTGCTTGCTTGATGTTACAATCAGTATTTAACCTGTGACCTCTGTGTGCTGCTGCAGATTTCTCTGCAGTTAGATCTAATCCGACAGAATCTGGAGGATAAAGTCCATCGATCTTTAATTGCGGATCACTACTTAGCCAGCAATGAGATGGTGCACAGAACTCAGGTGAGACCTCTGGCAGATGCTGCAGAATTCATCAATTAGGAAAAGCAGAAAGGTAAAGATTTAACACCTGTATTAAGAATGGAAATCAGGCCATTTTGTACTCGTCGTACTCATACTCGTCGTCTTCCACTTATCCGGGACCGGGTTGCGGGGGCAGCACACTTAGCAGAGACGCCCAGACGTCCCTCTCCCCAGACACCTCCTACAGCTCCTCAGGGGGGAGCCCAAGGCGTTCCCAGGCCAGCCGAGAGACATAGTCCCTCCAGCGTGTCCTGGGCCGTCCCCTGGGCCTCCTCCCGGTGGGACATGCCTGGAACACCTCCCGAGGAAGGAGCCCAGGAGGCATCCGGTATAGATGCCCGAGCCACCTCAACTGGCTCCTATCAATGTGGAGGAGCAGCGGCTCTACTCCGAGCCCCTCCTGGATGGCCGAGATCCTCACCCTATCTCTAAGGGAGTGCCCGGCCACCCTACGGAGGAAGCTCATTTCAGCCGCTTGTATCCGGGATCTCGTTCTTTTGTTCATGACCCAAAGTTCATGGCCATAGGTGAGGGTAGGAACATAGACCGACCGGTAAATCGAGAGCTTCGCTTTTCGGCTCAGCTCTCTCTTCACCACAACGGACCAGCACAGCGCCCCCATTACTGTGGCAGCCGCACCGATCCATCTGTCGATCTCCCGCTCCATTCTTCCCTCACTCGTGAACAAGACCCCGAGATACTTAAATTCCTCCACTTGAGGCAGGAACTTCCCTCCAACCTGAAGAGGACAAGCCACCCTTTTCCGGTCGAGAACCAAAGCCTTGGAGGAGCTGATCTTCATCCCAGCCGCTTCACACTCGGCTGCGAACTGCCCCAGTGCATGCTGTAGGTCTTGGCTAGATGGGGCCAGCAGGACCACATCATCTGCAAAAAGAAGAGACGAAATCCTCTGGTCCCCAAACCAGACCCCCTCTGGCCCTTGGCTGCGCCTAGAAATCCTGTCAATAAAAGTTCTGAACAGGACCGGTGACAAAGGGCAACCCTACCGGAGTCCAACATGCACCAGGAACAGGTCCGATTTAGTGCCGGCAATGCGAACCAACCCGTCCGCCATGCAATGTTGAAGAGGCGTGTCAACCATGACAGCCCCACAACATCCAAAGACTTGAGGTACTCAGGGCAGATCTCATCCAACCCCGAAGCCTTGCCACCGCGGAGCTTTTTAACCACCTCGGTGACTTCAGCCTGGGTGATGAAAGAGTCCAACCCCGAGTCCCCAGCCTCTGTTTCCACCAGGGAATGCGTGATGGCAGGATTGAGGAGATCCTCGAAGTACTCCTTTCTCCGGCCGATAATGTCCCCAGTCGAGGTCAGCAGCTCCCCACCCCCACTGTAAACAGTGTTGGCGAAGCACTGCTTCCCCCTCCTGAGGCGCCGGATGGTTTGCCAGAATCGCTTCGGGGCCAACCGGTAGTCCTTCTCCATGGCCTCACCGAACTCCTCCCAGGTCCGAGTTTTTGCCTCTGCCACGGCCCGGGCCGCGGCACTCTTGGTACCCGTCTCACGGTACCCGTCAGCCTCTTCAGGAGTCCCACAAGCCAACCACAGCCGATAGGACTCCTTCTTCAGCTTGACAGCATCCCTTACTGCCGGTGTCCACCACCGGGTTTGGGGATTGCCGCCGCGACAGGCACCGCAGACCTTACGGCCACAGCTACGGGCAGCAGCATCGACAATACATGTGGAGAACATGGTCCATTCGGACTCTATGTATCCAACATCCCTCGGAATCTGGTCAAAGCTCTCCCGGAGGTGAGAGTTGAATACATCCCTGGCAAAGGGGTCCGCCATTTTGTCTGTTCATTTTACTGCTACTGTACATTAGTTCTTGAATGAAAGAAGCTCTTGGTGCAGCTGCAAAGTAAAAAATATTAATAAAATAACGGCAGATTACACAGTTAGAGTTGACAGTAAAAGCTGCTGGTGACATTTCTAAGTAGTTTCAATGCGGTTTATGCGTTGCAGATGCGTGCAGCTCGCCTGGAGCAGCTGGAAAAAGAGCTTCAGGAAGCCCGAGGGAGTCAGGAGAGCCAGCTACAGGTCAGACAGGCTGTACACAGTAACACACTCATAAAACAGCACACAAGCAGATCCAGAACCAAAAACACAGTGGTGGTCGATTGTTCAAAGGCAGCTTTATAAAGGTTTCCGACTGCATGCAGAGAATACCATGTAAATATGACCTAATTAATAAGATATTCTTCATTATTTCCATTAAAATTAAATTAAATTCTTTTTAAATACATTTACACTTTGTCATGTAACCTTAAAACAACACTTTTTTGGTTCATACGTATTGTATCTTCAGTGAAAGAAGTACATTTATTGATAGATTAATGCCCACATCAATCACTCAGCTGTAACAGAAGAGTGAATGACGGTCTTTCAGTCGCACCGTGAGAGTCTCACTACAGAAGTCGCTCCCAGTCTAGCTCCACCTGGCACAGTGTCACCGAGCCGTTATTGGCCCAAACCCAGAAACATGGGTATAGCGGCTCTCTGAAAGTGAAGGTGAAAGTGTGCAGGTGAACCATTGCATCCTGGGAAATGCAGAAAAAGGACAGCATTCCAGCAGAGCAGTTGAGGTAAACCCCAACCCTATTGCTGAAGGGTTCAGGTGAGGAGGACTGGAATCTTCTGTTGTTGTGGCATGGCGTGTAGAATCCGTTGGAGCACTCCAGACTCCAGGACCGCTCGTTGTGTCCCAGCAGGCAGCTCACCGTGTCTCTGGAAATACTGTTGTCAGTAACACCAATGTCAACGCCGCCAGTCCACAACACCTCCCAGTAAGCTACGTCCAGAAGCCCTTCTCTGCACAGAACCTGGGGGCATTGCTCAAATCGCTCCTGGTGGTGCACAGATCGAAGTTTTAACCAGTCTCGAGTTGCCTTTCTGTTGCCGTTTGTTAAGCGGAGCTCTGAGTTGGCCGTGTTGGGGTCAAAGGTCAGGTAAATGGCAGCTGATGGTAAAACAAGAACAAAAAAACATTTCATGAGCTTCTGATGGCAAATTTTTGCTAAAAAGCTTGAAAATCTCTTCTTTTTATGCAAAGTCTACAGTTTGATCCCACCTAATTATCAATTCAGTTCCTGAAAAGGAATCTTGTTCAGTCGAAAAATTCCATTTTCAAAATTTAACATTTTGGAATAATTGCAGATTTAAACACAAAAAACACAAAACAATCAGCCTGATAACCTGTAAAACCTTGAGATCAAGTCACTGTTTCGCAAGTCACACACAAGTCTCAGGTCTTTCCAGGAGTTCCAAATAAATACATGAAAGTCCTGACTTCCAAAATCAAGAGATGCAAGTCCAAGTCTTAAACCTTTAATTTTTGAATCTTAAACAAGTCATTTGACCACAGAGTAATGATTATTTATTTCTAGATTTTGAGAAAAAACACATTAGGACTTAGGGGGAGAAACTGCGGGATGCTCCGTATCTAAGAGCATTCCACAGTCCAACACCAGACTCAAAGGCTTGAGTTTGCTTCTGCCTGAAGGTTCCTCAGCATTATTGTGCAGAATTATGCAGGATTGCTACGACTATTTGGGAGATACTGCGCACTTTTTCTTTTCTGTTTTCTTTATCCAACTCTGCGCCCACCTCATTGATAGCCCTAGAAGGGAGCTCCTCTCATCCATGGTTGGCTTCTTTGAGGTCATTATAGGATGAAGAAGAAAAGCAGGTAAACAACATAAGAGATACAATGTGTATGTTGCAGCAATGGGACGAGGCGCACAGCTGGCTGGATTCCACACCAAGGCTCGGATCCATTGTAACACTTTTTATGCTTGCTGTAAGATATCGAATATTTTCAAGTGAAATGGCCGTAGTCATGAGTCATTAGTGTGGAAGTCCAAGTGAAGACCCAAGTCTTTCGTGATTTTATCATGTGAGGTAATTACATTTGTCTGAACTTGATTCCCAGTCACATGACTCGAATCCTTACCTCTGCTGGAAAGTAACCTGCAGGATCTGAAAACTAACCTGCAAGTTCCTAAAAAGGTACCTGTAAGGTCTGTGAAAGGAATGCTGAGTCTGATCTAAAGTCAGAACTCTATGCAGATGACATTGTTAGGTTTATTAAACCAAAAAGTAACGTAAAAAAGAAATATATGAAATCCAACTTAACTTACAGTTTTTCAGAGACCACAAGTCTTCTGTTGGCTGATTACTGCAAATAAGAAACAGTTGCCAGGATAAAAACATCAGATGAAGCCTGTCAAGTGTGGCAGACCTTATTAAAAAAGTGTGGATAGCTTAACTCACCTCAGGTTAGTTCTCACAGGGAATAAACTGGTTTCAGTGGATAGAGCCTTTTCTAAAGGTTTACCCTCCTCTTCCTCCGGTGCATCAGGGGAGCTGTGCCGACAGTTTTTAGTCTCCTCGCTTTGAAGAGCTGCAGAACAAGATGGCATTAGATGCACTGGACTCGAATTCAAACTGAACAGAAGTGCAGACAGGTCTCTGAAACATGCATGCTAGCTTGCATTTGTAGGAAATAATTTATCTGTTAAGCATCTGTTGGTTTTTACTTTACACAAATGTGCATGTAACATCACATTTGCAGCAATAATACTGCAGATTTACTGTTAATAGATTCAGAGCTTATTCTGAGTCATACCTGTAGCTGTTTTTGATGCAAACATCGTCTCACTTCGTGTTGGAGCCAACGTCTTGGTCTTCTCGGTTTTCTCCTCAGAACAACAAGCAGGCAGCTGACTGACCTCAGATTTATTCAGACTGTATTTTGTGTTGTTTGATTTCTCACTTTTTTCAGTTTCTTTGGTTTGTTTTATTGAACTGATTTCTAACTCTGCTTGGCTCCTTTTTGCTTCCTCTGTGTGATTTGTTTGAGCAGTCTTTTGGCAAGGTTTCTCCTGTCTGAAGAGACTATTATAAGGTTCATCTGCTCTGGAGACGTTTATCCTGGGGTTGTTCCTGGAGTTGTCCTTCTCTGCTACATTCTTGTTCTCTGGGTCTCTTGAACGACCAATTCTAAAAACATTGGAGAGTTCCTCTTTTAAACTATTAAAGTCTTCTTTAAGAAGAGACAAAGGGCTGGTAATCTTCTCCGCCGATTGGCTCGGTTTCGGATCGGTATCCTTGTCCTTGAACATTTTCTTCACTTCCTCTTTGATCAGAGTCAGGGGACTGATCGCTGTTTTTGCTGTTTGACCCATTTTAGGAAAATCTTTTCCCTGGTCGTCTTTACTGTTTGGCTCCTCTGGCCTGAGGTCATCATCCTGCTGTGTTTCTAGCTGCTTCTGGTCACTTTTATGTGACGGATCCTTAGGAGCGCTCATTTTTTTGACACCTTCTGTTCTTCTATATTTATTGTCTTGTTTTTCAGCTCCTCTTTGCAGGTTCTTTGGAGATGTGCTTTGAAATTTGAAGTCAGCATGGAGTTCTAGTCAATGAGAAATGTGCGGAATTAGTGATAAATATTGATTGCACGTTAACAAATACGTGGAATATTAGCGTTGAAGTGGAATGATTAAGCCAAAGCATTGCCCTATGATTGTAGCATGCTGTGTTTTCTATGCTTTTACATAAATCTATAGAAAAATAGCTCAAATGCAAATAAAAACTGATCCTGTTGGAATGTTTTGGTGGAAATGTTCAAATTTTCCAAGGACCTTGAGCCACAGTCATGTTTTACAGTGATGTGGACATCAGCTAAGGTTCCTTTCCCACCAGCCTATGGTCGTCCTTTGCACCTTTGTGAGGATACCTTAGCAGGTGCAGCCAGAAGGAGCCAAGCACACAAAAACGCAATGAGTGGAGTTTTCACTGACCACTATGAGCTGATTATGCTGAAGCTCTAAAGCCTGAAGTATTTTAAGAGTCATGGTGCAACTCTTAAAAAATCATTATAAAGCCATCAGTCCCCTGCTTGCACCTCCTTCTTCTTGGTCTCCTCATCTTCCGTCCTCCTCAGTAAATATGATGCCAAGACTAACAAGTATATTGCTGCCTTGAAAACTCACAGCTTCCTTTGGTCTACCAGCAACACATCACACCCTGAACGCAATTTGAAGGTTTGTACTCCTCCCCTGGGAGCCCTGCTCCTGTAGGAGGTTCAGCCCATACCAATTGCTATGTAAAAAAGGGCCTGAACATGGCAAGATGTTTGTGGCGTCGGTTGGCTGTTAACAGCTGCATGTTGAGATCCTTTCAATTTAAGTTTCCATTGCACAGATGCAGGTTGCACAGCAGCTGTGGTCCCAGAATCTCAACAATAGCCCTTTTTCACCCTAAAGTCCCTGGGTTTAAATAACTGGAATTGTTTTACCTGAGTAAAAGGAATCCTGGGTAATTTGTGTTCTTTCTGTTTCCATGGGTCTGAAAGGCCATGGAAAATTTATTTACATCAGCCTAGTGACATACGGGAAAGTTGTAAATAAAACTGCACTACACCTCCAGTCCGGCGAGTGGCGGTAATAAGATTTCTTTTTTCAGCAATTTTGGAGTACATCCTATCAGTTTGTGTTGCCGACTCAAAGTCTTCATCAGCAACAATGCTTAAACGAGCTTGAACCTCATCATTTGTCCACCAATCGTGTGTCCTCTCCATTTGATCCTTTCTCGATCACAAACACGGCGCTCAAATGTGAATCTCATATAAAGTAGAAAACAACAACACGCAAGTCTTAAATATGGTGGGTGAGCGGAAGTCTGCAAGAAAGGGTCCACAAATCATCGTTGCTCAGCACACAGCCCCACCCCTCAATGACCCCGGGATAATCTGAAAGTCCAACCCCAACACCAGGACCTTTATCCAGGAAAGTGTGGACCTGGGAAATTGAAATTACGGGTTGTAAACTTACTAAGAGAGCTGCTATCCTGGTGTGTGTTCGGGTGGCATGGAGCCAGAATGACCAGTGCTGCTTCAGATTCTCTGACCAATCTACGCTGCCATTGCTGCCACCATGCTCCACCCTAGTCCCTGATATACTACCACCCCAATAATGAACCTCCATCTCCTGCTAGTGAACGGTGTGATCCTGGTCAGAACAGACCTTGCAAGAATTCGAAAAATAAAATGGATGTCACTCTTTATGCTTTAGTGTCTCCAAGTATGGGTTTAGTGTTCATTAAGAAAACAAAAGCAAATTGTAAGATTGTAAGTCACAAATTATTCCACATTTGAAGTTTTCATAAATATTTTGGCAGCCAGCTCAGATCATTTAGCCATCAGTCATAGGAAGAGAACTCCAAATAATCAACAATTTATTGTCAAAATAGAAGCTTTGAGTGCATCTTTCCTTTTAATACTGTGATTCGGTTACTTTCATCGGTCATCAGAAATAATCAAACCTATCAGGTATTTGTCAGGATTTGAGGCAGTATGCTAAAAATGAGTCAGTCTTTAAAACACCTTATATTATACCAAGTCTAACATTTGTCAGTGATCATACCACAATGTGTGTCAATTTCAACAGCCTTATTCTTTTTTCACATTGATAAGCCATCAGATTAACAGATTTTACCAGAAGAACATCATGAAACTTAAAAATAGCATGACGTCGTCACACTGAAAGCAGAAGGTGTGTTCAGGAGTTTCTGTAAACCTCTGATCGTGTTCAGGCTTGTTAAGAGTTAAATGTCAGCAACCATAGGAGCGTGTCAGATACTCACAGCTGCTTCAGTCGCCTTTTTTCTTCATCCTTCATTTAAAAACCAAAAGGCAGCAGTTCAGACCTCCATTTAACTGACACCAGAACTGGAACCAGCGTCTCTCTCAGAAACTTTCTGTCACTCAGTTTATCTCTGCTGTCATCCAACCTGTTTGGCTCCATATTTTAGTCTGACACAGGAGGACGTCATTGGCTAAAGGAAGCTGCAGTTCTAGTTTCTGCTTTGAAAAGAAGACAAATTTAACATATGTTTGGATCAGGGCTGGGTTTAACTTGTGAATGGCCTCGGGCAGTTTCAGTAGGTAGGCCCCTTTAGGTTCCCCATCATACACAGAAATATAACCAATTTAGTAAGCAAAGTGGTCCTTTGGTAACACTTTGGACACCACTGGTTAAATGTTTTAGGTCTTGAACTAGACAATCCAGTGCAGTCCAACGTCTTTGTTAAAAAACAGTCAAATAGCCCTTTAGTTTAGCATCAAAGCATAGAATGTGAATCAGATGCCGACTTCAGCAGCATGGCCAAAGAAAATGTATAAAACAATCATTTAATTTTATATTTTCACAAATAAAGGTTTAAAGCTGCCTAACTATTTAAAAATATTTTTTTACATATTTGTTGAAACTGGCACTATGTCCTGACAGTAGAATATGACAGATGATCCATGAAAAAATCAAGCTCCTCTGGCTCCTCCCAGTGGTCCTACTGCCATTTGCAGAAATCCACCGCTCCCGGTCAGAAACAACCAATCAGAACCAAGAGGAATCACGCTCATGTACGCACTGCTCACACCCCTCCCCCGCACATCGTGTACCGTCGTTTAAGCTCAAGATTGCTGGTGTGTTGCAGCTGTGCTAAGGGGCTGTGTTAATGGCGGAGAAGCAACCTAACATCGCAGGAAAGGTGCCAATTTGTTGAGTGGCACCTGCTCAGAAAACAAAGACGGTTAAACAGAAGAAGACAAAAAGCTACTGCACGTTCACGGCTGGCTTCGCTGTGGAGGGAGGGCTGTAGCACAGCAGAGAGCAAGATGGAGGGACCTGTAAGATGTGCTTGTTCAAATTTTCTGGCCAAGTCCACTGTTTTCTCAGAACTCCCTACTGCAGTTTTAACAGGTTTTAACAAGTAATGAAGTAATGAAGTGGGCTTTGAAGGATCTTTAAGCTGGATAAAATAATTCAGTTCATGTTTGACCACTATAGGACTTATAATACATTATATCTCAGTTTATTTTATTCTACCGGATCCCAAAAATGCTGCCAGACGTACAGTTTAAATGTCAGGGGGCTAAGCAAAGTCATGCTGACTGAACTCCATGGTTCTTTCACGTGACAGATTGTTTTTATTATAAGAGAAGTGTGTTTTATTTGTACATCGGACAAACTATCCGACAGAACCCGCCCTAAAGTCGGATTTCTGACACTCCAAGCCCAAAGGCAATATGGCTGCTGTGCATATAAAACACAGTGAAAGTTGCAGGAATGTTTATTTGCATTTATGAAAGTAGTGGCCCACACAGGACTGCATGGCGAAACACGGGCGTTCTTAGGGCTTTTATTGCTTGCACCACAACAGTGGCAACAGTTCAGTTTACCCCATCACATGCCAGAGACGTTCACTTCATTTTTCCCACTCAAGTCAATGTAAGTATGCCAAGTCTGTGGACCAGTGATCCGTATTCTGACTGGTTTTGGTTCGGTCTGTTGTGAAAAATTATTTTTAATGCTCTGAACTTCCCTTACCTCTCTCCCCTTTGACCTCTGTGTTTTGTTACCTAGAGGAATTGGTCTGTAAATCCATTATCAGGAGGTTTAATGGTGGAAACTCATCCTTTAGGGTGATGTCTCAGGAAGAGCAGATGGTCTGCTCGTAGATAACTTTGTTACCTCTGACCCGAGGAGGGTCTAGGGCCATAAAACACAGACTCTTTGAAGTTGAGATAACACTGTCATGTTAAGTATAAATACATGTGTGGGACTGGTGTTCGTGGCTCTGCTTAACTGACTTGCTCAGTGACAGAGTCATTCAAACGCTGACTGCCTTTGAATAAATTTTATAAAGACAACGTCCGGATTTTCTCTTGTGAGTCAACTTCTCTCCCACTTTGATAAGAAAATTCCACTACAGGTCTCACTGCAGAACCATTTTGACTTGACTCATTTTTAGACAACTTTTGGTAAGTGATCCAAACATTTAATAGAAAACGACATTCTCTCAAACTTCAACACAAATTGAAATAAATTCATCTTCATCCTCTGTTACAGCAAACAGGGGGCTCTGCTCGCTGGCCTCCATTTTGTCGGCTCCTCGTTGCTAAGGCTGCTGCAGCCCTCGTCTTAATGGAGGCAGTTTGGACTGGCAGTCCGACGGCAGACATCTAGGTTTCCTTTGTTAAACGGGAGGAGAACACACAATATCTCAGCTCTTTGTCAGTGCTGTCTTCATTTACAGCTCTCCCACACACACACTTCACAGCCAGAGGCGTTGCCATGGTGATGAGATGGAGGCAAGGGTGGGGGAGTGAAAGCTTTGATACAAATCACTGAGGATTTTATCCTGTGAATCCAAATGAAGCGGTGTTTTATTCTCGTCTGTGTGTGTCAGGACTTGGTCTTTATGGTCCTGAAGAATGTGGTGTTTGCACACGGGTTCAAATGTCTGGAATTAGGATGTGAATGAGGTTCACAGAGAGATCTTAAGAGCATGCGCCACTAGTTTTCTTATGTAAGAAGCTGAGCATTTTCAGGCTGTATTCACCTGCAAAGACGAGCTGTCAGATTTACAAAAACACACAACTCAAACTGTGTACTGATTTCTTTGTCACATGAACATTTTGGTTTTCTGCATCAGCTTTAAATAAAATAAACTCCTGCAGTCAGAGAACCTGCAGCAGTGTCTAGCTGGTGACAGTTTTAACAAAAACTGAATTTCTACCACTTTCTAAACCTCCTTCTACAAACAAAGCAGAACTGGCAAAGGAATGAAACTGGGTCACCGTGTGACTCATGCCCTCTTCTTCTCTTTTCGTGTGCAGCTGTCTGGAGCTGAGAAGCCTCCCGCTGGAGAACCAGAGAACAGCGGCTCATCGTCGTCTGCAGCTGCAGGAGCTGAAGCTGCAGACGGAGGCAGCAAGGTAATATCTCCTCACCTAGATTCTGGGTTTGCATGATTACAGGGTCAGAAAAACAGAATATATAGACATGAAGGATGATTCACAAGTTCACATTAAATCCTCGGACAAGAGCTGGTTCTTAATTTAATCAGACACTAAATCTCTTCAAAATGAAACATTTTAATGGCCTTATTGATTAATAGAAAGGATGTTTAGACCTTTTCTGATGAGCAGCCATTCCAGAACACCTGATATGATATAGTTTTGAGTGAATTTTAAGGGTTGACTGAGTTAAGTGATTACGAAGTTGGAATTTAAACTGGCTTTAATGTCTTATATATGTGATAAAGCACAGTTAATTTGACTAGCATTACTAAAACATGAATCTGTGTGTATTTCTTGGTCACAAACTCTGTCCTGCAACCTTTAGTTTCATCTCTGCTCCAACAAACCTGACTCAGATGGCTGGATTACTCCTCATGCCATCAAGTTCTGCAGGGGACTAGTAATTAGTCATCCATATTGTTCACGTGTGTTTTGAACAGGGATGCATCTAAAAGTTGGAGACAGTTGCTTCTGAGGGCTGGAGTTGGAGAACCCTGACCTAGAATAACAGATGGAGGTTAAATGCTGTTAAACAAAAGGTTTCACTGCTTTCAGCCTTCCTTTCTCTGCTGAAGGTTTGCTCTCTCTCGCTCTCTCACAGCCTGAATGAAATTTATTTCATTACCACCTGATAGCCCCTGCCACAGTTGCTTCTGAACTAAAAACATTCTTATTTTTTAATTTCTGATTGGCTTGTCACTAGTCTGGACCGATCAAGCTGTAAACCATCTGCTTACGGTCACCAGCCCATTTATCGGTGCATCTCCAGTTTTAATTTTGTTTATGATCCCCCTCAGGTGGAGATGGTCTTCTGGCTGCTCTCCATGCTGGCGAACAGGGACAAGGATGAGATGTCCCGGACTCTTCTGGCCCTGTCCAGCTCTCAGGATAGCTGCATCGCCATGAGAAAATCTGGCTGTGTCCCCTTGCTTGTTCAGATCTTGCACGAAGTTCCTGGTGGCGTTCCGGGGGAGACGACAGGTGGTGGCACCTCAACTGGCTGCAGCCGAGACACCAAATCCAGAGCGAGCGCTGCCCTCCACAACATCATCTTCTCGCAGCAGGATGAAGGTCAGGCCCACCGGGAGATGCGGGTCCTGCACCTGCTGGAGCAGATCCGGACCTACTGCGACAGTGGCTGGGACTGGCTTGAGAATCATGCAGTGACGCCATCACCCGGAGGGACCAAAACCTCTGGTGAGCTTAGAAATACTCACAAGAACCACATGTTACTGGAATTCTGTGGCTCCATTTAGACCCATATGACTTAATAGAAAAACAATTACCCTAATGCTCATTAACTAACTATTAACCAATTAAATCTTTATTAATGTTTCAGCACAGGTTCTGCATTTGGTAATTGTTAGCAATTATAACCGTGGGGCTGGGGATGTAATGTTCATACCAATCTCCAGCGGTACCAACCCTGGACAGATCACCACTCCACTGCAGGGCTGCATGGAGACACACAACTGTGCACACACACTCACAGCTAATTGAAAGTCCCTGATTAGCATAACTTGCACAGAAGAAACCCCACGTAGGCACAGGGACCTGCTTCCAGAATGGCTGGGCCAAGGCTGCAAATGTTTTACATCTTCATATAAAATGTTCTGACCAGTCCTAAAATTTGATCAAATTACATTCAGGATTAAAAAAAGACAGATTAAATTGCTGCCCAGCACCAACAAACCGGATTATATGACTCCCAGATTCTCCTTTTAAGTATTTGATACAAAAACCTTTGCCTTGATTTAAGCTTACCTCTGTTTACTTTGTCACTGAGGTGCAGATATTCCTGAACTTGTGGACCCTCAGATCTGTCAGGCAATGTGTGCCATCATGAAGATGTCCTTCGAAGAGGAATACAGACGCGCTATGAATGAATTAGGTTTGTGTTTGCCTTATGCTAGTCATTCTATAATTCTTTGCATCTGGGACAAAATGGAGGACATATACTAGCAACAAGTAGCTAGTGTTAAGCTGTAGTTGTGAGTTTTTAGTTCAGAGTGTGTTGTTGTTTTTCAGGTTGTCTGCAGGTGGTGGCAGATCTCATCCACCTTGAACAGGATATGTATGGCATGCAGAGTGACCCCATCAACATGGCTCTGCGCCGCTATGCTGGGATGGCTGTGACCAACCTCACCTTCGGCGACGTCGTCAATAAGGTACGGTCAAACAGTGGCGGTGGTGAAGACAGGCAGGCGGGGCTGGGATCCCTTAAATCCCAGTCTAACAAGGCCTGCAGTTCTTTGTTTTATCCATAAGAAAACAGTCCTGAGAAGAAAGGTTTTAGCACCTCACTGTGGAGTTCCTATGCAGGCTGGAAAAGTATGGAATCTGACTGTAGTTCCAGGTCAGGATACCTATGGTAAAAGAAAATAAGAGTATAAAGTAAAATTTGTATTTCCAGACTTTATACCCTGTCTGCATCCATCAGTCCACCCTTTTAGTCTTTGGTTTTTACAGGCTTCCTAAATAAAGCCTGAACTCAATAAAATAAATAAGTAAATTCATGGTGAACTAATTAAATGTGGGACTGCTAATTTGAGCCAGAAAAGTAAAGAATTTCAGCATGTAATGTGTAGGAACCTTGTTATTTTTAATGGGATAGCAGTATTTAATGTATCAGAAGCGTTAGCTTGTCTGTCACTCACGCTGGCACCCTCCTCCTGCAGGCCACCCTGTGTTCGAGGAAGAGCTGTCTCCAGGCTCTGGTTGCCCAGCTGTCCTCAGACAGCGAGGAGCTTCATCAGGTGGTCTCCAGCATCATGAGGAACCTCTCCTGGAGGGCCGACATCAGCACCAAGAGAGTTCTGAGAGACATCAGCTGTGTGTCTGCACTCATGACCTGTGCCCTGCAGGCAACCAAGGTACAGAAAACTAAACGACCCAAATGGGAAAGGAGCAGGTTCAGAAATACCAAAAAGAGCTGCAGAATTTAAATCCTGTGACCAGCATCCTGGCTCAGAGTTGTAACCTAGTTTTTTCTTATTTCTTTTATCACTTTGCGTTTATTGAAAGGGGTTAAAGCACTGCCACATCACAGCAACATCACTTTATTTTGCTGTTTTTGTTGGTGAAGTTTAGTTATTGACATGCAAACCTAATCTGTAGACAAAGGAGTTAAAGGTTTAACCTTTTTTGACGTTTCCTGCAGTTCTTGTGTCGAGAACAATATACTTTTTTCTTTTGCTCATTCAACAGGAGTCAACTTTAAAGAGTGTTCTGAGTGCTCTGTGGAACCTCTCAGCCCACAACATTGACAACAAAGTGGCGATCTGTTCGGTGGACGGATCTTTGGGTTTCCTGGTCAGCACGCTGACCTACCGCTGTCAGACTAACTCGCTCGCCATCATTGAAAGCGGAGGTGGGATACTTCGAAACGTGTCGAGTCTGATTGCCACCCGAGAGGACTACAGGTGGGTTAAAACACATTTCTTCTCAATTTTAGGGTATTTTTATTCACTGTTCTAGAAAAAAGTGTTTCTACCATGCTTTACTTTAGTATCTGTAAAAATAATAGCTGACATAAGTCTGGCTGTTTCTTTTTGCGCAGACAAATCTTGCGGGACCACAACTGTCTCCAGACTCTACTGCAGCACCTGCGCTCTCACAGCTTGACCATAGTGAGCAATGCCTGCGGGACTCTCTGGAACCTTTCAGCCAGGAGTCCCAAAGACCAGGAGCTGCTATGGGACCTAGGGGCAGTTAGCATGCTGCGCAACCTCATCCACTCGAAACACAAGATGATTGCCATGGGCAGTGCTGCAGCTTTAAGGAACCTCCTCACAAATCGACCTTTGAAATACAAGGATACTGCAGTGCTCTCCCCTGGCTCCTGTGTGCCCTCCCTCTATATGAGGAAACAGAAAGCTTTTGAAGCTGAGCTGAATGCCAAACACCTAGCTGAGACCTTTGATACACTTGAGAAACAGAGCTCCAAGCATCTGAGCCTCAACAAACCTCTTAGGCACATTGAGAGTCTGGCAAAGGATTATGCCTCTGATTCTGGTTGCTTTGATGATGACGAAGCCCCCAATAACTCCAGCAGCTTGGATACTGGTAGCTTCTCTATGCTGCCCATGTATCTTACCAACTCTAACTTTGTGCAAAATCAGACCCCTAGGAGGGATAATGAGCCTGAGAGAGATACAGACTTGCCTCAGATGGTGGAGAAGAAACATGCTCCTCCTGATGATGTGGTCTCTGCTGCAGCAGAGAAGCTCGCAAAGAAGATTACCAACACAGTTGCAAAAATCGACAGACTAGTGGACGATATCACCATGCACACATCCTCTGAGGACAGTTTTAGCCTCAGCTCTGAGGACCACCTGGCAGACTGGCCTTATGGACAGAATGAGCTTAACGAAGCCCGAGCAAATTCATGTTCCCCTTGCCGTCTGTCTGATGTGAGCAGCTTAGCCTACAGAGGACGCCTCAACAGAGCACACGCCCTTTTACGACTCAAAACCACCCACACAAGTGTGTCAACAGATAGCCTGAACAGTGGCAGCACCAGTGATGGATACTGTGGCAGCAAAGACCAAGTTCGACCTGCTCCAAAGGCTCTACCAATCCAACAACAACGACCCAACCAACTTGACCTCAAAGTGGCCCATCAGGAACATCTCAATGTAGGATCTGCTGTTCTGAATCAGACTAACCAGCTGGATATTCCAGAAAGAGATTCAATGGATAATAAAGTTATGGACCTCGTGGAGCTCAGCAACACAGACATCGAAAAGAACCAAGAACCACCAGTACAAACACCTGTCAGTGCGTCCACTAAAGTATCTTCTGATGTAAGCATGACATCGATTAAACTTTCTCCTAGTTATCAACAGGTCCCACTCATTCAGAGTGTGGCAAAATTTGGGGTTGCAAAGACAGCCATCAATGTTCAGGCTGCTCAGGCGATGAGGAGGCAAGCATGGGTGCCCACTGCAATGACTGGTGGAAGTATTACAAAATTTTCTCCAATGAATTCCACCAGAAGTCCAACAGTTGGGACAATGGAAACTGTCCAGAAATATTCAGTGGAAAACACTCCAATCTGCTTCTCTCGCTGCAGCTCACTGTCCTCACTCTCTTCTGGTGACGGTGGGCTGGACGGACAAAGTGAGAATGAGCTGGAGAGTGACTCATCTTTGGAGATAATTGAGGTGGATGATGGCGAAGAAGTGAAGAAAATGCAAGAAGATGAAACTTTAGAGGATCTGAGCGACAGCCAGTTGCTGATGACAGACTCAAAAACCCTGCCCAGCAAAGAGAAAAATCCCATTGAGATCTCTCGTACTCCCAAAAAGGAAAAGGTTTTCCTTAGGGGAGCTTCACCTGCTATAAATGAAGACAGATCTCCATCCAGTTCCTCTGAGAACTATATCCATGATACACCTCTAGTTCTAAGCCGCTGTAGCTCTGTAAGCTCACTGGGCAGTTTTGAGTCTCCCTCCATTGCCAGTTCAATCCAAAGTGATCCATGTAGTGAGATGATTGATGGAACAATAAGTCCCAGTGATCTTCCAGACAGCCCAGGCCAAACTATGCCTCCTAGTCGGAGTAAAACTCCATGCTGTGTTGAGTCCAATGTACCAGAGACACAGATCACAGGGATGCCAGGACAGTGGGAAAACAGCCTGCGGAAGTTCATAGAGATCACAGATTCCAAGGAGAGGTTCAACCTTCCCGATCTGGAAACCATGATCTATTTTACAGTTGAAAAACCCACAGAAAACTTCTCTTGTGCTTCCAGCTTGAGTGCTTTGCCTCTTCACGAGCACTACATCCAGAAAGACGTGGAGTTGAAATTAACCCCGCTACTCCAAAATGACGAGACTCTCCCATACCCAGATGAGGATGAAGAAGGGTTCGACAACGGGGAACGATACAGCGAGGGCAACTCAGAGGAAGACATAGAAATCCTGAAGGAATGCATCAACTCAGCAATGCCTTCAAAGTTTAGGAAAGTAAGATCTTCCCTGGTGACTACAATTCCCTCCAACCTACTCAAGTCCCAGATCCGAAAACCAATGCAACTCCAATTTAACGTGCTTCCAAATGGTAAAACCCAAATTTGTTCTAGAAGGAGAAATATATACCAACAAAAAGACTTGAGGTTGGACGATTCTTCCTTTACAGACTCTGCAGAGGGTACACCTGTTAACTTCTCTAGCACAACATCTTTAAGTGATGAAACTCTTCAGTATCCCCTAAAGAACAGGGGGGCTAAAGACTGCACAGCTAAAGGCCTAAGCAAACAGGATCTGATGGACAATGATGCAAAGAGGATTGAAGACTTGAGGATATTTTCACACTTCCACAAACCACACGGGACACACTACCCACCTGAGATACAAATGAGCCGAACCGCCAAACATGTGATTCCCACTCAGAAGCTGCTGATGCAGAGCAAAGAGGTAGCTGACCGAGTGGCTAGCCTAAAAAATCGGGATCGATCTCCTAATCAACAGACTAGGCAGCAAGGTCAAGGCTCCTACAGGAAATTGGACCTGCCAGTTATAAAACAAAACACAGAAGGTAACATCAACTCTAAAACACAAAAAGAAAACAAAATGTTTCGACAAATGACGCATTCTTCAGAGGACAGTAACGATTTCTATGGTGACAACAATGAAGACGTAATCAAACGAGCAAGCAGAAAACAGATGAAGGAAGCAAATAGAAGCACTCTGTCCCGAAGCATGACAAATATAGGCCGGATAGATAATTCCCAGGGAAAGCCCAGAGGATTTCAGAGATTAAAACAAAATCTTTTACGGGACGAGTCCCTGGCATGTTACTCACTCAGCTCCTCAGTCAGTTCACTCAGTGATGCTGAATTTGATGAACATAAATCAAAAGCCCAGCAAATGTGGTTTAAAAACAGACACAATAAAACCCTCAATATGGCACAACAAACAAAGGGTGTTACCATGCACTGTCAGTATGAAGAACAAAGCTCACCGAGCTCTGTCAGCATGGACTCAGAGGATGACCTTCTGCAAAAATGCATAACCTCTGCTATGCCCAAGCAGAGACGGAAAATTACTGCTAGGAAGAAGAAAACAGAAAATAGTCATAAACAAAAGGACTCTGACAGGTGGGACATGAATGAAGAAATGGACAGTGATGATACAGGATGGGATAATGATTCTGACCTCAACAGTGTTGAGTGGAGAGCCATACAGGAAGGTGCTAACTGTGTTGTCACTGGGCTGCAAGCCTCAAAATCTCATGAGCCATCATCTGAAGAGACAGAGTCAGTTCTGTCTTTTATGTCTGCATCCAGCTTTACACCTAAAGAAAAGAAGTTTGCGAAAGAGAAAAAGGCAAATAAACCTCTAGATTTTGCACAACGAAAGCCAATTCCCAACTTACCAGTTGTGTTTAGAGGCAGGACAGTGACCTACACACCACAGCAAGTGACGGCTCCATCACAAAGACCTCCTCAAAGAAAAATGCCAAGCAAGACAGATGCTCCAAAGAACCCAAACCTTGCTCAACACAGGTCAAAGAGCCTTCACAGACTAGGCCAGCCCCAAGACACAGAACTGTCTCTTCCAAAGAGGAGCTCTACTCCACCTCCAAGGATACCAAAAAGCTCATCCTCTGGATCATCACAGAGCTCCACACCATCCAAGCAGTCACAGAGGAAAATAACATCCCCAACTCAGACAAGTAATTCAGTCCAGAAAAATACTTGCTCATCAAGTAGTAGCTCTCCTGCCAGTAGCCCCCCTGAAAGAAAAGGACGTTCTCCTGTTGTTAATAAAAATGAGAAATCTCCCCCACCTAAAACTCAGAAGTCACCCGTCCGCATACCTTTTATGCAGAACTCAGCCCGGCAGCCCCGGCCTCTATCACCACTGGTAACTAACCAAACCTCACCTAAACGAAGTAATCAGATTAACGGCAAAAGACTGTCACCAGCCAATCGATATGACATGGTTAGGATGACGTCTGTTCATTCAAGCAGTGGTGAATCCGATCGAAATGGATTTCTGAGACAGCTGACTTTTATTAAGGAATCAAGGACAGCATTTAGACGAGATGGCTCTCCTCACAATACACCAGGATCACAAAACAGATCCCCTCGAAGGGCAGCTCCTGGAACTTCGGCTGTGTTCCTGTGCTCATCACGTTGTCAGGAGCTAAAGGTTGCAGTGCAAGCCCCAAAAAGAGTGCAGGTAAAAGATCCTGGAAAAGTTCAGCAAGCCCAAAGGCCAAGTCCTGGCCTTCAAAAGCAGACTACAACTTTGTCAAGAGCAACATCCAGCGAAAGAGATCTTGCTGCAAGACGGCCAGCACGAAGAACTAGTTCTGAAAGTCCCTGCAGGGTAGCCCAGCGAAGTGCGGCCAGCAGAATCTCTGGAGTCAGGCACCAACAGGACCAAGACATCTTTAAGCGTCATGCTTCATCGCCAAGCATAAATTTACTCAGTCGGGTTACCAGCCGTTCTTCGCTGCGCTCGTCATCATCTGATTCAAGTGGAAGAGCAAAAAGCGAGGATGACACAAAGAAGAAAGGGCAGAGATCCACATCGCGACGGAATATTGGAGTTACTTGGCGGAGAATCAGGGATGAAGATGTACCTCAGATCTTGAAAAGCACTCTGCCAGCCAATGCATTACCTCTGGTGCCTTCCCCTGACGGGGAGAAGCCAAAGCCACCCGCGCTTCCAGGAAAACTGCCAACAATAGTGCTTGCATCTCGTAAGACAACTGACGCAACAGTCCAGACAGAAGATTTATCCAATGACAAGACTAACTCAAGCACTTCTCTGACAGCTGAAACAGCACCAGTGATCTCTGAGGAAGAGGCGAGACTGGCTCTACTTAGGAAATTCAGTGCTGCCTCTGGCAGTAACCATCAGGATGCAGATTCAGATGGTTCATTGAAGAGCTTCAGCACTACTGGTACATCAGACAGCCATGTTGGTGGAGTTGTCACTTTCCGTCAGGGATCCCCGAGCAAGGCTGCCAGAGTCACTCCATTTAATTACATCCCCAGTCCCATGGCCTGCTGCCTGCAAGACCCGCAAAGCCAGATGGCTATAATGACTGAAAAAGCTGAGGAGAAAATGTAGTTGTAGGGTATTTGGTATATTACTAATCAGCATGAATGGCTGGAGACCGGAGCTCAGCACTAAAATGGAACAAGTGTGCTGGTCCTATACCTCAGAAATTTACCCTTTATCCTGCCCCATACATTTAATTCTAAGTTTGTTTCTCTGAACAACCGATCATAGCTTCCATTTACCGTTCCTACGAAGTTGGATGTATGCATGGAGACAGACTGGCCCAAATGGACCACGAAAAATATTTAGTGATGCCCTTCAGAACACATCTTTCCAGGAAATTGCATTTTTTTTATACTTTTTTTTGTATTTGTAGATTAATCATTGCCTGATAGAACTGTAGTCGAAGCTTAAAAGACAACGAACTTTTTCCAGCACATAAATCACAAACTGTCTCTTGGAAACAATCAATTTGAACAATGTTATGCAAAGTTTTCAATGCCTGCTCAGTTGGCTGAGAAGGTTCAAACTGTGCTGGACTAAAGACAAATGCAAATTCTCACCAACGAGACACACACACACACAAGAATTTGTAAAGTATTTTTTAACGCATTGGAAATCAAAGCTTTTGACCACTTGACACCTAAGATGCTCCAGCACCAGTAGACGTATAGAGGTCATTTGTGATGAGACATTTCTCCAAATGAATACATCACTGCTGTTACAAATGTCTATTTGTACTCAAGCTGTACACAGGTGGACATTACAATTTTATTCTTTTCTTATGAATTTGTTGAAACAACTTTGGATGTATGTAGGCAACTTAACATAGCCATAGACATGATACATGAAAGACCAAGGCATAAAGCATTGCGACAAGTTCAAAGTTGATGTAAAAACTAGGCCAACTTCTGTTTTTAAGTATAACAAAAACTGTTTTGAAAACACCTTCAGCCATAATATATTAGAGTAGGTGCTGTGGATAAATCTCACCTCATAAATACAAATAATTGATTTCCACAGTATTGGCATACATTGATCTTCTCTTGATTGCACAATATCTGTATTTACCAGTCATATTAAGGTCACATTGCTGCCGAGATCAATAATTAACCCTGAATTTTGCGGAGTTCTGATTTCAATAGTATGATGCAGAGTAGCTCAAACAGGTCCTGATTTCTGCTTCACTTAGACTGAGTGGATGATCATTTTACTTTAAAGTAAGCCCTTACCACAAATGTTTCCAATGTCAGAAACTGCACCATGTTTATTTTACCACAAAATACAAAAATGTAGTGTCTGTTTCTGTTGCATTCTACAATTCTGTTTCTGAATCAGTATTGTACATAACACATATACTAAAACCTGCTGAGTGTTAACTGCTGACAGCATGCTCATTGTATACTTACTGTGTACATACACCTGTAGACATCGCAGGTACTGAATAATGCCATTATGTAATTCAGAAGGGAAATATTTTCCAAGTCTAATGTCATCTGTATTTTTGTGACGCAAAAACATGTAAAAATGCAAACTGTACATTGATGAACAACATAGCCACAGGCATCTGTGAATGCATTGGGATATTTGATTTTGCTGATATTTTCAGGTACTGTTTGCTATTGAGTATGTCAAGAATATATCAGTGGTGGTTTGGCTTTACCCACGGGAGAAGGTACAAAGTTAAGACTGATGAGCAGTAAGCAGAGACATCTAAGGCTGGATATGTTGTCAGACATTTAGTCTTTTTAGTCGCAGGCTTCTTAAAATGACTACGCCCCCTTCGACCACTGCATTCTAGAAATTCACATAAGGCAATAAAGTCAATAAAGTCAAATAATCACTTAATGTTCATTCTACTGAGCTCTTCCCTTGTGCCTGTTCTCCTTCTCATTCTGCAGTGAAGCTAAGGAGAAGCTTGTGTATTCATTTTCATGAAACTCAGGCAAAACAAAAGGTCTGCAACTAGGACTCTGTTTCCATCACTCATGAAAGTGCCAGCCAATAAACTAATATGGTTCTGGTTTATTTGTAAGCATCACAGCCATAGTGGTTAACATTGTAATGTTAATTACTAGCATAATTTGGCTAAAATTCCACTGTATTACACATTCCATAGGCTAGACATGGGCATGAAAAGGCTTTTGGTTAGCATAGCTATGCTAATAAATAGCATAAATAGGCTTTTAGTTAGCGTTGAAATGCTAATAACTAGCATATTTAGGCTAATGACTTATTGGACCACACACTCCTTCGGCTGTGAATGTATGCAGGGAAATAACTTGCGTGTTTGTGTATTACACATTCAATATCCTTGACATTGGCATGAATATGCTTTCAATTACCATGGTAATGCTAATAAATAGCACACTTGTTCACTGGACTACACACTCCCTTGGCTCAACGTTATCATGAATAGGGTTTGTATTCCCATGAAGTTGCTAATGACCAGAATGTTTAAACTAATGAGTCACTGGAATACAATTATACAGGCTAGTCGTTCGCATAATACAGTTGATGTTAATTTACTTTAATGGCATAACTGAATGTGTGACTCAAGACAGGTTGCAGCTATCAGGTAACGACAAGCATCACAATAGGCTACCATATTCTGAGGCTGAAACCTACACAATCTTTCACTGTTAGGACACTACTCTTAAGTTACAATTACGATATATTACCTCTGCTGACTGCTTTATGGTCCAACTTTGTTCCTGATACTACAGGTCTTTTGGTGGTCTTCATTAGAGTTCTTCTCTGCAACTCTGTACATGTTAATATCTGCTTAAATGTGTTGCTGTAAAAGTAGCGATAGGTGGTGATTATAAAGACAATGAAAATTCACTGTAGTTGTACTTTTCCTCGTGCTTGAAGAGGTCAATGGAAGAATCAAGTTAATCCACGTTAAGGGGCTGTTATACCAAAACCACCCTATTGTACTTCTGTAGCATTATTTAAAAAGGTCAGATAACCTCCGCCCGCCACACTCAATTCAATTCAATTCAATTCAAAAATACTTTATTAATCCCAAAGGGAAATTAAATGTTGTTATAGCTCATATTATGTAGGTTTCTTCAAAGAGCCGTTGTAGATGCTGATGGCTGTGGGCAGGAAGGATCTCCTGTAGCGCTCCGTCTTACAGCAGATCTGAAGAAGCCTCTGACTGAAGACACTCTGTTGCTGTAGGACAGTCTGATGAAGAGGATGCTCAGAGTTCTCCATAATGTTCTTCATTTTATGAAGAATCCGTCTTTCCACAATGATCTCCAGAGGTTCCAGAGGAGTCCCCAGAACAGAACCAGCCTTTTTTATCAGCTTGTTTAGCTTTTTTAAGTCCCTGGTTCTGATGCTGCTTCCCCAGGAGATGATGGTAGAAGAGATCAGACTTTCCACAACAGACTTATAGAAGATATGCAGCATCTTGCTGCAAACACCAAAGGACCTAAGCTTCCTCAAGAAGTACAGTCTGCTCTGTCCCTTCTTGTAGATGTCTTCACAGTTGCATCTCCACTCTAGTCTGTTGTCCAGGTGAACACCGAGGTATTTATACTCCTCCACCACCTCCACTTCTTCTCCCATGATAGAAATAGTGTTTGACTTATTCCTGTTTCTCTTAAAATCTACAATCATCTCCTTTGTTTTAGTCACGTTCAACATGAGATGATTGTTTCCACACCATGCCACAAAGCGGTCCACCACCATCCTGTACTCAGGTTCTTGTCCATCTCTGATCCACCCCACGACTGCAGAATCATCCGAGTATTTCTGCAGATGACAGGAGTCTGTCTTGTACTGGAAGTCTGAGGTGTACAGAGTGAAAAGGAATGGTGAGAGTACAGTTCCCTGTGGTGCTCCTGTGCTGCTGACTACCTGGTTAGACTCACAACCCTTCAGTCTCATAAACTGTGGTCTGTTTGTCAGGTAGTCTTTAATCCAGGAGATTGTTGAGGCCTCCACCTGAGCCTTCTGGAGTTTCTGACAAAGCAAGTCAGGTTGGATTGTATTAAATGTGGAGAAACAACTGAACATCTCCTTAGGACCAGAACGGCTCTGTTTGGGTCCTGATTTTTTCTTCACCAACGCTGCTGGTGGTCTTGTTCACACCTGGCCCGAGACCAGTTTGTAGCTGAACTGCATCAACATTTCTCAGTCAGTACGTGAACAAGGTCTCAGAAGCATCACAGTGCTGTGTTAAACATGCAAAAAAACAGAAGCTTGTCATTATAAATTTCTTCATTACAATAAAAAGTAATGGGATTCCTTAAACTGCTGCGTTGTCTTTGTTTCAAATAGATGTAATAAATGCAAGGTTAACACCTGGGTTACTGCAGTTTTATATTTACAAGTTAGGTAAACAAAACAGAAAAAACACTAATATGTTGGTGATTACAATAATTAAAGTTAATGCCAATGTTCTGCCAATGTTCATGTAGGTTTTTCTAGACTCAATCTTGAAGAAGAAAGACTAATGACCCAACATCCTTCCAGGGATGAAAATGTGGGTTTTGTGATGAAGAAGAATCATTAGGACATGACATCAGGACTGAGAAGTTTCACGTTTACCTGATTCCCCCATGTAGTTGGAATCGTGACTTTGAAAGTCACGGGTTCCTCACCTGTCTGACGCTAAAAATCCAGCATGGCTCTCATATGTATAGGGTGTATGTAATGTAGGGATAGCCACAGTAATGAACTAATTATTTCCATGTTTGATGATTTCCATTACATTAAATCATAAAACTGGGCTGCAAGATTTGCAGTGGTTACTGCTGCTGCCTTGCAGCAAGAAGATCCCAGGTTGAAATCCCTCCCTGGGCTCTTTCTGCATGGAGTGATAACCAGGTAACTTCTTCCATGACATTTCACACTCCATGACTTCACACATTTCTGATGCTTACTTGCCCATTGCTGGTGCTTTCAAAAGTAGACTGGGGCCTGCATAGGCACATTGTCCGGTCTGCATGTATTTTAACAACTTTCCATTAGAACCCACATTACTTTATTTAACAATTTGAGGTGATGTGCATCATGACTGTCACCTTGTTGCGGGCTTACTACTGTTCACTCTTTGTACCATTTCAATAGATATCGACCACTAAAGTCCAGGAACACCCTACACGAATTGCATTATTGAACATGCCCTCATCCAGCCATCACAATATGGGCCCTGCTTCTCACACCTCAACTTTGAGGATAAATGTATTCCTGCTGAGATAAAAGATAATCAGGGATATTTACGTCACCTGTCAATGGTCATTATGTTATGCCTAATGCGTGCAACACTTTCATTTTGACCGAATGAATCGGAATTAAAATAGTAAAGGTATTGATGCAAAGTGATCATTTATGCAATTTGATTTCTTTTGTTGAGCGTCATCATTGTACTACTGACGTGGCATGTGACGCCATGACGCACGGCTGGTTACGCGTGGCTTCCGGTGTCGTGATTGCTAGCTTGTGTTCTTCAGACTCGGCTCGTTTTTCTGTATAAAGTAGGAAAAATACGCTGCTGGCGGGCTGAGCCAGACCCAAAACGTATCGGAAAGCTTTCAAAAGACCCATACACCTGGGTAAGCTCTGAAAAATAAGGCTGCGGTTTGCTGTGGTGGTTTAAAACATAAAGCAGAACTTCATTTAATTATTTGCAGAACCAAACTATAATCTGTTGTTACCTAACGTTACGTTAATTACTACATTCAACAATATCTTACGGTTTACTTTACGTCTTCGTTCAAAAATTCGGCTTATAATTTTACTACTAGGCTGGTCTATTAGCTTTGTTTTCCTCTGTGTTGCTGCGGGGGCGACTGGAAAATGGATTAGCTGGTAACTTGACAACTATAATATACCTGGATAGATTTTGTTTTACGGAATCTTGCAACAACATAAAAAAGAAAAAAAAGAAAAAAGAAATATCTATAGTCTTGGTTAAACCAGGTGTGAATAACGATTTCACATTTTCGGTACCTCGGTTTTAGAAAGTGTCAAATTATTCCGACTCCTTTATTCTGCAGAACGAAATGTATGCAGGCAAAAATGCATCGCTTTGGTAATCAGGTTAACTGCACGAAAGCTGGAGGCACTGTTGTTCTGTTTTTAAGTTCTTTATTTATTCAGTGTTTCAGATGGAGATGGTGGACCACTGCTTGTGAAAATGAATATTGGCTCTAAAAATAAGAAACGGGTGGTTCTGCCCAGCCGACCTGAGCTACCCACTGTGGATCAGATCCTGGAGGACATCAAAAAAGCTGCTCCTGATGATCTGGTTTTCAGCATCCTGGAGAAAACTGAACAAGGCGAGTCCACACAGAAGACATTAAACAAACTATTTATTCATCTTTTACACTTCTAGCTGTGCTACTACTATAGAGACATCATGCTGTTCCTGTCTGATACTGATTTCTGGTTTCCTTTGAGGTCAGACCTTCCTAATCTGGTCTTTTTTCTTTAGGAATATAGTGAATAAAAGAGAAGAATGTCACACAGGCCTTTGAGGGATGTAGTTGTTTTGGGTCAGAAAATGAAGGCATTATAAAAGCGGTGCACTGATCAGTTTTCTGGCTGAACACCGATCTTAAAAAAAGCCTGACCTGCCAATTTTGATTTTGGCCGCTACTGATTTTAATTTAGAACTGACGCTGTCAGGTGTTACAAGGTCATAATACACTTTCAATGTTCCAAACTTATTTTTATTGAAAAACATTGAACAATACCTGTGAAACTATACAACCTTGTTTTAACTGCACATGAGGCAATGCTCTTAAATTCAAATGAAAAGTTTAGAGCTTTGCATTTCATTTAGTCTTTCATTTTTCACATTTTAAAAAGAAACAGAACTTGCACCACAGATTAGACAAGTAGATAAGTTTGGTGGATAAGATCAGTTTCACATTAAGAATCGGCCAATCAACCAAAAAGTAAGGAAATCGGGGCTGATGAATCGACCGGCCGATCGATCGGTAATAGTGGGAGTTTTTAGTTTTGATGTATTTAATGAACCAAACCATCAAAAAGTTACTATTATTGTTGTTGTTGTTAGTATTATAATTTTTATTCTTTTATTTGATCTGCCAATCACCAGTCAGAGAGGAAATTTACTGATTCAGACCCCTGGCTGATTTATTGCTGCATCTCTACTTTGAAAACATTCAGGGACACAGATGAAAGTTTTTTTTTTATTCACACATCAAAACAACGCTTACATCATTTCAGATTCATTTGTTTCAGCATCAGCCTTTTTTCTTAACTACAGAGACAGTTGGGTTACAGCATGCACCTTATTAATAGGTAGAAGATCCCTATAAATTCCTGAGATGTTTGTTTGGTTCCACCATTTTCTGACCAACCTGCTGATATATATATATATTTGCACCTTCTGTGTTAAGACTCGTCCCGGCCTGCATACAGCGAGGCGGAGCTGCGTTTCCAGCAGTGTCGTCGGTATTTGGAGCTGAACGATCAACAGAAGGAGGCTCAGGGTCATTTGCAGAAACGGAGGGAAGAACTGCAGGCGGCGGGGGAAAAGCTGTATACAACGGTGGAGGAGGTCATGGGTCAAGTTTGCTGACTCAACATTTGAGACTCTGGTTCTTCTCTCGGGACACTTTCACTGAACTCTTCCCATGGAAACCCTGACAGAGCTGTGCAGGGGCCTTTGAGTCAGATGCAGTGGGACAAACAATGTTGGCTGACCTTTGACCTCACATCTAAGACATGTGAATGGTCATGAAGTGCAAAACAAATAAAAATGACAAAATATATTGAGAAAGAATATTCATTTATTTCAATATTGGATTTTCATGTATGTGCAGAACTCTATTCTTTTTATTTTTTAAATGAATATTAAATAAAGTTCAAGCATAAAGCAGTGTACATAAAATAAATATATGAAAACAAAAATAAAACTGATGATGAAAATAAGGTTGTAGGATTTTTCATCCTGATCTTTACTGCTTTACTTTTATTTATGTGAAAAACAAGAAATGAGCGTGAACTGGTTTGTTTTTTGTGGATTCGGTTCATCTAAACTGAACTGAACTTTTTGTGAATGAACAGGAACCACAAGTCATAGGATTTGATTTTGTATTCCATGTCCTGAAGTTCTGACTTGCAGCTTGTGGACCAGACTGGGTTCACATGGATCAAGTTTCAGGAGTTTTACATCTAAAGAACAAACAAATTAGCTCCAAACATAAATTCAGATCGAACACAAGACTGTTAAACGAGACTTCCTGTTCTACAGAAATATGGCCTCGAGTCTCTGGAACATAAGGAGCACTTTCTGTTTGGATGTTTCAAGATGAAGGGCAAAAACATCTCTCTCTCCTTTTCCTCACAGAACCTCCTCCTCTTCCTCTGCTGCTATCTGACTGACTGCAAAACACAAACAAGAAATTCTTTATTAATTTTGTGGATTTCTACAAATGTTGCTCTAAATGTCAACAATAGTGTTTAAATGCAACTATTTGGGGATCAAATGGATCAAGAAAAACAGACGGGACCAGCGTGTTGCAGCTTTCTAACATACTGTTACCTTATAAAGGTTTTTCTCTTTGACTGGCATGAAACTCAGATTTTAAAATGTTTTAATGACCCATCTTTTTTCTTTGGGTTAAAATTGACTCGATACCCTGTTAATGTGGATGGCACTGCCACCTGCTGGTTGGCAGCCAAATCTTTGTTTTAGGTCATGGAACACCATAATTAGGATGCTCATTCAGCCAAAAAGCCATAATGCAGAAACTGCTAATTCTCACTTTGTTGCTTCAAATAGGATTTAAGAGGGAAAGTAGCAGCGGAAACTAATCAGGTAAAAACAGTGCTATGAAAATGATTTTTCCCTTACAGATTTCCCACATTTTTGTTTTTTGTCACACATAAATGTTTTGGACAAACACATTTTTACATCAGGCAACGACTAGAGTGAATCAGCAATTCAGTTAGAAAAAGGATTTCGTTTAAGAGAGAGAAAGCTTTCCAAGCCTGCCTGTATTCTTCACACAGGACAAGGTTGGTTTGAGCTTTTTCTTCCTCAGGACATAAAAATAATCTTTTGCAAACTGTTTTAAATATGTATTAAATATTGGACCAAAATAACTAATGTTATCTTGGTCCAATATTCAATAATGGATTTTTAAAATACCAAATGTATTGTTTTTGCACACTTTATCTTGCATATATATATAATTCAAGAACCTAGAATCATTTTTATTATGTTCTGATAAATAAAACCCTAAAATTTGTTTACCATGATTGACTCCACACTGACCCTTGAACCTGCGACTTTCTATAATGTTATCCGTGAAACCATCATGCAGACCTGATTTTCAGTTTATTGGAAAGCAATGCAACTTTGATTAATGACTTACCATCAATCTACACCAAGTTCTTTCTGAAGTGCAGGCAAACAACAAAACACATAAGCAAAAATGTAAAATAAGAACCATTTAAGTGAGAAGAAACAGAAGCCTTTACACTCACACACTATGCTCAGCTTCTGAGATTCTGGCTCTATAAGGTTCCTCTCAGCAGATAGCAAAGCCCATTTAAAGCTACCAGAGCCGTTTTCCACATGAAGAGCAGGATTATTTTGTTTCTTTTACCTGCAAACGTCCTTCTGAGAAACCTGGAAGACTGAAATGATGTACAACAGGTTTTGGGAGCATTAATGGTAACTGATAATGTTACGTGGGGGAGCATACTGGTTTGCTGGTGAGCCTGAATGTTAGTTTCTAGTGTGCTGCAGAGGTCACATGTGGTTCTGCTTTGTTCTCCAAACTATTGCTGCTAATGTTTGGACCTTTCTCACAAAAGAAACTTGTGTTCATGTGAAAAATGGCTCTGGTTTAACAAAACATTGTTAAATGTAACTCCACCTGACTAATCTATGTCTAAAATAGACATGTTATGCCTTTTAAGCTTTCTGCTAACAGTTGGAAAAGATTTAAAGCCCAAATAAAATGCAGGAGCGGTTCTGGCATTAAACAGTAAGAGGACCCGTCAGGTGTCGTTGGAGTTCTGGTCTACAGAAGAGAAACATGTATTCAGGAGGAGGTTCATCTCTGCATCACTAAAGACGAACCCCACTCTGTCGTTCCAACATTAAACCAGTTCTTTCTGACCACACCACATGTTCTTTACGTTTACTAATCTGTTCAAGCTAAAACCAGATCGCTTACCACCCTGGTCACCCAAGAAAAGGCTGGGAAAGGTGACAAAAACCATGGGATTACAAGATTTATGCAAAAAAGTTTCTTACATGTTTATCAAAAGTTAATTAACGTAAAAATATTAATAATTCTCTGTACGGAGGACTGAAAGTTTCATGATTTATGCAGGTTTTCTATAACTGCCCCAGCAACAGCAGCTTATCCTCAAAAGGTGATTTACAACTTGACTTTAGTGGCTAGAAAATAAAGTTTAAAAAGGAAGAAAAATACTCTAGAACATTACAAAGGCAAATAAAATATTTTAGAACCTTAAAGGACCCAAAATCATTAATAAAATGGAAAAAGTAAAAGCATGTCCCAATACAATTTTAGATTAAGAACAAATATCTTTGAAATGAAAGCATTTCATAATGCATTTCAACAAATTCATTAAAATCTAAAATATTTCTAAAACAATGCACAAAAATATTATAACCATCATGGCTGGAAAAAATATAAACGTTTCAATGAAGAAGTAAAACATGGAATCTTAAAAGCTCTTGTTCTGTGAGCCAGGACAGGTTCTACAGTCGGTACCTAACCCAGCATGCTTTCTGCCGATGTACTGTCCGTGTAACTCTGGTAGGAATAAAATTCAGAAACCCAAACCACAAACATCAGCTCCCAACAGGCCGGTACCGAAGCAGTTTTTCTGTGTGTATTCCATGCTAGCAAAACTGCATCTATCATTCAAAGCTGCAGTAAACTCCTCCCAGTTCTGTGAGGACCAAACAAGCTGAGGAAGAACATGAGGAAACGGGTTCTACTTACTCTTCGTTCTTCTGCGCTCGGCTCACATGGAGCAACTCTAGCATTTGATGTTTGTCCAGATGAACTTGGTAAACTCTTAGCCTGGGCAACAGGTGGCATTGGTGTCACCAGAGTTTTATTCTTCACCAGAGTAGATAGGACTGAGGAAGAAGATGATGATGAAGAAGAAGTGTTAACTTCCACAAATAGGAGTGAATGGATTTCTACTGGTCCTACTTGTGTTGGGCTGTCCTACCTTCTCTGGTGAGGTTCTCAGCGACGTTCATGGCCTTCCCGCTGAGGTCACTGACCATGTTGTCCACCGTGGCCTCATGGCGGAGGAAGAGGGGCCGAACCACTTTGTTGTAAATGATCTGGGAGCCATTCCACGACATCGGAGCCATGCACCACAACAAGAACAAACACTGGAAGCAAACATAAGGAATATATCCTGAATTATTGTCCTCCGTTTCTAGGACTTTACATCCACTTCCAGTTCCCAGAAAAAAGTACTTATTCTAGTTCAGAAAAAAATCTCAGAGGTTTGCCTTAATGAAAGAAAAGGTGTACAGTTTTTTAACCTTTTAGGTCGAATGTTTTCTATTTTATTGGTCTGGAAAATGTTTTTAGTTTTTTTTGCAGCAGCAAAAAGGAGAACCTTTGCTGTATTTAGTTGAAGGAACAAGTCTGCCCAAGTCTGTTTTTAAGTAGAGTCGCTGGATGTGATATGATACTATGATATTAAAACGAAAGCAACAAAACGTGGCTGATTAAAAAAAAATACATTTTCCATTTAAGAAGATATAAATTAGTCACTGAAAATCTAAAAAAGTTTCAATTTGCATCAGCTTCGTTTGCTGGAGGGACAAATTTGTACCAGTGTTGAACTGCGGTTGGCGGCCACACAAACTTAGGAGCTGTATTTGCATGACACACGATGAAAGTGTTGGTTTATGACATCTTCTTTCCAATCTGACCACTCAGCAGACAGAGGAATAGAAGTTGGGCCCCTGTCATTGCTCCCTGGATGCGTTCTCACCTTAAAGGCGTAGTAAAATGGGAACCAGTAGAGGAAAATATCAGAGAAGAACTCGCCCAGGCTGAAGACACCGTACACCACCCAGTACGTCAACCATTTTGTGTCGTCTTCTTTGCAGGGACTTTCAATCGCTTTAATTCTGCAGAAAACCAGAACATGTTTTAAAAGGGGGCCGCTACTGAATAAGACATTTACTTAAAGCCCAACTCAGACGGGACTGAAGGAAACAGCTGGTGGAAACGTTAGTAGACAAGGTTCAACATATGTTTCTGTGATTGTGAAAACTGCTTCCTGATGCTGTGTGAATGAAAATTAATTAAAAACTCATGTTAAAAAATATATTTCCAAAGTGCATGCATGTAACAGAGTTTTAGGTGCACAGTGGGGATCTGGGTAACGTACTGTTAGCTGTACTGGACAATAAATATGATTGGATGCGTGATATATGTAAAGGATTACGTACAATGAAAAAATGATGGGATATCGTTTGGTTGTTTTGGTGCATTTTCAATGAGGAATTATGGATATCTTACAGGAGAATGTCTATAGATATAGGTTTAGATGCTACAGACTGTAATAATAAATTATTGTATAGGTGTGAACAGTGCAGACTGGATAATTGTAATTATGGCTAGAAATATTTATAATGTGAAAAAGTATTTAGATATTCTAGATGGAAATGTGTAATATATATACTGTATTACTCAAATGCTTCTTCTTCCTGCTCCTTTTTGAACAGAATATGAAGGTTTGATTATATGTGTGAGTATTTTTCCTATTATAATTGTTACAAAATGTATTTCTGGTTGTGTTAAAAAAAAAAAAAAGATTTTATTTATCAGTTCACTCACATACCAGCAGGTTCTTTCTGATCAAATGTATTTTTGGCTACAAACATTCAGTTATTACATCTGAGATTTCTTAGAGACGGTAAGAACCTGTTATTGTTTGATGCTGGAAAACCCAGCTGAGGACACAAGGTGGTTATTAAAATTAAAATAAACTCAGAAATCCAGTAAAGCTACACCTTTGCATCCTACATCCTCTCTTGCATTTTTCTAGATCACCTAAAACAGGAACCCTAAAGGTGAAAGTTCATCACCAGCCCTCATCTCCAAATACAGCATAAAATGTCTGAGCAGTGGGAAATTGCTGATTGAAAACTGTTTCTATAATCTTCTGCCAGTTTTGATCTCAATACATTTGTTGCACAAATAAAAACCTTCATTAGAAAACATGTTTGAATGCATACGATCTCCCTAAACTCTGAATGCCAAGGGAAATCTTTTATGGCTATTTCAGACCAACCAGTCATTGGGCTTATTTAGCCTGAAAAATGGGTGCAAAGTTAGAATTTATTTTGTCCATCCCATATTTCTTGTACGGAATCAGCCAAAACACAGATGATAAATGTTAAGCTTGATTAGACATCAATTAATGTCTTCATGTTGACGTCTTTTGAAAGCAAATTATCTTTTCTATTTTGCAAAACAAAAAAAAGACGGATTTTTATTTTACTCACTCTTGTACTTGTACTCGTCATTTTCAGCTTTATCTGGGACCGGGTCGTGGGGGCAGCAGACATAGTAGAGTGACTCCTCTCCATGTGGAGGAGCAGTGGCTGGGCACTCCCTATCTCTAAAGGAGTGCCCAGCCACCCTGTGGAGGAAGCTCATTTCAGCCGCTTATATCCCGGTTTTTGTTCTTTTGGTCATGATCCAAAGTTCATGGCCATAGGTGAGGGTAGGAACATAGACCGACCGGTAAATCGAGAGTTCGCTTTTCGGCTCAGCTCTCTCTTCACCACAATGGACCGGCACAGCGCCCCCATTACTGCGGCAGCCGCACCGATCCGTCTGTCGATCTCCCGCTCCATTCTTCCCTCATTCGTGAACAAGACCCCAAGATACTTGAACTCCTCCACTTGAGGCAGGAACTCCCCTCCAACCTGAAGAGGACAAGCCACCCTTTCCCGGTCGAGAACCATGGCCTCGGACTTGGAGGAGCTGATCTTCATCCCAGCCGCTTCACACTCGGCTACGAACCACCCCAGCGCATGCTGTAGGTCTTGGCTAGAGGGGGCCAGCAGGACCACGTCATCTGCAAATCCACTGGTCCCCAAACCAGACCCCTCCGGCCCTCGACAGCGTCTAGAAATCCTGTCCATGAATATTATGAACAGGACTGATGACAAAGGGCAGCCCTGCCGGAGTCCAACATACACCGGGAACAGGTCCGACTTAGTGCCAGCAATGCGGACCAAACTCCTGCTCCGCTGGGACAGCGGATGGCCCCTAATAAAGGCCCATGGACTTCATACTCCTGGAGCGCCCCCCAAAGGGTACCACAAGGGACACGGTCAAATGCCTTCTCCAGGTCCATAAATCACATATGGACCAGTTGGGCAAACTCTCATGAACCCTCGAGCACCCTGTAGAGATGTGTAGATATTAATACGCATCTTCGTTAGATCTCTTTTCCACATTTTGAACAGAAGATTTCTTTTTAAAAGTGGATCAGATGCTATTAGAAATCCAAAAATATAATAAGTCAAGAGGTGAGTGATCTATTGATGTTGCAAGACCTCAAGTCTGCAACGTTTTGCTCCTTCAAGGCTTTTAAATCTTTGAAAACACTTTTTTTCATTCGTCTTTATCCCCCAGTGTGACAACAAATATTGTTTTTATACTTTCATATGTTGGTGTGCTTTTTATTTATTTATTTGTTTTATGTTATTGTTTTTAGAATGGTTTATGAATAAAGGACAGTTGGCTTTTCTTCATATCAGGGTTCAACCGCATGTCTTCTTCAGTGTTTTGAATGGGAAACTTTTCCATTTAACAAGCAAGGTTTGCTTTCAAAATTATGAGGAAATTGCCACTTATCTTCATTTTCAATCCTGTTCAGACATCTAGAGATATCTTCATGCAGATTCCTTAAAGATATTCAAACAAAAGGCAAAGCCATCTTTAGTTCAGGAGGATGTGGAGTCATATGTATGAACCTGTTATGCTATGTTAGCTAAACCGATCACCGATCGTCACATATTCAAGGAAGATGAAGCATGACACTTGCCTCTACAGTTGTAGAAGGGTTTTCCAGAGGGAAACAATGAGAGCACACCTTGTGCCCATACAACTAAAGATTGATATTGTAGTGTGAAGGTGAGGCAGTGGTTTTCCTACAGTTTTTTAAGCTTATAAGCTACCAAATCCCAAAGGCCCAGAAGAATGGATGTTTGATGCAGAAGCTTGCGGGGTTTTTTCCTTGGCATTCATTATTTTAGGGCAATAGAGAAAACACAGTCTCCTACATTCATATAATACACTTATTGTTCCTTGTTCAAGAGAAGGTGCTGGTTTTATTTAGTTTCTACCAGTTATGAGCTTACATGCTAAACAGCTTTACAGTAAAATGGACATACCAGCCTTGTAATGAAAGAAACACAATTAGCAATAATGTAGGAATTACAGTATAATCAAATGCAGTTTATAAATTCCTCTGAACCTCAATCAAAGATGTCACAGATTAAATATAGTGCACATTCATCCTATTATATAACATTCTTCTGTTAAAAATGATCTGCTAAAATCATCACTTGGATGTAACCTGGCTAATATGAGACCTTGCCACTTTAAGATAAATAGGCCTTCACACTGGCATGTTGTGTCAGAGCATCAACAGAAAAACGGAAGGAGGAAAACTCACGAATAATATGCTGGATAGACGAAGCCAATCAGGTTGCAGAGGAGCGAAGCACCATACCCATATACCAGATAAAGTCCAGTCAGTGAGACAGCTCCTGAACAAAGATGCACAGAAGAAACACATTACATCTGACATGGGTTTAAAAACCATCGCTGTCTTCAGTTCAAAACCAGCCATATCCTGGGTTTTAATGCTTTCTGTGCAATAATTTTGCTCTCAAACCGTTTTTGTCAAACAACTACAGGATTTAGTAATCATAACATATAAAGTATATGTGTCCTGTGATGGAGTGGCGACCTGTTCATGGAGTACCCCGCCTCTCACCCAATGACAGCTGGAGATAGGCACCAGCTCCCCTGCACGTATGAGTGGGTAAAGATGAGATGGATGGATGGATCGATCGGTGAGTGGGTGGGCATGGATACCAAAGTATGCCACCTACAGTATATCTTGAAAATGTTCCCCAACAATATTTTTATACAGCTAAGCAAATGGTGCTTTACAAGTGAAGCTTCTCTGGATATGCTTTAAACGATGATACATAATAAAATCCATGGGGATTGTCCACTGATTAAAGCTGAGCGCACACACATCATCTTCTAAGGACCCTGTAATTAACTGCTTCTCCATGTTACTTCTTATGCTTTCTTATAGGTGCTCCACACCAGTTGCTTATTCACCACACCTTTGAAAGTCTAGGGACTTCATAGCGAAATGCACTACTGGCAACAAGCTAAACGTGCAAAGACAGCTGTAAATGGTCCTATTGTTTTTTGTTTGAAGACAGAACTTTGGTTTTGCAGATGTTCGAACCCTAAACCAAAGCTGTATAAAAGTAAAGAAAAAGCAACTTGCAGCGTACTCATGGACAATAAGTAGTGAGAAATCCTTCCTACCTCTGATCAGCTTACGTTGCTGTTCAGTCATGGAGGCCGTCCTGCTCTGCTGCCTGTCTCTATGGATAATCTGCTTTAACACCACTGTTCAGAGTGGGAGACAGCAGCCGCCAGGCACCACATGCTGACATCATGTTCCGCTCACTGTGTCATTGATCCACTTCAGGCTCAGTACGCTGCTGTTTAACGCTCACAGGATTTTCATAGAGAGCTGACTCTCAGAGAGCACTCTGACGTCTGTGTTTCCCTGAATCTTGTTCTGGTAATGGTCCTGCCATAAAGGTTTTCACTTTAAATGCCTCAATACACCTGGTTCACATTTATCAGCTATTTTATGGCTTCTGCAAAACTTGATGACAATTTTTTAAATATTTCTGTTCCTCGTTTGTTAAGATAAGATAGAGTATTGATCTCACAATGGAAAAATTCACTTGTTACAGCAGCTTCACACAAGTAGGGTACAAGTCATAATAATAGAATAAAGGTAACTTATGTACAATAAATAGTGGAGGTGATTGGGATTGTGCCAAAAAGGGTTAGGGTAGGGTAGGTAAAGCAATCTGTTCAGCTTTGAACCAATCAACAACAAATGTCATTTTGAAACCCTCAACATTCCAGTTCATATCCACCAACATACCATTTGAAAAAAAAAAAATGATTGCTTAAATTCCAATTTAATCCATGCTACAATACAAAACAGTCAAATATAGTTTGTAATGTCACTTTATGTATCTTAGCATGGTTAATTATCATTCAGCAAAGTTGTAATATTTAGTTAGCATATGGTATATTCATCATATTTAGCACATGGCATAGTAACATATTTAGCATAGATAGTTTACATGTGGTACAGTTATTGTACTTAAGTATGTAGCATGTTTAGCATTCTTAGTTAGCAAGCAGCAAAGTTGCCATACTTGGTTAGCATGTAGCATAGATAGCATGTTTAGTTGGGGACAAGAACAATTAAGCATTAATTAAAGGTACAAACAACAAATGCTTATTCCACATTCATAGTGTTCAGGTAAAGTGTAACTGAATCTAACCATAATATTGAATCATCCAGAAGTCAGTCAGTCAGTCATTTTCTACCGCTTATTCCATAGTGGGTCGCGGGGGAGCTGGTGCCTATCTATATCCAGAAGTTATTTTTGTAATTGAACAAAGCAGATTAACCAACAGCTTCTAGTTTACCTATGGCGATGAACTTCTTCTTGATTCCAGTCTTCTCCTCCACCTTCCCCAGAATATCTGTGACCACATTCTTCTCATTGAGAAACTTTTCGGCTCTGTCCTTGATGGAAGTGAAGATGTTCAACAGGCCCATGTTCCTCGGTGATATCCTCTGAAATAGCAGAGGAGAAACCTGTGGTGGAGGCAACCGAAAAGCTGAGAGATAATCCTCTGTCAGAAACAATCTGCTTTAATCAAGAGGTAAAGCTATGACGGAGGGAGGTGGATCACGTGAGCATTAGCCAGTAAATACAAAAGTTAGACCTTTTTAATACCTTACTGGTGACAAAACTGCTGGGTATTATTTCCAACTTCAGATTAGATTGTGCAGGAGTCGATGAAACCTACTGTCTAGGGCATTACTTTGGATTCCTGTACCAGTGTGAAAGGTTGGAGTTATTTATAACAAAGACCACTATATATTCCTCTGATTTACAAATGGAGGTCTTCCTTGTGTTTCCTGAAGTAGTGGTTTCCAAAGTTGGGGTTGTGACCTCACCTATGGTTTTAAATCAACACGTGGGGTCTTGAGACCATCTTATTACTTTGTTTAATTTTGTCAGCAGAAGTTAAAATAAATAACAAAAATACAAATGGTAAAGCATATTTGTTCTATAAATGTTAGAAGAGCTAAAACACAATACCTACAATAGACTGTTGATCCTGTTTGTTTTGTTATTTTACCATGTTTTAACTCAGAAGAAGTGCTTGTAGTAGAAGTGGTCACAAGTCTCATCTGTTATTTTGTGGGTCAGAAGCTGAAATATTTTGGAACCAGTAGAATGGGAGGTAGATGTTTAAGTTCTCTCTTGTGAAAGCAGCTCCCAGTTTTTGACCATGAATCAAACACCCTTTCTACTCCTAAAGACAGGGCTTATAATTTTCTATTTTTGCAAAGGCATGTTCATGAGCTGGGTTGAGTAAGCTGGGTCCTGTAGTTATACAGCAATGGGGTTACACTGGTGGATGACTGGATGGATGAAGCACATTTTCTTTCCATTTATAGTCCATGGGACTACATTTGCTTAAAGTAAACAAAAATCTGCAAAAAAATATTTCTGAGCATTTATGTTGAAAAAAACTTTACATTCTTTCCTTTCTTTTCTTATCTTATATTTGTAGCAAAATTAGTACTGTTAGTGTTATTATGTGAGTTATTATTCTTTTTGGTCACGAAGCTTAGTTAGCATGTGGGAAGGTTATCAATCTTAATTAGCATGGTGTAAAGTTAGTTAGTGTGCATATTTAGCATATAGTACAGTTATGTTGTTTTAGCATTTAGTAGAGACAGCACACTTCTTTGCATATTAAGATCTTTATCATGCTTAAATGGTGTCTCGTTAACTTCTCATGGTGGGTTACCATATCACAAAGTTATAACGCCCAGACAACACTTAGCATTAATAGCATAATTTTGATAGTCAGCATGTAATTAGCATGTAGATAGCATTCTTCTTTATTTCTGAATAACGTCCCCATGCCTAATTTGCATGCAGTAAGTGTATCATGCTTAGTATGCATGTAGTTTTTATGCTTAGGCAACATGTTGCTCAGTTAGTTTGCTTAATTAGAATGTAGCGTAATTATTATGCTTAGTAAATTTAATAACTATAACTCCTAGACATCAAGTAGTGTGGTTAGCATGTAGCAAAGTCTTTGTGTTCCTTCTATTTAATTAGGTTTTTTTAAACAAACTGCCCACCCTGAGCCTGGTTTTGCTGGAGGTTTCTTCTGATTTATAATGATCTGTTCCTCTCTAATGCTGTCTGCCATATTGTGCATGTTCTGCATGTAAGACTGAGCTGAACTGAAGATTTGTGCAGTATTTTATTTTATAGATTTGCTTTTTATATTCACTCATATGAACTGAACAATATTAAGTTTGTTTGATAATTTGATTTAACTGAACTATACTGAATATGAATGTATGGACTTTGTATGTATGTGGAGTTGAGTTTGAATCTGAGCACAATGGATCTGTTAATTGTGGTAAATTAAATTAATTGGGACTTCAACGCCCACGTGGGAAACGACAGTGATGCCTGGAGAGGCGTGATTGGGAGGAATGGCCTCCCCGATCTGAATCCAAGCGGTGTTTTGTTATTGGACTTCTGTGCTAGTCACGGATTGTCCATAATGAACACCATGTTCAAACATAAGGGTGTCCATCAGTGCACTTGGCACCAGGACACCCTAGGCAGGAGGTCAATGATCGACTTTGTTGTTGTATCATCATCGGCCGCATGTTTTGGACACTCGGGTGAAGAGAGGGGCTGAGCTGTCCACTGATCACCATCTGGTGGTGAGTTGGATCCGCTGGAGGAGGAGAAAGCCGGACAGACTTGGCAGGCCCAAGCGCATAGTGAGGGTCTGCTGGGAACGCCTGGCGGGGCCCTCGGCCAGGGATGTATTCAACTCCCACCTCCGGGAGAGCTTTGACCAGATCCCGGGGGATGTTGGAGACATAGAGTCCGAGTGGACCATGTTCTCCGCATCTATTGTCGATACTGCTGCCCGTAGCTGCGGCCGTAAGGTCTGCGGTGCCTGTCGCGGCGGCAATCCCAGAACCCGGTGGTGGACACCGGCAGTAAGGGACGCTGTCAAGCTGAAGAAGGAGTCCTATCGGCTGTGGTTGGCTCCTGAGGCGGCTGACGGGTACCGTGAGGCCAAGCGTGCTGCGGCCTGGGCTGTGGCAGAGGCAAAAACTCAGGCCTGGGAGGAGTTCGGTGAGGCCATGGAGAAGGACTACCGGTTGGCCTCGAAGCGATTCTGGCAAACCGTCCGGCGCCTCAGGAGGGGAAGCAGTGCTTCGCCAACACTGTTTATAGTGGGGGTGGGAGGCTGCTGACCTCAACTGAGGACATTATCGGACGGTGGAAGGAGTACTTTGATGATCTCCTCAATCCTGCCATCACGCATTCCCTGGTGGAAACAGAGGCTGGGGACTCGGGGTTGGACTCTTTCATCACCCAGGCTGAAGTCACCGAGGTGGTTAAAAAGCTCCGCGGTGGCAAGGCTTCGGGGGTGAGATCCGGACAGCCTTGAGTACCTCAAGTCTCTGGATGTTGTTGGGCTGTCATGGTTGACATGCCTCTTCAACATTGCGTGGCGGTGTTGGGCTGTCATGGTTGACATGCCTCTTCAACATTGCGTGGCGGTCGGGGACAGTGCCTCTGGATTGGCAGACTGGGGTGGTGGTCCCCCTTCATAAGAAGGGGGACCGGAGGGTGTGTTCCAACTACAGGGGGATCACACTCCTCAGCCTCCCTGGTAAGGCCTACGCCAGGGTATTGGAGAGGAGAGTCCGACCGATAGTCGAACCTCGGCTTCAGGAGGAACAGTGTGGTTTTTGTCCCGGCCGTGGAACACTGGGCCAGCTCTATACATTCTACAGGGTACTCGAGGGTTCATGGGAGTTTGCCCAACCGGTCCACATGTGTTTTGTGGACCTGGAGAAGGCATTCGACTGTGTCCCTCGTGATGCCCTGTGGGGGGTGCTCCAGGAGTATGGAATCGGGGGCCCTTTATTAGGGGCCATCTGGTCCCTGTACGAGCGGAGCAGGAGTTTGGTCCGCATTGCCGGCACTAAGTCGGACCTGTTCCCGGTGCATATTGGACTCCGGCAGGGCTGCCCTTTGTCACTGGTCCTGTTCATGGGAGTGGTGGCCTAGTGGTTAGAATAGGAGGTTTGTGTTCCAGAGGGGACACAAGGGGCCAGGTTTGTATCCCACAGATTACCACTCTGGGTTCCTGAGCAAGACCCTTAGCCCCAGAATGCTCCCTGGGCACTGCACAATGGCAGCCCACTGCTCCTTGTAAGGGATGGGTTAAATACAGAGGACAAATTTAATTGTAATGTACATGTGCAATGACCAATAAAGATGATTATTATTATAACTATTATGGACAGGATTTCTAGACGCAGCCAAGGGCCAGAGGGGGTCTGGTTTGGGGACCAGTGGATTTCGTCTCTTCTTTTTGCAGATGATGTGGTCCTGCTGGCCCCCTCTAGCCAAGACCTACAGCATGCGCTTTGGCGGTTTGCAGCCGAGTGTGAAGCGGCTGGGATGAAGATTAGCTCCTCCAAGTCCAACCAGGAAAGGGTGGCTTGTCCTCTTCAGGTTGGAGGGGAGTTCCTGCCTCAAGTGGAGGAGTTCAACTATCTCGGGGTGTTGTTCACGAGTGAGGGGAGAATGGAGCGGGAGATCGACAGACGGATCGGTGCGGCTGCCGCAGTAATGGGGGCGCTGTGCCGGTCCATTGTGGTGAAGAGAGAGCTGAGCTGAAAAGCAAAGCTCTCAATTTACCGGTCGGTCTACGTTCCTACCCTCACCTATGGCCATGAACTTTGGGTCATGACCGAAAGAACGAGGTCCCGGATACAAGCGGCTGAAATGAGCTTCCTCCGTAGGGTGGCCGGGCACTCCCTTAGAGATAGGGTGAGGAGCTCGGCCATCGGGGAGGGGATCGGAGTAGAGCCGCTGCTCCTCCACATCGAGAGGAGCCAGTTGAGGTGGCTCGGGCATCTATACCGGATGCCTCCTGGACGCCTTCCTCGGGAGGTGTTCCAGGCACGTCCCCCCGGGAGGAGGCCCAGGGGACGGCCCAGGACACGCTGGAGGGACTATGTCTCTCGGTTGGCCTGGGAACGCCTTGGGCTCCCCCTGGAGGAACTGGAGGAGGTGTCTGGAGAGAGGGACGTCTGGGCGTCTCTGTTGAGTCTGCTGGCCCCACGACCCGGTCCCGGATAAGCGGAAGACGACGAGTACAAGTAAATTAATTGGGTTGAACTAGACTGTAAATAATTGGATTTTTGGTGTACCTTTACTTTACAGTGTCTTGAGAACATTTTTCATTATGAATTAGTGCTATATATATATTTTGTATTCCCTCCATTGGCTGCCTGTTTCTTTTAGAAATGTTTTTTTGATTTCATTTTTAGTTTTTAAATGTTTAAATGGTCTGGCACCTCTTTATCTCAACAAGCTTTTGCATCCATACATCCCCAGACCAGAAGCTCTTAAATGTTCCCAGAACTCGGCTCTTGACCAGCGGAGACAGAACCTTTTCAGCCGCAGGTCCTAGACTCTAGAACAGCCTCCCTCTTGGGGTCAGGCCTGCTGGAACTTTATTGATTTTAAATCTCTTTTAAAAAACCATCTTTAAACTGGCTTTTAATTGCAGAAAGCATGACCATTAGGCCAGTCCTTGTTTCTTCTTTGCCTTTTATTATCAATCTTAAATTTTATTGCTTATTGCTGTTTTATTTTGTTGTTTTTATCTTTCTTATCTTTCTTTAGTTTTTTATTTACCTGTACAGCACTTTGGTTGTCTTTTGGTTTGTAAAGAGAACATCTTGCTGCTGGGATTCATATTTGTATGAAATATAAGTGTGAGCTTGTGTGAAGTCATTTAGAGCTGGCATATAAAGAAGACTTTGACTGCAGTATGTACAGCTCTGCCTGAACTTTAGCCTTTCAGATCGGATTGACTCATTGCACCCTCCCTCATTCCAGGATAAAAAGAGTTCAGTCAGCTTTGGACAGCAGGTTCTTGCTGTCATTGGACCAACTCATCGGTGAGTCCTATGTTACAGTTTCTGATTTATGAGAAAAGAGAGTCCACAAAGTCTCAACCACTGATTTGTGTGATATTATTCACAGCAGTACAGGAGTTGAACGTTACATATTTTTATGGTGCCGCACCTAAACAAGCAGAACAGAAAGCTGAGCTTATTTAGAAACCCACTACGTCTGGACAACTGCTGCAGGATGAGGTATGTTGTCTCTCTTTTCTTACTTAACCCCTTTCAGATTTTGTATTTTCTTTTTTCTTATCCCCCCTTTAAAGATTTCTCTTGCCTTCTTTACTCCGTTGTCCTTCTGCTAGTTCTAAGCCTACATTGTCTTATATTTCTTATTTTCTTTCCACTTTGTCCTTACCTTCTCTCCTTCAGATATTTATTTAAACACTATTTTGCTGCTGTGCTATAATCTTACGTCTAACCCTTTTATCACATTTCAGCGCTTTTTGGAGTGAGTCAGTCCTGGAATTGAAACTAGTGTCCTTGGAGTGTCATTTCACATGGGATCTGGACATCAGCAGGTCCAAACTGCTCTGTATCCAGGATACGCTGGAGGACATTGGTTTAGAAGAGGGATACTGCTGGCTGGGTCACATTTTTAACCTCCAGGGCTTCATTCACCACCAGCTGGGCCTCATTGAAGAGGCTCGGGGTTTCTTCTGCAGGGCTGCAGAGGCTTTCCGCCAGCTGAGGAACACCGTCTCAGATGAGGGCCCCTGGTTGGTGGTAAATTATGGAAATATGGCCTGGCTGCACCACCAAATGGGGGAGGAAGCACAGACTCGAGAATACTTGTCAAAGGTTGAAGCCCTGGTGTGTGAGTACCCGTCACCATCTCTGGACGACCCCCATCCGGAGATCTGTGCTGAGAAAGCCTGGACTGTGATGAAGTTCAGCACCAATAAGAAGCTTCTGGCTGTAGATTACTTCCAGAGAGCTATCAGGATGCAGCCGGACATGGTGGAATGGCAAACTAGCCGAGTGTTAGCATTAGTAAAAGCCTTTTTGCACCGCAAAGAAAACCTGGACTCTGATATCTTGGAGAAGGTGAAAATAGCCAAAGAGCATGACCCAGAAAACTTGTACCTTACTGCTCTTTACCTGGAAGCACGAGCTCAGAAGGGAGCAAGAATTCAGGATGAAGCACACAAATTGGCCAGACGAGTGTTGAGAAAGCCAGTCAGCAGCTACAGCGGCATGAAGCCTTTACTAAGGCTCTACAGGATCTACGTATCCATGGATGAAGCTCTTGATTTAGCAGAAGAGGCTCTCGAAAGACATCCGGATGCACGCTACATAAAGAGATGTGCTGCAATCTGCTACAAAAGGAAAGTCTTCTCCCAGAGCAACAATCACCTTGAGCGCAACCTGATTGAGAGAGCTGTCAGTCTTCATAAAGAGACCATTGCTCTTTACCCTCATTCTTCACTTAAAATGCAAATATCTTTGGCGAACATATATGCAAAATCAAACCAGCGAGCTGAAGCTGAGGAGCTGTTTGAGAAGCTGCTGGAAGCTGACCTGGATCCTGAAGAAGAGCAGATGGTTTGCAGCTTCTACGCTAAATATTTGCAGTACAGTCGGAAGGAGAGGAACAAGTCAATCACATATTACAAGAGGGCAGCAGTGATACCTCACCAGAGCTTCTATCGGGAGGACAGCATCAGAAGGCTGGAGAAGATTAGTGAAGAGAAACGGCAGCCAATGAGCAGAGATATAGAGGATTTCCTGGTTAATTTGTCATTCTGAGAGCCCACAGTAAACAGAATCTAGATAAAGTTCTGTGTTGTGATACGGGAGAGATGGGTTTTGCACTCACTGCAGCAGGTTTCAGAGGTATTAGGTCCTTAATGTGGGACAAACTGGGTAAATACAAGAAACCAAAAAATCCTAAGAAATGATGTAGGTTTTTAGCTGATATGGAGATTTCACTCTTATTTTACACTTATTTCTGACTCTAAACTCTGCACAGATTTAACAAGCGATGCATATGTTTCCTGCAGATATTTACATTTTGACTGTTCCTTTTACCAACAGGAAAATATTCTTGCGTCAAAGTTACCACATGCAAGCTCTCATATTATAAGACAGTTTACATTCAGAAGTTGTTACTGTTTTTGCTTCAATTAAAAATGGACATTTAAACATCATGGCCTAAAATTGAGAGATTTTTGTTTAAATTACACACTGAAGACCTCAGTTTTATTACAGCATCAAAAACACAGCGTTGCGCTAATTTATTCAATCTTTCATTTCATTCTCACACTCAAAACCTGCCTGTTATGATCCATGTTCATTTAATTAAAAAACATTTTCGTATAAAACTATTCAGGAAGTAATCGGCAACCTTAGTGAATTCTTAGACCCTCCACCAGAGGTCGCTGGTACAAATAATTTGCATCTCATCTCAATTGTTTTGAGTCAAAAGCATACAAGTGGAGTAAAAAGGTTGCAGCAAAAAGCATATATCTCCTAAAAAGGGAAAAGAAATTATTTTAAGTCCCAATGAAATAAACTAAATGTTCAATTTATTTAACTGATTTATTATTATTTTCAAACTGATGGTCATTAATAATTACAGAAACTTAATTTATTTATCCCCAAATATTTTTTTCTGGGTCACTCTCTTTTCTGTTATTTGTGTTAATGTGGTGTTTGTTTTTAAGTTATGCGTTTTTACATATCATTTAGCATATTTAACAGCAAATAAATGTTTAATGACTTAATGTCACAATATCATGCAGTTAAGTATTCAGCATTAACACCTGCGAGCCTTTAATAGTGTTTGTCAATAAAATGTCTCATGACTAAATTTACACTCTGCTTCCACTTATGCTTTGTGGTAGTTTCAATGTAAAAATCTAATCCTAACCTGCAAGTCAGCAGTTAATAGGACGGGTTTGAAGCATTGCTAGGTGAGAAATCTCTTGAAAAGACAGAGAACGTCTTTCGCTCAAATGGGGTCAATAAACAGTTTATGATGCAGAGTATAAAACAAACTCAGTAGAAACTTCCGAGTCACGGTAAAGGTTTATTGAATAACTCAGAATAGATACCCCCTCCCCATTTAAAAAGGAGCTCATTGGTTACAAACTGCAGCTTTAAATATTCCTGAAAACAGAACCTGACATCAGTTTTTTAAAAAGCAGGAGTTGTGTTTGATCAGTGCGCTCAGAAAGTAGCTGGAGCTGCTTCTGTCAAGAGAAATTACCGTCAGGACCGAAAGGTAACAAATGGGTCCAGTTTATGGAGAAAGTGCCGAGTTAAAGCTCTTCCTTCTTCTTCAGTATTATCTGCCGCACCATCTCAACTATCTTTGGGCGGATCTCTTTGACTGAAATCTTCGGCCCCCAAGCGTCCACCACTTTACCGTTAACATCGATGAGGTACTTCCAGAAGTTCCAGTCAGGCTCCTTTCCAGACACATCTGCACAGAATAAGACATGAAGTGTTCAGAACAAATTGTTGAGCTTTTACATTTCAAAAACATGCCTAAAACATTACAGATTTCATGCTTTTCTTTCTTATGAGTAAGGATAAATAACGGAGTCATCGAAGCAAAGCGATCAGTTGGTCTTTCCATATCGGACTCACCTGCCAGGTGTTTGTAGACATTGTTGGCTCCTGTTCCAACCACGGCGATTTTGCTGAATAGAGGGAAGGAGACTCCATAGACTCTTCGCACAAAGCTGTCGATCTCCTTGTCGCTGCCGGGCTCCTGCTGCCCGAACTGGTTGCAGGGGAACGCCAGGACGTTGAAGTGGTGGGGGCCGAAGTCGCGCTGCAGCTGCTGCAGGTCCCTGTAGTGGTCCTCCGTGTAGCCGCACTCACTGGCCACGTTCACCACCAGTGACACCTGAGTCCACGGAAACACTAAATCAGTGACAAATGAATGTGACTCAGCAAGAACTACAATTCTGAAAAGGTTTTTCCAGGGTGGATGGCTGTACAAAATATGACCTCGTTGTTTTTGTTTTGTTTTAAAGAATAAGTTACATGGGTTTGAATTTATCAGGATAGAAGCTGTGGGAAAATCACCCCAGAAGCTTAGTGCTGGCCTTCTTTATCTGTTCCGAAAGCAGTTTTAAATTATTTACCTGCTGGATCACAACCAACCGTGTCCGGGTTTCAACCTTCTGACCCAAACTGTCACGCTCAGATGAAAGGACATTGGTTTAAGATGCTTCAGAAACAACCCAGGAACAACCCAGGAACATCCATGGAAGCTGCTGGAACACCTGTGTTACTGAATCCATATGGACCAAGAGGGTGCGCACCAGAAATAAAGCCCTTGCCTCGAAATTAACACCTTCAAGATGGACTGAAATGTGCAACTGACTGCATGAAAAAGCAAAATGGCTACTGGACAAAGCTTTTATGGTATAACAAGACAAAGACCCAAGTTATTTGGTCGTAATGACAAGAAAATGCTTGCAGTAGTCAAGGCCAGTCTTCAAAGAGCACTGTTAAAACTGTTAAGCATGGTGGTGGTAGCATCATGCTGTGGCATTGTTTCACTGCCAATTAAACAATATTGGTGTTGATTCACAAAGCAGATGGAATTACAAAATGAAAGTATCTCCAAATTATGCTGCATGTGGACATAAAAAGTGTTTGGAGGTCTAAAGATACTGACTGCTAAAAACTACCCAGCACATCCCCACACAGAAAACATTTAAAACAATGTTTTTCTTTCAATTTAAAGAGAAAATAAAAGATTTGTTCAAGCAGCAGTAAAAACAGAACCTAACTGTTTATACACCACATTAAATGCTGGAAAAGAAGCAAAGACTCCAGTTATTACACGTTAAAACATGCAACAACCTCATGCCAAGACTAACAGTCAAAGCAGCTCCGCAATGGAACCACATGGAAAATTTTTTTTTATTTTAAATTTTTTGTTCGCCTTAAATTTAAACGTATTTAAATTTGATGAATGAATGAAATATTTTGTCTTGGATTTTGTTTTTGTTTGCTTATCTTCACAGTCCTCATCTGACATGTGCATTTTGTAACAAAAATCTAAAATTGCAATGAATAAAAAGTGCAAAACTTAATCCTGCAAAGTGAATTATTCCTAAATGGTTCCGGGTAGGAGTTAGTGTTGTGCTTGCAGGTGAAGCTTGGACAGATGTGGTGATCCGTACCTGGCTTGAATGGAATCTATGGAGCTGCTGCAGGCCTCCTGCCACGTAGGCTGCCCTGCAGCCGGCCGGGACGACCCGAACAGGCTGCAGCCGAACCGAACCGAACCGAACCGCAGCGGAGCTACTGTTAGTTACATCTACAGACAACGGACGCTTTCACATGCAACATTCAGGCATGCAGCTGAGTGAGAAGGCTGTCCGTTTAAACTGAACCGGACTCACCGAACCGCGGTACTTCTCCAAAGAAACCAGCTTCCCTCTGCTGTTGACCACTTTAAAAGTATACAAGTCTTTCTGTTTGCTTTCTGTCAGGCCCAGTAATAATAAAAATGTCACGGAGAGCGCAGCGGGAAGCATCTTCACCATAAAACTACACCGACAACTCAACAGAGGAGAGAGAAGAGTCCAACTCCGAACCTCTGTCAAGGTACGAACAGTCAGGACAAGACTTCCGGTGCCTGCTAATGCCTACAAAATAAAAGATTCCTATAACCTTTGTATTATTTCTTTTTTATTATATTATTATGTTTATTTTAGATAGATAGATAGATAGATAGATAGATAGATAGATAGATAGATAGATAGATAGATAGATAGATAGATAGATAGATAGATAGATAGATAGATAGATAGATAGATAGATAGATAGATAGATAGATAGATAGATAGATAGATAGATAGATAGATAGATAGATAGATAGATAGATAGATAGATAGATAGATAGATAGATAGATAGATAGATAGATAGATAGATAGATAGATAGATAGATAGATAGATAGATAGATAGATAGATAGATATGGTGATGAATCTGTTCCCATTTGTTATTTCCTCTTTATTGTGACACTCGTTGCTATTGTGTTTAATCATTCTTTCGACTTGTTTTTAACACCGTCAGAACCGGAGGTCAACTGGTCCCAAGCTACCCTTCAAAGTTGTCCGTCTTGTCTTATACCCACAAGACTGATTTCTGCTTGTTTTAACGTGAGCAAAAATTTAAACCGTTTTTGAATCAGATTATTTTTGCTGTAAATAAACACTTAACTAAAACTTAAAGTTTAAATGTTGTGATAGAAACAAATTGCAGTTGTTAACTAAAACAAACCTGCGCCAGCATTATGTTTAAACGTTCGTAGTATCATTTTGTTTTAAGATGAAAAGTAGGAGTTGATGCAGTAGTTTATTTTCCAAACTGTACCTAAACGCAGCGCAATACACAGCGGTCTTCATATCAATACGCCCACTTTGTATAAAAGTTCCGGTCCTTTCTTGGGATTCGATTCATTTAGCTATGCTAACTAAAATGATTCGGTTATTTAGATCACATTTAATTGGATCCATCGTAAAACCTTTGGAGGACCGATCCTGACAAAATTAAAAATAAAAGCAGAAATATGTATATTTTGTTTTTCCTTTTCCTTAGACATGCGTTTTCATCAAGAAATGTATATATTTTGTTTTTCCTTTTCCTTACACATGCATTTTCATCAAGAAATGTATATATTTTGTTTTTCCTTTTCCTTAGACATGCATTTTCAGCAAGAAATGTATATATTTTGTTTTTCCTTTTCCTTAGACATGCATTTTCATCAAGAAATGTATATATTTTGTTTTTCCTTTTCCTTAGACATGCATTTTCATCAAGAAATGTATATATTTTGTTTTTCCTTTTCCTTAGACATGCCTTTTCATCAAGAAATGTATATATTTTGTTTTTCCTTTTCCTTAGACATGCGTTTTCATCAAGAAATGTATATATTTTGTTTTTCCTTTTCCTTAGACATGCGTTTTCATCAAGAAATGTATATATTTTGTTTTTCCTTTTCCTTAGACATGCGTTTTCCTCAAGAAATGTATATATTTTGTTTTTCCTTTTCCTTAGACATGCGTTTTCATCAAGAAATGTATATATTTTGTTTTTCCTTTTCCTTAGACATGCGTTTTCATCAAGAAATGTATATATTTTGTTTTTCCTTTTCCTTAGACATGCGTTTTCATCAAGAAATGTATATATTTTGTTTTTCCTTTTCCTTAGACATGCTTTTTCATCAAGAAATGTATATATTTTGTTTTTCCTTTTCCTTAGACATGCGTTTTCATCAAGAAATGTATATATTTTGTTTTTCCTTTTCCTTAGACATGCGTTTTCATCAAGAAATGTGTATATTTTGTTTTTCCTTTTCCTTAGACATGCCTTTTCATCAAGAAATGTATATATTTTGTTTTTCCTTTTCCTTAGACATGCATTTTCATCAAGAAATGTATATATTTTGTTTTTCCTTTTCCTTAGACATGCGTTTTCATCAAGAAATGTATATATTTTGTTTTTCCTTTTCCTTAGACATGCGTTTTCATCAAGAAATGTATATATTTTGTTTTTCCTTTTCCTTAGACATGCATTTTCATCAAGAAATGTATATATTTTGTTTTTCCTTTTCCTTAGACATGCGTTTTCATCAAGAAATGTATATATTTTGTTTTTCCTTTTCCTTACACATGCGTTTTCATCAAGAAATGTATATATTTTGTTTTTTCCTTTTCCTTACACATACATTTTCATCAAGAAATGTATATATTTTGTTTTTCCTTTTCCTTAGACATGCATTTTCATCAAGAAATGTATATATTTTGTTTTTCCTTTTCCTTACACATGCGTTTTCATCAAGAAATGTATATATTTTGTTTTTCCTTTTCCTTAGACATGCATTTTCATCAAGAAATGTATATATTTTGTTTTTCCTTTTCCTTAGACATGCGTTTTCATCAAGAAATGTATATATTTTGTTTTTCCTTTTCCTTAGACATGCGTTTTCATCAAGAAATGTATATATTTTGTTTTTCCTTTTCCTTAGACATGCGTTTTCATCAAGAAATGTATATATTTTGTTTTTCCTTTTCCTTAGACATGCGTTTTCATCAAGAAATGTATATATTTTGTTTTTCCTTTTCCTTACACATGCATTTTCATCAAGAAATGTATATATTTTGTTTTTCCTTTTCCTTAGACATGCATTTTCATCAAGAAATGTATATATTTTGTTTTTCCTTTTCCTTAGACATGCATTTTCATCAAGAAATGTATATATTTTGTTTTTCCTTTTCCTTAGACATGCATTTTCATCAAGAAATGTATATATTTTGTTTTTCCTTTTCCTTAGACATGCATTTTCATCAAGAAATGTATATATTTTGTTTTTCCTTTTCCTTAGACATGCATTTTCATCAAGAAATGTATATATTTTGTTTTTTCCTTTTCCTTACACATGCATTTTCATCAAGAAATGTATATATTTTGTTTTTCCTTTTCCTTACACATGCGTTTTCATCAAGAAATGTATATATTTTGTTTTTCCTTTTCCTTAGACATGCCTTTTCATCAAGAAATGTATATATTTTGTTTTTCCTTTTCCTTAGACATGCGTTTTCATCAAGAAATGTATATATTTTGTTTTTCCTTTTCCTTAGACATGCATTTTCATCAAGAAATGTATATATTTTGTTTTTCCTTTTCCTTACACATGCATTTTCATCAAGAAATGTATATATTTTGTTTTTCCTTTTCCTTAGACATGCATTTTCATCAAGAAATGTATATATTTTGTTTTTCCTTTTCCTTAGACATGCATTTTCATCAAGAAATGTATATATTTTGTTTTTCCTTTTCCTTAGACATGCATTTTCATCAAGAAATGTATATATTTTGTTTTTCCTTTTCCTTAGACATGCATTTTCATCAAGAAATGTATATATTTTGTTTTTCCTTTTCCTTACACATGCATTTTCATCAAGAAATGTATATATTTTGTTTTTCCTTTTCCTTACACATGCGTTTTCATCAAGAAATGTATATATTTTGTTTTTCCTTTTCCTTAGACATGCCTTTTCATCAAGAAATGTATATATTTTGTTTTTCCTTTTCCTTACACATGCGTTTTCATCAAGAAATGTATATATTTTGTTTTTCCTTTTCCTTAGACATGCATTTTCATCAAGAAATGTATATATTTTGTTTTTCCTTTTCCTTACACATGCATTTTCATCAAGAAATGTATATATTTTGTTTTTCCTTTTCCTTAGACATGCATTTTCATCAAGAAATGTATATATTTTGTTTTTCCTTTTCCTTAGACATGCATTTTCATCAAGAAATGTATATATTTTGTTTTTCCTTTTCCTTAGACATGCCTTTTCATCAAGAAATGTATATATTTTGTTTTTCCTTTTCCTTAGACATGCGTTTTCATCAAGAAATGTATATATTTTGTTTTTCCTTTTCCTTAGACATGCGTTTTCATCAAGAAATGTATATATTTTGTTTTTCCTTTTCCTTAGACATGCGTTTTCATCAAGAAATGTATATATTTTGTTTTTCCTTTTCCTTAGACATGCCTTTTCATCAAGAAATGTATATATTTTGTTTTTCCTTTTCCTTAGACATGCGTTTTCATCAAGAAATGTATATATTTTGTTTTTCCTTTTCCTTAGACATGCATTTTCATCAAGAAATGTATATATTTTGTTTTTCCTTTTCCTTAGACATGCATTTTCATCAAGAAATGTATATATTTTGTTTTTCCTTTTCCTTACACATGCATTTTCATCAAGAAATGTATATATTTTGTTTTTCCTTTTCCTTAGACATGCCTTTTCATCAAGAAATGTATATATTTTGCTTTTCCTTTTCCTTAGACATGCGTTTTCATCAAGAAATGTATATATTTTGTTTTTCCTTTTCCTTACACATGCATTTTCATCAAGAAATGTATATATTTTGTTTTTCCTTTTCCTTACACATGCGTTTTCATCAAGAAATGTATATATTTTGTTTTTCCTTTTCCTTAGACATGCATTTTCATCAAGAAATGTATATATTTTGTTTTTTCCTTTTCCTTACACATGCATTTTCATCAAGAAATGTATATATTTTGTTTTTCCTTTTCCTTAGACATGCATTTTCATCAAGAAATGTATATATTTTGTTTTTCCTTTTCCTTAGACATGCGTTTTCATCAAGAAATGTATATATTTTGTTTTTTCTTTTCCTTAGACATGCGTTTTCATCAAGAAATTTATATATTTTGTTTTTCCTTTTCCTTAGACATGCGTTTTCATCAAGAAATGTATATATTTTGTTTTTCCTTTTCCTTAGACATGCGTTTTCATCAAGAAATGTATATATTTTGTTTTTCCTTTTCCTTAGACATGCGTTTTCATCAAGAAATGTATATATTTTGTTTTTCCTTTTCCTTAGACATGCATTTTCATCAAGAAATTTATATATTTTGTTTTTCCTTTTCCTTACACATGCATTTTCATCAAGAAATGTATATATTTGTTTTTCCTTTTCCTTAGACATGCATTTTCATCAAGAAATGTATATATTTTGTTTTTCCTTTTCCTTAGACATGCATTTTCATCAAGAAATGTATATATTTTGTTTTTCCTTTTCCTTACACATGCATTTTCATCAAGAAATGTATATATTTTGTTTTTCCTTTTCCTTAGACATGCATTTTCATCAAGAAATGTATATATTTTGTTTTTCCTTTTCCTTACACATGCGTTTTCATCAAGAAATGTATATATTTTGTTTTTCCTTTTCCTTACACATGCATTTTCATCAAGAAATGTATATATTTTGTTTTTCCTTTTCCTTACACATGCATTTTCATCAAGAAATGTATATATTTTGTTTTTCCTTTTCCTTAGACATGCATTTTCATCAAGAAATGTATATATTTTGTTTTTCCTTTTCCTTAGACATGCATTTTCATCAAGAAATGTATATATTTTGTTTTTCCTTTTCCTTAGACATGCATTTTCATCAAGAAATGTATATATTTTGTTTTTCCTTTTTCTTAGACATGCATTTTCATCAAGAAATGTATATATTTTGTTTTTCCTTTTCCTTACACATGCATTTTCATCAAGAAATGTATATATTTTGTTTTTCCTTTTCCTTAGACATGCATTTTCATCAAGAAATGTATATATTTTGTTTTTCCTTTTCCTTACACATGCATTTTCATCAAGAAATGTATATATTTTGTTTTTCCTTTTCCTTAGACATGCAGTTTTCATCAAGAAATGTATATATTTTGTTTTTCCTTTTCCTTACACATGCGTTTCATCAAGAAATGTATATATTTTGTTTTTCCTTTTCTTAGACATGCATTTTCATCAAGAAATGTATATATTTTGTTTTTCCTTTTCCTTAGACATGCATTTTCATCAAGAAATGTATATATTTTGTTTTTCCTTTTCCTTACACATGCATTTTCATCAAGAAATGTATATATTTTGTTTTTCCTTTTCCTTAGACATGCGTTTTCATCAAGAAATTTATATATTTTGTTTTTCCTTTTCCTTACACATGCATTTTCATCAAGAAATGTATATATTTTGTTTTTCCTTTTCCTTACACATGCATTTTCATCAAGAAATGTATATATTTTGTTTTTCCTTTTCCTTACACATGCATTTTCATCAAGAAATGTATATATTTTGTTTTTCCTTTTCCTTAGACATGCGTTTTCATCAAGAAATGTATATATTTTGTTTTTCCTTTTCCTTACACATGCATTTTCATCAAGAAATGTATATATTTTGTTTTTCCTTTTCCTTAGACATGCATTTTCATCAAGAAATGTATATATTTTGTTTTTCCTTTTCCTTAGACATGCCTTTTCATCAAGAAATGTATATATTTTGTTTTTCCTTTTCCTTAGACATGCGTTTTCATCAAGAAATGTATATATTTTGTTTTTCCTTTTCCTTAGACATGCGTTTTCATCAAGAAATGTATATATTTTGTTTTTCCTTTTCCTTAGACATGCCTTTTCATCAAGAAATGTATATATTTTGTTTTTCCTTTTCCTTAGACATGCGTTTTCATCAAGAAATGTATATATTTTGTTTTTCCTTTTCCTTAGACATGCTTTTTCATCAAGAAATGTATATATTTTGTTTTTCCTTTTCCTTAGACATGCCTTTTCATCAAGAAATGTATATATTTTGTTTTTCCTTTTCCTTAGACATGCCTTTTCATCAAGAAATGTATATATTTTGTTTTTCCTTTTCCTTAGACATGCATTTTCATCAAGAAATGTATATATTTTGTTTTTCCTTTTCCTTAGACATGCATTTTCATCAAGAAATGTATATATTTTGTTTTTCCTTTTCCTTAGACATGCCTTTTCATCAAGAAATGTATATATTTTGTTTTTCCTTTTCCTTAGACATGCATTTTCATCAAGAAATGTATATATTTTGTTTTTCCTTTTCCTTACACATGCATTTTCATCAAGAAATGTATATATTTTGTTTTTCCTTTTCCTTAGACATGCATTTTCATCAAGAAATGTATATATTTTGTTTTTCCTTTTCCTTAGACATGCCTTTTCATCAAGAAATGTATATATTTTGTTTTTCCTTTTCCTTAGACATGCGTTTTCATCAAGAAATGTATATATTTTGTTTTTCCTTTTCCTTAGACATGCATTTTCATCAAGAAATGTATATATTTTGTTTTTCCTTTTCCTTACACATGCATTTTCATCAAGAAATGTATATATTTTGTTTTTCCTTTTCCTTAGACATGCATTTTCATCAAGAAATGTATATATTTTGTTTTTCCTTTTCCTTACACATGCATTTTCATCAAGAAATGTATATATTTTGTTTTTCCTTTTCCTTACACATGCATTTTCATCAAGAAATGTATATATTTTGTTTTTCCTTTTCCTTAGACATGCATTTTCATCAAGAAATGTATATATTTTGTTTTTCCTTTTCCTTACACATGCATTTTCATCAAGAAATGTATATATTTTGTTTTTCCTTTTCCTTAGACATGCATTTTCATCAAGAAATGTATATATTTTGTTTTTCCTTTTCCTTAGACATGCATTTTCATCAAGAAATGTATATATTTTGTTTTTCCTTTTCCTTAGACATGCGTTTTCATCAAGAAATGTATATATTTTGTTTTTCCTTTTCCTTAGACATGCGTTTTCATCAAGAAATGTATATATTTTGTTTTTCCTTTTCCTTAGACATGCATTTTCATCAAGAAATGTATATATTTTGTTTTTCCTTTTCCTTAGACATGCCTTTTCATCAAGAAATGTATATATTTTGTTTTTCCTTTTCCTTAGACATGCATTTTCATCAAGAAATGTATATATTTTGTTTTTCCTTTTCCTTACACATGCATTTTCATCAAGAAATGTATATATTTTGTTTTTCCTTTTCCTTAGACATGCGTTTTCATCAAGAAATGTATATATTTTGTTTTTCCTTTTCCTTACACATGCATTTTCATCAAGAAATGTATATATTTTGTTTTTCCTTTTCCTTAGACATGCCTTTTCATCAAGAAATGTATATATTTTGTTTTTCCTTTTTCTTAGACATGCATTTTCATCAAGAAATGTATATATTTTGTTTTTCCTTTTCCTTAGACATGCGTTTTCATCAAGAAATGTATATATTTTGTTTTTCCTTTTCCTTAGACATGCTTTTTCATCAAGAAATGTATATATTTTGTTTTTCCTTTTCCTTAGACATGCATTTTCATCAAGAAATGTATATATTTTGTTTTTCCTTTTCCTTAGACATGCCTTTTCATCAAGAAATGTATATATTTTGTTTTTCCTTTTCCTTAGACATGCATTTTCATCAAGAAATGTATATATTTTGTTTTTCCTTTTCCTTAGACATGCATTTTCATCAAGAAATGTATATATTTTGTTTTTCCTTTTCCTTAGACATGCGTTTTCATCAAGAAATGTATATATTTTGTTTTTCCTTTTCCTTAGACATGCATTTTCATCAAGAAATGTATATATTTTGTTTTTCCTTTTTCTTAGACATGCATTTTCATCAAGAAATGTATATATTTTGTTTTTCCTTTTCCTTAGACATGCATTTTCATCAAGAAATGTATATATTTTGTTTTTCCTTTTCCTTAGACATGCATTTTCATCAAGAAATGTATATATTTTGTTTTTCCTTTTCCTTAGACATGCATTTTCATCAAGAAATGTATATATTTTGTTTTTCCTTTTCCTTAGACATGCATTTTCATCAAGAAATGTATATATTTTGTTTTTCCTTTTCCTTAGACATGCATTTTCATCAAGAAATGTATATATTTTGTTTTTCCTTTTCCTTAGACATGCATTTTCATCAAGAAATGTATATATTTTGTTTTTCCTTTTCCTTACACATGCGTTTTCATCAAGAAATGTATATATTTTGTTTTTCCTTTTCCTTAGACATGCATTTTCATCAAGAAATGTATATATTTTGTTTTTCCTTTTCCTTAGACATGCATTTTCATCAAGAAATGTATATATTTTGTTTTTCCTTTTCCTTAGACATGCATTTTCATCAAGAAATGTATATATTTTGTTTTTCCTTTTCCTTACACATGCATTTTCATCAAGAAATGTATATATTTTGTTTTTCCTTTTCCTTACACATGCATTTTCATCAAGAAATGTATATATTTTGTTTTTCCTTTTCCTTAGACATGCATTTTCATCAAGAAATGTATATATTTTGTTTTTCCTTTTCCTTAGACATGCGTTTTCATCAAGAAATGTATATATTTTGTTTTTCCTTTTCCTTAGACATGCGTTTTCATCAAGAAATGTATATATTTTGTTTTTCCTTTTCCTTAGACATGCATTTTCATCAAGAAATGTATATATTTTGTTTTTCCTTTTCCTTAGACATGCCTTTTCATCAAGAAATGTATATATTTTGTTTTTCCTTTTCCTTAGACATGCATTTTCATCAAGAAATGTATATATTTTGTTTTTCCTTTTCCTTAGACATGCATTTTCATCAAGAAATGTATATATTTTGTTTTTCCTTTTCCTTAGACATGCGTTTTCATCAAGAAATGTATATATTTTGTTTTTCCTTTTCCTTACACATGCGTTTTCATCAAGAAATGTATATATTTTGTTTTTCCTTTTCCTTAGACATGCCTTTTCATCAAGAAATGTATATATTTTGTTTTTCCTTTTTCTTAGACATGCATTTTCATCAAGAAATGTATATATTTTGTTTTTCCTTTTCCTTAGACATGCGTTTTCATCAAGAAATGTATATATTTTGTTTTTCCTTTTCCTTAGACATGCGTTTTCATCAAGAAATGTATATATTTTGTTTTTCCTTTTCCTTAGACATGCATTTTCATCAAGAAATGTATATATTTTGTTTTTCCTTTTCCTTAGACATGCCTTTTCATCAAGAAATGTATATATTTTGTTTTTCCTTTTTCTTAGACATGCATTTTCATCAAGAAATGTATATATTTTGTTTTTCCTTTTCCTTAGACATGCATTTTCATCAAGAAATGTATATATTTTGTTTTTCCTTTTCCTTACACATGCATTTTCATCAAGAAATGTATATATTTTGTTTTTCCTTTTCCTTACACATGCATTTTCATCAAGAAATGTATATATTTTGTTTTTCCTTTTCCTTAGACATGCATTTTCATCAAGAAATGTATATATTTTGTTTTTCCTTTTCCTTAGACATGCATTTTCATCAAGAAATGTATATATTTTGTTTTTCCTTTTCCTTAGACATGCGTTTTCATCAAGAAATGTATATATTTTGTTTTTCCTTTTCCTTAGACATGCGTTTTCATCAAGAAATGTATATATTTTGTTTTTCCTTTTCCTTAGACATGCATTTTCATCAAGAAATGTATATATTTTGTTTTTCCTTTTCCTTAGACATGCATTTTCATCAAGAAATGTATATATTTTGTTTTTCCTTTTCCTTAGACATGCATTTTCATCAAGAAATGTATATATTTTGTTTTTTCCTTTTTCTTAGACATGCATTTTCATCAAGAAATGTATATATTTTGTTTTTCCTTTTCCTTAGACATGCGTTTTCATCAAGAAATGTATATATTTTGTTTTTCCTTTTCCTTAGACATGCATTTTCATCAAGAAATGTATATATTTTGTTTTTCCTTTTCCTTACACATGCGTTTTCATCAAGAAATGTATATATTTTGTTTTTCCTTTTTCTTAGACATGCATTTTCATCAAGAAATGTATATATTTTGTTTTTCCTTTTCCTTAGACATGCGTTTTCATCAAGAAATGTATATATTTTGTTTTTCCTTTTCCTTAGACATGCGTTTTCATCAAGAAATGTATATATTTTGTTTTTCCTTTTCCTTAGACATGCATTTTCATCAAGAAATGTATATATTTTGTTTTTCCTTTTTCTTAGACATGCATTTTCATCAAGAAATGTATATATTTTGTTTTTCCTTTTCCTTAGACATGCATTTTCATCAAGAAATGTATATATTTTCTCAGGATCGGTCCTCCATAAAAACCCACATAGCTTAGACAAGTCCAAACGTAGCAGGCTTTTACTAAACTAAATACTGAGCTTTTGTAACACTGTTTGTAAAATGTGGAATTTTTATTCTATTTGCGAAAGTCCAACCCGGAGCAGTTTTTTGGCATGTTGGGACACAGTTGACCGCTTAGTATCAATTACAAGTTGTGGGAAATCAATATTATCTGCACTTTCTTGCCGAACCTACATCAGAATCAGAATCAGAATCAGCTTTATTGCCAAGTTCGTACATACAAACAAGGAATTTGACTCCGGTACACTTTGCTCTTTTGTTTTGTTTTTGCATTACAGAATATACATATTTACAATGTACAATATACACATATATAATAAAAAGGTGCATTTGCAACATCTGTATGCTGTTGTTTTGTACTCTATTGAATGTTCAACAGAGAAACAGCCTGGGGGAAGAAACTGTCTCTGTAGCAACTGGTTTTAGTGAACAGTGCTCTGTAGCGGCGGCCTGAAGGTAAAACTCTAAACAGTTTATGTGCAGGGTGTGTGGGGTCTGCAGCGATTTTAGCAGAATGCAGCAGATGAGAAGCAGACTGTAAAAAAAAATACTTTACTTAATCGGTTGTCAATGCGACAACGAAACGTCCTGTGGCACACGGCTCCTTTTCGTACCTGAAGAAGTCGGCTCCCTAACCGAGTCGGCACGAAAAGCCAGCTCGGTCGCCATCAGCACAACGCTAACTCCCACAGTGCAACGGGGTAATGTATTAACATGGCGTCAGTGGTCGCTGTTTGGATCAGGGCCGTGGGACTGGAACACCATCATGTAAAACAGAACTATGGATCCAACTAAACAATAATCCCAGATCAGCTTTAGAGCTCAGAGTAAGTTTATTCGTGATGTTGAAGGTCTTCCCGATTCTTAGGTGACCTGATGCTGGGTGTTATTTACGACCCGGACATAACAGTTAGCTTCGGTTAGCTGTTAGCTAACTCGGCTACGCAAAGAGTCTCTAAGGAGTCGGTTTAATCCGTTCTAGATGAGCAGGAAACCTTTTCTGTTTTTAATGTCTCCTTTTAGGTGTGTTTGTTGCTCTTGTGGACCAGACATTATCTGTGACCACAACCAGCGCTTCCTGCTTCCCCCCGTCTCCAACGAACTGCTTCTTAGTTTCAGTCCTAAACACCGAGATGAACCCAGATGGTGTTAAAACTGCTACCTAGCACCACACCGATGCTTTACTCCATCCGCGTAGATGACGTCTGTTTCAGTCAGCCATCAACGGTCGCTGCTTTCGTTTTCGTTTCCATGGAAATCAGTTTTGTTTAGGCTGTTTTAACACATGAAACTACTAATGTCTTCAACATCTCTTACAGACAGAAAGACGTTTTGGAGGTGGAAGCTTATCCTGAACTTCTGAACCACCTCTGTTTGTAATTTTTTGTCAAACTTTCTAGAGAAACTGCTCAGTGCAGATACGTCATCACTGAAGGCTGTGGTTTTCATCGCTCAGTTGCATCACTGGGGACTAATTTCCTGTTTTCTTTAAGTTCTGACCCACCACTTCCAGTTTTCTCACCTCATCTAATTAGAGTGAACTCGGTTCTCCTGTCAATAATTTCAAAGGGCCACAATTCTTAAATCTCTGCGCTACTGATACTCTATATTGTGTAAAGTTATGGGTCCCACCACCAAATCAACGAATCCAGGTGTCCCAGTCACTTCCATGGCTGCAGGTGTACAGAGAAACTAGACCGGCCTTCAGAGTCCTGACCTCAACCTCCCTGAACACCTTTGGGAGGCATAAGAGTGGAGGCTGCGGTTCGGGTTTACTCTTCTAACTCTGAACACACTCCTAAACCTTGAGGAAGACGTTTACAGAGTAGTTCAAGTTGCTTTTGCAACTAATTGGACCTTATAGATTAATAATTGATGTCATCAAAGTTCATGTACATGTAAAAGTAGAAATACGTTTGGCAATATACTGACTGTGTATGTTAACTTGGTTTTCACCTGCAACATCTCAGGTCCACTAGAAGTGGTCGTTACTTTGTTCACATCAGGAGAAGCTGCCTTTTATATAGCAGTGGTGATGAAATAAAATGCACTTCCTATTGATCTGAAAGAGAAGTCTAAATATTAAAAAATGGATCAAAAGTAAAACTCTGAAGTATCTGGTTAGGTTTTTATATGCATGTGTTGACATTTATATTTTTATATAAAACAAAACTTTGTGACTTTTACGCCTGCAGCTTCAGTTGTTTTTATTTTTAGTGCTGCTGTGTGTTGCTCTATAAATACATTTTCACCTGGTTTGGCTTTATTATTTTTTACTGCTTAAAACATTGACCAGAAACGTAAAAGTGTTGCAGGTTTCTTGTTGAAGTCAGAAGTTTTGAAAGTAATAGTAACTGAATGGATCACATTACGATTTGGCCCCTTTATACATCACAGCACATGTCTGTTAACGCTCGCTGATTTATACTACACTGAAAACAAACTGATGATGTTTTTATTGATGGAAAAAAATGTGTTAAATGACAAGGTAAAAAAATCAGATCCTTCGGTTTTTGGACCAATCGATCAGTGATTAGAGGCAAAGAAAACTTTCAGATTCTGAACAACTAAAGTAATTTATGTCAATTTACGCACCGTCCTGCAATGTAAAAACCTTTGTGACCAATTTGTTTTGAAATTTGAGTTGTGGGGAAGAAAATTTACTGGCCTGTGTTTTATCAAGTCCCCAGAGACCCCAAAGCACCCAGTCATCCACCCAGTCACACACTGTCCGTGGTAAGCTAGCAGTGTAGCTACAGCTGCCCTGGGGCAGACTGACAGAAGCCAGGCTGCCATACAGTCGGCTCCACCGGGTCCTCTGACCACCATCAGCAGGCAAGGAGGGTGAAGTGTCTTGCCTAAGGACACAATGACTGAGACAGACAGGGCGGGGGTTTGAACCGGCAACCCACCAGTTACAGGACAAACTCCTACCACCGGAGCCCTCATCATTTTCAAAACACACAACATGCTTAAGCATTGTGTGACATTATGGATTTCAAGTAAAGAAGTAAAAAAAAGTAACTTTTTCTCAACTACCAATAAAGGAATGTAAAAAACACATCAAGTTCACATATGGTAATAGTTTAATTGCTCTTTATTCTTTAAGGCCATTTACTGCTTGATTGATGAAATGAAATCTTGGATTTGCCAATTTTCTGCATCATTCAATGACCAATCAGAGCTTGTTCTCTTTGGTGCAGTTGCTTCGGTGTAGTAATGTCACAGTCTGGTTTGAGTAAACTGGATTCCAGCTCACTTTGGTCCAACATGCTGTCCAGGTCACATCAGAAACCGATGCAACGATCCGACCGATACCCAAGACGATACCAATATCCCTTTTTATTGTTTTGTTTTTTAGGTCCGACTTGTTGATTCCATGTCAACTAATTTCAGTATTTGTTTGTGACTATGACACATAAAAAATGTGCTGCAGCGTCTTAGATAAAGGTAGTAGTTTTGAATCCAACAGAAAATAAAGGAATTATCCCCATTTATGCATCAAAGGGTGGGAACTCTTTATGTTGTTGCATTTCATGAATTAAATTTGAACTGCTGCTCAATAGAAATGGTCAGATTATCATTTCCTTTGATTTATTTGTTCATCTCTGGTTTTAAGTAGGAATGCACAGATATGAAAATTTGGCCCAATATTGATATCTGATATATAAACTTCCCTACCATTTTGATACTGAATAAACAACCACATAGCTGACATTGCTTCTGTTTCATGGCTGTGCCCTCCCCCATAAAAAAAAATACGTACTCAATCATCAGTTGTTAATATCGACCCAGTTTTATTTATGGCTCCTATGCCGGTATGTTAATGAAAGACGAACATCGACAGATACCATCAAGATGGATGAATTTAATAAAAAATAAAGAAAATATTGTGCATCCCTAGAATTAAAAGTAAAGTAAAAGGGACAAAGCAGAAAAAACACCCCATCAGTTTGCATAGTAATTGCATTTTTTATGTTCTGTACTTTTATTCATATATAATTGTTGATGTAAATTTATATTGTCCTAAATTATCTTAGTTTGAACCTGAAACATTGAGAACAAGACTCAGAGACAAATCAAAATCACCTCTGTGGTGTGTCGTTATCTAGCCTTTAGGTGGCCTGCCTGGTGTTGGGGACGGGTGGGTCAACAGCCGCAGGACCCGAGGGATGGACGACTCTGTAAGTTCAGTGAAAGCGGTCAAACCGTCTCAGTCCAGAGGAGCGAAGGCTTCGTGCAGCCAGAAGCCAAACAAAGAGGGCTTCAAGTCTACGCCGCGCAGCAAAGAAAACCTCACCGCTGCCAAAGATGAGCGGAACGCAGGCAGCCTGGTGGGCCGCGGGCCAGGCAGCACTTTTCCAGACAACTCCCAGGACAAGAAGAGAGGACGGCCCTCCAGGCTGACTGGAAGAACAAGTTCAGGGGAGAGGGGCAAAGGGAAGGTGGGGAACTCTCAACCTCAGCATCCTGAGTCCAAAACGCCTCATCCTGCAGGCGGCAGCAGCTCGTCAGCAAACAGAGAGACAAACACTCCTGTTTTACCTGCTACACCTGAAAGGGCCCTCACAGAGCAAGCTGAAATCTCCCCAGGGGCCCCAGCAAGAGAAAAGTCCCATGGTGGGTTACACAGTTTCATTGCTGATAGTCAAACTCTCCTGATTAAATGTGATCTCAATATACTTTTGGATCTTTGCAGCGGTGAAAGCTGCAGCTCTGATGCATCCATCTGCTGAAGAGGGGGAGGAGGTGAGGCTGGCTGAGGAGGAAGGACTTACAGAGCAGCAGCTGGGCCTGCGACAGGTCGAGGAGCGCCTCCTCAGAGACCACATCCACCGGCTGGTCAAAGTAAGACCCAGGAGTGACCTCATCTGTGCTCTAGCCAGCCATGTCTTATCCTTTATCTTACTCATTATTTCGAATACATGTCGGGGAATAAACAAAGCTGTCCATCTTCCAGGTTTAAGAGGTCGTGTTTCAGGACAAAATGGAAATGATCTGATCTTTGCTGTTCTAAAAACCTTTTTAAGTCCTTGTACCACGAGGCAGCAGATCCACCCGACCAATAATATTAAACAAACAGGATACAAATGCATTTAAAAGATGCGTCAGCTGTTCTTTTTGGTTTACTTATGCCAGGATCTCTAGATAACAATTGTTTTGTAGATGTACAACATACGAATTAGTTCTTCAGCCTAGAAAAGTTTGTCTTCTGCTAACTGTGCATCCCAAGTAAATACCCTGATCCCCAACATAAACCACCTGCCTTTCCCTTCCTTTTCCCCAGCCGTCCCCTGAGTACCCAAACTATCAATACTTATGCAAAGTCTGCTCTGTGCACATTGAGAACGTCCATGGGGCTTACAAACACATCAAGGAGAAGCGGCACAAGAAGAACATGATGGTTTGTATCAGTTTTTTTAAGCTGTGAAAAGTATGGGTCATTTATTTGATATCTGACACCTTCTGGTGGGGCTGACTCCAGGAGAAGCAGGAGGAGACGGAGCTTCGGGCCCTGCCGGCACCCTCTGCTGTCCAGCTGAAGGCGGTGGATTCAGCCGTCCTGGAAACTGCCAGCCAGCAGGGGATCTCTGAGGAGGACTTTGAAGAACGGAAGGCTGTTGTGATGAGGATGGAGGAGATCATAAAGAAGCACCTGTCAGGTTAGACTCTGCAGCGTCTACACCCTGATGCTAACATCTTCATCTAATGTTTCCGTTAGGAGATTGAAATCTGACCTTTGCTTCTCCAGCTTGTTCTCTCCGTCTCTACGGTTCGTGTCTCACACGGTTCGCTTTCAAGACGAGCGATATCAACATTGATGTCACCTATCCCTCCACAGTCAGTCTGCCTCTGCTTTTACACATGTTTGGTGTTTTTGTTCAACATGAGCAAGTCAGACATCTCAGTCTCTACTTTCTCTGTTCAGATGACGCAACCCGAAGTCCTTATCCAGGTGCTGGAAATCCTCAAAAACCAACGTAAGTTTGGATTTGTTCCTTTCCTTCTTTTTTGAAACTCATATAAAGACTTGCTTTTTAATCCTGGTTTGATCCATGCTATTTAACTTAACTAAAGTGTTTTCCTCTTAGCTGAATATTCAGAAGTTGAGTCGGACTTTCATGCCAAAGTTCCTGCTGTGTTTTGCCGGGATCGAAGCAGGTCAGTACTGCCGTCTGGCTGTAAATCTGTATTTGACCTTGAGGTTTTTCCTGCAACCTAATTTTTCTAAGACACACCATGAACTGACTGCTGAGAGTTTGATTGAGGTGTTTTAGAGACCTGCAGGTCAGTTAGTGTCCACCTCCTAGAAATCTACCTTCCTCTGATTTCTCTGTTCTTTGTCTTTGTCTCTGTTCTTTGCTCAGTGGCCTGATTTGTAAAGTGAGTGCAGGAAATGATGTCGCATGTCTCACCACCAATCATTTGGCTGCCCTGGCTAAACTGGAGCCCAGACTGGTTCCTCTGGTCCTGGCCTTCCGCTACTGGGCTAGGGTAAGGCTCAGAAACTGCTCAGCTGGATATGATCACAGTTCACAGCAAATAAAGGTGGAATGATCCCTTCGGATTCAGGGAGGAGCTTCTGTCTTGTAGAGGATGTTGTGTATCTTGTTCATGATGGAAGGATGGAGCAGGAGATGAATAGACGCACCAGGACCTCATCTGCATTAATTTGGAGGTTTTCCTGGTATAACTGCAGTCCAGCTCTCAGCAGATGGATGCATCGAAGCTGCAGCTTTCACCGCTGCAAAGATCCAAAAGTATATTGAGATCACATTTAATCAGGAGAGTTTGACTATCAGCAGTGAAACTGGTCCCACCATGGGACTTTTCTCTTTCTGGGGAGCTTTTAGCTTGCTCTGTGAGGGCCTTTTCAGGTGCAGCAGGTTCTGTCTTCAAACTGGCTGAAATGAGCTTCTTCTAGTAAGGTGTCCTGGCTCTGCCTTATAGATGAGGTGAAGAAGTAAATGTATTTCTTTCTTTCTTTCTGTCTGTCTTTCTTCCTCTCTTTCTTTCTTTCTTTCTTTCTTTCTGTCTTTCTTCCTCTCTTTCTTTCTTTCTTTCTTTCTTCCTGTCTTTCTTCCTGTCTTTCTTCCTGTTGTTTCTAAGCTACTTGTGAACATCACACCATAAACCAGGAAGTTCATTTAAGTTGCATCAGCGATATCTGATCACTTCAGTCCTTCCTTGTCATAGATTACAGGAAATTCTGATAAATCAACGACTGCTTCAGTGAACATCTCTGAGGCGGGAACAGATTCACTTTGTCGGTACCAAAGGTCCAGCTGCAGGCGGCTTCAGTAAACCGGTACCTTGACAGAATGATGGGGTATTGTGGAAGATAAACTTGAAGCCACAGAGACTTCATTGATCAGAAATCTTTACTGATGAACTTCAACATTTTTTTCTTCGGTTATATTATTTTAACCAAAACTCTGGTGAGGTGCTGTGTTGTGTAGCAAAAATGGACCAAGAACACATGGGCCTGCAAATAAAACCTTGTAAACAAGTCACTAAATGATGCACTCAGTGTTCACTCGATACAATCAATTTAAAATCAGACGATGAAAGAAAGACTAAATGTGAACTTTTCAACAGGGGCCTAAAAAGAAATACTTTTGTTGTTTTTTTTGCATACAGCTGTGTCACATTGACTGCCAGGCCGAAGGCGGCATCCCATCATACTCCTTTGCCCTCATGGTCATCTTCTTCCTGCAGCAGAGGAAGGAGCCCGTCCTCCCCGTCTACCTGGGATCCTGGGTGAGTGCATCTGTTCACCTATTAAAAGCAGTTTCCTCAGCAGTTTGGTACATTGTAAAAATGTGCATTAGCTGTAAATCTAAAGCTTTGCCAGAAACCTTTAGATAAAAACACATCAGAGGTCTGGGAAAACCCCTCACTTCCTTCTTACAACTAATAAAGATCTAATAATTGATTAAATTGTTGAGGAAATCTCATTTTTTGAGCTCTCTTTTGCAAACACAGAATTAATAAGTAAGAACTGTTTGACGCTGCTGGAAATAAATGCATTTTGCGAATATATTAATTATTTAAATTCTTGAGTTTAACAAATAAATTATGAAAAATGTTTGCTCTTAAACGTCATCTGTCTAACTTTCAAAACAACAGTTTTCCTTTTTAACAGCTGAATGCAGGAAACCTGCAGAGGGAAGGTTGATTTTTCAGGCAGGCCAAACTGGTTTCCCCACTAACGCATTTAATTTGTCTCTTTCAGGTCGAAGGCTTCGACGTGAAGCGAGTAGACGAGTATCATCTCACTGGAATTTTTCTGGACATGTTTGTCAAGTGGGAGCACCGACCCCCGAGCTCCACGGAGGGCCGAGGGGAGAACCGGAACGAGGCCAAAGCAGAAGGAGGATCAAAACCAGAGCAGAAAAAATCTGATGATGCTCACCATGCAGAGGGCCTGGTGAGTTAGTGAAGCACCCATCAACTCGCATTCACATGCAGGTAAAAGACGGGGAAGTCTGCCTCAGTCTGCAGGATTTCTGGTTAGTTGGCACAGGTAGGTAGTTAGTTAGTGGGAGAGGGAACCCGACCTGACCCGACCTCAGTCAAACATGTCCAAACTTTCTGAGGTGGATCTGGATGCAGCCGGGTAGTTTGAGCTGATAACCGACCCAAAGGCAAAGGTGTGTTGCCGACAGCCAATGAAAGAGAGGCTGGGAAAACGGCACCAGCTACAAGCCGACTTTTTATTTTTTTTTCTTGAAAGCTTTATGTGTCCTGTTCATAACTTTTATGGACAGGATTTCTAGACGCAGCCAAGGACCAGAGGGGGTCTGGTTTTGGGGACCAGAGGATTTCGTCTCTTCTTTTTGCAGATGACGTGGTCCTGCTGGCGCCCTCTAGCCAAGACCTACAGCATGCGCTGTGGTGGTTCGCAGCCGAGTGTGAAGCGGCTGGGATGAGGATCAGCTCCTCCAAGTCCGAGGCCATGGTACTCGACCGGAAAAGGGTGGCTTGTCCTCTTCAGGTTGGAGGGGAGTTCCTGCCTCAAGTGGAGGAGTTTAAGTATCTCGGGGTCTTGTTCACGAGTGAGGGAAGAATGGAGCGGGAGATCGACGGACGGATCGGTGCGGCTGCCGCAGTAATGGGGGCGCTGTGCCGGTCCGTTGTGGTGAAGAGAGAGCTGAGCTGAAAAGCGAAGCTCTTGATTTACCGGTCGGTCTACGTTCCTACCCTCACCTATGGCCATGAACTTTGGGTCATGACCGAAAGAACGAGATCCCGGATACAAGCGGCTGAAATGAGCTTCCTCCGTAGGGTGGCCGGGCACTCCCTTAGAGATAGGGTGAGGATCTCGGCCATCCAGGAGGAGCTCGGAGTAGAGCCGCTGCTCCTCCACTTCGAGAGGAGCCAGTTGAGGTGGCTCGGGCATCTATACCGGATGCCTCCTGGACGCCTTCCTCAGGAGGTGTTCCAGGCACGTCCCACCGGGAGGAGGCCCAGGGGACGGCCCAGGACACGCTGGAGGGACTATGTCTCTTGGCTGGCCTGGGAACGCCTTGGGCTCCCCCTGGAGGAACTGGAGGAGGTGTCTGGAGAGAGGGACGTCTGGGCGTCTCTGTTGAGTCTGCTGCCCCCGCGACCCGGTCCTGGATAAGCGGAAGACGACGAGACGATACAAGACTTTATTTGTGACAACATTATAAACATACACGCAAAACAGCAGCAGCTATAATACATAAACAAATTATAATCTTAGTGAGAAAAATATAGGATATATTTTCAGTACATAATGAAGACCCTTGCTGGAATAAACCAAACCGTTCTCATGGTGAACATGAAGGTAATGGGGCTTAACTGAATAATTAGACATTTCTCAATAAAATATTTAACAGACAGATTAAATTTAGTGGACGGAAAGATAACCTGTCCAAACTGTGAGAAAATCTTCGGTTAGCGCCACCTACTGGTATTTTACTAAACTGTTGTCCTCCTGTGATCTGTGATCCATCAGCAGGTCCAGATGAATCAGTAATCTGAGGCTTATTCTTACACAGATAAGGGTCGGTTAGTTTCTGGAGCAAACATCTGTGTGTTAACACAAATGACCTTGGAGGAGAAACTGTTGCTGTTTACCAATCTGGGAAGCATCATTAGATTATTTCAAAATTATTTTAAGTTGTTTTTTCTACATTTGAAAATATAATTAATATAAGTGTAGAATATTTAAGACAGCTGCTGATCTGCCCAGAGGTGGATGTCCCAGGAAATTCACCCCAGGGTCAGAAAAATGCTTCTTAGGCCACAGGCGTCAGTTAGCATGTTAAATGTTAATGTTTATGACAGGGCAGTTGGAGAAAGGACTGAACACATATGGCTTGTTTGGAGAGGTTGAAGGAGAAAGCCCCTGCTTTTAAAAGCAATATGGCAGCCCGACTTCGGTTTGCTGGATCTGAATGAAACACAAGACTTCTTGAATAATGTCCTTTTGGACAAACAAGACCCAGTGTGACAGCACAACCACCTTACACCAGCTGTCGAGCACGGTGGTGGAAGGATGATGATATGGGCTTGTATGGCAGCCACAGAACCTGGCACCTTATCATCTCTGAAATGACCGTGAACTCCTCTGTATTACAAAGTTTTCCTCATGTAAAATGTGAGACCATCTGTACGGCAAGGTGCTGCAATGGCCTAGTCAAAGTCCAGACCTCAACCTGATTTAAACGCTAGGTGGTAGGGGCTTAACAGAGCAGTGCAGGAACAAATGTCAGCACGCCTGAGTGAACTGAAGCAATGTTCATAGAACAGCGAGTCCTTCAAGACGACGGGCGATAGCTCTGAGTTATTGTTGCTGATGGTGGTGCTACTGGCTGAGGGATGCTTGGTGACCTGGTGATTCCCTGCTGTGTTCTTGTGAATAAAACCTCCACTTAGAAGCTGAACTTTCATTTTACCATGATTATCGTATTTTACTCAGGTCTGTGTCTCTGGTTCAGGCTGACTCCAGCTACTTTCTCTCATAGAGCCGTTTAACCCTGGATGTTGGAAAAGGACTGTCGCTGGGCCAGTTATGGTTGGAGCTTTTACGTTTCTACACTCTGGAGTTTGCTCTGGAGGAGTACATCATCAGCATCCGCCTGAAGGAGCTCCTCTCCAGGGACGCGAAGAACTGGCCCCGTCGCAGGCTCGCTATTGAAGGTAAGGAAGAACTAAGTCGCAGAACCCCTCATAGTGGTCGGGAAGAGTCTCAGGAATTCACGTTTCATCTTTTTCCAGATCCATTTGCCTCGAAGAGAAATGTTGCACGAAGCTTGAACAGCCAGATGGTATTCGAGTACATCCAGGAGCGCTTCCGGACCACCTACAAATACTTCGCTTGTCCTCAGAAGAGAGGTGCAGGCGGGGGACATCAGAGGAAGAAGACGACAGGGGGACAAGGTGTGAAACTGGACGAGGCTGAGGGGAACAGAGACGGGGACAACAAGACAGGTGAAACAAGTCAGAGGGGGGTTCTGGTGTCAAAGGAGGACGGCGAATTTGACAGCGATGATGATGATGGTTCAGATCTGTCTGGGAGATCCGGTGAGAAGAGCTTAGATGCTGGAATAATGGATATAGTCCTGAATGATGGAGGCAAGCCTTCATCTTCCCCCAACGGGCTGCTGGACAGTGAGGAGGAAGAGCAGGAAGAAGAGGACAGGAATAGGCCTGCTGCATCGGATGACCTGCACTATGTGTTCGATAAGATGATTTTCACTGGTGGGAAGGTAAATGCCACACTTCACTGGTTCAGAATAAGCAGCGTTTCATGTTTGTCTGTGTGATCCAGTAAAGGGATGGAATTTGTTTTTCCAGCCTCCGACTGTCGTGTGCAGCATCTGCAAGCGGGACGGCCACCTGAAAGACGAGTGTCCTGAAGACTTTAAGAAAATCGAGCTGAAACCTCTGCCTCCCATGAACGACCGCTTCAGGAACATTCTGGACGGGCTCTGCAGATTCTGCTATTGTGCGTACAACGCTGCATTTATCCCTCTTCATATCTATACTTCCTTTCTTTCATCCGACGCCAAACTTCTTTCGCTTAAAATGATTCCCTTTTCAAATAGTGCATGGACTTCAGGAGGATGTGTAGATTTGAGGCGTTTGCTGTTTTGCTCCGTGTGACTGAGTCTGTTTGTTGCAGATGAACTCTCACCTTCACATATTGAGCAGCAGAAGAGGGAGCAGATTCTGGCTGGTCTGGAGAGGTTCATAAGGAAGGAGTACAATGGTGAGTGTTTTACAACCATGAACAAAAATCTCACCTTATGCTTCATGACGTGAGAGAGGACACATGCATTTATTGGGAACATCTGGAGAGTGTTTTTCTATGCATGTAAACATCTAGCCAAGTTACACACATCTACGCTAACTTGTATTTACTACTGCAGGTCCTTCAAAGTGCATCCACCTGTAACTGCGTCTATTTAAGGCTAACGCGACTTCAGCAAATTAGAATATCGTCAAAAGTTCTTTTTTTTTTTAAATGAAACTCCTATAGATTCATTACATATAGAATAAGATATCTCAGCCTTAATTTCTTGTAATTTTGGTGATTATGACAGAATGAAAACCCAAAATTCAGCACCTCAGAAAATAGAATATTACAGATTCATAAAACATTATATTTGAAACAGAAATGTCAGGCTTCTGAAAAGTATGTTCATTTCTATCCACTCAGTACTTGGTTGGGGCTCCTTTTAATTACAGCATCAATGCTGTGTGGCAGGGTGGTGATCAGCCTGTGGTTCTGCTGAGGTGTAATGGAAGCCCAGATTGCTTTGATAGCAGCATTCAGGTCATCTAAAACCTCCTGATAGGTTGGCTGCATTGACTGTGGACTTCATAGAAGCCAGTGGACCAGAACCAGCAGATGACATGGCTCCCAAACGTGAATTCTACGCTTCTCCACTTTTCCTCCAGACTATGGGACCTTTATTTCCGAATTAAATGCAAACTTTACTTTAATCTGAAAAGGACTTTGGACCACTGAAGAACAGTCCAGTTCTTTTTCTCCTTAGTCCAGGTGAGGTGCTTGTTGGCCATCTGTAGGATCCATCTGCTCCTAGTGGCTCTTGATGTACCGACTCCAGCCTCAGTTCACACCTTGTGAAACTCTCTCAAATTCTTGACCAGATTTTGCTTGACAATCCTCTCAAGGCTGCAGTTATCCCTGTTGCTGGTGCGCCTTTTTCCTCCAAATGTTTTCCTTCCACTCATTTTTCTCTGAATATGTTCGGATCCAGCAGTCTGTGAACAACCAACTTCTTCAGTAATGACCTTTTGTGGCTTCTCCTCCTTGCGGAGGGTGTCCATGACTGTCTACTGGACATCAGTCCAGTCCACAGTCTTCTCCATGATTGTGTCTCCTACTGACCCAGACTGAGACCATTTAGACGCTCAGGAAACCTTTGCAGATGTTTTTAGTTAATTAGCTGATTAGCAGGTGACACCAGGAGTTCACAATATTCTAATTTTCTGAGACACTGAATGGTCAGAATTACAGGAACTAAAGGCTTGAAATATTTCAGTCTGTGTAATAAATCTATACAACATATGAGTTTGACTTTCTGAAATGAGTGACACAAAATATTGAGCTATTTTCAATATTCTAATGTATTTAGATGTACCTGTAGACTGATGCAGCAGCATTATTATCTCTAGCAGATTTTGAATCAGGTTCTTCTGTTTTGGTGGTGAAATGATCCTGACCCGGTCAGCAAATCAGAATCCACCCATGACCCAGTAGCAGATTGACTCGTTTTTTTTACTGGGACTTCTGGAGCCTGAGAACATCACAGAAGATCTGAGGCCTTAGAAATGTGTCGACCCAGATCAGAGTCTGAACCTGGTCAGAGTTTCTCCCTAAACTTTGGACATATTTCTTCTTCCAACAAATCCAATTAGAAACGTCCTGGCTGCAACGTGACAAACACTGCTTGTAACCTTCTCTTCATTAATCTAGTCTTACAGCTGATCATTGTACATTTAGGTGCAAATAAGACTCATCTTTTCTGATCCGTTTATTCTGCAGATAAAGCCCAGCTCTGCTTATTTGGCTCTTCCAAGAATGGTTTTGGTTTCCGCGACAGTGACCTCGACATCTGCATGACTCTGGAGGGTCATGAGACCGCGGAGGTGGGTAGACTGCGCTCAGAACAAACGTTTCATTAAACCAGCCAATCACGCGTCATAATCTAGTTTGAATTTTAATTTCTCTGCAGAAGCTGAACTGTAAGGAGATCATCGAAGGTCTCGCAAAGGTGCTAAAGAAGCATGCAGGTGAGTTGAGCTGATTGCCCCGTTGGCGCTTCCTAAATTTTGGAAATTTGTGACAAGAACCACTGATGTTCTCCCAAATTTCACTTCACCTTCAGGTCTGAGGAACATCCTGCCTATCACCACAGCTAAAGTGCCTATTGTGAAATTTGAACACAGACAAAGCGGTCTGGAAGCAGATATCAGCCTTTATAACACATTGGTTAGTGAGGGATGCATCATCTGCATTAATCTTACAGCATTATACCTTCTACCAAGTTTCCAGTTGGAATTAATTTGGAGCAATCATCCCTTTAGGCTCAACACAACACCAGAATGCTGGCGACGTATGCAGCTTTGGATCCTCGGGTCCAGTTCCTGGGATACACAATGAAGGTCTTCGCAAAGGTGTGTCAAACTTTAATAGTTTACTAAAAACAGATAAAACACAATTTCATTGTGTGGAAATACTAAAACGCTCAAATATCCGTAAGAAAATACTTGGTAATGCTGGAATCTGACTGAAATCAACTCATTTTTATTTTTATTCCAAGAAAAAAAACCATCATGTCATGATCCGTGATCTGTGTTTTCCTTATTAATGTCGGCCTCTAAATTCTGGTGAATAGTTTTCCACTGTTCTTTGCAGACTTGGTTGAGTTCATTTTAAATTGGCTGGTTTCTGTTAATGGAGCCAGCTTTTTAGTAGAGACGCTCCAGTCCAGGATTTTTGGATTCCAACCAGATCCTGATTTTTGAATTTAGACCTTTGCAGATACCGGGTATTGGGTTCAGAAACTTTTACTTCTGCCTTTTACTTAAATACTTGCTCATGTTTTTGTTACTTCTTATTTAAGTCACAGAGCAAAGAACAAATAAGAGCGACGGCTTCTAACTTTTACAACTAGCACAGTTGGCATCATTAGCATTGCTACCTGTAGCAGCGGAACAATATTCCTGTCTTGTGTCAGTCTTCCAAAAGGCGGCCAACATTTGCAGATCATTTGTGCTCCCTGGTCCGGCTTGAAGGTCTTGATTTTGGTCAGAACCTACTCAGTCCGGGGCGAACTAAAACTGATTCCCTGTGGACAGCCACAGCCTTGCTTCTGGACATTTGCAGTTGTTCAGAGATTTGTCTTAACTTGTGTAAATCCAGATGTCTTCTAATGTGCCGCAGTTACTGGAAACTAACCTGTCTGTCTTCACAGCGCTGCGACATTGGAGATGCCTCCAGAGGAAGCCTGTCGTCCTACGCCTACATCCTGATGGTGCTTTACTTCCTGCAGCAGAGACAGCCGCCAGTTATTCCCGTCCTGCAGGAGGTACCCTCCTCTGATTAGTGCCTGAAACATGAAGTGTTGTGTTCCTTTGAGTTTAAACAAGATATTTTCCAGATTTTTGATGGTAAGACAGTCCCTCAGCGGATGGTAGACGGCTGGAACGCGTTCTTTTTTGATGACATCGACAAGCTGGTGAGGTTAAGGAACAGCAGGCTGACGATTCTTCTCTGGCGTACGGTTTCAGGCTTCAGATTTGTGATGTTTGTTTCTTCTGCTTGCGCAGCGTCAGCGCCTCTCCGACCACCAGCCCAACACAGAGTCGATAGGGGAGTTGTGGCTCGGGCTGCTTCGGTTTTACACGGAAGAATTTGACTTCAAGGAGCACGTCATCAGCATCCGTCAGCAGAAACGTCTCACCACGTTCGAGAAGCAGTGGACTAGTAAATGCATCGCTATCGAAGGTGCTCGAGCAGCTCTGATTCAGCAGCATCTCCTGCCTAAATGTCTGCTCACAAATGTATTAATCAAGTTTTCTCTTCTCAGATCCCTTTGATTTGAATCATAATCTTGGTGCTGGAGTATCCCGTAAAAGTAAGTCTTAAGGGCTCATTTATATGTTTGGGTATTTCATGAAATAATGTACATGCTGAGCAACAAAAGCCACTCAGAAAAAACACTTTACCGCCTTTTTTAATCATTACTGTCTGAATTAAGACATTAAATCTGCAGTTCATCAATGGCAACCTTAAATCATCTGAGATGTTTTGGAGGTAGGTCCTGGAAAGTAAAAATGCACCAAACAGCCACCAGCCTGTCCCTGTTAAAGCAGCACAGATACATTCCAAGTTTGGTGTGTAAAAACCAAAGATTTAGCACATCGAAGGAAATTAACCTTTTAATCTTCATCAAAAATCCAGTTTTAAGGGCGTTTCAGGGAAAAAACGGAAATAAAATGTGTTTAGTTTGTAGACACATTTTAGGAATAAAATTGCAGTAACCCCCACAGTTCTTAATGTTTCAAATATGTTTTCACAGATTTCTAGCAGCAAATTATCCTTTTTTGCCTCAATATATAGCACATAATATACATGTATTACTCTATTTGTATTATATATTATACCAACATTATTACAATAAAGGTAAGGCAAGTTTATTTATAGAGCATCATCCATATTCAAAATGATCCATAGTGCTTTACAGAAAAATTTTAACTCATTGAAAAACAACAATAATTGAATTGAACTATGTTAAAACTTGGGTATTGCATATAAAAAGAAACAAAATTAAAATTTAATTTAAGATTTTACCTTTGCTAGAAAGCTGCTTTAAACAACAGTGATTTCAGTCTTGATTTTAAAGGAGCCAACAGTTTCTTCAGTTGAACAAAATGCGGCCTTCCATTGTTTAGTTTTTCAGTAAACAGAACTTAGATAACCTGAGAGGTTGGGTCAGAACTGACAGGTACCTCGGGTCTGAGAACAGTTGGTGCTTTGTGGGCTGAGATTTTTAAAAGCAGTCCTTTCAGATCCAAAAATCAGTTGAGTCATGCAACATTTTACATTAGCTGCAGCTGCCAGATTGTTGTTTTTACAGAGAACAGTAAAACACTGTTACATTATTCTTTTCTTTGTCCTTGACATAAATTCCTTATATCTGACATTATTTTTAAGGTTGCAATAGGCTGATTTATTTAATAATAGACTTTTTGGTTGAGTCCATAATTACACCTAGGTATTTTTTAGGCCTCATTGAGTTTAGCTGAGTGCTTGATCCTCTAACCTTACGTGTTTGGGACTGAAAACAATGACAACAATAAATCAATCAGGTCCAACCACTCATTGATATTAATTAGTCTTAGTTACTGGTTCTGTGGTGACACAGAAATCCAAAATATCTTTAGCATTGGTTTGGCAGGATATATTTTAATGTAGTCACCCAATTTGATGTAGAATAAAAGTGGCCTGAGAACGGAGCCCTGAGGAACCTCACATCTGGTTTTTGTTTGGTCAACTTAATTTCCAAATGACATAAAATGGTTTGATTTGAACCAGAACCTGAGGTCCAATTCAACACCGATGACAGGTTTATCAGATATATTCTGATAAACCTATTAATATTGTAGTTCTGTGCAGATGTGTAACAAAAATTGTGGGAAAGTACATTTAGCATCTTCAGCTTTTGCTCTCAAGCAGCATGAGGATAGACAAAAACCAAAAGCTGGAGTCACAGGACAACTTTTTTTTACAAATCATTGCATGCTGGTTGATCACACATAAGATTTGACCGCTGCCCTATTCTACCCTTATTTTTCCTCCTTCAGTGACCAACTTCATCATGAAGGCCTTCATTAACGGACGCAAGCTGTTTGGAACGCCCTTTTTTCCCATCCCCGGTACTGAAGTGGTACGTCCTTCATGACACGGTTTTTCTCAAATAACATGATGACATTTGCTGACCTCCCGCTGTTTTAAATGTGCATGCCTTACTTTTGGTTTCTGCAGGAATACTTTTTTGACTCGAAGGTGTTGACAGACGGCGAGCTGGCGCCCAACGACCGGTGCTGCAGGATCTGTGGGAAGATCGGGCATTACATGAAGGACTGTCCAAAGAGACGCAGGTTGTCCCCTCTTCTTTTAGTTCCTTTGTCAACAGTGGGATAGAACAGCATTTTATCTCATATCAAACTGCAGCCGCAATATAACAAAAAATTCAGTTAATCAAATTATGCATGAAAGATAAAACCTCGTTCTCGAAGTCGTCGTCCTCCACTTTATCCCAGACCAGGTCGCAGGGGCAGCAGACCCAGTAGAGACACCCAGACTTCCTTCTCCGCAGACACCTTCTCCAGCTCCTCCGAGGGAGAGCTCGTGCATGCTGTAGGTCTTGGGTAGAGGGGGCCAGCAGGACTACGTCATCTGCAAAAATGAGAGACGAAATCCACTGGTCCCCAAACAAGACCGCTTCCAGTCCTTGGCTGCCCTAGAAATCCTGTCCATAAAAGTTATGAACAGAACCGGTGACAACGGGCAGCCCTGCTGGAGTCCAAACACCTGCTTCGCTTGTACAAAGAACTGATGGCCCCTGATCCAGGAGTACACTTTTATTTGTTGTTAAGTTACCACACCTGTCGGCGCCCTCAGGTGAAAAAGGACCTAAACAAACCGCAGGCATTTATTTGTGCTTTTTGTCCCCGTTTTTGCTGCAGGGTCAAGAAGAAGGAAAACGAGAAGGATGAGGACACCAAAGAGGAAGATCGGGAACCAAAGGACAGACGTTGTTTCCAGTGTGGGGACATGGGTCACGTACGAAGAGACTGTCCTGAGAACCGCCACCTCAAACAGAGGAACGCCGGGGCCCCGAGTAAGCAGAGAACTTCATTTTTATTTTAATATGACAACATTTATTATTTTCTCTTTAGTATGTTACAGTACAGTGCATCCCTACCAGCGGCTCTTGTCTAAATGGATACCAGTTTCGAAGTGTACTGGTTCTCTCCACATCCACATAATGGTTAATTGGAGTCCGTTAATTCACCACATCCATGTCACATCGATGTGTTCTGATCTGTTTCAACAGTGACATTAAAAACTGACTCTGATTATATTGTCGCGTCTATCAGTTGGACTGGAAATGAGTAAAGAGCTTGTATTGCTTCTTCTGGCTTAGTTCCTCACATGGTGCGAAGTATGGCGAACTCCCAATCCATCCCGATCCCTCAGGCTGCTGCCGACTCTCCTGGAAGGACCAGACAACCTTCTGAATGTGTGAGTTCATTAGTTACACCCCAAACAGTCAGTTTTCCTGTAAAGAAAAGGAGAAACTGTAGATTTTGTCAGTCCTTGGATGTTTGCTGATTAATTTAAGTTTTTCACCACCTGATATGTTGCTATAATTAGTAATGTTCGTTATCTGGTCAGCACAGCGTCTCATCTTACAACTCGTCTGATGTCTGACCTTTGTTTTCTGTCTTCCTGGCAACAGTCGGACAGTCGACAGACTCCGCCCTACTCCCCACAGCCCACCGCTGTCCCACAGTGCTCCCCCCTCTCCTCCGGCTCCCCTCAGACCGCCCACGGTAAAACCGGTTGTGTTGGTCCGCAGAAGCCGCTCGCCCACACCCAAGTCCCGCTGCCTCTCTTCAGCTTTCCCACCTCCCATCCGGGCCAGTTTCATCCCGCGACGCTCACTGCACTGGGGCTTCTTCCCTCCCACCAATCTAAGGGGCAGCCTCACCACCCTGTCCACATCCCCTCCACCGCCTGGCCCATCCATGGCCCTGTCCTCACTTCGCCCTCCGCCGCCGTCCCCTCCCCGCCCGGGCTGAAGTTCGCCCTGCGCTCTGTGTCGGGGAACAGGAGCCCCACAGGAACGGGGGGCAGCTCCAGCTCCATGAACCTGAACGACCCAAGCATCATCTTCGCCCAGCCGGCGGGGAGACAAATAGGCGTGGGGGGGCCGGGACGGGACGGGCTCTGGCACAACCACATGGCCCAGCCTGGGTCACTGATGGGCAACGGCACGGTGGTGAAGTCAGGTATTCACTGGGGGATGTTTGGTGGCACGGTCTGTCTGTCTCCATGTTTCTCTACCTTTAAAGAACACCTTCATGCTAATTCTACACCTACTTTCCTGAGACTCAGCTCACAGAAAAGTCCTGGTTTGTCTTTTTAGACTTTGTTCAGTCAGAAAACAATCAGTTTGAGACTGAAATCATACGACAGCAAGCTGGCTTCTTTTTCCAGGCGTTTGTTGCAGACAAGTTAAGTCGCCCTGAAGTGACTGACGGATGAGACGTGTCTGAAATATTCCTGCATATTTATGACGCCTTGCTCACCACAAGCTCTTAGGGAGAAGGAGAGGAAGGAAAAATGAGTGCCGGTTATTGGACCAACAGATTTTAGTCTGTTTAATGGGCCTTGCAGAAGTATTTACACCCCTTGAATTTATTTTTGTTACAGCTATAAACTTTAATGCATTTCATTCAGATTTTAGGTGCTTGACGGACTCAAAGTAGTGAATAATTGTGAGTTGGAAGGAAACAAATACATGCTTTTCAAATGTCTTTACAAATAGAAATCTTAGTTGTGGCTTGCATTTGTTTTCAGCTCCCCTGAGTCAATCAATACTTTGTAGAACCACATTTGGCTGCGATTACAGCAGCAACTCTTCTGGGGTCTGTCTTTATCAGCTTTGTTTATCTAGAGGCTGAAATGTTTGCTCATTCTTCTTTACAAAAAACAGCCTCAGGCTCAGTCTTGTCACAGATTCTCAGTTGGATTTAGGTTTGGACTTTGACTGGGCCATTCTGACACATGAACATGCTTTGATCTAAACCATTGTCTGTTGTTGTTCTGCTATGGTGAACCTCCACCCAAGTCTTGAGTGTTCTGCAGCCTCTAACAGGTTTTCTTCCAGGTTTGCCCTGGATTTAGCTCCATCCATCCATCTTCCCATCAACTCTGACCCGCGCCTCCATCCCTGCTGAAGGAAGCATCCCCACTGCATGATGCTGCCCCTCCTTTCTTTCACTGTACGGATGTTTTGTTCATGGTGTACGTTTTCTACCACACATGGAGTTCAGTTTTGGTCTCAGTTGACAAACTTCTAATGACTTTCTTTCAGCAGTGGTTCTTTTCTTGTCACTCTTTCATAAGACCACATTGGTGGAGTGCACTGCTAATAGTTGTCCTGTCAGTAGGTGTCCCACCTGAGCTGTTGATCTTTGCAGCTCCCCAAAAGAAATGCATTGAACCTTGTGGTTGTATCGTGACAAAATGAGAAACATTTTGAGGGACATTAAAACTTTTGCTATGTTCTGTCTGTAAGACACATTCAAATTTGAGCAAGTTAATGAATCACGCTCACAAACATTCCAGCTTTTGCATTTTTCAGTTAAAATTGATTTTAGCTTATTTTGTTTTTTAATAGCTTTGTAATTTTTATTTAAATAATATTTAGTGGCCTTTATTCAGACAAGAAATGGGCAGAGAGAGGATTGGGGAAGACATGCAGCAAAGGTCCTGAGGTTAGGATTCAAACCCCAGACATCCACATCGAGGACTTACAGCCTCCGTATCCGGTTGGGCCCACTGTACCACCAAAGCACCGGTTCTTTTGCATGCATGTAATACTTTATCATTGTTTGAGTTTTAGACTTCATCAACTGAAGTCAGTTTGCTGGCTGTCTGTGGCTAACACCGGACCTGAGAGATGCGTCATCCTTCTCTGGATCATCGACTGACAAAGTTTTCACCTCATAGCTCTTCTTTTCAAATGGTGGTAACTTTAGTTGAATCTAAGAAAATACCAAAGAAACTTGAACTTTGTGGCAGGCTGTCTGTAGCGCTGGTTCCTCCTTGAGTTTAGGAACCTTTTTATGCCCTAGTGATTCAACAGTTGAGGTTGTGGATTAAAACTAAGTGGAAAAGAGCAGTTCAGATACCCAGAAAAACTGTTGATCAAGAAGATAAGAAAGACAGATGCTTGGAGGGAGAATATAAGGAAAGATTGATGAGAAGAGACAAGCCAGCAGAGGAAAAAAAAAACAGGCAGCCAAATTTCTTTATTTTTCTACTTTTGTTTTTCTTCACAGAACCTGGCCACCAAGTCCAGTTTGAAGGTGGGAGCCAAAGCTCGCGATTATGGGAGCACAACAAACCCCCCCAGTACACCCTCTCTCCATCGTGGCCCTACAGGATGCCCCAGAACTTCATCCAGCAGGGCAATGGAGACTTCCAAGCTGGAAAAACCTTCATGGGCCCAGGTCAGACCAGAGGAACAGGTTTCAGATCACTGATGGGGGAAAAGCATGTACTGTCGTACTGATTCTGCCGCTTTTTGTTTTCTCATTTAAAAGGTTCTGTGGTGCATCCAAATCCGAACTTCCCACTGGTTCCTCATGTTCGGCATCCAGTCAACCTGAATTTTATCCAGCAGAAGAAATAATCCCATTTTAATTTGATCTCTGGCCAATAATAGAACATATTCATGTACTCTTTGAATCAATTGATCATATGGACAATTTTAAGAAGATGACAAAATGAATTTTATCATTTTTGTACAGTTTATACGTTTTAATTTTTGGGTCTCATTGCATTGATTTGTGATACAAATGTCAAATATTTTAATACCCCCATTTTTGAGGGGGTCCAAAAAAAAGTGTTTTTATTTTATGTGTAAAGTAAGGAGGAAAAATTGTAAACCTTTATTTTTATTAGCTGTATTCATACTTCGCTTGCTGAAAGATGAAGGCTTTGAGTAGATGTTTGTTTCTAAAACACCCTAACGTGTCAGTATGTAGTTCCAAAAGCAAGAAAAAAGGGGAAAAAAAGGAAAACATGAAGAAAAAACTCCAAAAAAATAAAGAAAAAAGCAAACAGATCTGGTGTGGCTCGTTATTGATTACCAGAAAAGGTAATTATGCTGAAATACTTTCACAAAAACAGACCAGGAACTTTATTGGACAACAGGTCAGGATCTGAAAACTGAAACAGAAATGCAGACTTGGAGGATGAAGAGGTGTCTTCTGCTCACCGTGACCCTCAGCTTCCTCATCATCTGACAAAACAGAAAGGTTTTAATCTCCATGATCGAAGTGGTTTATTTTAAATTACCTCTCAAGCAGCAGCGTTTTATTAAATGCTGATGTAAAATTTTACATTTGATGGCAGAATTAAATAAATTATTTACAATCCAAATTGTAGGAAAAAAAAAAAAAACGAGAAGTGATAATTTAACAAATGTAATAACGAGGTCCAAAGTTTTAGGTTTTATGTGAAACTTCACTAGATGTTTGGCCAATCCTTTACCAGAAGAGTCCAAAGTGCGGGCCGGGGGCCATTTGTGGCCCTCTGAATCATTTTGTGTGGCCCCCAGACTCCAAATGAAGAATGGTACAAATTTCACCGACCCAAACGGGCAGTTGAAAAGTTGCAGCAATGGTTTCTGAAGAAAGAGTGACCCATTTCCTGTTGCTGCGGCGAATCGATGACCGTTGACCCAAAGTTTTCAGAAATTATGATCCTTTATTTTAATAAGGTAAAAAACCCTTTCTATATTTCAGGTCTAACAAAAATCAGACCACTTTCTTTATTTCATTAAAATATTCAATGTTTAGTTTATTGTTGAGCATGTAAAAGTAAAGAAAAATATCTGTGAAATCTTTGCTTTTTATTTAAAAATCAAATGTTTTGGCCTGCATGTTCTTTCCACATTACAATTTCGGCCTGCATGGGGACAAGCTTGCACACCACTGATCTTCATGGTTCCTACAGGCAGTCTGAAAACATGGATCTTGAATCAAGGTTTTTTTTAGGTCTAAAACCCAGAATATAGCTTAATTTCAAGACTATATTCCCTTTCCTGTTCTGTAAACGTTGCATCAAGCCTTGTTCCAGTCTTTGGGTTTTTAGGTTCCACATTAAAGGCTGACTGCTGTACAAATCCCCACAGCAAACATTTAAATACATCATGTATGTATTTAAGGCGCTGTCTGTTTTTCAGTCTGCAGGGTGAAAGCATTCAGCGTCCCACTGCATCCTAATATTAACCACACTGGTTTTAAACTGGTGTATCAACTGGACCAGCTGTCTGCTTGAATGCTTCAGCATTCCCAGTCAGGAGATTTCTTCTGGCAGTCATGTTCATCCACCCTCCATCCAGCAGGAGACCTCGGTAATGTAAGTACTTGAAGCTAAAACTGTTCTAGTCTGAGTGGTGAACTCCCTGTACTCTCTTCAAAGGTTCTTAGCGTGGCACTGATACAAATAAAGATCAGCTTCAAAGAAAAGAGCTCGAAAAACGAGGTGTTGAAGAGTGCTTTGGTTCCAGACTGCTGTTTTATTTATTATTTAGAGCATTTAGGAACATATGAGAATGATTCTGTAATAATAGAACAAAAACATAGATGACTTGTTGATCTGTAGGAGGTGCTTCATCTGCACCAGCGTAGATCAGTCCAGCAATTCTAACCTGCATGTTAATTGTGGTATCAGTTATATCGATAAGGCTCCGGTCAGGCTTTTTCTAGATGATTCAATTCAAATTCAATTCAAAAATACTTTATTAATCCCAAAGGGAAATTAAATGTTGTTATAGCTCATATTATGAAGGTTTCCTTCATATGGATATATATGGATAGGGATGATTCTGAGAGGAAAACATTTGGAGAACGTGGGTGATGATGGTGATGATGGTGATTTAAATTCCCCTTAGATGAAGGATCAGCTGATGCTCCATCCTGTGTTGACCTCGGGTAGATGAGCTGCCAGTCAGACGCCAGCTCTGACAGCAGAGGGCTCAGATTTCTGCCTCAGGATAACTTTCTCTGGAAAGCAACAAGGAAAGGTGAGGTTAACATCAGTCACGTCCAGTTAACAGCTGCAGTATAAATCTGTGTGTGAGTCACAAATGAAACGATGTAGCTAGCACCTGTCAATTTTCCAGGTTTATTAAGACAAAACGTTGCATTTATTTTGCGTTTATAATTTAAATAATTCTTTATTGCATTCCAAGTGTGGCCTTATAACAGATAACAGAACATTTCTCAGGGCCGCTTCGTCAGTAAATACTTTGATTCTCTAGTTGTATGCATTTATTTTCAAATAAAGCACGTTGTGACAACCGTCAGGCATAATCTGTAATTAAAACCGTATTTTAAGGTTTATGTGTGAATGTAGCACCGCAAGCGACCACCAGAGGGCACACTTTTTAAAGATCGCAATCAGTTAACTGAATCTAACTCTGCTGGATAAAATTGACCCCTTCCAACAGGAGCAGGGATGAAAGTGAACCATTAATTCAGATTTCAGGACACCTTTATCTTAATGTTCAGCTCAAAGTGTACCGGAATAGGAAAGTGATGATGAACAAAAGCATTAAGAAGATCTGGTACATACAAACTGCTGATTACCATTTTCAGTTGCAATAGAATTTCAGCCAAGTGAACAAGCCTGTCGCAGCATTTTTTCACACTGGTTTTTGGGTTCAATCCCATCAAACCATGAGGACATCCGGCAGGATTTCTCCAAATGAAACTGATGTGTTTTCACATTGTTCCTTTATTTTTTAAGCAGTGTAAAAAAACATAAAAACAAATACATCAGTCATACTAAAACATTAAGGAGCGATAGGAAAGGCAAAGTGCAGTGTGTGTCAGTTGTAGCAGAGTACAGAGGACATGATGGAGGTCACAGCTCTGGGGAACAAGCTATTTTTGAGTCAGGAAGTGTGACCTCTAATACATCTAAACCTGCAGGCAGGAGGACAAATGATCTGTTCCTCCAGTGCTGCTGGCCTTCATCTGAAAGCAGTTATCAAACATGGAGTCTTCTCACAGTTTTCTTGGCTTCTTTCAAGTATTTTGTGAGTTTGTGAAAGTAAACTGTAACCGAATTTCGCACAGCAGCAACCCTGTCTCAGAGTGTATTTGTCAAGGTGTAACCCATCCTACCTGCAGGTATTTTTCAAGGTAGAATATCAAACCAGAGCAGGAGGCCTCCAAAGCCTTATATAGACGCATGGATTGTGGGATGTTCCATTTTAGGTGCGTTGCCTGGGGGTGTCTGGGGTTGCCAAACCATTTTTAGGAAAGAATACATGCATGTCTATGTAAACAAACCATTTTTTTTTCATCATAGTTGTGTGGTTTATGGTATTGATGAATATTTTGTGTGGGTTGTGTTGTAACGGGGATTGACCTCCAATTAATGGTGGTTTGTTTACGTTTTTGAATCACGTTTCCTTCAGAACCTTTTAATTTTTTTATTTCTTGTTTTTGTAAATATTTTTCTCTAACCTGTTTTTGCACAATGCACTTTCACAAGTTGAAAAAGGAAAAATAAACTAAAATCTAGCACCAGCTGAAGTATGACATCTCAGTCCTCATTCCAACACTTACACTTCTGCAGTATTCCTCAGGAAAAAAAGGTTTATCACACTGGAAGAAAAATGTTAGCGCTGCCTGTTTTTCATAGCGTCACCGTCCTAAAATAATGGCCTAACTCACAAAAAAACTTTACAGAATATATATAATATTAACAATTTCACCCTAAAAAAGGTAATAACAGATTAGTGTTGACATAGTCATTTCTTATGGTCTTTTTATGAAGCTACATATGTTTCTCAATTAGATCACTTAATGTGGAAATTTAAAAGAAAAACAGTTGATGAAGTAATCTTTAAAAAAAAAAGAAGAGTTGATAAAAACGATTACTTGTTACAACCACAGGTTCTGGAGCTCTTCCACTCTTTGCTAAATGGCTTCATGAATGGAGCTACTTTGTGGACAAAAATGCTGACTGAAAGAAAGAATTAAAATACCAAATATCTATGTAATATTTAATGCCTAACCTATATTGTGGTAATCATTCTCACTTACCAATAGAGGATGAGCCCTGAATTATCGAAATAGCTTCAGTGGCTGAGCAGATGTAGGTTTTTTCTGAAGTGGTCGCCGTTTCGAAAAGCCTGTAAGTCACACTCTTGACATTAGCCATTTTACGACAGGCATGGGTCTGCATGACCTCCTCAACTGAGGATTTAGACAATTTTACAGGAGGTGACTAGCTTCATGAGGAGATGATTTAGGCAAAAAAAAAAAAAAAATCATTTTGGACAAAAAATGAATTCATGCCATTGTTTTAGGAAGGTGACGATACGGGTGATAAGGCTTTCTAACCCGGGCGGCATGGCCTGGGGGGTTGCCATGAAGCAGAAATAAAAAGTTAGCTGCGCCTCAAACAAGTTTCTATTGCCTATTTGCATGACCAGTCGACAGGGAGTTGGTAGCCTCAGGTGGTGCATGGTCCCACAGCTGTAAGAAAACAGTGATATGCACCATAGATTTCATTTTCTAGGAAATATGGAGCTCATTTAAAGATCTTTAGTATCTTGTATCTTTAGACTAGTCACGCCTTAACTTGATTATTATACAGCAAAAAAAGGCTTTTTAAAACACAACCTGATATTTATGGAAATCTGTTACATCCATCCGTTTGTTCATCCAGTTATCCATCCATCCGTTCATCCACCTGTTCATCCATCCATTTATCATGGCCCTCGTCTTTTAGCCCCATATCTACCTGATATGGGTAAATCACTGGGTCATTCCTATTAAACTGTTCCTGCATTACCGTTTTATCACAGAGGTTTAAAACACCCTTATCTTATTGTTAAACAAATTTATGCCTAAAAATTAAGAAACATATGCTTTTAAACGGCACAGTTTCAGATTGTAGCTGTCTCAAACTCATCTACATGTTCTCTAGACAACAATTAACAAGAGAATCATCTGGCTGCAGTTAACGTAATTCTTCAAAACCTTTTAATTAGAAGGAATCTCCTAATTAAATTTCCAGGAGTGATAAGGAAACAGCTTTGATAAGGTGCGTGGCTTGAGATAGACTTCCTAATTACATTCAACACCAGAAGGAGAAAGCTGAGTCTGTAACGTCTGCAGCACTTTAATCTTTAAAAAAGCAGGAGGTGAAGCACAGCACAGCTTTATTCTGAGTCCAGCTCGCTGCCAACGTACAACCACAGGAGATCGGATTCTCCACATCTGATTTGCAGAAAATTAAGTTGTTAAATGCTCCTAATAGCTGTGGAAATGACCGCTCCTTCTTCTGGGGATTTTCAGTCCTAACACGCCAGCATCCCCCTTTAAATGTCCCGCCGCAGCTCATGTGTGAAAGTCAAACACAACGTGCAGATCTGAATGATCAGAAGAGCAGCGAGAGGTGTTGCCACAGGACATCTGAAGCTCTGAGGGGAGAGGCGTCGGCACCAAACCCACAGGAGAGTCCTCAAAGGCCCGTCCTGTGATCTGGTAAAATAACATCTGCTGTGTTAGAGCAAACATGCAGCCCACAAACATTATCAGGAGACGAGCAGTGCAAAGAATTACAATGAGTTCATATCTCTAGAAAACCAGCAAACATTTTCCAAAACAGTGTTGGAACCAGCAATGGGAGGAACAAGGACTGAACTGCACACAGAAAAACAAAAGAGACTGATAAAAACTCTGAATCCCAGAATGCACAGCAGAGACTGGGAGCTGTTTGGCTATTAATTCCTGGTACTTGACTTGGTAATTTTCATTAAAAATATCAACGTTCTGAGTAATTGCCCTTAGTTCTTATTACTGGGTATTTAAAGACACACCAACCTACAGTCATAACAACAGTCAACCTTTTTCACCTGTTAAATACTTTCATCCCGCTGAAACTGAGACATCAGTGTGAAACAATCATCCTGAGGGCTGATTTAACTTTGTACCTCATGTACAACAGCAAATCTGAAGAAAATGATGAAGATGGTATGGAAATTATTGCAGAAAATAGTTTTTTCTTTAGTTTTATTTTATAGCAGACAGAATCAACAACAATCACCTTCTCAACTTTATTATGTCCCTTTACAACTATTCCTGCATTTTAAAAGGCAGCAACATTTATCCATCTGTCCCTTTATCCATCTACCCATCAGTCCGTCAATCCAGCCGGTGTATATTAGTCTTTGGGGAGCAAAGCTCGGAGGATCTCAAATTTGAAGACCAATGTTTCAGGAAATCCATGAACTGCCTAAAAGTTGATCTTCCCCTAAGAACAAAATGGAAATAATTAGAGTTTTGACATTTCCGATATCAGCGAAGCATTAAAGGAGATGTTTCAGTGCTTAAAGGACAAAGAAACAAACACTAAGATGAGATCTCCAACCAGATCAAGAACCATCATTCAACAGCTAATAGAACCACATGGACAGGAGAAACCTGTGTCAAACTACACTGTCACAGTCACCATCATATCCGTGGTCAGTCGCATCAGTATTCCAGATCTTCTTTTAAAGTAAGGAGTAAAAGCCTTTTGTTAGCCCTAAGTCCCTACAGCCTGGTTCTGATGGTACCGGGCTGCATCAGTGCCCTTGGTACCGCCCATTTTGCAACCATGATGGCAGCATTAATGCAGAAAGGTTCAGTAGAGATTTGAGAGCAACATACGCTGCCTTCAGTACCACATTCTTTCCAGGGACATCCATGCATTTTTCACCATGAAAAAAACACTTCGAGACGCTTTTCTCCTAAGCTCCCTGCTTGCTTGCAATCTTTTACTCCTAACTTTTTATCTCTTAGCCAAAATTACCGAAATATTGGACTAAAACTACTTCTAACCAGCGACTCCCAAGGATTATTATTATTTTTATTTAATTTTATTCTAAAGGATTTTGATGTTTTTATAATCGAACTCGAAAGAAGGACAAGTTGATGCCAGCTTATCAGCATAAAATGCCTCCCTTCACCACAGAGGACTTTGACAAACTTTTACAGAAATTGGCTGTTTTGGAGATGAAAATCCATGGACTAGAAATGAATGTGGAGGTGAATATGAGGTACAACGATGATTCAACTCTGCCTGTGATCCCAAACAGTGACAGCCAGCTCAACAACTCAGCCGGCAATCAGAACACTGAGAATAAACCTACCGGCAGACCCCCCTGGCATGTTTTAGGGGCATGCCCAAAAAATCAAGGTGGACGACTCACTGGAAGATCTCAGCAATTGAATAAATTAGAATGGCCAGAATTACAGAGAAATGCCCCCGTTTCCCCTGGGAAAAGGAGACTTCGACAGCGAGCTGCTGTCACAATAACTAATAGGAGTGAGACAGCTGGAAATAATGGAGTTCCCTCCAAAACAGATTTGCCCCACTACAGAATGAAAACCAGGAAAATGATCCATCTTCTGAGAACAATAAAAGGTTTGAGAACAACCTTCATTCTAAACAGTTTTCTCCTAAACTGCCAGAGAAAAAGTACTCCACCGGACCAAGAACCCTAATAGTGGGCAACACAGCTGTGGATGGGATTAAAAACTTCTGCAACAAGAAAAACACAGACGTTATGATTGGTACCAGTAACGTGGTCTCCGATATCTCGGAGAATATTCTTACAATCACAGAAAAGCGCCCGTCTCTAGAAAACCTTATTATACACTGTGGAGCCATGGATGACGTGGCTAAGAAAAAATCAGAAAGACTGAAGGAGGATTTCACTCGTCTTCTGAATATTGTTGGAGGTCTCAATATCAAGGTGTTTCTCAGCGGAACCTTTGCACTGATTTTCTGTGGAGATGAGGTTTTTTTGAGACTCCTGATGATTAATAAGTGGTTGAAAAAAACATGTGCCACCACACCTGTGAACTTCATTGACAACTTTAATATTTTTTGGGAAAACAGACAACTCTTCAAGCAAGATGGTTTCTGTTTGAACAAGCCAGGAGCCAGACGTCTCACAACTAATCTCTTCTATTCAATAAATAATCCGCCAGCAGCTTCGACCTTCAGCAGAAAACATGGAGTATCAACAACAATGATAACGATGCCTCCAACAGCTCCAGCAGAAACAATCAGCCAGTTGGCTGAGAAAGAGAGGTCATCACAAAAGGTCTCCCCGTCAAAATCCACAGGAGAAGTGGACCCCCCCCGTTATACCCCCATCCCCCCAAACCCAGACCCAGACCGACATCCCCGTTAAACCCCCCTCACCCCAGACCCCGACCCAGACCGCACAGAACTCTTCCATCTCCCCACTGAGCCCGCTTTTTGCTTTACTGGATTCTGATAACAAGAAAGGAGCTCTTAAGATCGGGACCCAAATGGTTCTGACCTCTTCTCCATTCAACAATACATTTATTAGAGTGTAAAAAAGTATTTCTGGGCAAATTTGACTCTTTTGAATATTTGGCTCCCCAGGTAAAGAGTCCGGTCCAAAACATGTTCTTGAGTATTTACAGGCCTCCTAAGTCCAAAACAAACTTTTTCAGTGATTTTAATGAGCTTTTATCTGTGATATGTGTTGATTATGACTGTTTAATTATTGTGGGAGACTTCAACATTCACATGGACAATCCTGAAGACAGAAGTCCAATAGATCTATGTGACACTCTTAGAAATGTTGGTTTGACTCAACATGTTAAACAGCAAACGCACAAACAGGGACATATTTTGGACTTGATCATCACTAAGGGTCTAAACATTTCCAAGGTGTCTGTAACTGATGTTGCTCTATCTGACCACTTTTCTGTTATTTTTGAAAGCATCATCTGCAATGACTCAGTTTGCCAAAGAGACATGATAAGAAAACGCATCTTTTAGGACGGTGCTGCTGAAACCTTTAACCAGATTTACTCTTCTACCTCCACTTTGCCCTGCAACACTGTAGATGAACTGGTAGATAACTTTCATTCTAAAATCTCAGACATCATTGATTCAATTGGTCCAATTAAAGTGAAAGTCGTTTCTGGGAAGAAAATGTCTCCATGTAGAAGTGCTCCACCAGTCAGAAGTGAAAAAAAAGGAGTGTTGAAAAGCTGAACGCAGGTGGAGAAAGACTGGACTCCAGGTTCATTATATGAACTATAAAGAGAGACAATACAGATATGACCTACAACTAAAAAATGCAAGGGAATCTTTCTTTTCTGAGATCATCAGTAAAAACATTAACAATACTCGTGCTTTATTTGCCACGGTTGACAGGTTAACAAACCCTCCTGTAACTGTAGCATCTGAACTCCACTCTACCGGGGCCTGCAATGAATTTGCTAAATTCTTTACTGAAAAAACCCAAAAGATCAGAGAGGCAGTCAGCACATCCACATCAACTCCAGTACCAAAGTTGTCTCCAACTAGAACTGATTTTGACAAAATTTTCCAATTTCACCAAATAAACTGCAAAATCTTAGAAGAAATCGTACAGCAACTAAACTCTTCTTCCTGCTGTCTCAATCTTTTGCCCACAGCTTTCCTTTAGAAAGCTTTGCCTGTAATAACATCTGATTTAACACAAATAATAAACACGTCCCTTTTGTCAGGTGTTTTCCCCCAGGCCCTGAAAACAGCAATTATCAAACCTCTATAGAAAAAGAGCAACTTGGACAAGCTGCTACTACAGAACTACAGGCCTATATCAAACCTCCCCTTCATCAGTAAGATTATTGAAAAAGCTGTGTTTCAGCAGTTAAACAACTTCCTAACAACGACCAACCGCTTCGATGTCTTCCAGTCAGGCTTCCTGCTCACCACAGTACAGAGACTGCTCTTGTCAAGGTGTTCAATGACATCCGTATAAATGCAGACTGTGGAAGAACCACAGTGCTGGTATTATTGGACCTTAGTGCAGCATTCAACACTGTTGATCATTTTATTAGAGCGCCTGGAAAACTGGGTCGGCCTTTCTGGTACAGCACTCAACTGGTTTAAATCCAACTTGAAGGACAGGGACTTTTTTGTGTCAGTAGGTAACTTTACATCAGAGACCACAAAAATCACATGTGGCGTTCCCCAAGGATCCATCTTAGGGCCCCTCCTATTCAATATCTACATGCTCCCCAAAACTCGGATTTAAAAAACAACAGCATAAGTTATCATAACTATGCAGACGACACACTGCTATATGTTACGATGTCACCAGGTGACCATGAACCCATTCAAGCGCTCGGTAAATGCTTAGAAGAAATCAATGCATGGATGGGCCTAAATATTCTTCAGCTGAATCAAAACAAAACTGAAGTAATAATTTTTGGATCAAAGGAAGAGCGTTTAAAAGTTAGCACACAGCTTCAGTTAATACAGCTAGAAACCACCAGTCAGGCTGGAAACCTGGGTGTAGTGATGGACTCAGACCTGAACCTTCAGAGGAACATAAAGACAGTAACAAGGTCGGCCTTCTATCACCTAAAAAACATCTCCAGGATTAAAGGACTAATGTCTCAGCAGGACCTTGAAAAACCAATTCATCTTTAGTAGAATTGATTACTTCAACGGTGTCTTCACAGGTCTGCCTAAAAAGTGGATCAGACAGCTGCAGTTGATCCAGAACGCTGCTGCCCGCGTCCTCACTAGAACTAAGAAAGTGGAGCACATCGGCCCGGTTCTAAAGTCCCTACACTGGCTCCCTGTAGCTCAGAGAATAGACTTTAAAGTACTTCTGTTAGTTTATAAATCACTGAATGGCTTAGCACCAAAATACATTACAGACTTGTTGTCAGTGTTTCAACCACCCAGACCTCTCGGGTCTTCTGGCTCAAATCTACTCTGCAGAACCAGAACCAGAACCAAACATGGAGAAGCAGCTTTTAGTTCTTATGCTCCACTAATCTGGAATAAACTCCCAGAAAACTGTAAAATCGCCGAAACCCTAAGTTGCTTTAAATTAAGATTAAAAACGTATTTGTTTAGAGTGGCCTTTGACTGGGCCATCTAAACATTATTAGTTAAGTTTTCAGTTCAATTTTCCTTTCGTTTTCTTATCCATCATTCTATTCTCTTTATTTTTTTAAAGTACTTCTGTTGTTTGATTTTCTGTATCATTGTAATGTTTTTCCTTATGTACAGCGCCTTGAGTGCCTTGTTGCTGAAAAGCGCTTTATAAATAAACTTGACTTGACTTCACTTCCTCCTCTTCCTTAGAGCATAGCTAAGGACATATGACAATGTGGACCCCTCATACGTTTGGACACCTTATGCAAGATAAATGGGACAAAAAAATACCTGAGGCTCTTCATCATTTGGTATTTTTAAAGGCTAAATATATTTTAAGGGAAACGCTTTACTTGTCCAACTCTTCCTCAAAGCTCTTAAAAGAACAACAGCTCCAACATTAGGAGAAAACTGCGGGAAGGAAGACTTGTTATACTGAACAAGTCGATCTGGTCGTTGGCCTCATTTATGCACTTGTCTGGGATGATCTTTTGGAAGCTGAACTGATCAGCTGTCTGATTACGGAGCAAGATTGAGGACGTCTGGTGGAGGAGAAGGTGCCGGCATCCCAACAGTCTCTTCTTCTCTGGAATGATGCTTTTACTCCTGCTGTAAATCAGGTTTGTTTCAGACTGATAAAGGATGTCCGGTCTATCTAAACATTGACTCCCATGCTGAGATAAGGCAGACAAATTGAACAAGCAGGAGGAAACACTGAATAAACCGGGCAGACAAAAGGGGTCCTGTCTCCTGCAAGGGGCAGCACCTGCCTCCAGCTCTGTTTGTGATATTTGGCAGAAAAAAGGACAAAAGCTAAATAAGTTCTCTGAATGATGAATCTCTTTCCGGTTAGCCTTCACCTGTGTTTAATGAAACTATGTGGTTGGAGCATGTCAGAGACTGCAGCTCCTGACCGACTTGTGTAAACAGACACATCAATCAACATGTCAAGATGTCCTGCTGCATTCTGGGCGATCCATCAGCAATCCGTCTTCTTTTCCAGGTGCTGGTGTCTTTTAACGTTTTTATAAACGCTTTCTGCTCAGCAGATGTAAAGAAATGTCCTTGTCAGAGGAGAAAATGGTTCACCTGCCCACCATTAACCCCCAAATTTCCTTCAGATTAAATGTAACTAGAAAATTTTTATAAATCACTTTGTTTTAATTGAACATTGTCTAGGAACTTTTATTTGGTAACTTCTAGTTTCTCTGGTGTATTAACATCATATGACACAGAGACCTATTTATTTTACTCCTGCCTCAAAATGGGAAAGACAAGAGAAAATGTCATTCAAGTGAGGGAAATGGGTGTTGATCTTTATAACTTCAACCTACCCATTGTCAGAGCAATAACATTTTCAAAACCACTTGAACTCTGACAACTCTGTTGTTGGAGAACTGCAGCAAAGAGTGGAGAACACTAGAGAGGACCCAGGACGACCTGGAGCTTACAGAGACTGGGATCTTTGACCATTATTTCTTTTACAGTTCCTCTAGATCACAGGTGTCAAACTCCAGTCCTCGAAGTCCGGTGTTCTGCAACTTTTAGGTATGTCCCTGGTCCAATTCACCAGAATTAAATGACCTAATTACCTCCTCAGCATGCAGCCAGGTTCTACAGAGTCCTTCAGATGACCTAATTATTTGATTCGAATGTTTTGAAGCAAAAATAAGTTGCAGGTCACTGACCCTTGAGGAGAGGAGTGGAGTTTCACACCCATGAGCTAGAACAGCTGTAAAGACAGTAATGGTCAAAGTTCTCTGTCTCTGTATGCTCCAGACGTTTTGTTACTCTACTGCTAAAAGGGGGTTATAAAAAGCATCATACAGCAAGAAAGATCTTATCAGAAATATTTAGCAAGAGGCCCATCAAGCTTGCAAGCTTAAGGAGCTGTAGCGTTTGTTGCATAGGTGCAACTTATACTCTTCACCCAACTTCCTGTCTGCCTACTTGCAAATAGCAAAAATAAAAACGACCACTGGTGCTGCAAAAAAAAAAAGCATCGATGATTAATCAAAAATGTGACACCAGGAACATTTTGGATCATTCTTTCAATTTCTTCAGACTTTTTTTCACCTGCAGAAGAGACAGAAATGCAGCTGAAAAAACAAGCATTTCTTGTTCTATGATGTAAATTTCATTTTATCTGGGGACACACTGCTGCATTTCTTAGTGCCGTTGTTTACAAGGACCAACTGTAGCTCATCTACATACAGCATAGGACACTTTATTTCACCACTACCTAAAATAAAATATAATAGAAATAGCCTTTAATGTTTCTCAATAGGGAAATTTAGGTGTACCACCAGCAATAACTAAGCAAAAAATAAGAAATATTTATTTATGTATTATTATTATTTGGTTTATTTGTCATATGCAGGTTAACACACAGTCAACAAAACAATGTAATGCTTGGGATAAGAAGATGAGAGACTGTATCGGAATGGCAAATTTACAACATAAGAAAACACACTACAGTTATTTAAAAGTACCATACTCAGGTTCTAAGCGATGTGCAACTTATTTGGATAGTTTTAAAAACAGTATGCTTGTATATTTGTGCATAAAAACATCTGCAATAACACTTCCTTGCGCACCTAGGACACAGCAGTTTGTCACTGATAGAGGTCTCCTGTTCTGCTAGAGCGTCATGCATGGACTGGAAGACATTATGCAAGAAATACTTGAAATATTTGTGGCACTGTTGCGTTGAAGCAAGGAGGTTCTGGGTTAAAATCTTTGTAGAGTTGCATGTTTCCTGCATGCATGCATGTGTGGGTTTTAGACACAGGTTAGTTGGAGATTGTACATTGCCTTTGTGCATGAGTGTGTGCAGGACAGGTTTATTCATTGTCCTGTGGTGGGTCTTGATGGACTGTGCTTTCCCCCTGTGATTCTGAGGAGGAACATAGAAAATAAAAGCATGGATTTTCAACGAGAATCTGCAATATTGTTGTGGCCGCTGCATCGGTCATGATGCAAAAGGTCCACTGTTCGTGCTTCTTGCAACTAAATCAAAATGACAAAGCATTTTCTGAATGTTACTATTGCCTGTTTTTATTTTCATCATCTTCTACTACAAGTTCTATATGTTTCCATAATTAACACTGCGTGCTATCCGAGTGGATGATAAATGCATCAAAACTGTTAAAGGGAATTTCCCCTCGGGGATCAATAAAGTATCTTTGAATTGAATTGAATCATTGTCCATTTATAGCTATTCTAAAAAACGTTTCTTTTAAGATGTTAAAGTTAGATCAACACTGAGTGAGACTCCTCACTAGGTCAACCCATGTTATATTAACAGAGCCATAAACAATTAATGTGTTTAAAAACATCATAAATCGAGTTTCCATTGTTCTCAGCCTGCAGCATGGTTATGGCTTTCTATTAAGAAGGTGTCAGACTTGATGTGAGGGCTCCGCTCCGCCCTTCAGGGAGCCCGAGCAGCAGTGACACTCTGCTCGCTCTCTTCCTCCTGTTAAAATGCAAATTGCTTTTTCCTGACCCCTCTGCAGTGGACACGAAGAGCCCCCAGCTTTCCAAAGTGACTCAAAAGGCCAAACAAGATGAAGCATTACTGTTCATGGCGACAGACAAGCTGGGGAAAGTAGAGAAAAACACCCAATTATATTCTCACCAGTGACATGCGATGGGTTCATGACTGGTGAGGCACAGACTCTTCTGGGGTTGGATGTACAATGAACCCAAAACAGAGCCACATATTTCAATTTGGACCTTAATTGAAACAATTATTTTTAAAAGCTTTTAATTATTATTTAAAAGAATGTTTCAAATAAGGTCAAATTTGATTATTTAAAATTAGTTTTTGATTTTGGCTGAGACCTCTTTTTTTATTAAAACTAGACCTGTGTATAATCTTATCTTTAGTGTTCATGGTTGTTTGTCCTGTGTGTCTCTGTGTTGCCCTGCGATTCACTGGTGACCTGTCCAGGCTGTACCCCGCCTCTCGCCCGTAGACTGCTGGAGACAGACACAGAAAATCAAATCAAATGATACCACAATCCTTCCGAGAAATCTAAAGATCTCTGGCCAACAATGATACAATGATACAGAAAACATTAATAATCCTTTGGGTTTTACTGGTAAGAGCTGGTACTAAACCAATCTTTCTAGAGAGGTAATTATATCATAGATGCTTTCCCTCTATGTAGGGGAAAGCATCTTGTGCTAAGAGAGAATGATTCTTGGGTTCGCTGGTATAAATGCAGTTGTAGTCCAATAATAACAGTCATTTGCATCCATTGAAATTTAACTAAGCAATCATTGAGTTCTGACTAAGGAAGCTGAGTCACTGGTGTAAAAACAGCTTTTGTTCCAATTTTTAAGAAACTAGTATTATTTTCCTTTCACTGGTAAATCAAAAAATCTATGAAAAGGAGAAGAAATGAAGAAATGATATCCACATTTAGGTAAAAATAAGGAGCATGGGAAAGCAACACACATAAGCAAAGATTTTGCAGGGGCATGGTGGACTCGTGAGGGTGCCAATATTTAAGTATGATCATGTGTGCAAAGAATTAGACTGTCAACACTGATGGAGGTGCCATTGTCCTTGAAAAAGAGATGGAAGTTTTATCAAACGGCCATACAGTTCAGTTCACAGATGAGGGGGGGTTGCTGGGGCAGAGCGTCGTATTTACAGAACATCCAGGAGAAATGTTTTGATAAGAAGCCTGTGAAGGCCGTATCGGGGCGCCTGAATTAGACAAACAATAAATGTTTTGGTTCAGGCTGGCTGTGATTTTCCGCCTGCCTTCAAAGTCTTACTGGCATTCTCAATTTCAAATCCAAACAGCCGAATTTCTGGTACTTTCAGTAGATCCTGAGCAAAACAACTTTCTCCAAGATTAAATCATATCACCTTTGAGTCCGGGAAACGCAGCCAGCCTGGGATTCTGTTCAAGGATCGCGTCCAGCTTGCGATTCTGCTCTCTTAACATATCAGTCTGAGTGCTGAGAGCTCTAAAGATCCCTTCAAACATCCCAGGCAGCTTTGGAGTGCTTGTTTTAACAGCTGTCGATGTTTTACGAATCTTTCGATAAGCCAGGTAACTGCCAACTCCAAAAAGCAGAAATTCTGTTGTCAGAAATCCAATTATGTACAAATCTTCCACGCCCTCGACTGACATTGTTGTCAGGCACACAATCTTCCACTGCTGCCAGGAATTCATTGCGTATCCGGAGAAGAACGTCCCATCTGGACAAGAGGGTTACCCTTTACCCTGTCTTCCCGTCGAGAAAATTTGATCGATTGCGTTGAGAGACCAGCTGACCAAATCCATAATGAACATTAGGAGGATATGCAAACAGAGGCTCTAAGAAAAACAGACAAAAAGCTGAAGCAGGGCAAAAAATGGGGGACGATCAAGGAGAGAGTGGAAAAGCGTCTGACCCCACCGAGAGCAGAAGAGAAGAGAAGACATTAAAGCCTAGATGGCTTTAAATTTCCTAAACTTTAATGACAAGAAAACAGAAGTGATGGTGTTTTGTCCCCGGAGCCCCTGTGAAACATCCCTTATTGATCTGGCCCCTTGACGTCTTATTTGAAGCACACAATTTCCAATTTGGGTTTTATAATAGACAGTGATCTTAAGTTAGATCGCCAGGTTGGAGCAGTGGTCATGTCCTGTTTCTATCATCTTAGGCAGCTGGCAAAGATCAATCAAATTCTTTTTAGACAAGGCTTTGAAACAGTAATTCATGCCTTCATTACAACTCGGCTTGATTACTGTAACGCTGTTTACTTTGGAGTTCGTCAGTCTTCCCTCAGGCGTCTCCAGTTGGTCCAAAACGCTGCTTTTAACCGGAGTCGGGAGGAGGGAGCACATCACCCCTATCGTGGCTTCTCTCCACTGGCTGCCTGTGCATTTTAGGGTTCATTTTAAGATTATTTTATTTGTTTTTAAAAGTTTACATGGTCTTGCCCCATTTTACCTCTCTGAGCTGCTTCACCCATATTCTCCCGCTCGTTGCCTCAGATCAGCTGATCAGCTGCTCCTGGAGGTACCTGTCACAATGTGGTTTTGGGTCGGACCAAAGCGCAGACAAGAGCTTGGCAGCAGCATTCTGAAACAGTCTCCAGCTTTATTCAGAGATTTACAAGTCGAAGCAAAATGAAGCAAAACTCACTGCAGGTACAAGGCATGAATCCAAACCAAACCTACTTGAGTTGTACTGCAGGAACGTAGCAAACACGGAACTTAATCAGGTAATGTGATTGGAGGAACCAGCGAAGAACAATGAAACAAAACCAACTGATATACAGAGCGAGAACAAAGGCAGGTAATCAAGGAACTTAGAACAGGTGTGACAAGGAGGCAAAGGGAGCAGGTGAACCTAATAAAACTAAAGGATGAGGAAAAGAACTAAATGACAAGACAGTGAGCAGACATAAAAGAAGCTATAAACCAAAATAAAATAAAACATAGAATCAAGAATAAACATGAACTAAAGGAAACTGAGAAACTGGAGATAACACAACCTAAGATCTAAGGACTTAGCAAAATAGAAACCATAAGGAAACCCTGACTACAAAAGTAAACAAACCTAAACCAACACTGATAGAACAAACTGAAAATGAAGTGGAGGAAAACGAGGACTAGAATAAAAGTAAACAATAACTTAAGCTACCCTATAAAAGGAGGGACTGGAGAATAAAGATAAACTAGAGGAAACAAGGCTAAGAGGGACAATGAATGTAAAGGGGACTAAAACTGAGTAATTAATAACTAAAGGAGGACAACTAATGACGAGAGGAGTAACAGGAAAGAAACTAATAAATAGGAGAGTGCAAAGGAACCAATTCCAAACATGAACATAAACGAGAGCACAGCTAAGGAACCAGAGGACTATAATAATAATAGTAATCATAATAAGGAAACCATTCTAAGAAAATAAACAGGAAAGCAACGCCAAGGGAACTAGGAGTGAGGAGAGCACACTGTGGGGCAGAAGATAACCAAAACAGAAAACCACAACTAACATAAATGCAAAACACAAATAAGAAACATCTAAACAGGTAAACAAAAAACACAAAACCAAAAACAAAGTCCAAAACGTCCAAACCCTGACAGTACCGAAGTCTAAACTAAAGCTTAGAGGAGATAGAGCTTTTAGTGTTGCCGCTCCCAAATTATGGAACGTTTTGCCATTACATACAGGTCCTTCTCAAAAAATTAGCATATTGTGATAAAGTTCATTATTTTCCATAATGTCATGATGAAAATTTAACATTCATATATTTTAGATTCATTGCACACTAACTGAAATATTTCAGGTCTTTTATTGTCTTAATACGGATGATTTTGGCATACAGCTCATGAAAACCCAAAATTCCTATCTCACAAAATTAGCATATCATTAAAAGGGTCTCTAAACGAGCTATGAACCTAATCATCTGAATCAACGAGTTAACTCTAAACACCTGCAAAAGATTCCTGAGGCCTTTAAAACTCCCAGCCTGGTTCATCACTCAAAACCCCAATCATGGGTAAGACTGCCGACCTGACTGCTGTCCAGATGGCCACTATTGACACCCTCAAGCAAGAGGGTAAGACACAGAAAGAAATTTCTGAACGAATAGGCTGTTCCCAGAGTGCTGTATCAAGGCACCTCAGTGGGAAGTCTGTGGGAAGGAAAAAGTGTGGCAGAAAACGCTGCACAACGAGAAGAGGTGACCGGACCCTGAGGAAGATTGTGGAGAAGGGCCAATTCCAGACCTTGGGGGACCTGCGGAAGCAGTGGACTGAGTCTGGAGTAGAAACATCCAGAGCCACCGTGCACAGGCGTGTGCAGGAAATGGGCTACAGGTGCCGCATTCCCCAGACCTGGGCTACAGAGAAGCAGCACTGGACTGTTGCTCAGTGGTCCAAAGTACTTTTTTCGGATGAAAGCAAATTCTGCATGTCATTCGGAAATCAAGGTGCCAGAGTCTGGAGGAAGACTGGGGAGAAGGAAATGCCAAAATGCCAGAAGTCCAGTGTCAAGTACCCACAGTCAGTGATGGTCTGGGGTGCCGTGTCAGCTGCTGGTGTTGGTCCACTGTGTTTTATCAAGGGCAGGGTCAATGCAGCTAGCTATCAGGAGATTTTGGAGCACTTCATGCTTCCATCTGCTGAAAAGCTTTATGGAAATGAAGATTTAATTTTTCAGCACGACCTGGCACCTGCTCACAGTGCCAAAACCACTGGTAAATGGTTTACTGACCATGGTATCACTGTGCTCAATTGGCCTGCCAACTCTCCTGACCTGAACCCCATAGAGAATCTGTGGGATATTGTGAAGAGAACGTTGAGAGACTCAAGACCCAACACTGTGGATGAGCTAAAGGCCGCTATCGAAGCATCCTGGGCCTCCATAAGACCTCAGCAGTGCCACAGGCTGATTGCCTCCATGCCACGCCGCATTGAAGCAGTCATTTCTGCAAAAGGATTCCCGACCAAGTATTGAGTGCATAACTGTACATGATTATTTGAAGGTTGACGTTTTTTGTATTAAAAACACTTTTCTTTTATTGGTCGGATGAAATATGCTAATTTTGTGAGATAGGAATTTTGGGTTTTCATGAGCTGTATGCCACAATCATCCGTATTAAGACAATAAAAGACCTGAAATATTTCAGTTAGTGTGCAATGAATCTAAAATATATGAATATTAAATTTTCATCATTACATTATAGAAAATAATTAACTTTATCACAATATGCTAATTTTTTGAGAAGGACCTGTATTAGAAGTGCCCCTTTATTGTCTTCTTTTAAAATTAATCTTAAGACTCACTTTTATTTTTTGACTTTTAACACATGTTGAGACTTTTGCTCTTACTTCTGTTATGTTGTTTTACTGTTTTTGTTGTCTTTTTCATATTTTTGCATGTTTATTTTGATTGTTGTCTGTACAGCACTTTGCCGCAGCTACTGTTGTTTTAAAGTGCTTTATAAATAAAGAAGTAGTAGTAGTAGTAGTAGTATTAACTATGTCACACACATTCATTAAATATATTAGACAGACCAATCCAGCATGTAATTTAGTGGTATAAAGAGAGGCAGCAATGGACATGCACCAACTGCCTGCTTCATTCAGTGTGTTTGACACAGCGCCATTGGTGGTGAGGCACAGCTATTCACTGCCTCACATTGCTTTTCTCCCATATTTTTGAATCAGCATAAAAATGCTGAAATCATACAGAAAACAAGTTTATAGAACAGCCAAGTGGACAAATTGATTTTTTCTTTTCTATGCTAGTATTTTACTTTCCAGATGATGCACTGCGTCACCTGACTGCACGTTACTGATCCCCAGACAGCATATCTTTAACCCATCTTTAATCCACTTTTTAGTTTTTATTTAAAAATATCTATTTGTCCAACTGTCCATATTTGTCCCTACCTACCGACCGACCGACCGACCGACCGACCGACCGACCGACCCACCGGCCAACCCACCCACACACGCACGCACGCACGCCTGCCTATTGGGGGGTCCAGTAAACTAAAGAGTTTGGACGTAACAGAGTGGGAACACAAGCAAATAAAAGGAAAACCCATCCTTCACCACTCTGAATAAGATGAATCTTCTGTTCAGTCAACCAGCTGCTTCTAGCCTCCCAGCTCAGAAGACAGAGGTTGTAGAGAGGATTATTTATCCACTGTCAGGACAGTTGTCAGGTGGCGAGACAACAAACAGCAGTCGGGTGTACTTTGTTCCTTCCGCAGTACCTGCCAAGTTGTCAGCGACGCAGCTTTGGTAAAAAGGTTAATAAGGACATCTCTTTGCTGAAGAGACAGAGCCGTCACTTCGCCTTCCTGGGAGCCTCAAACAGGTCTCTGCCCCATGCAGTGCTGGAATATTTTTGAATAATAATTGCACACTTAGTATGCTGTTGTCATATGGCTTTTATTAGTATTCCATCAACTCAATGAGGCGTAAAAGGGCCAGATGCTACGTCCTCATCTATGCTTCATACATTCTTGTGTTTTGTCAGTTATTAGTGCAGAGAGTGTCATTCCTCTCATCACTTCAGCACGCTGATGTCTTGTATTTATTAATTGCACCAGTGAGTTTAAAAATGAATTAATAGCATTGTGTTCTTCATCATCAAAGTGAGCCAGTGACAGTTAAACCTTATTGTTACTGCTATGAATGGGGTTTACTGTATGTCTGATGTCTACATTAATTTCCTTCACAAACATAATTTCTTATAGGTAGATCTAAAACAATTAGAATACAGTGAAAAAGTTAGTAGATTCATCACACACAGAGGGAAAATTTCAAGCCTTTAGTTTTTGTAATTTGGATGAATATGGGTCACAAAACGTGAATATTGAACGTGAAAAATCTAAATATTGTTAGCCTGATTGCCTAACTGCCTAACCTAAGTCATATTTGTCAAAATCAAATAAAATTTAGGCTATGAAGCTAACAGTACTCCTGGTGTCACCCCCTAATCAACTAATTAACTCAAAACAGCTGCAAAGGTTTCCTGAGCCTCTAAATGGTCTCAGTCTGGGTCAGAAGGCGACACAATCATAGAGAAGACTGCTGTCTGGACAGATACCCTCCACAAGGAGGAGAAGCCACTAAAGGTCAATGCTAAAGAAACTGGTTGCTCACAGACTGCTGGATCCAAGCATATTCATAGAAAGTTGAGAGGAAAGAAAAAGTTTGGTAAACAAATGTCACAAGGAGTGGACTGAGGCTAAGGACAAAAAGAACTGGACTGTTCCTCACTGGTCCAAAGTCCTGTTTTAAGATGAAAGTACGGTTTGCATCTCATTTGGAAATCAAGGCCCCAGAGTCTGGAGGAAGAATCCACGTTGCTTGAAGTCCAGTGTGAAATTTCCATAGTCAGTGATAATTTGGGGTGCCATGTCATCTGCTGGTTCTGGTCCACTGGGTGCTCTGAAGTCCACAGCCAACACAAACATCTACCAGGAGGTTTTAGAGCACTTTATGCTTCCTTCTGCTGACCAGGTTTACAGAGATGCTGATTTTATTTCCCAGCAGGACTTGGGACCTACCCACTCTTCCAAAAGTACCAAAAGCTGGTTCAGTGACCATATTGTTACTGTGCTTGATTGGCCAGCAAACCGGCCTGACCAGAACCCTATTGAGAACCTATGGAATATCGTCAAGAGGAAGATGAGAGACACCAGACCCAACAATGCAGATGACCTGAAGAGCTTCTGAGCTTCCATTACACCTCAGCAGGACCACAGGGCTCCATGCTATGCCACACTGATGTAGTAATTCATGCAAAAGGGGCACCAACCAAGTATTGAGTGCATAGAAGTTTTTTTTCACAATATTTAATTATTTTTAGATGTACTAGAATTTTAACATAGGAAAAATGTCAAAAGGTATTTGTAAATCAAAAAAGCCCCTTTCATAAAAAATCATTAACATCTAGCTTTCCTTAAAACCAAATGTTAACATCTGAACATCTTACATTTTAAATAAAGGAGAAAACAAATTTGGTATCAGCTTTTAATTAGTGATTCTGAAACAAATACCAGCAAAAGAGCTGTCACCTGAAGCAATGGAGAGCTTATAAAACTCCTTCAAGAGTCAATATAGAGGCCATCAAAACAAGTTGGTTGCTACCAGTCAGCTGTTTCTGAAAAAATCTAAATGCTCCTGTTGTAAAAAGAAAACATCCACATGGAAAGAAACACATCCAGGACTGAAAATGCTTTAATCTGACTTGGAAATGGAAAACGAATGAGCAGAAACCGGATTGTGTTTGTTGTGGTCTGTCAGAAATCTGCTGAATGAAATGGGATTGTTCACTTGGATCTGGAGAAAGACCAGGAATTTGGCTGTTTGGATTTGCCTTTGAGAAGCACCAGCGAGACTCTCAAGGCTGACGGAAAATTAAGAGTCAGCCTAACCCAAATAATTATTGTTTTTCTGAATCTGGCTCCCCTGCACGGCCTTGATGGCTGGTTATCTTCGACTTCTTCTGGAAGTTATGTAAACAAGACGCTCTGCCCCCTCCCTTCCTTGAGGACATCTGTGGAGCTGCTCAGAACTTTGTGGCCGGTTGATGAACACTCCAACGAACCATCAAGGACAATGGCCTCTGGGACAGTGCTTCTTGGACTTACTTCCACAAACACACATGCTCATATAAACATGCCGATCCCGGCATGATGTTGTTTTGCATACATGTTGCTTCTTTGTGCTGAGGTTTTTTGCAATCTCAAACTGTATCCTGCCAAGGATGAGGTGTGAAATATGATTTTTTTCCTCTACTTACCTAATGTGGTCTCTTATCTCATCTAGCAAGAGCAGCGCCTGTGAGTGGGCAGCAAAGCCTCGATGACCTGTCCCCCCCTTGTCTTGTGTCATGATGTACAGTACAGACCAAACGTTTGGACACACCTTCTCATTCAAAGAGTTTTCTTTATTTTCATGACTATGAATATTGTAGCTTCACACTGAAGGCATAAAAACTATGAATTAACACATGTGGAATTATATACTGAACAAAAAAGTGTGAAACAACTGAAAATATGTCTTATATTCTAGGTTCTTCAAAGTAGCCACCTTTTGCTTTGATTACTGCTCCGCACACTCTTGGTATTCTGTTGATGAGCTTCAAGAGGTCGTCATCTGAAATGGTTTTCACTTCACAGGTGTGCCCTGTCAGGTTTAATAAGTGGGATTTCAAGCCTTATAAATGGGGTTGGGACTCGGATGAACTTATCGTCCGCAGCAGAGGTGACTCTTGGTCTGCCTTTTCTGGGGCGGTCCTCATGTGAGCCAGTTTCTTTGTAGCGTTTGATGGTTTTTGCGACTGCACTTGGGGACACTTTCAAAGTTTTCCCAATTGTTCGGACTGACTGACCTTCATTTCTTAAAGTAATGATGGCCACTCGTTTTTCTTTACTTAGCTGCTTTTTTCTTGCCATAATACAAATTCTAACAGTCTATTCAGTAGGACTATCAGCTGTGTACTGTATCCACCTCCTGCACAACACAACTGATGGTCCCAACCCCATTTATAAGCCTTGAAATCCAACTTATTAAACCTGACAGGGCACACCTGTGAAGTGAAAACCATTTCAGGTGACGACCTCTTGAGGTTCATCAACAGAATGCCAAGAGTGTGCGGATAAGTAATCAAAGCAAAAGGTAGAACCTAGAATATAAGACATATTTTCAGTTGTTTCACACTTTTTTGTTCAGTATATAATTCCACACGTGTTAATTCATAGTTTTGATGCCTTCAGTGTGAAGCTACAATATTCATAGTCATGAAAATAAAGAAAACTCTTTGAATGAGAAGGTGTGTCCAAACTTTTGGTCTGTACTGTATGTTTGGATGGGTTGTACTGGAATTCTAATTTCCCCTCGGGGATCAATAAAGTATCAATAAAGTATCTTTGGGATTTCCTTCCAGAAAAATGATGATCTATTTCAATTCAATTGAGTTTTATTTATATTGTGCCAATTCACAACACATGTCGTCTCAAGGCACTTTACAAAGTAAATTCAATCGAATCATACAGGTTTCCAGTCGGGTACATACATTCTTATTTATTCTATCAAATTCAGTTTAATTTTCAAATTGGTGAAAAGGTTTTACTAAGGAAACCCAGCAGATTGCATCAGTGACTTGCAGCATTCCCTCCTCCTGGATGAGCATGTAGAGACAGTGGACAGTCACCGGCGTTGACTTTGAAGCAATCCCTCATACTGAGCATGCATGTAGCGACAGTGGAGAGGAAAAACTCCCTTTTAACAGGAAGAAACCTCCAGCAGAACTAGAACCAGGCTCAGGGTGAGCGGCTATCTGCCATGATGGGAGTTTAAGCAGACAGAGCTTAAAAATAGCACAGATGCACTGATCCAGGAGTACTTTCCATGTGAAAGAAAAGTACAACGTTAACTTATCAGGACTAAACAAGGTTCCAGTGGCCTAAGTCGTAGGCTGTGGATGACTGGATGAAAATGGGATTAAGTGATTAATCATGGATCTGCAGTGGCCATGGAGATGATGCTGGAATGTTTGGTGTGTGAGAATATTTTTTATGAGCTTCCGTGTGTTTAATAGTTATTAGATGAATGTAGTAATTCTTTTTAGGTTAAAGGAGAAGAGGAGATCAAAGTGCAACCCTCATCGTGAGTCCTAGTGACTTCCCAGGTTTGCATGGGGGTCGACAGTTGTGTGTAAAACACATCCTAGAGGTTTTCACCCCCAAAAGATGTTCTGGAAGGAGGCTATATGAGCCCATCTGCTCCTAAACCAGATGTTTGCCTCAACTCAATCCAAGCTTGTGACCATCCAAGAGTTGTTTTGCTCAGGAAGCACTGAGTGTGCTTGGTATTGGGAGTTTTTGTTTTCAGTTCCTGACCCACCCCTAGTGCATACTTGTATAAGGAACTGTGCTGACTCTACTTTTTACCCTTTTTGGCTTTAAAGGAGCTGACTGCGTTCAGTGGAGCAAAGAAGGTCACTGTGTGCATACAGTCTGTTAATATACTATATTCTGATTCAATACAGTTTGAATGATTACATTTAATTCTCTTGTGATTATTTTATTGCTTCCAGAATTAAAGATCAAACAGGTGCCATCCCAATAAAACATTTTAAGAAAACAAACTGAAGGAAAAACATTGTAATGGTGATGACACCTGCAGAGTAACAGACTGCCATGATGGTCCAAATCTTTCCAGCTGTCAAAGGACCAGACTTCTCAACCTTCCTGGATAGGTTTGCTCTAGAGTTTTGGAAAACAGGGTTCAACTGATTACCAAACTTCAGATTCAGGAGGAGCTTTGTGCCTTTCATCCTGGCTGTGGGTCCAGGGTTCTGGTCCCAACCCTGGAGACCTGTGCTGCACGTCTTCAGCCTCTCTCCACCCCACTTCCTGTTGGCCCACTTTAAAAAAAATAACAAAAGGAAAGGCCTCAGTGTCTCAAAAGGGGTCACCTGAGGTGGTTTTGGGCATCTGATTAGAATGCCTCCAAGTGTAGATTTTCCAGACTGTGGGTCCAATTAGGATGGATTGCTGACAAATGCAAGCAGATTAATGACATGGGGATGAAGGTAAAGGAGCGGGCCAAGTCGGAGTACCTGTCTGGGAAACGACCAGGTGGAAATTTTTTCATTCTATCAATCCAAGTAGGTTTGCTGAAGATAAATTGGTTTTCAGGATGATACGCAGGATGTAACACATGTGTCCACATAGCAAATGGCGTTCAAACTGTTGTTCTAGAAATGCTGAACGGTTCAGATTTCAATCCAACTTGAAATTTATAGCTGAAACTGGAAAAACTGGTTCCTGAGAGCTGATCCGTCAGCAACTAAACAATAACGATGGAAGGCTGTTTATGAGTAGCGCTGATGGTTTGAGCACTGACAATGAACTTTGTACTGAAGCTGCTATGCTTTAAAAATATCATGAAATTTTCATCCTCATGCTCAATGTTTGCCGTAAATTGCAAAAGCAGAAACACAATCGCAGGTGCAGCTGATGAAAAAGTGGTCTGGGGTCCAGAATGTCAACATCAGGGTCAGGATATAATTAAAAAAAAATTTAAATTTTAAAAGCTTTATTCACTCAACTCATTTAAGAGTTTTGAACAATCTGAACCCATTAGATGAAGAGCAGATCAACTCCATTCTGGGATATTAAATTCACATTTGGTCAATATTAGCCAATCAATATATAGTCACATTCAATAAATTAGAATATTATTGAAAAGATCACTTATTTATGTAACTTAATTCAAAGTGAAACCCATTATAAAGATTAATTACACACAGGCTGATGTTTTCAAGCCTTTCGTTTTGTTAATTATGATTTTCCACTTACAGCTAATAAAAACATGACATTTAAGATTAGAATATCACATCAGACCAAAAAGTAAAATTAATATAGAAATGTGGGCTTAATAAAGAGTATGTTTAATACCTGCTTTATTTAATTAAAGGTTGTTAAAGGTTGTTATTGTGTATATTCTAATTTATTGAATATCACATATAGAAAAAATATGAAACCAGGTTGGAACCCAGAAAGCCCTGTCACAAAGTGCAGCAGTTCCAAAGTGACACAAATGTTTCTATTCAGAATAATTAAATGTTACAAAACTTTTTAGAAGGTTCAGTGAACATATGTTTGATCCAGTTTTACTTTTTATGGAACCATATGTTAAGTCTGAAGAACTCGTTAACCCAGAAACCTCTTATCTTGAAATAGAGCCCCTGTTCCTTATGAGATTCATTGACTAACTGATGTATTCTCATTATTTCTGGATATTTTTTCCAAAGACTGAGATTTTGTGTTTATTGTTTCCCAAATTATAAAGCAGATGATCTCATGTGATAAAGGTGTTCATTCATAAAGGTTTCTTGACTTCTGCAGCTTGGCTCTTGGTTATTTATGTCTTTGGACGTGACTTTTATGGTGATGTTGGAGGTGAGAGTCAGTGGAGCGCACAAGTGGACATCTCCAGTAACATTATAACTCTCTTTAACTACTCTGCAGGGCTGTGAGCTGGTGGCAAACAGCCATGCAGGAGGTGCAGTGTCTCTGCTTCTCCCTTTGCACTGAATGCTCATCTTGCTTCTCTCCCGTATGCACCCTTTCAATACCAGCATAAACAACAGGAAACAGTCCATTTGACTTTCCATTGTGGCACTATTTTGCCCCAGATGTACTCAATCGGATTCAGGTCTGGGGAACGGGTGGGCCAGTCCATAGCTTCAATGTCTTCATCTTGCAGGAACTGCTGACACACTCCAGCCACATGAGGTCTAGAATTGTCCTGCATTAGGAGGAACCCAGGGCCAACCGCACCAGCATATGGTCTCACAAGGGGTCTGAGGATCTCATCTCGGTACCTAATGGCAGTCAAGCTACCTCTGCCATGCGGCCCTCCAAAGAAATGCCACCCACACCATTGCTAGCACACTGCCAAACCGGTCATGCTGAAGGATGTTCCAAGCAGCAGATCGCTCTCCACGGTGTCTCCAGACTCTGTCACGTCTGTCACATGTGCTCAGTGTGAACCTGCTTTCATCTGTGAAGAGCACAGGGCGCCAGTGGCGAATTTGCCAATCCTGGTGTTCTCTGGCAAATGCCAAGCGTCCTGCACGGTGTTGGGCTGTGAGCACAACCCCCATTTGTGGACGTCGGGCCCTCATATCATCCTCATGGAGTCGGTTTCTAACCGTTTGTGCAGACACATGCACATTTGTGGCCTGCTGGAGATCATTTTGCAGGGCTCTGGCAGTGCTCCTCCTGTTCCTCCTTGCACAAAAGCGGAGGTAGCGGTCCTGCTGCTGGGTTGTTGCCTTCCTACGGCCTCCTCCACGTCTCCTGGTGTACTGGCCTGTCTCCTGGTAGCGCCTCCAGGTTCTGGACACTACGCTGACAGACAGAGCAAACCTTCTTGCCACAGCTGGCATTGATGTGCCATCCTGGATGAGCTGCACTACCTGAGCCACTTGTGTGGGTTGTAGAATCCGTCTCATGCTACCATGAGTGTGAAAGCACCACCAACATTCAAAAGTGACCAAAACATCAGCCAGAAAGCATCGGTACTGAGAAGTGGTCTGTGGTCCCCACCTGCAGAACCACTCCTTTATTGAGTGTCTTGCTAATCGCCAAAGATTTCCTCCTGTTGTCTATTCCCTTTGCACAACAGCTGTGAAATTGATTGTCAATCAGTGTTGCTTCCTAAGTGAACAGTTTGATTTCACAGAGGTTTGATGTAATTCAATTCAATTCAATTCAGTTTATTTATATAGCACCAATTCACAACACATGTTGTCTCAAGGCACTTCACAACAGTCAGGTTCATACATTCCAATTAATCATAACCATTGAACAGTGCAGTCAGATTTAATTATTTATTCAAATTGGATAAAAAGTTTTTCTGTCTAAGGAAACCCAGCAGATTGCATCCAGTCAGTGACTTGCAGCATTCACTCCTCCTGGATGAGCATGTAGAGACAGTGGACAGTCACTGGTGTTGACTTTGCAGCAATCCCTCATACTGAGCATGCATGTAGCGACAGTGGAGAGGAAAAACTCCCTTTTAACAGGAAGAAACCTCCACCAGAATCAGAACCAGGCTCAGTGTGAGCGGCCATCTGCCACGACCGACTGCGGGTTTGAGAGAACAGAGCAGAGACACAAAGAGAACAAAGAAGCACTGATCCAGGAGTACTTTCTATGAGAAGGAAAAGTAAATGTTAATGGATGTAGCTCCTTTAGTCGTTTCATCTAGAAAGAAAGAACAGATAAACTCTGAGCCAGTTTTCAAGGTTAGAGTCTGAAAGAGAGCACATAGAGTTAGTCACAGTAGAAGCTCAGTCAGTAGCCATGTCTAGGAGAGAGAAAGGGTTAAACACTAAAAGACAGGGCCGTGTGGATCATCGGTAGAGGGTGAGCATTAAGTTGTTGCCAGCAGAAAGGTGTCACAGGTAGACACAGAGTCAAGCCAGGTGTAGCTTCTAGGAAGAGAAAAGAGAGAACAAAGTTAAAAGCTGAAATAACAGCAAATAATGCAAAATTGGAGAGTAGTGTGAGAATGTAGCGAAGAGGGTGAAAGTGGTCGTTATGTCCTCCAGCAGCCAAAGCCTATAGCAGCATAACTATACAGATAGTTTCAGTTCAGATTATTTAGTTAAACGGCGCTTATTTACAACAATGTCTCAAGGCACCCCACAAAGGGTCCCACTGATGGTCATTGTTATACTAAAAACCACAAGGATTGGGATACCTCTCTCTGTCAGACTGATTATAACCATTGGAAAAGAGAAGGGGTCATTTACTTGGAGTTATATTGTGTTGTATAAGTGTTCCCTTAATTTGTTTGAGCAGTGTATGTTCAACCCTCCTGCTCCCATTTAAGAAGGAATGTAGCAGCCAAATTCTGCTGATCTAACCTAATTAACTCATAATTTGCAATGTGATCATGTCTTTAAATGCAGGAGTTTTGGCATTGTGCTGCTCTGAAGCACACAGGTCCATAGAGACCCATATAGACCAATTAAGCTAACAGTCATGTTTTTGGACTGTGGGATGAAGAGGGAGTGTTTGGAGAGGACCCGCGGGTGCATGAGGAGACTATGCAAACTCTATGCAGAAAGGTTAGGATATGAACCCTGGACCTTCTTGCTGCAAGGCAGCAGTGCTAACCAATGCTCCACCATGCAGCCCAAACACATCACATCAGCAAATCTCTTCTAGCAGCTGTAAAGCACGGTGGTGGAGGGTGATGATTTGGGCTTGTTTTGCAGCCACTGACCTGGGCACCTTTCAGCCATGGAGTCGACTATAAATTCTTCAGTATACCAAGGCATTTTACAGTCAGTAGTGAGGGCATCTGTCCGATAGCTGAAGCTGGGTCCAAACTGAATCATCAACAGGACATAGACCTCAAACACAACAGCTAATTTTCAACAAAATGGCAGAAAGAGAAGAAGACACTCTAGACGGGCACCTTCTTCATCTGGAGGTTGGGTTTGCAACACTTTTCTGTTGCACAAAAATAAAAACAACCTCTAAAAAACTGAAATCCTGAAATGGTGATAATAAATTTGAAATAATGAATATAATTGATGCATTTATAATGATAAACCAAATCTGCAAGCAGTTATGAAAGGGTTGCCAGCCTTCCTCAGCAGGTCCAGCCCTGTCCAGGTACCTGCAGTAGCTTTTCCTTAGGAATTCAGATATTTGTCATGTTGACAATGGATAAGCTTACTCTGGTTTGCCTTTCTGTTCTTACACATTAAATACTTCAATCAAGTTCCAGACTTTTACCGTATGAGCACATTTCATAACATAAGACCTTTAGAACATATCCTCTGTCTTTTGGTTGATGTTCTTACAACAATTTGCAAAGGTAATAATTTCAAAAACAGAATTAGAAGCTTTTGTTCTTTTTTAAAAAACTGTGGAGTGTTAATGCACGTGCAGCAGGACAATCGAAACCATTTATTAGAGTTTGGCTTGGAATTTGTGCAGCTTTTGGTTGAAGAAACACTTCTTTTGCCTCTGGTGTCTTTGCAGAGGATAAAAATTAAAGTTTAAAAAACATTTAGGGATTCGTTGGAGATGGGAGTCCGGAGACCCTGCCAAACGTTGATCTGCTTCCTCCCTTATTCTTGATATTGTCTCTTTTACTTACAGCTGCCTCCAGAGAAAGAAAACGGATATGTCGAAAGCAGATAAAAATCCAGTGCTCCTGATGAACTACTGTACATAAGAAGAGAACATTTTGGTCCTGCAGAACATAAAGCACACCCTGCAGAGCTGTGCAGAGGCTTATCTGTGCTTCAACAGGTATGTAGTGTACATGAATCCCAAAAAAACACTCTTGTTTTTCTGTATTACTGCTTTGTTATGACAAGTTCTTTCTGCCTTAAAGTAATATTTTTTAATAAAAAGTGGTTTTTTGAATAATAATGATAATAATTATCTTTCCAGCAGTAGACAGCAGTCAGAACTACTCAGCAGAAAGACAATACAACTTTTTTGCAGACTGAAATAAGTTAAAGTGCAAACTTGTTTATCTGATTTCCTGTTTTCTCCGTGAACTAGTGTTTGTTTCTCTGCAGGTTACTGCATGCTGCTCTGAAACAGCTATAACTTGAATTCTTCCCAACTGTAGACAGAGACCATGTCTGCATGAACCAGGTTCTAAAGAAGAAATGTTGTGACCTGGTACTAACATACTTCCTGACTCATACAGTTACAAGTGGACAGCTGTACATGTGACTATCACATCTGGCAGTAATCCATCCAAAGGTTGTAATGCTGCAAACTTTGAAAGAATTAAAATGCCTGATATATAGATGTTTTAATTTGTGTTTTGAAGTAAGTAGCATTTTGCTCAAATCACAATCCTAAATGATCCAAACTAGGAAAAACTGAGCCGTTTTCAGGTTTTATTCTAGCTCTCGTATCATCCGATGCCCTTTGTCACCTCACAGAGACAATCTACATTTTGGTTCAGAGGTCAGAAAAACAGACACAGACTTAATCGAACAAATCCAGCACACACCAAATTAAGATGCTAATGGCTGCAGGATGGATAATTTTCGTTTAGGCTTCTGGCTCCGCTGTGGAGGAAAAGATCCAGTTTTCGTTTTACTTCAGGTTGCAAGGTCAGCGACAGTTTCATCCCGCTTATTTTCATCTGCGTCAATGTAATAACATTACACCAATGTGATCGTTGGCAGTAAATCTACATTACTGAACTTAATTTCTTTCCATCCTGACATCCTGCTCTATGCACACTCCCTGACTTACCTTCTCCACATTACGGTCCTGCATCTGCTTGCTGAGATTCAGGGGTAAATTTCATGAGATAGATAGGATCACATCGAGGCAAATAGAAAGGTTAGATGATAATCTTGAAAAAAAAAAGAAATATTTTCAAGCCCCAGCAATTACCATATTTAATAAAAACTCCCTGAGCAGCACTAACAGTCCTCATTCTGAAGATAAATTGCATCATTAATAGGTATGATTATGAAGTATCTTTATCTTGTGGATTATCACTTCAGCTCCCTCCTTAATACTACTGCAACCTCAAAATGACCCTAATATTGTCCAATATTGTGGTTCCTACAGTTCACGTTCTTTCTAACAGTTTATTATTAAAAAACTGAATCCAGATATCTAAACATACCTAATTATATACAGGGATTGGACAATGAAACTGAAACACCTGGTTTTAGACCACAATAATTTATTAGTATGGTGTAGGGCCTCCTTTTGCGGCCAATACAGCATCAATTCATCTTAGGAATGACATACAAGTCCTGCACAGTGGTCAGAGGGATTTTAAGCCATTCTTCTTGCAGGATAGTGGCCAGGTCACTACGTGATACTGGTGGAGGAAAACGTTTCCTGACTCGCTCCTCCAAAACACCCCAAAGTGGCTCAATAATATTTAGATCTGGTGACTGTGCAGGCCATGGGAGATGTTCAACTTCACTTTCATGTTCATCAAACCAATCTTTCACCAGTCTTGCTGTGTGTATTGGTGCATTGTCATCCTGATACACGGCACCGCCTTCAGGATACAATGTTTGAACCATTGGATGCACATGGTCCTCAAGAATGGTTCGGTAGTCCTTGGCAGTGACGCGCCCATCTAGCACAAGTATTGGGCCAAGGGAATGCCATGATATGGCAGCCCAAACCATCACTGATCCACCCCCATGCTTCACTCTGGGCATGCAACAGTCTGGGTGGCACATTTCTTTGGGGCTTCTCCACACCATAACTCTCCCGGATGTGGGGAAAACAATAAAGGTGGACTCATCAGAGAACAATACATGTTTCACATTGTCTACAGCCCAAGATTTGCGCTCCTTGCACCATTGAAACTGACGTTTGGCATTGGCATGAGTGACCAAAGGTTTGGCTATAGCAGCCTGGCCGTGTATATTGACCCTGTGGAGCTCCCGACGGACAGTTCTGGTGGAAACAGGAGAGTTGAGGTACACATTTAATTCTGCCGTGATTTGGGCAGCCGTGGTTTTATGTTTTTTGGATACAATCCGGGTTAGAACCCGAACATCCCTTTCAGACAGCTTCCTCTTGCATCCACAGTTAATCCTGTTGGATGTGGTTCGTCCTTCTTGGTGGTATGCTGACATTACCCTGGATACCGTGGCTCTTGATACATCACAAAGACTTGCTGTCTTGGTCACAGATGTGCCAGCAAGACGTGCACCAACAATTTATCCTCTTTTGAACTCTGGTATGTCACCCATAATGTTGTGTGCATTTCAATATTTTGAGCAAAACTGTGCTCTTACCCTGCTAATTGAACCTTCACACTCTGCTCTTACTGGTGCAATGTGCAATCAATGAAGACTGGCTACCAGGCTGGTCCAATTTAGCCATGAAACCTCCCACACTAAAATGACAGGTGTTTCAGTTATATATATATAACTGAAACACCTGTCATTTTAGTGTATAAGTGTTATATACAGGTCCTTCTCAAAATAATAGCATATTGTGATAAAGTTCATTATTTTCCATAATGTAATGATGAAAATTTAACATTCATATATTTTAGATTCATTGCACACTAACTAATATATTTCAGGTCTTTTATTATCTTAATACGGATGATTTTGGCATACAGCTCATGAAAACCCAAAATTCCTATCTCACAAAATTAGCATATTTCATCCGACCAATAAAAGAAAAGTGTTTTTAATACAAAAAACGTCAACCTTCAAATAATCATGTACAGTTATGCACTCAATACTTGGTCGGGAATCCTTTGGCAGAAATGACTGCTTCAATGCGGCGTGGCATGGAGGCAATCAGCCTGTGGCACTGCTGAGGTCTTATGGAGGCCCAGGATGCTTCAATAGCGGCCTTTAGCTCATCCAGAGTGTTGGGTCTTGAGTCTCTCAACGTTCTCTTCACAATATCCCACAGATTCTCTATGGGGTTCAGGTCAGGAGAGTTGGCAGGCCAATTGAGCACAGTGATACCATGGTCAGTAAACCATTTACCAGTGGTTTTGGCACTGTGAGCAGGTGCCAGGTCGTGCTGAAAAATGAAATCTTCATCTCCATAAAGCTTTTCAGCAGATGGAAGCATGAAGTGCTCCAAAATCTCCTGATAGCTAGCTGCATTGACCCTGCCCTTGATAAAACACAGTGGACCAACACCAGCAGCTGACACGGCACCCTAGACCATCACTGACTGTGGGTACTTGACACTGGACTTCTGGCATTTTGGCATTTCCTTCTCCCCAGTCTTCCTCCAGACTCTGGCACCTTGATTTCCGAATGACATGCAGAATTTGCTTTCATCCGAAAAAAGTACTTTGGACCACTGAGCAACAGTCCAGTGCTGCTTCACTGTAGCCCAGGTCTGGGGAATGCGGCACCTGTAGCCCATTTCCTGCACACGCCTGTGCACGGTGGCTCTGGATGTTTCTACTCCAGACTCAGTCCACTGCTTCCGCAGGTCCCCCAAGGTCTGGAATCGGCCCTTCTCCACAATCTTCCTCAGGGTCCGGTCACCTCTTCTCGTTGTGCAGCGTTTTCTGCCACACTTTTTCCTTCCCACAGACTTCCCACTGAGGTGCCTTGATACAGCACTCTGGGAACAGCCTATTCGTTCAGAAATTTCTTTCTGTGTCTTACCCTCTTGCTTGAGGGTGTCAATAGTGGCCTTCTGGACAGCAGTCAGGTCGGCAGTCTTACCCATGATTGGGGTTTTGAGTGATGAACCAGGCTGGGAGTTTTAAAGGCCTCAGGAATCTTTTGCAGGTGTTTAGAGTTAACTCGTTGATTCAGATGATTAGGTTCATAGCTCGTTTAGAGACCCTTTTAATGATATGCTAATTTTGTGAGATAGGAATTTTGGGTTTTCATGAGCTGTATGCCAAAATCATCCGTATTAAGACAATAAAAGACCTGAAATATTTCAGTTAGTGTGCAATGAATCTAAAATATATGAATGTTAAATTTTCCTCATGACATTATGGAAAATAATGAACTTTATCACAATATGCTAATATTTTGAGAAGGACCTGTATACCACAGTTAAAAGTAAAATGCAGCAATGTGTTGGCCTACAACTGAGAAGGATGATCGTCCTCTCAGCCAACATTTCCTCCTGTTGGGAAAAAAAAAAAAACAGTTAGTCATTTTCTACCGGTTCTTCTGTAGTGAGTAACACACAAACAACCATGCACACACCTAAAGGCAATTTAGAGAGACAAATGAACCCAACAGGCATGGCTTTGGACTGTGTGAGGAAACCAGAATACCTGGTGAGAACCCAAACATGCTAACTCCATGTAGAAATGACTCTGAGTTGAACCCAGGACCTTATTGCTGCAAGGCAACAGTACTACCAACTGCACCACCATGCAGCCCTATGTATAACAATAGTTTTAAAATCTTGGTTTCTGACTTAGTGCGATGTCTAATTTTATTGTGTATTTCTTGTCATGTCTTGACCATGACACTCTTGAAAAACAAATTTGAGATCGCTACAAACTTCTTCCCTGGTTAAGCAAAGTTTTAAATAATTAAAATAAAACAGTTTTGATTTATTTGTAAAACTCTGGATTTAATTAGCTGCATTATTCATAATTAAAGTTATAAGGAGTATATTTAACCTCGGTCTGCTGGCAGGAAACCTCAGACATCCTCCTATTCAGCAGGATGTCTGTCTGCACCCAGACTCAGGGATTCTCCCAGCGTAATGTAGGGCGACTCGGTCTGTGAGAGCCCCGGCTGCTCCTGCACAGCATTTGTGATAATTAAATTTTTTTTCCCTCTCTCTCGGGCACAGCAGGGGAAGCTGCAAAAAAAAAAAAAAGACAATTTTCCTTGCAGGAGTAATCGCACAAAGAAATAAATGTGTTTCATCAGGGAAAAGACTGGCAGGAAACGCCAGTCCTGAAATACAATAATAAAAAAAAAACTGTTCTGATTGCTGGAAGTTTCCATTATTTCATAAAATAATGGAGGTGGGCACCAGCAGAGAAGCATTTACCATAAAATACATCTGTTGAATTAATTAGTCAATTTATACGATCAAGTTCTGAGTTTTGATTTTATTTTTTGCAAATCACATTGTATTATGCTAAAATAGACATTTTTAGGATAATGAAACCCGCCACTGCCCATATATCATTTGAGATGCAACATCGGAAATCTGTTAATTTATGACTCATGACATCAGCAACAGAGGAACCAGGGACTCCGCTGATCCGGCGGACACAGGCACCTTTTCTTTAGTTCACGTGAAGGAGAGAGCACAAGGAGAATTCATTAATCTGGTATTGATCACAGTGACATTACCGTCAGCTACGACAAGCGCAGAGGTTCCAGTCAGTCATTTATTTGTGTCCACGTTTGTTGCCCTGGAAGACCAGGAATTAAAATAGTGTAAAAATAGAGAAGGAAACTCATCAGAATTAAAATCTCGGTAGCTCTTCCTCTTCCAGCTTGGAAATAAGACAACAGGGGAAATGGGAATAAAAATGCAAACAATGCACCATATCATGTAATAACCTAAATTATTATTATATTACTTGGAAGTAATAGCATGTAAAAACCTACATAATAATATGGTAAAACTGTAGTAACAGTTCGCTAAAAGAAAAAGCAGTCTATGTCAAAATAATTTCCATGCAGGTAGATGGAAGAAATGTATAATAGTAAAAAAATAAAAACTAAGTAATACATTGCCATTTTTTTTCCATAGGCTTTAACTGATAGGAATATATTGTGTTAATATATGTAACAATAAGGTAACAATGGAGTAATTCTAATACATAGCTCAGAATTGTTACTATGTAATTACCTTCAAATGACAGCTTATAATATGGTACTAAATGACATGACTGGATGTTTGTACAAACAATAAATATATCAATAATAGTCAAAATTCGTTTTCGTTTCGTCGTCTTCCGTTTTATCTGGGACCGGGTCGCGGGGGCAGCAGACTCAGCAGAGACGCCCAGATGTCCCTCTCTCCAGACACCTCCTCCAGCTCCTCCGGGGAGAGCCCAACGTGTTCCCAGGCCAGCCGAGAGACATAGTCCCTCCAGCGTGTCCTGGGCCGTCCCCTGGGCCTCCTCCCGGTGGGACGTGCCTGGAACACCTCCAGAGGAAGGCGTCCAGTAGGCATCCGGTATAGATGCCCGAGCCACCTCAACTGGCTCCTCTCGATGTGGAGGAGCAGCGGCTCTACTCCGAGCTCCTCCTGGATGGCCGAGATCCTCACCCTATCTCTAAGGGAGTGCCCGGCCACCTACGGAGGAAGCTCATTTCAGCCGCTTGTATCCGGGATCTCGTTCTTTCGGTCATGACCCAAAGTTCATGATCATTGGTGAGGGTAGGAACGTAGACCGACCGGTAAATCGAGAGCTTTGCTTTTCGGCTCAGCTCTCTCTTCACCACAACGGACCGGCACAGCGCCCCCATTACTGCAGCAGCTGCACCGATCCATCTGTCGATCTCCCGCTCCATTCTTCCCTCATTCGTGAACAAGACCCCGAGATACTTAAACTCCTCCACTTGAGGCAGGAACTCCCCTCCAACCTGAAGAGGACAAGCCACCCTTTTCCAGTCGAGAACAATGGCCTCGGACTTGGAGGAGCTGATCTTCATCCCAGCCGCTTCACACTCGGCTGCGAACCGCCCCAGTGCATGCTGGTAAAATTATTATCCTGTAACTATGTTGGTTCTAGTTTTAAACCGTTTGCCTCACTGTGCCATGATGCAGGCCAAAAAGTAAAAGTGTAGAAAGCTACATAAAATTATAATTACAACATGTACAATTGTTATAAAGGAGATTTCACTTTATTCACAGCATACCAGCTCAATGCTATGCTATTGTGGCAGGGTGAAGGCTTCAGCGGAGCTGCAGGAAACAGCTACACCACTGCCTTCTCTTGCTAATCTTCATATTGTAGATGACAAAATGGATTATATACAGTTGTCACTACACATGTGGCATTTACTCCATCAAGTAAGATACTGCTGTGCTTTTGGTTTTGATCATCACTGTAACAACCTGTCTGAACTCTCTTGGCAAATTGAAGATGTTTTTTTAATAATTTGTAGCTGGGACCTAGAAGTGGTTTAGAAGCTGCTCCTATGATAGAGTTTTAATCCTGTGCAGCTTTCAAAATCCGACACATCAACTATGTTACAAAACTGATTTGGATTATTTGGATCACTTGCTCAGAGAACCTCTGTGAGCCAGATGTTCTGTAACTGTGGTTCAGCTGCGGGATGGACACATCGGAACATTAACAGCTTTGCTTTGCTGCTGGAAGCAAAGATTAATTAGCTCAGCTGTCCCGAAAAAGCCTCCGGAGTCAATTTTTTTAGGAATGAGGTGAACCCTCGGCCTAGGGATACTGTGGGCTGGAGCAAACTGGAACAAATTAGGATCAGGATGGTTGCCTCGATATGTTTTCATATTCTGAGCTGCATAGTACATGACCTCATTTTTTTTGCATTGAACACTCATTCTGTTACTGCTAATCTATATGATTGCTTCACACCTTATCAAAAATATACTCCAGTGTGTTTGATTCTTAAAGTAACTTTGATTAATTGATTTAAATCATCCAAAAGAACATCTAACATCTAATGGATCCAGTTCCATAAAGGGCCAGTTACACCAGATTATGACCCAATGGTCAAAGCATAGACAACAGATCACTCAGATCGGACTTTTCATTCATGGAACGATTGATGATAACAAATAAAACTGAATCAATAAATAGAGTTGAATTGATTCTGCAGTTTTAGGCTCCATGTTTAGTGAAACCCCAGGTGGGAGGCGTTAAAACACGTAAGAACATTTGTTCTGAGAGCTCAAAATATACTGACAGAGCTCAGATTAACGTTACAAATGGCAATTCCTAAATTTATTTATTGCTTTCCTTTTACCATTCTGAATATTAAGATCACAAAGCAACAGTGAAGTCCATTTTATAAATTAATCTCCATCTGGGCGGGTATCCGTCTGATGTGATTAAAGCTATGGGAATATTTGCTGCTGGTATCAGAGGATAAGGATCGTGGGGCTAAATCCAGATTTTGTGTCACCTGTTGATGTTCAGACAAAGAAGTCAACGAGCGCATTCATCATGAATATGCCAACAGATCAGGCATCAGAATCTAGATGATGTTGCACGTTATTTAACTCTGCAGTGATAAAGACGGTTAGTTTTGTCTGCAGCATCACCTTTCCAGATTGTCATATTGGTTCAATTGGACTTTCAGTCTACAATCAACAACTAATCCGTAGTTAGAAAGCATCAAGTATTATCATGATGAGTGGATGTAAACTTCTGAACAGAACTGTATGGACCTCATGTATACGCTAGCGCCAAAATGTCCAGGTTCTGAGGCATACAAAAGAATGACACTATGATAAATCATTTCCCACTTTACCGTGACAAATATGTTGCACAATTCAACTGAAGAACAAACGAATCTGTCAGAGAAGGAAAGGTAAAAAATAAAATCACCTGGTTGCAAGTTTAGGGCACCTTTTCATTCATTTACAGCATTTAGTCTTCTTTGTCAGGAGTCCATCATCCTGCCACATATTTGCCCAGCCGACCTGCAAAACATTTGTGGTTCACGTCCCAATTCAGGTGACCACACAGATTTTCTGTCATCTGTCATGTTTCAAAATGTATTTGTTTGTTTTTTTTTTAATGTATTTTCTGGAGAAACAATTTTGTGTTGAATCGGAAGAACAAAATAGCTCATTATCTTCAGCTTTTTAGCACAAACCTGAAGGTTCTGGTTCAAAACTGGCTGATAGTTGAAGCCGTTCACAATTCCATCCACCATCAAAGAAGCCCCAGTTCCATCAAAACCCCACAGTATGATGCTGCCACCACTGTGGTTCATATTGATCTTTTAGAATAGTGGCCCCAAATGCTTGAGATTTTCTTTAAAATTATTTTCAAATAGTTTTTAAAACTGAGCAAAATGCTTGTTTGCATCTTAACAAAAAGCATAAATGTTCCCAAAGTTTGTTTTCAAAATTATCTGTGTGACTATGAATAGACTCTAAGTGAAAAAACAACTCATCTTACCTCACTTTTCACACAAGAGATTTGTTTTAAATTGTTGTGAATTATGAATTGTTCATGTAATCAGTCGTTTTCTCAGAAAAGCTTGAAGTTGCATTGAAGCAGGCAGTACTTTTACGCAGTACTGGTGGTGGAGACCATCTAAATTAACCAGCAGGTAAATAGAAACATGTATTAAAAACTTTGCAAGCTGGGTTCATAATTGACCGGTGAGGAAAATTACCCAAATATCTTGTTTAGTTGTGTTTGTTCAAAAAGTAAATCGAAACCTATTTCTATGTGTTTGCATCATAATTATTGCATCGTTATACCTGTGACCTGGAGATTGTAGAAAATGCCCGGGATATGATAGAGCATCCCAAAACCTCCCGAGTCAATTTCATCTCTTTGGTGGATCAATACAGCCCTGTGTCCTATTTACCTGCAGAACAACCAGGCAGAGATGAGGGGTGTGGATGACTGAAGACCTCGTCTTGGCTTGATTACACAGACATCAACCACAGGATTCAGGTATGTGACAGACATTAAAAACAGAAACAAAATATTTAGGTAGTTTCAAAATGCAAGGATTTAGATTTCAGAGCTACAGACAACAACTCTGTCTATAATGCAAAATCCTGCTAACCTACAGTTTGTATAACGTAACACTGGATTCATCAGGTAAGAATTATTTTGAACTTTATCTCAACAAAATAATATATATATAATTTGTTTTTTACAAATTCTGTAAAGGTTTTAATAAATTAAAAATGTTTCCAGGGAAATGTGATCACTGCACAGTAATCCACTCCAGGTTTGACCTGTTTACAGTACAGACCAAAAGTTTGGACACACCTTCTCATTCAAAGAGTTTTCTTTATTTTCATGACTTTGAATATTGTAGATTCACATTGAAGGCATCAAAACTATGAATTAACACATGTGGAATTATATACTGAACAAAAAAGTGTGAAACAACTGAAAATATGTCTTATATTCTAGGTTCTTCAAAGTAGCCACCTTTTGCTTTGATTACTGCTCCGCACACTCTTGGCATTCTGTTGATGAGCTTCAAGAGGTCGTCACCTGAAATGGTTTTCACTTCACAGGTGTGCCCTGTCAGGTTTAATAAGTGGGATTCCAAGCCTTATAAATGGGATTGGGACCATCAGTTGTGTTGTGCAGGAGGTGGATACAGTACACAGCTGATAGTCCTACTGAATAGACTGTTAGAATTTATATTAAGGCAAGAAAAAAGCAGCTAAGTAAAGAAAAATGAGTGGCGATCATTACTTTAAGAAATGAAGGTCAGTCAGTCCGAACAGTTGGGAAAACTTTGAAAGTGTCCCCAAGAGCAGTCGCAAAAACCATGTTGGAAAACCATTTCAGGTGACTACCTCTTGAAGCTCATCAACAGAATGCCAAGAGTGTGTGGAGCAGTAATCAAAGTAAAAGGTGGCTACTTTGAAGAATCTAGAATATAAGACATATTTTCAGTTGTTTCACACTTTTTTGTTCAGTATATAATTCCACATGTGTTAATTCATAGTTTTGAACCAAAGATCTCAAACTTGGGCTCATCAGACCAAAGCACAGATTTCCACTGGTCTAATGTCCATTCCTTGTGTTCTTTAGCCCAAACAAGTCTCTTCTGCTTGTTGCCTGTCCTCAGCAGTGGTTTCCTAGCAGCTATTTTACCATGAAGGCCTGATTCACACAGTCTCCTCTTAACAGTTGTTCTAGAGATGTGTCTGCTGCTAGAACTCTGTGTGGCATTGACCTGTTCTCTAATCTGAGCTGTTGTTAACCTGCGATTTCTGAGGCTGGTGACTCGGATGAACTTATCGTCCGCAGCAGAGGTGACTCTTGGTCTTCCTTTCCTGGGGCGGTCCTCACGTGAGCCAGTTTCTTTGTAGCGCTTGATGGTTTTTGCGACTGCACTTGGGGACACTTTTAAAGTTTTCCCAATTGTTTGAACTGACTGACCTTCATTTCTTAAAGTAATGATGGCCACTCGTTTTTCTTTACTTAGCTGCTTTTTTCTTGCCATAATACAAATTCTAACAGTCTATTCAGTAGGACTATCAGCTGTGTACTGTATCCACCTCCTGCACAACACAACTGATGGTCCCAACCCCGTTTATAAGACTTGAAATCCCACTTATTAAACCTGACAGGGCACACCTGTGAAATGAAAACCATTTCAGGTGACTACCTCTTGAAGCTCATCAACAGAATACCAAGAGTGTGCGGAGCAGTAATCAAAGCAAAAGGTGGCTACTTTGAAGAATCTAGAATATAAGACATATTTTCAATTGTTTCACACTTTTTTGTTCAGTATATAATTCCACATGTGTTAATTCATAGTTTTGATGCTTTCAGTGTGAATCTACAATATTCATGGTCATGAAAATAAAGAAAACTCTTTGAATGAGAAGGTGTGTCCAAACTTTTGGTCCGTACTGCATATGTTTCATGCTTGTCTCAATCAAAGGTGTATTTACAGCATGAATCTCAAACAATGTTCAATGTGGTGTTATCCATTAGGATGGATCAGTCAAAGTGTTTTGGATTTTTAGTCAGAGATGGTAAAACTCAGTCCATATTCTTAAAAGAAACTGAAATAGCCCTTTAATGCAGCTTGGAAATAGAATTTGGGAAATTTGAGCTGCACGGTGGCGCAGTTGGTAGCACTGTTGCCTTGCAGCAAGAAGGTCCTTGGTTCGGTTCCCGCCCAGGGGTCTTTCTGCATGGAGTTTGCATGTTCTCCCCGTGCAGGTGTGGGTTGTCACCGGGTACTCTGGCTTCCTCCCACAGTCCAAAGACATGCCTGTTAGGTTAATTGGTCTCTCTAAATTGCCCATAGGTGTGTGCATGGTTGTTTGTGTGTTGCCCTGCGATGGACTGGCGACCTGTCCAGGGTGTACCCTGCCTCTTGCCCATAGACTGCTGGAGATACGCACCAGCTCCCCTGTGACCCACTATGGAATAAGCGGTAGAAAATGACTGACTGACTAACCAGCAGTGGTGCATGGCCATAATTGTGCTTCTATTGTGCACAACCCAAGTGGGCGCCTGCTTCCCACTGAGTGAACAACCAAGAATCTGATAGAAAACTCGTCCAGTGAGGAGCACAGTGAATTTCACAGGGTATATGCACTGCTGCCCCAACTGGATGGCACCCTGCGCAGTGAGCCATATTGCCCACATCAAAAACCTCTGATGCAGCTTTCAAAAAATAGTATAAAATTATTTTTTTTAGCTAATCCCCCACCCCCAAAGAAATAATACCCGTGCCACAATAAATCCTATACTTATCACAAGGGCTGCATTGCTATAAATTGCAAACATAAAACAGTGAAATGCTCAACACAGAGGAGGTCTGAGACATTTTCCACAGGAAATGTTATGGAAAAGGGCAAAAGGTTGCAGATAAGCAATGAGAAGCTTCTGGGCTGAAAGTGAATGTCCTTTCTAAGGCCTCAGCTCACCTAAGGGTTTCTGAGGATTAGGATCTGACACCAGGGACAAAAAGACAGCCGACCTGATGGTTTTCAGGAGAAGAAATGACTTTTTTATACCGGCAGGCTGTGAAGATGAGGGCTGATGAGCGACTCAGGAGCTTAATTCAGACGACATGACGGCGGGAGGAGACGGATGAGCGGGGAGGTGAAATCCAACATTTGTCTGGGTCGGATCATCTCTGATTAAATTACATGAGTCAAGTGTGAGGCGTAATTTTCATCAGGCAGTCAGAAAAAGCCTGATCCAGTCAGATAGATTCTGTTATTAAGAACCACTCGAATGCAAGTGAGTGTCCTCCGCTGGCATCACAATCCCAGCTGATTAACACAACAGTGAGAGAGAATTCCTCTCTGTCTGAAACTATGTTTTTTCCATTCATTAATTTAGAAAATCACTGAAAACCCAAAGATTTTTTTCTCACAAAATTTGAATGTTACATCCCATCATTAAAAAAGATTATTAACATAGAGAATTTACTCTGTGGCAACAATGACCTTTGTTGGAATATCCTCCTTGTGGAAGGTCTCAATGACTGTTTGCTATAACATTGTCATGTCGCTTTTGCAAAAGCTGTCTGTTCACTGAGTTCTGCATCCAAAATGATTAATAGAAAATTGAGTGGAAGGAAAAAGAGTGGTAAACAGTGAGCACAAATGACAGAGTTAACTGTGGGGGGAAAGATTGCCAAGCCAAGTCCATTCAAGAGTTTGAGGGAAATTCACAGGAGGACAGCTGTAAGCCATAATCATCCAAATGAACAGAAGTACACAGAAAGAACGCTGGAGTACCAGGAGAGAAGTCACACATGCATGAGGAGAACATGTAAACTTCATGCAGAAAGACCCCAGGTCAAGATTCGAACCCAGGACCCCTTCTTGCTGCAAAGTACCAGTACTATGATCTGCGTCACCATGCAGCCCTATTGAGTGTCCTACCTGCTTGTGTTTTTGTTAAATTACCTGGTCTAGTCTTTTGTTTTCTGTCTCCCTGCACCCCATGCCCACACCTGTTCTGTGTTTTCCCCTGATTGTCTTGTCACGTTTGTCATTGGTTCCCCCTGCTGTTCAGTTTTGTATTTAAGCCCGTTTGTTTCGTTTGTTCCCCCGCTGGTTCCTTATGTTATGTGTATGTGCGATCTCGTGTGTTGGCTACCCTGTCTGTGTCCTGCCATGGATAATAAAGGCTCATCTTACCTGAAAACCTCGAGCTTCAGGAGTTCTTCCATGCATTTTGGTCCATCAAAAAAACCAAACTATGACATTGAGACGATTTTAGTTTTATTGTACTTGAAGTTCATCTGAATTCTGTCACTAACCGTAGGTAAAGCACCATGCAGAAGTTTTAAACCATGATTGATTTCTTAGATTTTGTTCTCACCGAGACAGATTAACATTTAAGTGCTCTTGGTCCATAGGTCTCCAGGTTTTCTAAAGGTCCTTCAGAAACCTGAGGTACCTTCAGGGCTATAGCTGCTTTTTCACTCAGTTTCAGCCCAGCTTCCTAGCCATGATGCTAAATGTGAGTTTTCATATTGATATTTGTTTTACTACATTCCACAGAAGAAATAGGAACCACTCGGGTCTTTGTGAAAGGCTGCTGGCAATAAAGATCCTAATGGTCCCCTAATATGTTCTTAGTCCAGCTGTCTCTTATGCCTCAGCAGTGGTTCATTCCTTGATCTTAGCAGCCTTTATGTGCCTTTATGATTCAAAGTTAATTGATTCAACAAACAAAGAAACAAACAAATCCTTTAAAAATGGTGAGAAGTAAAAATGAAAACTGTTTATGTTGAACCTTTGACCCTCCAGTCTACAAAGCACTGTAAGATGTCATATAATACTGCATTTAATGGGAAGTTAAAACACACCAGGTATGACTTTTCTAGTGGCAAGTCAGAAAACCTGTAGGATTTTCTTCATTGTTGTGCTGTTAACAACACAAGCCAACAACAATGTGTTTCTCAACAGTTTAAACATCCAAACGTTAAAGGAACATTTTCACAAATAGATGTTTTACTGTAATATTTGCGCCAGTGGGTAAATAAAATACAAACAGTGGCGGTTCTAGACCAAATTTACCAGGAGAGCCAGGGTGGGGCCAGTGTTTTTTCATGGGGGTACAGAACAAAATAATAAAACAAAAATTTTAAAAAAAGGGCAATATTTCATCGTTTCATATATTAAGCGAGCCACAGAGAGACTTGTGGCCCTGGAGCTGCAGGTTGCAAACCCCGATCTAGCAGATGTAAACTGTAATCCTATCTCAATATGGCTGAAGCTAAAAGTGCAACTCCTTAATTTTTAATTCATTGTTAAAGTAAAACTGTAAAGTTAATAAATAAAATTGGTGCAAGGCACCAATCAGTTACTGTGTCTGTTCCGTCACATATCATCATAAGAAAATGATTTTGCATTATGTCTTCAGTACAGGGGCCATAACGGGGGCCAGGACCAGTTTTACAGGGGCACTGGCCCCTATTGGCTCTTGTCTAGAACCGCCCATGAATACGAACCATCAGACATGTTCAAATCCAGGTCAGTTCAGCTTTATTTATGCCGCACCTTTCAAACACAAGACAAGCTCAAAAGTGTAGAATTGAATGTTTAGTGTAGTGAAGTGTAGAATGGAATTAAAATATGGTAAAAATAATAACAAATTAAGAAAAAGAATAAAAGAACTATGCAGACAGCTCAATTAAATAAATAAATCATTAGTTAACAGCTTATACCTGCAAATTCCACAACATTTTACATGCAGGGTATTTGAATATTGAACTATATTCAATAATGTATAAAATGGTGTAAAATGGTTTATTTGCCAAACTGAAGCCGTATCAAAAAGCAGAGAAACCTACTCACACATTTCTTTACTCGTTCTGGAAGTAAGCTATCAACCAAATCAAGTATTCACAGGAAAATATTTGAGAATATATTTCCATTTAAGGACCTAAAGTCTTTTGGCTGTGACAGCTGATCTTGTGAGAGCCCCGATGGCGTCTGCAGTGACTCACTGGACGGCTTGATTGATTTAAAGGTCAGTGAGTCCAACACATTTCCTTTGAGCCGATTCTTAGACGTTCAAAGTCATCTTAATTGAGTCTGGTGCGTGTTCCCAGGAAAAAGTAAGAGGATGAACAAATCTGCAGGGGTAGGAGGAAAGAAAGACCAGGTAAGTGACAGCAATCATTAGATAGTTTTACTGGTGGTGTTCCTACAATTATATCTGTTTCTGGTGTCACCTGGTAAAGCATATATGTGTTTTCTGTTTGCTTTAGGAGCAGGGAATACAGCAGGAAAAAGCACAGAGGTCAGTTTCTGCAGGTTTGTTGAGACATTTGTTATTCAGGACTTCATTAACCACTCATGTAATTTCAATAATGAGCAATGTGGCTTTTTAATTTTCTGATGCTTCATTTATCTCCAATCTGATTTTGTCTGTGTTAGTAACAGAGAACAGTTGTGATCATCATGAGGTTGAATGTCATATTAATTTTGGGCTAAAAATGATATGTTTGGAATAATTATGTAAAAAACAACTTCAGTTCCTTTAAGAAACAAAAACTGGTGCACAGGTTTGGATTTATCGTGGATTTTCTCTAATCCATGTAGGGTCTAAACTATACTCATACTGGATGAAATACAGACATACTCCTCCCTAAGAATACCTGGCTAAAGATCCCAGACTGAGTTGTTCCTCAACCAGGCCCTTTTGTAGCCATGAAAAATGTGCTTGCATTGCTTTGGCTGCATATTTGACCTCTGTTTTTATCAGAAATGGTAGAGTATGGATAACCTAAATATGTTCAAGCTGTTGGTTGCAGGGAAAGTTGAAGAATTTGGAGGTTTTCTTCCTAGTCCTTTATTCCATCCAATTTGTGCCATGTACCAGTACTACTGGAATAAAAACAGTCCCACAGCAAGATGCCACCACCACTATGCCTGATACTTGACTGCTCTAAACATATTTCTTGTCATTGTGACCAAAAGACTGAAACTTTGTCTTGTCTTTTGAATTTGTTGTGAATTGGCGCTATGTAAATAAGCTGAATTGAGCTGAGCTGAAAGGATTTGACTACCATGTGGGCAGCTGAGCTTTTGGAATGGACCTGACTGAATGGAAAATGTAGGGACTATGCTTCACAGTCTGGTCCGTCATGGGAAGTTTAGTACAACCTGAAGCTCAAATCATGCTTTGATTCATTATTTCTGCATACCAGATGAGCTCTCCAGTGGTCCTGAGTACCAGTCTTTTGTTTAGTCCCAGTTTAGGGTCTGGTTTTCACCGTCTATCAAATCTCAATCAGAGCCAACATATCAATGCTCCTAGTACATAATTATGAGGGCTGGTAAGCTTCATGTTGCTAAATAGTCAGAATAATTGCCTTTACATTTTCATTGAATGTAATATATAAATATAGCCTCTTTTTGTTCAGTTCCATCCCAAAAGACTCAAATCTGCTCACCGAATCAGCTGACAGTTTGGATCAAGAAAAGCAAAAATAATGCTTGTTTTAACTAAGCATAAAATAAATGGGGTGGTTCTGTTGGGCCACATTTCACACATTTTATCTTTGCCTTTTGTTTCTAACTAGTGTCTTGTTAAGTTTTTTTTTTTTTTTTTCTTTTACTGTAGCTTCACATAAAGAATCAGAATTTTGAATCTTCTTGTTGCAAAGCCTTAAATAAGAGGAACAGGGTTTTCTGAACTCACCTCAGAGCATCGCGCCATCTGGGATCGGCCAGGCGAACAGCCGGCTCCAGGCGCTCCTGTTCTTACTGCACTGTGCAGCTTACATTTCAGCTGAGGAAGAGTCGTGACTCATGCAGGTTCGCCGGGGTCTCATCCCCGACTTTTCTTCTAAAGCACGCTTTTAATTTCAGCTGTCGGCGTCTCTGCGTCTGCGTGTATCCACCAGGGGAACGCCGATCCAGTCCATTAACGCGGATTCCTGGCAGATTTCTCTAGGATCCCTGCTTTTTGGAGGTCGAAAGAAAATGTGTTCTTTTCTAATTTTGTGGCTCTCATGCCTTCTCATGAATGAGTCTGTTGTGGTTTAACTTTTGTTGTTAAACTAATAGCGTCGTTAGGTTCTGGGTGTCTGTGCGTAAAAGCTGGCTCGCCCGCCGTTGCACGACGCGCTGTCATTGAAAGTAGGATACGTTTCAAGGCGCACTCATGACTTCGAGTCCATCTTCTGCAGAGACCTGTTGGATTATCAGAAAAACACCTGAAAAGGTCGACCCGTTCGGAGAGTTAGGTTTGTGCTCTGTAAAGTCAGCTCGTCTTTCAGTGCTCTCATGGAAGAAAGTATGTTTTTGTGCAACGCGAGTGCCATAAAGGACTGGAGCTTTTTCCTGTCTAAGATCTTGCCTCTGATGAATAAAACCACGGGCTTGGTCAGCATGGATAAATCGGAGACTGTGACCACCACGGTGGTGACATCTCTCCAGCCGGACGGGGCAATGAGCGCCAGTAACCCGCCTCCAAACTCCAACCAAACCTCGGGCATGGAGCATATCTTTCAGTATTCTTTCTCGGAGAATGACCTGCTGTTCACGGACTACAGGACGCCCGCCAGGGACTCCATCCCGCTGCCCAAAGCGGTCCTGTACCTGGTCATGGCCGCGCTGGTGGTGGTGGCGGTGGCGTATGCGATAGTCGGACATCTGGTCAAGGATGTTGTGAATGACTTTGTTGGTAGGTGACCTCTGACTCACCCGCTCATACAGTCCTCTGCGTGCGTGCGTGTGTGTGTGCGTGTTTGCTGAGTACATGCAGTCCCGCAGAAGCTTGGAATACCTCGAATTACTGCAAAGCAAAGCTTAAAGCTTTCAAATATTCAAGTTTAACACATCAATTTCAAATAAATAGATAAAGAAATATTTCAACAGTCAAGCGTTTTAAATACATGTGCATCTTCATGTGATCCACTTCAAAAAGTGAAACTGGTAGATTATAAATTCACTACACAGAGTGGTATATTTTGAGCATTTTATTCTGTTAATTTTGAGTCATGTGGTTTACTGAAAATAAAACCTCTAATCCAGTCTCTGAAAATCAGATCATTACACCAAGACCAATAAAACAAAAGATTGTCAATACAGAAATATGGGCCTAGCTTAAAGGTACAAGTATGTCCTTATACTGTACAGTATTTCTACTACTGGGCTTCTTTTGCATTGATTACTGCAGTAATGCAGAGTGGCATGGTCAGCCTGTGGCAATGCTGGGGTCTCATGAAAGCAACCTTCAGCATGTCTGCGTTGTTGGCTCTTTTGTCTTCCTCTTGGACAGTACTTCATAGATTCTCCAGAGGATTTAGGTCAGACCAGTTTGCTGGCCATTGAAGCACAGTGATAAGTAGGCATTAAAGCAGGTGTCGATACTATACGAAGTTTGTGCCGGTGCCAATTCCTGCTGGAAAACAAAATCAACATCTCCATAAAACTTGTCAGTAGAAGGAAGCATGAAGTCAATTCTAAAATTTTCTGCTAGATGGCTGCGCTGACTTTGGACTGGATAAAACACTGTGGACCACCAGCAGATGACATGGCTCCCCAAATCATCACTGACTGGAAATTCTGGACCTAAAGTAACCTGGATTCTTTTTTCCACTAAGCAAAATGAAATTACATTAAATTCAACATTAGCTTTCATCTGAAAATAAAATTTTGGACCACAGAGGAACAGTCTAGTCATTTTTAGTCCGGGATTTACAGGGGTTGGACAATGAAACTGAAACACCTGTCATTTTAGTGTGGGAGGTTTCATGGCTAAATTGGACCAGCCTGGTAGCCAGTCTTCATTGATTGCACATTGCACCAGTAAGAACAGAGTGTGAAGGTTCAATTAGCAGGGTAAGAGAACAGTTTTGCTCAAAATATTGAAATGCACACAACATTATGGGTGACATACCAGAGTTCAAAAGAGGACAAATTGTTGGTGCACGTCTTGCTGGCGCATCTGTGACCAAGACAGCAAGTCTTTGTGATGTATCAAGAGCCACGGTATCCAGGGTAATGTCAGCATACCACCAAGAAGGACGAACCACATCCAACAGGGTTAACTGTGGACGCAAGAGGAAGCTGTCTGAAAGGGATGTTCGGGTGCTAACCCGGATTGTATCCAAAAAACATAAAACCACGGCAGCCCAAATCACGGCAGAATTAAATGTGCACCTCAACTCTCCTGTTTCCACCAGAACTGTCCGTCGGGAGCTCCACAGGGTCAATATACACGGCCGGGCTGCTATAGCCAAACCTTTGGTCACTCATGCCAATGCCAATGCCAAACGTTGGTTTCAATGGTGCAAGGAGCGCAAATCTTGGGCTGTGGACAATGTGAAACATGTGTTGTTCTCTGATGAGTCCACCTTTACTGTTTTCCCCACATCCAGGAGAGTTACGGTGTGGAGAAGCCCCAAAGAAGCGTACCACTCAGACTGTTGCATGCCCAGAGTGAAGCATGGGGGTGGATCAGTGATGGTTTGGGCTGCCATATCATGGCATTCCCTTGGCCCAATACTTGTGCTAGATGGGCGCGTCACTGCCAAGGACTACCGAACCATTCTTGAGGACCATGTGCATCCAATGGTTCAAACATTGTATCCTGAAGGCGGTGCCGTGTATCAGGATGACAATGCACCAATACACACAGCAAGACTGGTGAAAGATTGGTTTGATGAACATGAAAGTGAAGTTGAACATCTCCCATGGCCTGCACAGTCACCAGATCTAAATATTATTGAGCCACTTGTCCAACCCCTGTATATGTGTGTGGTGGATCTGAGAGCTCTGACTCCTTCTGCTGACCACCCAACAAAATCTCGAATGATCTTTGCTACATGACCTTCTCAAAGCTGTTTTCCCTGCTGCTTGTACACCATTTTCTTTCACATTTTTTCCTTCCATTCAACTTTCCATTACCATGCCTGGATTGAGCACTCTCCGAACAGATTCTTTAGCAATTAACTTTCTGGGCTTACCCTCCTTGTAGCAGGCGTCCTGCTGGACAACTCTCAAGTCAACAATTTTCACCTTGGTTCTATAGACCATAATATGACCATGACATAATATTTATGTTAAATGTACTTTTTAGAATGTCCTATGTAGTATTCTAATAATCTAAGAAGCTAAAATTTGGGTTTTTATTTTTTTGTAACTCATCATCATCTGAAATAAACACTTGAAATAAATCACCCTGTGTGTAATCTGTGAGTTTCAGTTTTTGAACTGAACTACTGAAATAAATGAACTTTTCAATGATATTCTAATTAATAGAGATGCACCGAAGGTTCAGCTGCTTGTGCTAAAGTCTCTCAGAGATCAGCCATTTTCTCTCCAGAGTCCGAAGAAGAAAAAGCTTTTCTTAACACTTTTAATCCTAATTTAATGAGTGGAGCTGCTTGGTGGCTCCCTGGCAGCCTAATGGATGAGGTTTTCATGGAATATGCAGGTGACTCATTATTAAAGCAGGTTTTCCTCTGCTGATCCATGTAATCTGAGCGATTCTGACGCAGACCTACAGTGGATGACCTTGTGAGTGACCCCTCCTGTCAAACTCAAATCAGCAGGAAGTGTTGCAGTGAGAAACTGAGAGCTGTTATTGTATTTTTGAAGAACTTCCTGTGAGAAATACATAATGAATGACAGAACGATACAAATAGTCTATTTTTAGTCCCTGCACAGTGCTTGACTTGACCGGATTGCCAAGCCGATTAGATTTAAGTTGAATATTTGACTCACTGGTGTTTCATATTTGAGCAGGTCAGGACACAGACGAACAGAAAAGCACTGGATGTTCAGAAGAGAAATATACATTAATCAGTCGAGGGATATATTAGGCGGAAAAATGACATTTTGTTCTAAAGCTGATGTGGTTGAAACAGGAAAAAACGGTTACTTGCAAGGATTTGAGTGAGTTTGTGTTAAATTGCAGCTTTGTTGGGGTGGTCCCGGTCTGTGGTGGTCAATATTAATCAAATGGTTCAAGGAAGAAGCAGTGGAAGTTGGCAGATGGGTCATGGACACCAAGGGTCAATCAAGCATGAGGGGTGCGAAGGTTGGACTGTGTGATCCAGTCCAGCAGAAGAACTACAGCAGCTAAAATTGCTTAACGCTGATACCGATAACAGTGCTCCACAAATTTTTGCTGGCTATTTGGCCACAGACCAGTCAAGGTGTCCATGCTGACACCTAATTATGCCTGAAATTGCAAAAGATGGGCAACAACCACAGAAGGTAAACATGAACAAAGAAAAATCTACAAGAAAAACAAAATGAACCCAAAATGACCAGGGGCACTGTCTAGGGTGCGTGTGCCCCCCAGATGTGGTAAGTTGTTGGTTTAGAAGCTTAGTTGTCCACGCGTCGGCGAAGGCACCTTCCTTTTCCCTTAACCAACAGTTTTAGCACTTTTGTTGATGTTGCAATACTTTTTAAAATCTGCAATGAATACTTTTAAATACATTATAACAGTGTGATTGAAATGTATCCTTTTTACCCAGTATTTGGTAAATAGTTTACATGAAGATTATTATTTTTAGTGTATATGTTTTGCATTTTGTAAAAAGGAAGATATCATGTTATTTAAAAAAATAAAGCTATAAAAAATATATGTATGCTGTGAAACTTTAAACGTCTGAAATGTAAATTTGTTAAAACAAAACAAAAAACAAATGGTCTCTGACAGGATTTTTGGTAGTTCCTGTTATATAGTAATAGTAGAACATCACAGCATTTTTCAAAATCAGTCATTGGTTTAAATTTTGGTTTTTGGTTCGCCCCCCTGAGATTTTTAATGGCCCCATGCGGCCACATCCCTGCAGCCTTTTCACGGGTAGAACAATAGACCAACACAATGTGGCACATAACTGTTAAGTGATCTATATGGTTTTCAAATCTGAAAAATGGGGTGTGTTTTGGTGTTCAGCCTCTTTTAATCTGATACCCCTAAATAAAATCCAGTGCATTTATCTGCCTTCAAAAGTAATAGAATCAGTAAATAGAATCAATCTGTGTATGTCTTGATCCTAGTGTAAATCCTGCTGCCCTCTGAAGACCTCAGTGGTTTCTTAGAAAACATTAGAGAACAAATGCCATCATGAAGACCAATGAACATAGCAGACAGGTCAGGGAGAATGTTGTGAAGAAGTTTGAAGCAGGGTTAGGTTATAAAACAAAATCTCAAGCTTTGAGCATTTTATCTGAGAGACTTCACAAATGAACGCCACAAATCCAGCCTTAATGAAAGAAAGACAAGGATAACGACACTGTGCAAATAAAACCATTGAATGGCTTGTTTGCTTTTAGCCACAAACCATGTATAGGACAGTGCAAATACTGTATATGGACAAATGTTCATATGAACATCATGTACAGAGGAAAACTAACAATGCACTTCACCCTAATCACTTTATCCTCATGGTGAAACATAGTAGTAGGAGCATCATGCTGTGGGAATGCCTTTCTTCAGCAGGGAAACTGGTCAGAATTGATGGGGAGATGAATGAAGCTAAATGCAGATAAATTACTGAGAGAAAACCTATTAGAGTTTCACCCTTTAGCAGGACAATGATCCTGACCATACAGCCAGAGCTAAAATGGTATAGTTTAGATCAAAACAAATTCATGTGTTAGAATGGCCTATTTACCGTCCAGACTTATATTCAACTGAAAGTCTGGGGCAAGAAATGGAAATTGATGTTTAGAGGGACTCAACCTGTTTTTCAAAGAAGACAGAGCAACATTTGAGTCTGTAGATGTACAAAGCTGGACCACAAGCTAGACAGAGACCTGGCCCAGAAATGGTTAATTAATTAATGGTCATATGGTCAATATTTCAAATATTTCTGGTTTTTTTTAAAATGATCTCTGATCTGAAACAGACCGTAGACTGGAAAATTAGCATTCTTGTGTCATGTTGGGTTTCATTGATGTTGTGCAGAGAGCTGACTGACTGTGTCTGCTTCCCTTGGCCATACCTGTCCACTTGTGTTCAGATCACGCGTTTCTGCCAGTGCTTTGTCCGACTCAGCCTCAAACGTGCCTGTTCTCTTGTTTGCTGCCTGCAGGTGGAGGCCGGTCAATTGTTGCTGAAGGTGACGGTGGAGAAACCAGTGAGCCAGGTAAAACACAGAGCTGACATGGGTCACAGTCTGCAGCACTTAGCTGTGCCACAGAGACACGCCGACGCCGTCCACTGCTCAGCTTTAAGAGCTTGTCCTCCTGCCTTCCTCACGTACATTTACACACACACTCAGAGGAGATGCTGTTTGGCTCCTGGGCATTGTGTAAAGGTGTAAATGTGGAGGGTCTGTGTTCTGCTGCTGCTTTCCTTCACACCAGAGGAAGGTTAAAAAAAGATGCTGTGAAACCAAAACAAGATACTTTACTCTTCAGGTCTGCTGCATTTGAAAAGCAAAGCAGTTTGTTGCTACCATGGAACTGTTATAATAGGAACAAATGCATACACACAAACTACACATACGAATGTTTAATTATCTCAATAATGACTGCATTTATTTTAATCTCAGGTTCTATTATTTGTCCTTGTTAAGAACACTGGATTTACATTAAAACCAACATTTACAGTGTTCAGCTTGCAGGTTTTAAACAAGGATTTGTTCATTGATCATAATAGTTATTACTGTCAGTACAATGTAGGTAGATTTATATTTTATGTTTCATAGTTTTACTGGAAAGGACGTTTTGGTGGCTGAACGCTGGCAGAGTTAATAGCACTGTTGCCTTGCAGCTGGGTTCGAATCCCTGGTCATTCTGTGTGGAGTTTGCATGTTCTATAATTAATGCGTGGGTTCTCTCCAGGTTCTCCGGCTTTGTCCCACAGTCCAAAAACATGACTGTTAGGTCAACTGCTCTCTAAATTGCTCTTAGGTATGAGTATGCATGCATGTTTATCTGTGCTGTGTCTCTGTGTTGCTCTATGAGTGACTGGTGACAGGTCCAGGGTGTACCAAGCCTGTCGCTCAATGAGCGCTGGAGATAGAAACCTGCCCCCCCTGAAACTCTCCAAATAACTGTTCTCCTTTGTAATCTAATTTATCATAGTAAGGCCTAGTTTTCACAGAAAAAGCATGGTAGCTTTGCTTTCATAACTCCTGCAATTGTACCATTTGTTGAGCATTGATTTATTGGATTTAGAAGACTGCCACAACTTCTCTGAATAGCTTTTTGCTGGACTCCATTATGAGAATTTGGCCCTAGATCCTCCAAACTGAAATCCCACAGACTGCTTTCTGCTGCCGGTAAAATACTGACTACTTAAAGGTAACCCATAAACCCTCCCTTCTTATGAAATACAACTTGTCCCTAAAATGGCATAGATAAACTAACACAGGCTAATAAACTGTTAACTGTTGCAGCCTATTTCAAACTGAATGCATAGGGCAGCCATCTTTGATATTCAGACCAGGGGCTGCTTAATTTGTTTTACTTTCCAAGTCAGAAATCTGACCTGCGGGCTTTACCATTTATTTGGTTTATTTTAATACATGCAATTTAAATTTCACATGTAGTTTTCTAGAGTAGACAAGAATGCCAACATACGAACAAAAAGATGTGGAAACAGTATGTCTCACCTCCTGCTACATACATAAACATGCCAGCTGGTCCACTGAGGCTCCCACTGGACTCAACTCCCGCTCTGTTAGAGCAATGAAGATAAACATCCTCCTTCTGACTGAAAACACTTATGAGAGTTTGCTGTCCTGACAACCAGGTGCAGCTTCATGGACAACCTGTTTGGCCGGCTTTGTGGGTCTAGCAGGGATGTAAGTCTTTAAAGGCTTGCTGAATTATTCTGAAGTCAAAATATTCAAGTCTTTGCAGATAAAGTGGAAGACAGTGAACTGAAATCAACAAATTCATCAAGCTATTTGCAGGAGCCAAATGTGTGCAAACAGGAGTTTTAATTAAAGCCAACTAAATGATTATGACCTAATTATGACCTAGCTAAGAAGTTATGTGTTTGTGAACACGATTGGCAAGTTGATGGACCGCAGCCTTAGTGAGGACATCTCTGGTAAACTGTCTGCTGGGGGAAGACACAGGAGGAGAGTCACTGGAAGGAGGACGTCCCTTCAGGGAGTTCCTTAGACTCCCCATGGTTGGAAAATGCAGCCGGACGGACGGATGGTTGGATTTAAACCATGAACATTATTTCCCTTTCTTCCTGAATCACCAGAATATAAAAGTTCGTCCGGGATTAGATTGGTTGGTTAAGGCGGAAATCATTATTTATACCTGTCAGGATGTGCATTTGAGGTAGAAACAAAGTGCAAAGGAGAACTCCAGGATACGGTGAATGAAGGTAAGATAGTTTTAATTCTTGCCCATATGGAATCCAGACAGCAGGTTACACAACCAGGACACCAGATCAGACATGACAGCAAGTCATGGGAGACTATGACAAAACACAAGGAACCAGCAGGGAACAATGGAAACTAAAGAGCTTAAATACAAACAAGAGTACAGGGAGAACCAATGAACAGAGAGACTCAGTAATGAAGGTGAAGGCCAGGCTGCATGGAGACATTTGCAGTTCACAAGTCAAAACATAGAACAGAGGATAAACTAAGGACCAGACCAGGGGAAATAAACAAAAACACAACACGGACACAGGCTAGACATGGCAATACCAGATGATTGTAACTACTTGTTTGTGTTTGCTTGAAAAATGCATCAACCAGGCTGTGTTTTGAGCAAATATTCAATACATTTTATCTCTCCATTGTTTTATTATTTTATTTTTTAAAACATGAATCGATTATAGTGTCAGATCTCTGAAATTTTGGTCATTTGTAAACTGGCAAAGTTGCAGCAAAGATATTTATTAATAAAAATACAGTAGTTCTGCAACAAACAGTGTTAAAGTATTTCTGCTCCAAGTGGCTAAATAAAAGTATGTTGACCTCTTAGCTTTCTAACATTCCCTTTTCCTTTTCCTGTGAATAAAATCACTTGCTCCCAGGACACTATGAGAGATGATCCAAAAGAGCTGGTACTGGTACTTCATTAATCAGATGCAGCCAAATACAAACTTTAAAAACACGCTCAGTCACTTTTGTTTTTTGTGACCAGATCCTCAGATGCACCATTTGAGAGGGATCTCTCCGGGTCAGAGGAACCCCCCTCTCTGTCGTTTCTTCACACTCACAACTGTCAGCGTTAATCTCTGCTTCTCATCTGACGGAACAGTGATTGATGCGTCTCTATCCAGAAAGCCTTCATCACACATGAGGGGCTGCAGGGCGGTAGGCGCTCTCACAGAAACAATTTGATGCTGCTTTGCCTCTAATGGAACCACAGAGGCTGAACCCACAAAAAGTTTATGTTGAAAAGGGTTTTAGCTCTCGCTGAGTGCATGTTCTAAATGCTCAGCTTGATTGTTTTGGGTATGTGTTTTGATGCTACAGTATGTCAGCTCAGTGCATCTGGAAAATCATAAACTACTGCACTATTGGCATCAAGGAAAAAATTCAAATAACACTTCTGAAAACAAATATTTAACTGTGTGCTTTGCAGATCCTCAAGTGTCCTTCAGTGAGGTGCTAGAAGCTTTGCAGACTTGGGTTTGGGGAGTTTCATCCATTTGTTCCCTTTCAGATCCTCACAGGGAGCTTCTGATTTGATGGGATGCATCTGTTCAGTTTAACTTCCATTTTCTTTGTCTGTTCAGATTGGGTATTTGACCCTCGTCGATCTGCAAACCGCAACAAGACAGAGATCAGCTGCATCACCGACAACATGCATGAGATGGGTGAGTTGGCTGAGAGGCCTCGGCTGCTGGAAATGAGCTACATATCTCTGAACCACACCAACAGCCTGAGCCCCAACAGGCCGGAGGAGACCGTGTTCACGGTGGATGAGACCCTCGAGCAACATCTTCCGGACTCACACCCCGGGACTTAAATGTGACCCCATGTTGTTTTCCTGAGAGAAATAAAGCAGCATGTTTGCTTGCTTGTCCTATTTGAGGTGGATTCACGAGTTGTTTGTGAATGGAAGCTTTTATCCACTGTGGCCTCGCCTTCAGGATGGCAGTGAAAGCTGTGATGTTGGGCCATAGCGAATGTGGAGACATCAGATGCTGATGTTTGTTTTAATGGGACTCCTTCATGTCAGGATCAGTGAAGAGAAGACGGCGCCATTTTAATTTGGATTACAGATGGACTGTTTTCCCCCATGTTTCATTCCTGTCATCATGACCTTTTCAATACAAGCTTTAATGTATAACTGTTCCACACTGCTTCTCTCTCTGTAATCACATTTATCACCTGACATATACACCTCGGTTCCTTACTGTAATATTACCTTACAGGTACCTGTTTAAAACCAGTTTAGACTGGTTTTAAATTAGCATTAACTCTGCATCAGACTGTTCTTTCTGTGCACATTGTTGTAATTAATGAGGCAAAAAATATTCGCCTTTTTGTAACACCATGCTGTTAGCTTGATGTGAAAAAGTGCTGAGTCACCTCTGAAAGCTTTGTTCCACCCAACTGCAAAAAAATCTAATGAGAAATCAGTGAAAGCCAGTTATCAGTGTAGCTATTTCGGATTGAATGTCAGTTTACTTGTTTTACCTCACTTTTAAGGGCTGCATGCTGCTGCTGAGACCCAATACTAAAACCAGTGGGGCTTAATCTTTTTTCTGTGCATGTTGTGATCATCCTCCCATGAATCTGTAAGGTAAAATATTAAAATGGTGTTTCTACTCTTTCATGTTACATATATTAGCACCCATTGAATAAAATGCAAAAACTTTAGTTTTTATACTTAAAGCGGTCAGCCACTGTAGCTTTTTTTAAAATGCATGAATCAATAAAGTTGTAGATGAGATGCGTTCATTGTGATGAATCATTAGTAAATAAAGGTCATCAGGGAGCGAATATTTATTAGATGGACACGATGTCCCAGGCTAGAAATCCACCAGATGATCCAGTTTCTATTTATCAGAAATGATGAAAACAATCACTTTATCTTATCCAGTATAATGTCCCTAAAGTTTGTTCAGTGTTTTTTTTAAATCATACCATACATGTACATATATCTATTGGTGTTAGAGGACCCCGAGGATGTGTGCAGTAGGACAGGTTTTCTACATCCAACCATTGGTTGACAACTTAGCCATCTTTGGGTTTTTTTCTAACCTTAACTGACCGGTTGCTGAGATCCGAAGACACAGTGGAAATGCAAATGAGCAGAGCCTGCAGCTCACATGTGTTTAAACTGAATTTAAGATAAGGGTTAGCTGTGTTTACGATTTTCAGCCAAGCCAGTCTATGCTTGGTCCACAGTTAACTTTGTCCTTTCTGTAGATTGCCATTAAATTCCCAGCCTATAATCAGCCTTTAGTTCACTGGTCTTAGTAAAGGTCTTTGACATGAAAAAGACTAATAGGCTGAACTAGGAAAAGCCAGTGCAGGGCGACCGGCACTAAACCAGTCTTTGGTTGTCAGTTTTACACACTTTGTTTATGCTTAAGATTTGTTTTTAAAAAATAAACACACAAATAAATTAAATAAACTGTGAGTGTCAGTGGTGGAAATTAAATCATTATAAGAATTTACATCTTTATATGAATATTTATTCATATATTTTTAAATTAACTTATTGTTTTAAACATAGCATAATTGTGTTTTCATGATGTAGCAACTTCCTCCACATATATAAATTACTCAAATCATGGTTTATTTATTGTTTATGAGAATTTGCACCAACATCATTTAGGACAGAAATTTGTTTTCAGATTCAACAATCCGAACACATCTCAATGGACCGGTTCTGTCTGGACGCATTTATTGCTGGTGTTTCCTCCTCACTCCTGGTGTTGGTTGTAAAGTGTTTGTTTTCGGTTCTCAGGCCACCAGCTGGACCTGCTGGGCTCTGTAGGTGTCAAAGTCCCCAGGAAGAGTATCTAAACAGAGACGTAACACAAAGTCAGTTCTGATTCAACAGTAAAATCCCTCCAAGTTGCTACAACTGCATTCATACTTCTGTTCCTCAGTTACAACATGTCCATTCAATGAACAGAACCAGAGTTTATAAATCATAGCTTCAGTCCTGACTTTACTAAAATATGTCTTCACCATCAAGTTAAGATAAGATGGTTTCAGGTTTTAACTTAATCAAACTCCAAATTAAAAAATGTACACCTGTAGAGTTTCTGTACAATGTAAAGGGAATTTTCACTAAGTTGGATTTGTTTGTGTAAAATGTGTAAAACAGTGCCTTAAAGTTTGCTGGAATATGCAAAACCAGAGATGGATGGTGACAAAGTTCTGGAGTCTCTCAGGTGGTTTTGAAGCGTCTGCTCACCGTTGCAGCGAAAGCGCAGGTTGGCCCAGATGATGTTCTCCTGGGAGAAGCAGAAGACTCCGAGCCGGCCTCCTCTCATCGTGGCGTCTATGATGACGCCTGTGTCTGCCACCATCTGAGGACCCTCATAGAAACGAACTCTGCAGCAACAGCAGATGGCAGCAGAATCACAGGTAAAATAAGATCGGTATAGTTACAGTTTTATCACACAGTGTAAATGAGGTGAAATTAGATACTTAATTTTTCTTTCCTTTTTCACAACATTGAAATTTCTTGTTAGCCTCTAGAAATGAATGGCCATAGAAATAAATCCCAAAATGCACAAATCACAAAGCCCAAATAATTAAACTTTTCATAGTACTCCCAAAGAAACACATGCACTGAAATCTTGTTAGATAATCTTATGATTCCCTACCTACATTATTGTTATAGGTTTTGCAATGTGGCTTCAGTTTGCATCCTTTTCTCCTACCCACAGATATATTTGAGATGTTTCCTAACAGTGCAGAAGTAAAATCTCTGACAGAGCATTGCTGCAAACTGTGTCTCCATGTATTTGTGTATATCACTGAGTAACGCATGAGAAAAAGGAACATTTTACAAAACAGAATCTTAATTATGTATAGGAAACCATCTAAAACTGTAGCACCAACAAATTCCCTTTCCCACATGGCCGAGATAAGCCCAGTCAGTACCTGATATAGCCATCAGCGGGTCGGTGCTGAAGGAACCAGCGGTATGAGGTCTTGTCCTTCCAGCCAACATTGCGAGGATCTTTCCACAGGAGTTTAACCTGGTCACTGGTGTCTCCGGTGTGCCAGAGGGAGTTTCTCAGATTCTCCCCTGGACCCGTGCTCGACTTCACGGCCTGCTCATAAACAGAAAGTAACAAAGAGTCTTAATGTCGGAACTGTTTTTCTGTTTATTTGGTCTTTTTAAGTAACAAAAAAGGTTCTCCTCTTCTAAGAGGTTCACTTATAGGTTTGTCCTTGGAAACTGTTTCCTAAATTCTCAGTCCAAACTGATGGGAGATTCTTCATCCACGCACAACGCTGCTTCTGGAAGGATATTCACCATTTGCATTGCAATGATGTTATTTTTGTATGGTCTACCAAACCGTTTAAAATAAAAAGCTGCCCTATACAGTTTTCTTATTTGAATAATTTAATCGCCTTTATAGAACAGCAGCAAGAAGAAAGCCATAAGTTGGAGGAAAGCCATAAGAAGTCCTGTGTGCCACGTGTCCTGTAGAGAATAAAGCAAACATGTGGAAAAGGTTGCCTTGGTCAGATTTGCCAAATGCAATGTGCGCGGAAACCTAGAGCTAGACATCATCCTGTGAAACACGATGGTGGCAGCATCATGCTATAGGAAAGCTTTTTTGCCAGAACAGTGAAGAAGGGTGGTGTCAAGCATATGACAATACTGTCAGACAACCTTTTAGAGTCTGCTAAGTACTCCTTAAAAAGGCCAGGAGGACAACAACTAAATACAGCCAGACCTGAAATGGAATGGTTTAGATCAAAACGTATTCATTATTGTAATGGCCCAGTCAAAGTCCAGACCAAGATCCAACTGAGAATCTTTGAAATGGCTGAAAAATAAATGCTCTCCATTCAGTTTGACTGATCTTGAGCTATTTTGCTAAGAGAAATGGGCAAATATTTCAGATGTGCAAAGCTGGAAGAGACAAACCCTGGACCTGTAGCTGTGATCGCAAAGGTGACTCTACAAAGTATTGACTTGTGGGGCTGAATAAAAATGCAAAATAGATACTTTTTTTTGTTGAAACCATGCATTATTTTCCTTCACTTCACAATTATGCACTGCTTTGTACTACTCCATCGCACAAAATCCCAATAAAATACATTGAGATCTGAGGTTACATTGTGAGAGAATGTGAAAGGGGTATGAATTCTTTTACAGGGCAGAATAAAACTCTTTTAAACTTGTCAATGGGATTAAACCAGGCCTTCTTGGAAAGGGGGCTTTGCATAAGCTGCAGTGAGACTGTTCAGAAACAAACATTAACATCAGGAGCCTGTCCACACTTAGATATTTTACAGAATTAAACTTTCAAAAAACATTTTAGTGAAGATTCCTAAAAACTACGCTTTTGAGGATTATGCAACGACCCAATGTCCAAAAACCCACAAATTTTAAATGTTTATTTGTAATGCACTTTAAATTTTCAACAAAATGTCAAAGTGCTACACTTGATAGAAAAACAAAAAATTTTAAAAACAGGGACATTAAAATGCAGATAAAATACACAAGTGAAAGTCTTGAGGCCATTAAATGCAAAAGAAATAAAAGCAAGACAAAGCATTAAAGAAAGCCCTAAAACACTGGGTAAAGACAAAGGTTTTAAGGCATGTTTTAAAATGTGTCAGGGTCTGTGGAGCTCTTAGACGTAGAGGCAAATTGTTCCACAACCGAGGGGCGGCGCAGGAAAAGGCTCGATCTCCCATGGTGCCGGATCGAGTCCTGGGAATGTGCAGAAGGTCAGTGTTGGAAGAATGGAGAGCATGTGAGGGACAGTGAAGGGTGAGAAGGTCTTTAAAATAAGATGGCGCATTACCATGCAAGCACTGAAAGTTAAGTAGAGACATTTTGTAAATGATCCGGCAGAGACAGGAAGGCAGTGAAGAGAACATAGAATAGGGGTGATATGTTCATGTTTTTGCACTCTCAGCAGCATCCTGGCAGCACAGTTCTGAACGTACTGTAATCTCTGTATGTTCCTGCCAGGAGAAGTGCATTGTAATAGTCACGTCTGGAGGAGACAAAGGCATGGGCGTGCCTTCCTGCATCAGAGAGAGAGAGAGTGAAGCTGCATCCATGCCTTTATCTCCTCCAGACATGCTGTAAGAGTAGAAAGAGAGGAGAATTGGCAAGGTGCAGGGGATGACAATGATGAAGATGGAATGGGTGGGGTCTCACACACATTGATGCCAACCTTAAGGTACAGTTTGGTATCATCAGCATAACAATAAGGGAGTGCCCGCCCACCCTATGGGGGAAACTCATTCAGCCACTTGTATCCGGGATCTCGTTCTTTCGGTCATGACCCAAAGTTCATGGCCATAGGTGAGGGTAGGAACATAGACCGACCGGTAAATCGAGAATTTGCTTTTCGGCTCAGCTCTCTCTTCACCACAATGGACCGGCACAGCGCCCCCATTACTGCGGCAGCCGCACCGATCCGTCTGTCGATCTCCCGCTCCATTTTTCCCTCATTCGTGAACAAGACCCCAAGATACTTGAACTCCTCCACTTGAGGCAGGAACTCCCCTCCAACCTGAAGAGGACAAGCCACCCTTTCCCGGTCGAGAACCATGGCCTCTGACTTGGAGGAGCCGATCTTCATCCCAGCCGCTTCAGACTCGGCTGCGAACCGCCCCAGTACATGCTGTAGTGTAGGTCTTGGCTAGAGGGGGCCAGCAGGACCACGTCATCTGCAAAAAGAAGAGACAAAATCCACTGGTCCCCAAACCAGAACCCCTCCGGCCCTTAGTGGTGCCTAGAAATCCTGTCCATAAAAGTTATGAAGAGGACCGGTGACAAAGGGGAGTCCTACCATAGTTCAACATGCACCAGGAACAGGTCCGACTTAGTGTTGGCAATGCGGACCAAACTCCTGCTCCGTTTGTATAGAGACCGGATGGCCCCTAATAAAGGGCCCCTGACTCCGTACTCCTGGAGCACCCCACACAGGGCACCATGAGAGGGACACAGTTGAATGCCTTCTCCAGGTCTACAAAACACATGTGGACTTGTCGGGCAAACTCCCATAGCCCTCAATTAGCCAGCAGAGGGTGTAGAGCTGGTCCAGTGTTCTACGGCCGGGACGAAAATCACACTGCTCCTCCTGAAGCCGCGGTTTGACTATCAGCTAAACTCCCCTCTACAATACTTTAGCATAGGCCTTATGCCAGGGAGGCTGAGAAGTGTGATCCCCCTATATTTGGAACACACCCTCCGGTCACCCTTCTTATGAAGGGGGACCACCACCCCGGTCTGCCAGTCCAGAGGCACTGTCTCTGACTGCCACGCAATGTTGAAGAGACATGTCAACCATGACAACCCTACAACATCCAGAGATCTCATCCACCCCCGAAGCCCTGCCACCGTGGAGCTTTTTAACCACCTCGGTGACTTCAGCCTGGGTGATGAAAGAGTCAACCCTGAGTCCCTAGTCTCTGCTTCCACGGGGGAATGCGTGACGGCAGGATCGAGGAGATCCTCAAAGTACTTCAGCAGCTCCCCACCCAATAGATGCGGAGAACATGGTCCACTCAGACTCCATGTCTCCAACTACCCCGGTATTTGGTCATAGCTCTCCCAGAGGAGGGAGTTGAATACATCGTGGCTGAGGGCTCCACCAGACATTCCCAGCAGACCCTCATTAAACGCTTGAGCTTGCCAAGTCTGTCTGGCTTTCTCCTCATCCAGCGGATCCAACTCACCACCAGGTGGTGATCAGTGGGTAGCTCAGCCCTTCTCTTCACCCCAGTGTCCAAAACATGTGGCCGAAGGTCTGAAGACACGACAACAAAGTTGATCATCAACCTCCTGCCTAGGGTGTCCTGGTGCCAAGTGCACTGATGAACACCCTTATGCTTGAACATGGTGTTCATTACGGACAAACCATGACTAGCACAGAAGTCCAATAATGAAACACCACTTGGATTGAGATTGGGAAGGCCATTCCTACCAATCACGCCTCTCCAGGTGTCACTGTCGTTTACCATGTGGTGTTGAAGTCCCCCAGCAGAATAACGGAGTCCCTGAGAGGGGCACTATGCAGCACCCCCGACAGGGAAGCCAAGAAGGCCGGGTACTCCACACTACCTCTTGGCCCGTATCTCTTGGCCAAAGCGACAGTCAGAGACCTGTCCCCGACCCAAAGGCGCAGGGATCCGACCCTCTCATCCACTGGGGTAAACCCCAACACAAGACGGCTGAGCTGGGGCAGCAACGAGCAAACCCACCCCAGCTCGCCGCCTTTCTCCGTGGAACACTCAAGAGTAAAATAGAGTCCAACACCTCTCAAGGAGCTGGGTTCCAGAGCCCACGCTGGACCCTTTCCCCCCAGCGAGGTGACATTCCACTTCCCTAGAGCCAGCCTAAGCATCCGGAAATCGGGCTGTCAAGGTCTCCACCTTCGTCCGCTGCCTGATCCTGTTTGCAACCATCCCTCATGGGACCCCTGCAAGTAGTGGGCCCACTGGGGGATGGCCTCGCATCTCTCGTTTAGGCTTGGCCCAGCCGGGTCCCGCGAGGAGCAACCTGGCCACCAGGTGTTCTTTGAAGAGTCCCGACCTCAGGCCTGGCTCCAGGGTGGGACCCTGGCTCCGCCGTACCGGGTGACATCACGTTCCTCGATTTTTTTGGTCCTCATTAAGGCATCTGGCTACAAAAATTGAGTACTGGAAATTTAATCCATACCTAATTTTTATAAGAAAAACCAATTCCATAAAGACATTTAGCAGCAGACCATGAAGTTCACCCAAAGCTTTGTGTATAAGAAACTGAGAAACACTCATTGAAAGGCAAGAAAAGGATTGAACAGTTTGGTATCGCAGTATAAATTCAAAACTAACAACCTTTAGTTGGATGCCTTGTTGCGCCACGGCTCTGAACGGGTTTGCCTGCCAGTAGACCTGCTCCACCTGCTTCCACATCACCACATAGAAACTGGAGGAGTCCTGGTAGCCGAAGATGAACCCAGCGTAGTCGTCATCCGTTACCGTATTTACATGAAACGTCCCTTCAAAGTCCACGCCGCTGAATGCAGTGTAACCTGCAGGACAGCATTGATACACAGGTCAGATGTAATACAGAATATTAGGGAAATTCAGACTTGAATATCTCTTGACGAGATTTGGTGTTTTTGCTGTTTACAGTGAGAATGTTTAGTAATAGTTAGAGACAGAACAAGAGAAAATACAACTTTTCAAACCCAACGTCCGACTATTTTTATACAAATAAAGAGTTAATTATTTAATTCTGATAGATAAGTCACATGTTTATATTTTCTTTACTTTTAAAAGCCGTTTTTAAGTAATTTTCAGTGATCTAGAATAATAAGACTTCCCGAAAATGTCCAACAACTGCTCTCACCAACAGCCAAACCAGGGTCACTGTTCATAGTCTGGACAATTTCTCTTCCCTGCACACAGGAAAAAAAACTTTAATAAAAATTTATTTCACAGAGCAGTTTGTGATATTTATAAAAAGCTTTTTAAATGCTCTCTGACCTGGTTTAGCACCACCCAGTTGGGGTCTATCTGTGCATCCCCTTCAGGGTCCAGAACGACCGTCTGGTACTCCCTGAAGTCAGTAAGGGTAACTTCAGCATTTTCAGGACAAGCATCAATGGGATCGATGATGGTGTCGTTATCAAAATCCTTCTGACACACATCGCCCACACCATCACCTGTGAGGAGGAACAGCTAGTGTGATAAGAAACGAAAGTACAGGTACACCCTCTTTCAGTTAAAACACAAATCTCACTGACATTATTTAATATACAAAACATAACAGTTGATTGAAATAGAATGTAAATTATTTTCAGCAGCAAGAACTTTAGGTCTCTCACACTATTATGAAGAAATACTGGCCCACTTTGCCTCAGTACATTCAAATTTGTGGGAATTTTACATTTTTGCACACCTCTGTTAAGCCTCTTTGAGATCATCCATTCATTCTATGATCTTGCTCTTTACCTCTCAAGATCTACTGAAAGGTCCAACACAGGATGGGGGTTGAAGTCAACCCACCAATATAACACCCCCGATTCACTTCGTGAGGTAGTCACAAACCCATAACCGTTAACAACTGTAAGTGAAAGAACAGGATTGTGGTTGTGTGTTTATTTTGAAACCATGATCTGAGAAGGATTTTAAGGCTGTTTCACAGCATTACTGTCAGTTTCAGGTCCTTTGACTGGGCAGAGAGGAGGTGGATCAACTGGTCCATCAGTGCAGTCAGAACTACCTGGAGCTTAACCCACTCAGGATTGTAGATACAGTCAACATTATGTCAACTGTGGATCACTTCTGATTCCTAGGTACCATTCTTTCTCGGTACCTAAGATGGTTCTCACACATAGACACTGTTCGGAAAAAAATCCAGAGAAAACAAATCCACTTCCTGCGACAACTCAAGAAGTACAACCTTCCACAGGAGCTGCTGGTCATCTTCGACACGTCCATCATTCAGTTTGTCGTGTCTTTATTCATTTCAGTGTGGTTTGGCTCGGCCACAAAACAGGACAGTACCAGACTGCAACAAACAATCAGGTCTGCAGAGGGGATCATCAGAGCTGACTGTCCCTCCATCCAGGACTTGTACAGATCTAGGGTCAGGATATGGTCAGCTAACAACCCTGCAGACCCCACACACCCTGGACACAAACTGTTCGACGTTTACACTCAGGACAGTGATACAGAGAGTTATTTGCAAAGATTCTTCTCTCCGGTTGTCTCCCTGATGAGCACAATAAACACCTCACAGCCAGAGTAGTCAGCTATTCCACTGTGAAACAAAAAAGCTTATTTTCACATCATAACCTTCCTTAAAAATATTGGGTGTGCATACTGAATTTGCCGTTAATTTTTTATTTTATTTCCTCTGCAGTTAAATTAATTTTTTGTGCACAACCTGGCCAATAAAGTTAACCCTGAGGCTAAGTCAGTTTTATTTTATCCTGAAACATAAAACTCTGGTCTTTAAACAGGAAATAACTCTTTTTATTATGACTGTAGAGTGTTCTTACGTACCATCTAAGTCCTCCTGCAGAGGGTTGGGGACCAGACGACAGTTATCAGGACCAGGTGGCAGAAGGTCAGGGATCCCATCATCGTCATCATCATCGTCACACTCGTCCCCTTTTCCATCTTTGTCGGTGTCCAGCTGAGAGCTGTTGATGACGGCTGGACAGTTGTCCCGGGTGTCTTGGTGTCCATCGCCATCACTGAAGACAAGTTCAGAAGCTGAAATTCGCAATGAGGTACACTGTCATCAAACATGTTTGATGTCATTGATGAGGTCACTGGCCTACCTGTCCTTGTTGGTATCACAAGGGTCTCCAATTAAGTCATTGTCTGCGTCCATCTGAGAAACATGGCATGAGTTGTTAATGTGATACAACAAAGAGACGCTGTCACGTTTGAAGCAGCATCTCACCAACAGTGATGATTATCTCAGCTGGAACAACACAATAACAATTCTCTTTACTCACATTTGATTTGCATGAAGGAACAATTTATGATCCACCAAGAAGATTTTATAAAACTTTGTGGAGAGGAGGAATATACACTGCTCAAAATAATAAAGGGAACACTTAAACAACACAATATAACTCCAAGTAAATCAAACTTCGGTGAAATCAAACTGTCCACTTAGGAAGCAACACTGATTGACAATCAATTTCTCATGCTGTTGTGCAAATGGAATAGACAACAGGGGGAAATCTTTGGCGATTAGCAAGACACACTCAATAAAGGAGTGGTTCTGCAGGTGGGGACCACAGATATATATTTTGAGAATAGAGGAAATGAAACATAAGATACAGTTTCTCTCATAATCTGCCTGTGTTTGGTTTTGAGTTTGTGTTCTGTTTACTTTCTCTGCACTGCCATGTTCTTCACTTGCTTTATTTTAGTTCGTTCAGGTTTATTAGATTCATTCCAGAGTTTATGTTTTTGCTACTTCTCTGGATTCCTATTTTAGATGTTTTAGATTGTATTTCCTTAAAGTTCTAGTTCCTCCCTGTTTATGTTTTGTAGTCTCATTGTTTACTTATTTCAGTTCACTTAGAGATGTTTCTGTTACCTCCATGCACTCCCTGCTCATCAATTGTAATTAGTCATTCCCCATAAGTTACTCTCAGTCTCTCTCCCACCACCTGATCCTGATTCCCCTCTGTTTAACTCTGTGTTTATTGGTTTATTCTCCACTCTCCCTCAGTGGATATACTCCCTATTTGTCATTGTTCTCTACTGGTTCTACTGGTTTCTTCTGAAATCTAACCTGAAAACTACCCTGTAAATCTTTCCCGTCCATGTTCCGGTCCCTTTTTGTAAGTCTCTTGTTAATTATTATTATTATTATTATTATTATTATTAATAAAAGCAACTCTTCTACTCACCATGCAGGTCCCTCGCTCTGCTCTGCACCTTGGTTCAACCCAAAACCAGCATTTTATGACAGTTTCATTTGTCCCTAAACTTTAAATTTTAGCACCTTCACACATGCTTGTAAATAATTTAGTTGATCTCTCTGTAATTATTTCGTTTTAGTTAATTTAAGTTGCCACCAAAACAGATGATTAAACTATGACTTTGTGTTTGACAGGATCTTCAACTCACACATCCAAGATTTTTTCTCTCATGTTTCAGGTGAGGTTGAAGACATTGTATCTGGCCTCTTTTAGGGCTTCCAATGCAGATGTAGCTTCTAGAAGCTGTGGCCTGAAGGTCATTGGTGTCTGTTTTGAGAGTAACCCACAGATCCAGTGGTGGAAAACAGGCATGTGAAAGAGGCTGTTTGGAGCTGGTTGTTTCTAGGTTCTAGGGACTCCTGCAACAGCTGACAGGTACCAGGAGGCTAGAATAACTGCAGCTTCTGTGGTTGCAGAAGGAAAGACCTTTGCATTAAAAGAATTTGGAAAGCTATGGAAAAGGAGTATCATTTGTCCTCCAAGGGGTTCTGAAAACCCATTTGCAGCAACTTAGAAAGATGATATTGTCCGGCGATGGAGGGAAAGCTTTCAGGATCTCTTAAATCTAGCCACCAAGTCCTCCATGGAAGAAAAAATGACTCTGAGGACTCGGGGCAACACAAGTCCATCACCTTGACAGAGGTGGTTGAAAAGGTCCTTGGCCTGCAGGGGGCCAGTGGTGGACAGGATTTGCCCTAAGTTGCTGAAGGTTCTCGACATTGTGGATCTGTTGCTATTGACACAGCTCTTCATTGCTGCAAGGAGGAAAAGGACAACATCTGCGGAGTAGCAGACCTGGGTGGTGGTTCCAATATTTCAATAAATGGGACCAGAGGGTACTTTTCATCTACAGAGGGACTGATGGAAAGCAGTGTCTGAAAAGAAGCTCTGACTGATTCTCAAACCTTGGATTAAGGAGGAGCAGTTTGGCTTTGACCATAGCCATTGAAGACTGTACCACATCTTTACTGAGATGTTGTTGCTGAGAGGGTCAAGGGAGTTTGCTTGTCTATTCCACATGTGTTCGAGATAAGGCCACTTTTATGCCTCTAAATGGATTTTTATGGAAAGTTATGGGAATATTTGATGACGGTGATACTTTTAAGCTCCATTCTATCTTTGTATAACCAAAAACAGGAGTTATGTCCACATTCTTGGCACAAGGTGGAGCTTGTTTCCAGAGCAGGTCAGACACCACCAGAGCTGCCTCTTGTCACCAATCCTGTTTGTGGTGTTCACAGATGAAAGGGGACAAGAGCATTTCATATTTATTAATCTAGAATTAGGAAGACTTAAATCACCATGGTTATAAAGGTAAGAGATGGACCGCTTTGTGGTTCTAAAAAACTTTAAGTTGAGTTCAACGAGTCTCAGGTTTTCACTTGTCTTTGTCAGATCCTTGTTTGGTCTTTTGCTGTCTCATCTCACCTCCTGTCTAGAAAGACCTTTTGGGTTCATGTTTCTGGACATCTGGCTTACGCAGCACAAAGTGTTGCATTATTAAAACGTTTGGTGAGCTGTCCACCTGTTTTTTAACCATTTGGAGCCCGTAACTAATCAACCATGACAGAAACAAACTGCAGCAGTGCGAGTGTTTCATTTTAGAGTGCAGTTCATCTGCAGGTCGTAAGCAAAGAGGAAAAGACATTTTTCACCTGGTCAGGGTTGGGAACGTAAGGACAGCTGTCGCAGGCGTCTCCCACTTTGTCTCCGTCTCTGTCTTTCTGGTCGACATTGGGAACCTTTTTACAGTTGTCCAGGTGATTTGGAATTCCTGGTATTATTAATAATATCAGTAAATATGAAGCTAAGTTTAAGTAACTGAAATGTCATGTTTTTGACTAAATATTAATTTCTGCTGATTGAAATATGATGATTTTCATTATTAAATTATACATTTCTTTTATGAGATAACCAGATGACACAGGATTCTTACCATCTCCATCCATGTCTTCATCACATTCATCACCATATTTGTCCAAATCTGTGTCTTTCTGGTCGTTGTTTTTGACCGCCCTGCAGTTGTCGCAGGCATCACCAAAGTCGTCCTCATCAATGTTTCTTTGGTCCACGTTGGGAACTAGCTTACAATTATCCTGCAGACAATGCCACTTAGTCTCCTTGTTCCCAAACCAGTAGAAAACCTGCAGGGCTTTCTGCTTGTGCACTAACCTGTGTGTCTGGGATCCCATCCCCATCTGCGTCATCATCACAGGAGTCTCCAATTCCATCGTTGTCAGCATCCTCCTGGCCGGAATTTGGCACGGTGAGACAGTTGTCCTGCAGAAACAAACCCTTGTTACAGTTTCTTGCACTTCTACCAGGTGCCAGAAAGACTAAATTAACCTAAATCTATTTGAAACATGGTGATTTTACTGTAACATGGTGATATCTTGGAAACTCACCTTTTTGCAGTTCATATCAGAACAGTTCAGCTTCTCATCAGGGAAACCATCAATGTCTGTGTCCGTTCCACAGAGGTATCCATTGCCCGCCAATCCCACTCCACACTGTGCAGATCAAAGATTATCTAGGAGTTTTTTTTATTGTCTGTGCTTTGTTCTATTCACAATATGCTCAAACGTTGGATGCCAAACTAATCAAATGTAAAAGCTGAACTGCTTCACCTGACATTCGATTGTACCCTCTCGGTGGACGATGCACTCGGCACTGGGGTGGCAGGGATTGGGCTGGCCATTCCCACAAGCTCTCTCAGGCTTACAGCCACGTCGTTGATCCCCAACATAGCCAGGCTTGCATGAACCACATCTAAATGAGCCCTAAACACATACAAATACTTTAAAAACAAAGTGCATAGCCCTACTGTATGGTTTACCGATTAAGTGAAGAAAGGGAAACAAATGTCTAATTATTTCAATGTGACAACACCCGAAAAAATGAATATTTTAACCTACGGAGGGTTTAAAAAGTATGAACATCCCTGCCAAGTTTTTGTGATGTGAAAAACTTAGAATATATACAGCCATATTCAATAAATTAGATGAGGAACATTTATTAGAACAAAAGTACCTTTTATAGCAAATAAAAAACATACTTTTCAGTAAGCCCACGTTCTGTATTAATTTTGTTTTATTGGTCTGATGTAATATTCCAATTGTTTTAAAATGTTCTACTCTACAATCGGGCTGCACGGTGGCGCAGTTGGTAGCACTGTTGCCTTGCAGCAAGAAGGTCCTGGGTTTGATTCCCAGCCTGGGGTCTTTCTGCATGGAGTTTGCATGTTCTCCCCGTGCATGCGTGGGTTCTCACCGGGTACTCCGGCTTCCTCCCACAGTCCAAAGACATGCCTGTTAGGTTAATTGGTCACTCTAAATTGACCTTAGGTGTATGAATGAGTGTATGCTTGGTTGTTTGTGTGTTGCCCTGTGATGGACTGGTGATCTGTCCAGGGTGTACCCTGCCTCTCGCCCATAGACTGCTGGAGATAGGCACCAGCTCCCCCGCGACCCACTATGGAATAAGCGGTAGAAAATGACTGACTGACCGACTGACTTTTCAGTAAGCCCACGTTCTGTATTAATTTTGTTTTATTGGTCTGATGTAATATTCCAATTGTTTTAAAATGTTCTACTCTACAATCAATTACCTGCAAGCAGAAAATCATCAAATAAACTGAAACAAAGGCTTGAAAACATCGGTCTATGTGTAATTAATCTATATATTATGCTTCACTTAGTGAACTGAGTTACTAAAATAAATAAACTTTTGAGTACTATTCTGATTTATGGAATTTGACTATAATGAAGATGAAAAACAGTCTTTTGGTTAGCTCTGGTAAATTCACAGAAATACTAGTTCACGGTTTCTGTCAAACATTCATAACTTCTAACTAATCTTTTGAGAAAAAAAGTCAGAAATAAAATAAGCTGGTTGCATAAGTCTGCACACCCTTAAACTCAAACTTTGTCCAAGCTCCATTTGATTCAGTTTCAGCATTCATTCTCATTTGGTGGGAGTCTGTTAGCACCCCACTCTACTTAGCAACTTTTCTCTACATTACCTTGAAAGAAATTCTCCAAATCCACTTGATTTTGAAGACATCTCTTTTCCACAGGCCTCTTCAGGTGACCCCACAGATTCTCAGTCAGATTTCACCAGCCATTTTAAAAAACATTCGTTTTCCTCTAGTGAAGCCATTGTTTTGTTGCTTTGGAGGTTAGGCCTGATTGGGATCCTAACAAATTAAACCCTTTTTCATTTTTAGCTTTATAGCAGACAACTGACGGTTTTGGCTCCAAACTGGCTTCTATATCAGAATCAGAATCAGCTTTATTGTCAAGTTCGTACATACAAGCAAGGAATTTGACTCCGGTACACTTTGCTCTTTGGTTTTGTTTTTGCATTACAGAATATACATATTTACAATGTACAATATATACATATATAATAAAAAGGTGCATTTGCAACATCTGTATGCTGTTGTTTTGTACTCTATTGAATGTTCAACAGAGAAACATCCTGGGGGAAGAAACTGTCTCTGTGACGGCTGGTTTTAGTAAACAGTGCTCTGTAGCGGCGGCCTGAAGGTAAAGCTCTGAACAGTTTATGTGCAGGGTGTGTGGGGTCGGCAGAGATTTTAGCATCTCTTTTCCTGACCCTAGACCTGTATAAGTCCTGGATGGAGGGAAGGTCAGCCCTGATTATTCTCTCTGCATGGAACTGTGGAACTATGGAACTGTTCATAATTCAATTCTTATTTTTATTATTAAACATTTATTTCACTTGGCAAAACATGAAGAACGATTTCTTCACAGTGAAAATAGCCTGTTAATTCTGAAGAAGAGTAGCCCTACATTATGATGCCAACACCGCCGAGTTTCAAAGGCTGCATGTGGCTATTTCAGGGATATGCAATTTTGTTTTTGTGCCAAACCGATTTTGGAATTTTGGCCCATTTGTGGCTCTCCACAGGGTTCTCCAAACCATAAACGAAGGCTCCACCTGAATTGCTTTTCTCTGTAAGACAAGGCTTCTGTCTTGCAACCACAGTTTAGACATACTGAGAATATAATACATGAGCTTGAAGATGGATGGACTTTTTTCCATCGCAATACCGTGCTTGAGCTTAACTTAGCTAAAGTCCCTAAAGTATATGTCAGTATGTGCCACATGACTTCTTTTATTCACTTAAACAGATTGTGTTTTCTCTGTTAAGTTTAACTCTTTAGCCTCGTTAGCTTCACTCTACCCGTATAAGGGTTTGCACTTTAATGAATATAAATATAGTCCTGCAAAACCTTTGAGTTTAAAGAAAATAGTCCTGAAATGCTGCTCTTTATTGCTTTATTTAACGGGGATATATCTTCAGGAGACTGAAATAAAATGTGGCCTTGCTATACTCACAGGGGTGTTCATACAGACAGAGTTTTCCACACAACCTCCATTGTTGGGACCATCACACTCATCAATATCTTTGCACACCTTGAAAGGGGAAACAGAAATGTTCAGAAACAGGCTTATTCAACAATATGAATTAAACATACAAAGATTTAGGTGGAAAATGTTAATTTTTATTATTTAAAAGTTTTTAAACACATGTGTAATAGCTATTTTAATGATCTATTTATGTAACTTAAATGGTAAAAATGGATAATGTCCTGTACTAGTATTGCACTTTATCAAGTCCCCAGAGACCCCAAAGCTCTTTACATCACAATCAGTCATCCACTCATTCACACACTGATAGTGGTGAGCAACATTGTAGCCACAGCTGCCCTGGGGCAGACTGACAGAAGTGAGGCTGTCATTCACAGGTGCCACTGAGCCCTCTGACCACCATCGGCAGCAGGTCAGGTGAAGTATCTTGCCCAAGGACACAACGACTAAGGCAGACAGAGCAGAGGTTTGAACCGATAACCCAGGTTACAGGAAAAACTTCTACCACTACCACCACCGTCACCCCAAGTCTATGGTAAAAGTATAACACAATCTATTAGTTGTGATATCTGAGAACATTAATAAGGGAACTGCAGTTAAAACCGGTAAGCAATGTTTTCAACTGACATTAAATCAAAAAGAATGTTTCAGGTCAGTTTAGTTTAACAAAACCATTGATATCTTCTAATTGCCCAGATAATAAGATATATATTTTTAGAATCTCTCTTTAGTTTCAGAAGTTTCCATACTATTCCCATGTGTCTGATTAACTTGCTATTTAAACTGCAGACATGTGACTTGGATCAAGTGTTTCAGGTGTCTCTCCTTAAACATTTCTGAATAGTATGCTGAAATTCTGGTCTATTTCCCCACACAGAACTGGTGTAACTGGGTCAGGCTTGTAGGCATCCTTGCAAACACAGCTTTTCATTTCGGCCCACATTTGTTATGTTACTATATTGAGTGCTTTGTGATGGCCAGTCCAAAACACTGACTTTGACCTCCTTTATACCCTTTGTAACTAATTTGGTGGAATGACTTGGAGCATTGGACCATTAGGAAGACACCCACACAGCATGATGCTGCCATCCCTATACTTCACAGCTGGGATGGTGTTCTCATGTTTCTCAGGACATGTTTTCAGGTCTTTTCCCCTGGTTTAATTTGCCAACTGTGATCTGGCATTTATATTTAAAAGCTTATAGTTAGAGTGGCTTAGGTTATCCTGAGCTTTCTCTGTAGTTATGCTGCTATAGGCTTAGGCTGCTGGAGGACATAATGACCACTTTCACCCTCTTCGCTATATTCTCACACTACTCTCCAATTTTGCATTATTTGCTGTAATTTCAGCTTTTAACTTTGTTCTCTCTTTTCTCTTCCTAGAAGCTACACCTGGCTTGACTCTGTGTCTACCTGTGACACCTTTCTGGAGAGGGGCATCGTCCAAGCTTCTGCTGGCAACAACTTAATGCTCGCCCTCTACCGATGATCCACATGGCCCTGTCTTTTAGTGTTTAACCCTTTCTCTCTCCTAGACATGGCTACTGACTGAGCTTCTACTGTGACTAACTCTATGTGCTCTCTTTCAGACTCTAACCTTGAAAACTGGATCAGAGTTTATCTGTTCTTTCTTTCTAGATGAAACGACTAAAGGAGCTACATCCATTAACATTTACTTTTCCTTCTCATAGAAAGTACTCCTGGATCAGTGCTTCTGTGTTCTCTTTGTGTCTCTGCTCTGTTCTCTCAAACCCCCAGTCAGTCGTGGCAGATGGCCGCTCACACTGAGCCTGGTTCTGGTTCTGCTGGAGGTTTCTTCCTGTTAAAAGGGAGTTTTTCCTCTCCACTGTCGCTACATGCCTGCTCAGTATGAGGGATTGCTGCAAAGTCAACGCCAGTGACTGTCCACTCTCTCTATATGCTCATGTGGGAGGAGTGAAAGCTGCAAGTCACTGATTGGATGCAATCTGCTGGGTTTCCTTAGACAGAAAAACTTTTTATCCAATTTGAAAATAAACTGAATTGAAACTGAATTTGTTATTTCTTTTGGAATGGCTTCTTCCTCTCTGAATGGCTTTTAGCTCCTTGTTCTGGGTTTGACTTCATCTCTGGGACAAATGACCAGTCTCTTTCCTGGGAAGTTTGATGGTTGGACATTCCCATGGTGTTTATACTTGCATATAAATGTTTGAACAGATGACATATATTCAGGCTTCTGGAAATCCACAGTTCTCTTTCTGATGTCTTATGATTTTTCCATGATGTCACACAAGGAAGCAGTGTGTTTGTGGTGATGCCTTAAAACAGATGTGCCTCTATTTAACTCACCAATCAGAAGCTAACAAAACCATGACATTATAAATTGTGCCTCCCCAAATAGTTTGAAGCACAGTAATCTTAGAGGATGTAAACTTTGAAATTTAAAGAAAGTTTGAAACATCCCAAGAATTCTTTCTCTGATTATTGTGGCATTTAGCAAATAGAAATGATTTTGATAATCCCAAATGACATAAAACAGGAGAGGTTTCGTCTTTTAGCAGTGTGTGAAAATATCTGGTTTCAACCGTATGTCGATAACTCCAACTCTTGTCACTACTGCAACGTATTATTATTAACAGTAACTGTTGCTGCTCATAGTGAAGCTCGAAATTATTCATACCACCTGGCAGATTCCGATTTTAAATTATTTTTATCCAACCAGGAAATTTGTTTCTGATAATAATTAAGACAGGCATTTCCCAAAATCAAAAAAAAAAAAAAACAAGGTAAAAGGAGTATTAGTTTTGAAGGAAAGGTTTTGTGTTTAATTTTCATCGCTATTTTGACAATTAATATTTTGGGATGAGCTTGAGGTTGAGAGGCCTCTTTGCCATCACCCTAATCTTTAGCTCCATCTACAGTTTCAAGTCGGGTTTCTGTCTGTGCTGCTCCAAATCGTCAATAATATCACAAACTACAACAAACATGTTGGTAAAAATAAATGATTATTTAAAATCTAAATCTGCCATGAATAATTTTGGACTGTAAATGTATGCTTAGTCCTGACCTGTTTGTTGGCGGTTGCATAGGCAAGTCCGACCCCCTGGACCTGGGATCCGGTGTATCCTGCGGGACAGGATCCGCAGCGGAAACCTGGGGAGGTGTTGATGCAACGGACACCCATGTGGCAGGGCATCACCGAGCACTGAAAACAACACAGACAGGCTTTCTGGGCTGGTTTTGGTCCGGTTCCACACGGGAACATTCACATGTTCTAACACGTTAGACCTCATTCCAGCGCCTACTGTCTGCTAACTGTAAATACAGGTCCTTCTCAAAATATTAGCATATTGTGATAAAGTTCATTATTTTCCATAATGTCATGATGAAAATTTAACATTCATATATTTTAGATTCATTGCACACTAACTGAAATATTTCAGGTCTTTTATTGTCTTAATACGGATGATTTAGGCATACAGCTCATGAAAACCCAAAATTCCTATCTCACAAAATTAGCATATTTCATCCGACCAATAAAAGAAAAGTGTTTTTAATACAAAAAACGTCAACCTTCAAATAATCATGTACAGTTATGCACTCAATACTTGGTCGGGAATCCTTTGGCAGAAATGACTGCTTCAATGCGGCGTGGCATGGAGGCAATCAGCCTGTGGCACTGCTGAGGTCTTATGGAGGCCCAGGATGCTTCGATAGCGGCCTTTAGCTCATCCAGAGTGTTGGGTCTTGAGTCTCTCAACGTTCTCTTCACAATATCCCACAGATTCTCTATGGGGTTCAGGTCAGGAGAGTTGGCAGGCCAATTGAGCACAGTGATACCATGGTCAGTAAACCATTTACCAGTGGTTTTGGCACTGTGAGCAGGTGCCAGGTCGTGCTGAAAAATGAAATCTTCATCTCCATAAAGCTTTTCAGCAGATGGAAGCATGAAGTGCTCCAAAATCTCCTGATAGCTAGCTGCATTGACCCTGCCCTTGATAAAACACAGTGGACCAACACCAGCAGCTGACACGGCACCCCAGACCATCACTGACTGTGGGTACTTGACACTGGACTTCTGGCATTTTGGCATTTCCTTCTCCCCAGTCTTCCTCCAGACTCTGGCAACTTGATTTCTGAATGACATGCAGAATTTACTTTCATCCGAAAAAAGTACTTTGGACCACTGAGCAACAGTCCAGTGCTGCTTCTCTGTAGCCCAGGTCAGGCGCTTCTGCCGCTATTTCTGGTTCAAAAGTGGCTTGACCTGGGGAATGCGGCACCTGTAGCCCATTTCCTGCACACGCCTGTGCACGGTGGCTCTGGATGTTTCTACTCCAGACTCAGTCCACTGCTTCTGCAGGTCCCCCAAGGTCTGGAATCGGCCCTTCTCCACAATCTTCCTCAGGGTCCGGTCACCTCTTCTCATTGTGCAGCGTTTTCTGCCACACTTTTTCCTTCCCACAGACTTCCCACTGAGGTGCCTTGATACGGCACTCTGGGAACAGCCTATTCGTTCAGAAATTTCTTTCTGTGTCTTACCCTCTTGCTTGAGGGTGTCAATAGTGGCCTTCTGGACAGCAGTCAGGTCGGCAGTCTTACCCATGATTGGGGTTTTGAGTGATGAACCAGGCTAGGAGTTTTAAAGGCCTCAGGAATCTTTTGCAGGTGTTTAGAGTTAACTTGTTGATTCAGATGATTAGGTTCATAGCTCGTTTAGAGACCCTTTTAATGATATGCTAATTTTGTGAGATAGGAATTTTGGGTTTTCATGAGCTGTATGCCAAAATCATCCGTATTAAGACAATAAAAGACCTGAAATATTTCAGTTAGTGTGCAATGAATCTAAAATATATGAATGTTAAATTTTCATCATGACATTATGGAAAATAATGAACTTTATCACAATATGCTAATATTTTGAGAAGGACCTGTATATCATCAATGACAGAAGTTTAATCAAAGCCATTCAATAATTCAGATGGGTCAGATGGATTTAAGCAAACAAGTTCTCTGCAGACTATCAACAAATTATGCAAAATAACCCCACAAATATTTTGCTAAGACTTAGTCTTAGCAAACGAAGACACTGGTTGTTTTCGTTTGTATTCACAAGATGAGATCAGAGCACTGAGAACGTTGGTAGTTCTCTGGATTTAAGGGTATTTCAAGGAAATCAGACCATGGTGTCTAATTAAGCTCAAATGTGTGATTTCTTATAACAATATTTAATCTAATATTATTATTCCTGGATACCTCATCCACATCAGTGCAGCGGGTACCGTTTCCCTCCATGCCATCAGGACAGGATCCGCACTCAGGACCCTCAAGAGACTCTATGCATTTGACGCCAGGGTGGCAGGGGTTGGGCTCACAGGGGGAAATGGGTTGAGTACCTCCCATTCCTAGGAGAGATAAGATGGTCTGCACAATTCTGCTGTGGTGTGGAGCAGTAGCTTGTTTAATCTCATACAGGCTCCTCTTGTAGAGTCAGTACTTTGCAGACATCAAATTACATGAACGTATCTGCATTCAGTCTTAATTATGTGAATTTCTGCAGGATTTCATTGTCTGTAAGCTGAATCTTGAGTTCTTTAAAATAATCATTATTAATAAAGGTAGCTGACTAACTCACCGCAGGCTTCACACTCCATCACTGTGTTCTTCAGGAACACTATTTCTCTGATCTGGAATAAACAATGGATCAACTGATTAAACATCCTCTGTTCCTTTAATTGAATCAGCACTCTTAGCGTAACCCATTGCTAAAGTAGGTCTAATTCAGTGTAATGAAAATACCAAACAAAACCAATTTCCAGTTGTTAAAAGTAAAGAAATGCAACAAGTTTAGGACAGTAAAGGAGGCGTACCTGTTGTTTCAGCAGCTGTTTTATCTCGGCCAAGGCAAGGTTAGTCATTTTAATCTGACTGATCATTTCTCCATCTGGTACAAACAGAAAACACCACCTAATCAGCTGCCGCACCTAACAAACATATCAGCGCCCCTTAATTTAAACTTTTTCACATTTTGTCATGAAAAACAGCAAACTTTAATATGTTATGCTGGGATTTTATGGTAGGCCAACACATAGTAGAGCTCAAAGGTGAAGTGGAAGGGAAAGAATACATGGTTTTCAAATCTGAAGAGTGTAGCAGGCATATATATTAAGCACCCTTTACTCCACTACCAATAAATAAGATCCAGGTGGGTTTATTGCACTCAGGAATCACCTTATTAGTAAAAAGAGTCCACCTGTGTCTAATTACAGGATACATCCAGCTGTACATGTGGTGGATAACTAAACCTCACATCACCCCCAAACCATCATCTCCATGCTGCAGTGGTGGTGGCAGCATCATGCTGTGGGATGCTTCTCTACAGCATGGACAGGGAAGCACATCAAAATTGATTTTGAAGCTGAATGGAGTTAAATCCTGAAGGAAAAACTGTTACAGAGTGAAGCAGAGGTCCACCTTCCAACAGGATAACAGGGCTGTTCTCCTGCTGCAAAGGAGCAGGGTGAGAGAAATGTTTCTACAAAGTATTACCTCAGGTGCACAAATACAAATGCACCCCAAATCTGTAAAAATAAAATGTAAGCCATGTATCATTTCCTTGTTCTTTTCAACTGTGTGCTTGTTTATGTTGGTCTAGCACATAAAATCCCAATAACATTAAAGATTGTGGTTGTGATACAACAAAATGTGAAGACGTTTTAAGGACTATAAATACTTTTGCAAGGCGCTGTTTATAAAAATTTAGCACAAGTAAAAAGACAAAAATATTGTAATCAGATGCATTTATCTCAGTCAATCAGCAGCCATAATAAGCATTAAAACGTCACTTATTTCAATTTGGTTTCCTTATCTATTTTCTTTGTATTTTAGGACTTCAAGTGCGGATTTATGACCAATTATAACTCTGCTTTGTTTGCATGTAAAGGATCTGGACTATTTTCTTTTATCCTAAGACAGGAATCAGGGCACTGCTAATATCTAAACCTCAATAAATCAGTTTTGCCATCACTTTTTCTTTCTAATGCCTGTTTTTTGGACAGTAAAATAGATGTTTTTCATGCCTACAATTATAAAGTGACTGTTTTGTCAGAGGAAAATCTCTGACTCTGAACTCCAGCTGGACAGGCTGACATCCCTCTGTGCAAGCAGAAGTCCAGAAAGCTCCAGTAAGATTGGGGGGGTGCATTGATACCTTGTGATACGTTAACTGTGTCAACATAACAGCTCCTTGTTAACAAATGGTGGAATACCTGAACATTAAAGGCCAGTCCGCCACAAGAATGTACTGCCTCTGTGGTCACGGCCGGTGTATATGTCTCCTGGTGTGAACAGTCAGGAAGTTCTGCTTGACAGCTCCGCTGTGGTCGCTTGAGAATTCAGACATATAAACCCAAAGATTCCCGGCCCAAACGTTTCCAACGCAAAGGTCTTAGACAAACATTGAAAAGGCTTACAAAGCAGCTCTGGGAAAACATCTCATTTTTCTGTTATGCTTTTTTTAGCGTACAAAACAGCACTGAGATGCAACTGGGGGAGGGAGGGGGGCTTAATATGAGATTTTGAACAAATGGAAAAAACTTTTGATTTTCTCTGTTAAATTTATATGGTCTTTCCTTGTGAAACAGATCTTAAAATCTTTCCGATTTATGAAACATTATAATATATTTAGTGCCTAATGTTTACATCAGTCAGCTAAGACAACCAATTCTCATAACATTTGTTAACATTCAGTGTAATAATGGTCATCATAAATGTGCAAAACATTAAAAAACAGAGGGGGATATTTGAGCTGAAAACTATTTACGTTCTAAGTGTGCAGACCAGGTTTTCTCTCTTGTTCTTCTTTTTCAATAGGCGCTTTGTTGGCCCAACATCTGGGACTAAAAGAAACTCCCTGGGGTGTAAATTCAGATGTGAGTGAAGGTCTTAAACAACATAACCCAGAGCCTGTCTGATTCTAAAGTCTACTTCTTCAGAAACCTCAGATCTTCTTCTCACACAGCTCATTCATTCCCTGAAGTCGGCAATGTTTTGAGTCCAGCTCCAAAAGTGATTTTCCAGATATATAGAGATAGAAGATTTTCTGGAAGCTACATTTTCCAGCCAAGCATACGTAGAGGAATGAAAAACAGTGGATGTCCTTATGTGTCTACAAGTGTACCATGGTAGAAAGATTTGGCTTTTTCATGTCACCCTCTTTCCTGACATCTACTCAAGATTATTCTGAACTAGATTGCAAAAAAAAAAAAAATCATTTGTGAAGCAAGACTTGATTTAAGTAGCAGAAATTGCACAGACATAGACTCAGAACACACTGAAGTTCATATTTCAGTTTGCAGTCCATCTTTACAATATTCATCACTTATGTAGCAAGATTTCTGTTCAATAAAACATTATTTTAGGCCTGCATTTCTATTCTGACTTAATAGATTTGACAAACTGAGTAACTGATTAAAAGACCTGTAAGATTTGTTAGAGAAGTGATTAAACAGTTTCCTAAAGATTAGACAGGTCCGGGATGAAGTCGTAAAGAAGCTTAAAGCAGTATTAGCTTATAAAACCCATGCTGTAAATATCTCTGGTAGCGCTGCTCAAGTCATTATCGACCGAAATCCAAAATCCATTCCACAATTTAACAGTTTGGGCTACGAGCAAAACACCAGAAATGAACACCATGCAATTTCCTGAACACATTAGCCCTTCTGAACATCGGGTGGTGGCAGCATCATGGTGTGGGGATGCTTTTCTTCAGCAGGGACAAAGAAGCTGCTCAGAGTTGATGGGGAGATGGATGGAGCAAAATACAGCAGAGTCCTGGAAGAAAACCTGCAAAAGACCTGAGACTGGGGTAGAGGTTTACCTTCCAGCAGGACAACAACCCTCAACATCCAGTCAGAGCAGCAATAGAGTAGTGTAGATCAATTCAATTCGGTTTACTTATGTAGCACCAATTCCCAACACATGTTGTCTCAAGGCAATTACCAAAAAGGTGAGTTTCATCCAAGCTTACAGACAGAGTTCAAGCCAATTAAATACAATCCTAATTGTTCCCAGTTACCAAACAATGCAGTCAGGTTTAGTTTATCATTCAAATTTGTTAAAATGTTTTCTATCTATGGAGACTCAGGAGATTGTATCGAGTCAGTGACTTGCAGCATTCACTCCTGGATGATAATCTAGCGACAGTGGACAGTCGTTGAGTTTGCAGCAATCCCTCATACTGAGCATACATGTAGCAACAGCAGAAAGAAAAATTCTTCTTCAAAGATTAAAGAATATTAAAGCTTTAGAAAGGACTGGTCAAAGTCTGCACGTAAATCCAATTGAGAATCTCCTGTAACCCTTTAAAGTAGATACAATCTGACTCTGATGGAGCTGTTTTGCTATGTCGTGCAAACCTGGTAGAGACATAGCCCTAAAGAGCTGTAATCACAGTGGAAGGTGGTTCTAAAGTATTGAAACACAATTGTTAAAACCATGCATCATTTTCTTTGGTTCCATAGATCTGAATACTTTGGCAAGGCCATATAGTAATAGGACCTTGAAAACACCTTTCAAAAGCCAGATCCATTTATTATAGCATTGATAATAGTACGGTGACTTTTAAACATATTATGAAGTCATATTATGAAGTGCTTTACAGGTAATGCCTCATATAAAACCATAAACAACCAATTGGAACCACTAAGCTTTCTGGTCTGAAATCCAAAGGTAAGGCTGATGACCTTCAGAGATAAAGCAACAGTTAATGGGGCCCTGCTCCCATTAACTGTTGCTGCTCAATCATTTCAGGCAGTGAGCTGGAACATCAAAGCTTTGAAGGTCACATTATTGGGCAGGGGGGATGAAAATTTAAGGCTTATAGACAGGTAGTAAAATCTAAGGGCAGGAAGGAGTCATGCTGTGATGCTGTCGGCCATTTACGGTACTTACTTTTGGTTTGTTGAAGGCCAGGTAGCAGCATTTGTTTCTTTCAGTTGCTAATACTGGAATAATGAGCATATTAGTCCAGTCTGGACAGGATAAAAGCCCTACTGACCCTCTCTGGATTAGTAGAAGAGAAGATAGTTTAACTCTAGAAAACAGCCTGATGAATTAGTGTAACTAGTTCAGAATCACGTTTGAAGGGGATGAGCTCAGTGGAGGCTGCAACCTGAAGGACTTTACTGGTGGCGGTTTATTAACCCCATTGTATCTTGCCACCTTTTAGCATTTCATCTGCCTGGCATCTCCCCTGAACACCAGATGAGCTGCATGAGAGCAGAAACCTCCTGAGAGAGAAGCACAGGAAACATGTTCCTCTCATCAGGAGCAGCTCTGTTTGCTGAGTGAATTCCACAGCAGAAAGAGACGATAGTGGAAATAAATCACTGACTGCTTTTCGAAAGGTCAAAACCTGGAAGGCAGGAGTCTCACAGTAATTATTTTCAACTTATTGAGATAATGTAAGATTTGCAGGAAAAGCTTACTCGCTGTGGTATCAAGCACAATAAATTTCTGTTTAATTGTTTGTTTAAATGATGAAAAAAATTTTTTTAAATAAAACGTTTAGACTTAGCCCTATTTTTTTGTTTATTTTACTCCTCTGTCAAAGTTTTTAAAAAGGAATTAAACTGCCTTGACTATTTATCATATTTAATAAGAAACCTAGCAAAAACAATATTTATCATCACTTACATCAGATGTTTATGTCAGCCACCCACAATTCACAAAAAGTTATAGATATTAAACATAAATGTTTTGCTCTTGCCTCTCTGTCCCGCAGCGATGTGTCCTCCCATGCAGAGGACACAGGTCATCCCCACAAACCACAGCATGATTGGACACTTCAGAAACAGCAGCTTCGTCTTCTGCCTTTCTCCTTCCTTGGACTCGGTGTCAGTGCTCCTCCTGCAAGCCTGGATCCAGCAACTTTATGTTCCTCCCCTTCTATCAACCCTCGTTCCTGATTTATACCTCTGGCCCTTCCTCTAAAGCTCCTTGAGATGGAAAAAACCAACCAACTTGTTTTGCACAACACACAACCCCAACCACCCCCCTCCCAGGACACACACACACACACAAATAGAGTTACGATGGCCTGTTTTCCCATATCGACACTATGTTTCAAACATTGTAGTTCACTGCCCTCAATAAAAAGCTGAATTTGCAAACGGATAAAATGGACATGAAAATGCCTTAAAAGACCACATTGGTGTCCAGAGCTACAGACATTTCTATGGTGTCAGATTAAGGTAATCAGTGAGAATATATACTTAATTCTTGAGCGTTTGGTATTATTTAGAATGTACTTATCTATGTGGAGCATCAAACCAACCACTTTGCTTTTTGGCTCAGATATTTCCTCACAACACAGACCAGAGCAATACAGAAGATGAGGCGCCGATTTATCTATCAATATTTAACTCCATCCCACCATAACTTGCTAACAAGAGAAGATACTTGAACTCCTCCGCTTCAGGTAAAGACTGAACCCCAACCCAGAGGAAGAAATCCGCCTTTTTCCTTTTCAGAACTATAGCCTCATACCTAGAGAAGGTGACTCTCATCCCAGCTGCTTCACACTTGCCAGTGTAACGCTCCAGTACGCACTGAAGGTCATGGGTTGAAGATGCCAAGAAAACCAAATCATCATCAAGAAAAAGCCAAGGTTCCCAAACCTGAAACCCTACTTGCCATGACAACCTCTTGGGATCCAATCCATGAACACAACTAACATAAACGGTGATAAGAGGTAGCCCTGGTAAAGACTACACTAGGAACAAGCTTGACTTTGTGCTGAGAATGCAGGAACAGCCTGGCTTTGTCACATCCAAGAACCAGATAGTCCTTACTATCAACATGGACATCCCGTATCCCCGCAGCATTCTCTACAACATACCTCAAGGGTTGCTGAAATGGTGGCAAGCCTTCTCTAGATCTACAAACACTTGTGAGCCAGAAAACCAAACTCCCATGACCCCTTCTTCAGTTCTGTGAGTATAAAGATCTGGCCCAATCTTCCATGGTCAGTGTGGCTTTTATCAACAATGTGACAAAAGCCACATCAGCTGGAGCCTCCTTTCCAACACCCAGGAGTAAACGTTCAGATGGAGAGTAAGCCTGAATAGTTGGACCACACTCTTCTTAAAACTGGAATCAGTACCTGGGTCTGCAGGTGTGTAAAATTGAGGAAACATTTATACTAAACTAAACTAAACTAAACTACACTAAACTAAACTAAACTAAATTAAACTAAGCTAAGCTAAGCTAAGATAGACTAGACTAGACCATACTATACTATACTATACTATACTATACTATACTATACTATACTATACTATACTATACTATACTATACTATACTATACTATACTATACTCTCTCGTCCAATCCTCACCAGCAGGATGTCTGGATGAGTACCTCATTGCCCTCTCAGTGACCTCTACCACAGAGTTGGACTCACCTTCCTCCAAGTCAGTGGCGTGCACAGACATTTTAGGGGACAGGTGCTCAAGTGGAAAAAAAGGGCACCTTGTGCGGCACATGGAGCTGTCAGTTGCTTTTGTGGTGTGAGATTTATTACAGGCACAACATGAACATAATTTATATGTATTACTAAGCACCCCCAAAACAAACTGTCCTGTGGGTTGAAGGGAAATGACCACCCAGGAAAAAAAAACTCAAAACAAGAATGCATTTGACAAAATTCTTAAGATTAATAAGGCAACAAAATTATCATAGACTGATTTAAAGTTAGATTACTGATTCACAACCTGAACTTCCTGAGTCAAATTTGAAACTTACGTTATCCTTCATTTTATTTCTTTTTACACACTGAGCACAGCGTGTTTGTCTTGACTATATCATTCTGTACTTTTATCACAAAATGTCTTCTGCACCAAATAACCTTATTTTGTAGCAAAGCAGGTTACACTGCCAAATTTAGCAGGTAGGTCACATTAAATGAGTTATCTTCAGTAACCAGTGACCATTCTAGAGTGTAAATAAACTATACACAGAAAATGAGTAATAAAATCTTTATAATCAAAATGAAACCAACATCAGAGAATATGATCATAAGAAGAATCATCTATACTTCTGCATGTAGCCAGTGTGATATATGACAGAAATTATTTTTAGAGAATAAAAATTTATGAGATTACAATTTCTGAGAACTGATAAGATGTCTGCTATTTAGAAAATAAAATATTCTGATCACATCATCATTTTTACACACACAGAAGTAGAAAATACAACTTAGCCTACATGCCCCACATTTACTGAACTTTAGTAAAGGTATTTTAGTAGTGTATGAATTGTAATGTTAACCAGCTCATTTGGCCGTATTTGCAATAAAAAAAAAACATGACTTAAACAGAAGTAATCAAGGACCATAATAGCAAATGTAATACAGACATCTATGAGATAGATTTGAATTTATTTTTTTCTTCAAATTTAATCTAAGTGATAAATCGTAGACATTCTCCTGGCGGTGGTCATTGAAGACTTACAGTGCCTTGTGAAAGTACTCGGCCTCCTTGAACTGGTCAACCTCTTGCCACATTTCAGGCTTCAAACATAAAGATATAAAATTCTTAATTTTTTGTGAAGAATCAACAACAAGTGGGACACAATCGTGAAGTGGAATGAAATTTATTGGATGTGTCAAATTCTATTAACAAATAAAAAACAGAAAAGTGGGGCATGCAATATTATTCGGCCCCCTTGTGTTAATACTTTGTAGCGCCACCCTTTGCTGCAATTACAGCTGCAAGTCGCTTGGGGTATGTCTCTATCAGTTTTGCACATCAAGAGACTGAAATTCTTGCCCATTCTTCCTTGCAAAACAGCTCAAGCTCAGTGAGGTTGGATGGAGAGCGTTTGTGAACATCAGTCTTCAGCTCTTTCCACAGATTCTCGATTGGATTCAGGTCTGAACTTTGACTAGGCCATTCCAACACCTGGATACGTTTATTTGTGAACCATTCCATTGTAGATTTGGCTTTATGTTTTGGATCATTGTCTTGTTGGAAGATAAATCTCCGTCCCAGTCTCAGGTCTCTTGCAGACTCCAACAGGTTTTCTTCCAGAATGGTCCTGTATTTGGTCCCATCCATCTTCCCATCAATTTTGACCATCTTCTCTGTCCCTGCTGACGAAAAGCAGGCCCAAACCATGATGCTGCCACCACCATGTTTGACAGTGGGGATGATGTGTTCAGGGTGATGAGCTGTGTTGCTTTTACGCCAAACATATCGTTTTGCATTGTGGCCAAACAGTTTGATTTTGGTTTCATCTGACCAGAGCACCTTCTTCCACATGTTTGGTGTGTCTTGGTAGATTTGCAGTGGTCTGATACTCCTTCCATTTCAATATGATTGCTTGCACAGTGCTCCTTGAGATGTTTAAAGCTTGGGAAATCTTTTTGTATCCAAATCCAGCTTTAAACTTCTCCACAACAGTATCAAGGACCTGCCTGGTGTGTTGCTTGGTCTTCATGATGCTCTCTGCGCTTTGAACAGAACCCTGAGACTATCACAGAGCAGGTGCATTTATACGGAGACTTGATTACACACAGGTGGATTCTATTTATCATCATCAGTCATTTGGGACAACAATGGATCATTCAGAGATCCTCACTGAACGTCTGGAGTGAGTTTGCTGCACTGAAAGTAAAGGGGCCGAATAATATTGCACACCCCACTTTTCAGTTTTTTATTTGTTAAAAACGTTTGACACATCCAATAAATTTCATTCCACTTCACGATTGTGTCCCACTTGTTGTTGATTCTTCACAAAAAATTAGAATGTTCTATCTTTATGTTTGAAGCCTGAAATGTGGCAAAAGGTTGAAAAGTTCAAGGGGGCCGAGTACTTTCGCAAGGCACTGTAGCTGGTAGAGGTATGCCATTTATTGGCCTGCTCAATTCAATTCAATTCAGTTTATTAATATAGTGCCAATTCACAACACATGTCGTCTCAAGGCACTTCACAACAGTCAGGTTCATACATTCCAATTAATCCTAACCATTGAAAAGTGCAGTCAGAGTTAATTATTTATTCAAATTGAATAAAAGGTTTTTCTGTCTAAGGAAACCCAGCAGATTGCATCCAGTCAGTGACTTGCAGCATTCACTCCTCCTGGATGAGCATGTAGAGACAGTGGACAGTCACTGGTGTTGACTTTGCAGCAATCCCTCATACTGATCATGCATGTAGCGACATTGGAGAGGAAAAACTCCCTTTTAACAGGAAGAAACCTCCAGCAGAACCAGAACCAGGCTCAGTGTGAGCAGCCATCTGCCACGACCGACTGGGGGTTTGAGAGAACAGAGCAGAGACACAAAGAGAACAAAGAAGCACTGATCCAGGAGTCCTTTCTATGGGAAGGAAAGGTAAAAGTTAATGGATGTAGCTCCTTTAGTCGTTTCACCTAGAAAGAAAGAACAGATAAACTCTGAGCCAGTTTTCAAGGTTAGAGTCTGAAAGAGCACATATAATTAGTTACAGTAAAAACTCAGTCAATCGCCATGTCTAGGAGAGAGAAAGGGTTAAACACTAAAAGACAGGGCCATGTGGATCATCGGTAGAGGGTGAGCATTAAGTTGTTGCCAGCAGAAGCTTGGATGATTCCCCTCTCCAGAAAGGTGTCACAGGTAGACACAGAGCCAGGCCAGGTGTAGCTTCTAGGAAGAGAAAAGAGAGAACAAAGTTAAAAGTAACAGCGAATAATGCAAAATTGGAGAGTAGTATGAGAATGTAACGAAGACCTCTCTCTGTCAGATTGACCATAACCATTGGAAAAGAGAAGGAGTCATACAGGTAGCAGTAATGGAGGGTGTGTTTGCACCTCAACCATAACTGAGCCGGTTTAGGCTAAACCTGACTCCCCCTTACTCCAACCAACAGGGAGGGAGGAAGGCTCCCTCCCTGTTAACCTAAGCCACTCTAACTATAAGCTTTATCAAAAAGGAAAGTTTTAAGCCTAGCCTTAAAAGTAGACAGGGTGTCTGCCTCACAGACTAAAACTGGGAGCTGGTTCCACAGGAGAGGAGCCTGATAACTAAAGGATCTGCCTCCCATTCTACTTCTAGAGACTCTAGGAACCACCAGTAAACCTGCAGTCTGAGAACGAAGTGCCCTGTTAGGAACATATGGAACAATCAGATCTCTGATGTATGATGGACCTAGATCATTAAGGGCTTTATATGTGAGGAGGAGAATTTTAAATTCTATTCTAAAATTAACAGGGAGCCAATGAAGGGAAGCTAAAATAGGAGAAATATGATCTCTCTTTTTAATTTTCATCAGAACTCTTGCTGCAGCATTTTGAATCAGCTGATGGTTTTTAACTGCATTTTGTGGACATCCTGATAGTAAAGAATTACAATAGTCCAGCCTTGAAGTATCAAATGCATGGACTCGTTTTTCAGCGTCACTCCTGGACAGGATATTTCTAATTTTGGCAATGTTCCAGAGGTGAAAGAAGGAAATCCTAGAAACCTGTTTAATATGGGATTTAAATGACATGTCCTGGTCAAAAATAACTCCAAGGTTTTTTACTTTATTACCGGAGGTCAATTTAATGCCATCCAGGTTAAGTGATTGACTAAGCAGTTTCTTTTTTAAAGACTCCGGTCCAAAGACGACAGTTTCTGTCTTGTCTGAATTTAGAAGCAAAAAATTTAAAGTCATCCAAGTTTTTATATCTTCAAGACATGCTTGTAGTCTATCTAACTGGTTGGGTTCATCAGGATTTATGGATAAGTAAAGCTGAGTATCATCAGCGTAACAGTGAAAATTTATCCTATGCTGCCTGATAATTTGACCTATTGGAAGCATATATATAGTAAAGAGAATTGGCCCAAGTACTGAACCCTGTGGTACTCCACAATTAACCCTGGAGTTCAAAGATGATTTATCGTTTACATGAACAAACTGGAATCTGTCAGACAAATAAGATTTAAACCAGCCTAGCGCTGTTCCCCTGATCCCTGCAGCATATTCCAGCCTTTCTAAGAGAATATTATGATTGACTGTATCAAATGCAGCACTGAGATCTAACAGGACCAGTACAGACACAAGTCCATTATCTGAGGCCATAAGAATATCATTAGTGACTTTCAGCAGAGCTGTTTCAGTGCTATGATGAGCTCTGAAGCCTGACTGAAACTCTTCAAACAGGTCATTGCTGTATAAATGTTCACACATTTGATTAGCAACAATTTTCTCAAGAATTTTAGATAAGAATGGAAGATTGGATATAGGTCTGTAATTTTTCAAGTCATCTCGATCAAGCGAAGGTTTCTTAAGTAAAGGTTTAATTACAGCTACCTTAAAAGCTTGTGGTTCTGATCCATTTACTAAAGATAGATTAATCATATCTAAAATGGGGCTGGTAATCAGAGGGAACACTTCCTTAAATAATTTGGTTGGGATTGGGTCTAACATACAAGTTGAAGGTTTAGATGAAATGGTGGCAGGTGAAGTTTTAACTTTTTCATCTGAAGTTTAGGAAGCAAGTATATTCGTTTTGTTTGTTTCCTGGATGGCTCTATCTGACGGTGGAGGGGAGGAGAGAAGAGGTAAGCTGGACCAGCGCAGGTCCAACTCTCTGCTCTGCACGCAGCCCTTCTCCGTTGAGGGACACACGAGGCGGGACACGGATGTGTGCTGGCGAAGGGGGGGGGGGGGATTTTATAATGTGGGGCGCTGGTATTATAGGCCTTTAAATTCAGAAATTTGACCTTGGGCCCTACATTATACACTGTTAAAAAAAAAAAAAAAGATTTCAGGAGGGTACTTTTTTCTCCAAAGGATAAAAGGGCAGATGCTCTAGCACCACCTAGCGTCTATCTGTGCACGTCCCTGCTCCAAGTCTTTAGTCTGTGCCTCCTGCACTGAGGAACTGGTGTCATAATTCGCATGTTGGTCTTGCAAAGCACCCCCACTTTATGACATGAAGTGCTTTTTCCACCGCCCAACAATTTCCCCAGTCCAGATTAGCAGAACCAGTTCAGCAACCCAAAAGCAACCTGGGATGGAATCTGTTTCAACTATCTAAGTCATTGAAAAGTTTTCAAGGATTCCTTTGAGACCAACTACCAGTCCTTCTCCAAAGCATCTCTGAATCCCTCTCTACATGTTTGTCTAGTTTTTTCTGCATCTAGTTTTATGTAATTTACTTTTTTATTTAATTTATTAAACATTCATGTCAAAACCCATGAACTGCAGTACAGTCAACTGATGTAATTACCAAAAAACATGGCATGTAGGGCCAGTGTGGAGTCACCATAATCAAAGGTGGTCACTGGAGACCCCAAGCATCTACAGAGTGGTCAGGACCACAGAGAAATCCAACATCACAGCAAAGGAACCGCATCTATCCATAACAAATCAGGATAGCTAACTCCTCCAAAAGAAACCCTAACTATGTTTATTACAGAAGACTGGAAATAAGATGGATGCAAAATGTTTGCTGACACATATTAATCAACTACTAATGGCAGTTTTCTCACTCAGGAACAAAAGACCATCATAACACAACATTTCTCTTGATTTTATTTAATCATAGAAATCTGGTTTCATCTCAGATATAAAGGAGAAATGTTAACTTACATAATGCCTTATTCACATTTTCATTTCTGATTGAGAGCTGAATCAAATTGTCTTTTTTTTTTGTTTCTTTCTGGATAACAAAAAAATTGACTAAAATAAGACCACTTCCAAGAACTAAAACTATGGGTGTGGAGCCATGGCCATGATATTGATACCATGCAGCTCCTGAACCACCCCTGGATCACCACACAGCGTTGGGTGAAGATGCAGATGTCCCCAGACTCATAAGTAATCAGCTTTAAGATGTCGAGGTTTGGTTGACGTGTGAAACATTTGCCTTGGTATTTACAGTCCCCCAGCTATGTAAAATGCAAAAAACACCATGTCGCTCCAATAAAAAGGGTCTCATCTGGAGAGGGATCAAACTGCTCCTTTCCTTATAAAAGGAACAGGAAGTCAATGGCATCAGGACAATTCAAATGCAGTTTCACCAGCATGACGTCCTACTCAGCTTTCTTGGCCTTCCTCTTGCGAGCACCTTCGCTCAGCTCCTCCTTGGTTTTGACAGGTGAAGGAGGAGCAGCACCAGCAGGAGGATGATGGTTGTCCTCCTCGCCGCCACCCAGGGGAGAGCCGAACAGCAAATGGCAAGTCCAGGACTCAATGAGGCTGAAGGGGGAACCATGAGAGTGCCGGGCTGTCATCACCACCTGAAAGGACAATAACATCAACAATAAGTTTTAATTGAAGAGGCTCCATATCTTTAATGTTCACCAGTACAATAAACATAAGCTGCAATCCTTCATGATTTATTTCCTTCCTGATTATTCTGGCGCTGTTCAGTGCTGACAGCATGCATAGCTTCAGTCATTGGATTTTAATGTTCCTTGTACTGCATGAGAGAATAAAAGTGAAGTAGTCTGTTTCTTCTTTTGGTGGTACCTAATGCGTCAGATAAAGAGCCTTACATTCTGACTCAGTTTAACCAAAAGGTGCACTGATGAGAAAAAAAATACCACTGTGATTATTGGTCCATCAGGAAAGTAACTACAGTTGAAACAGATATTTGATAGAAACGTATTTCTATTTGCTAATTGTCAAAATAAGGACAGAGAGAATATTTAAAGATTTTATTTTTCCTTTTTTAAAGATTTCTTTGGTATTTAGTAGAAATGTTTTAAACTGCCTGACTTGAAATGTTTTAGTAATCCTTGAACCAGTTTCTTACAGTAGTTTTCGTGAATTTTGGCCCATTCCTCCTGTCAGAACTGCTGCTGTGGAGTCAGGCTCGGGGGCCATCTTGCTCAAAAACACCTTTTGCAGCTCTGCACACAAATTTTCTCTGAGACTGAGATTATAGGTTTGTAATGGGAAATCCAAAACACTGACCGTGTTCTCCACCTCGATACTAAGTTGGTGGTATGCTTAGTGTCATTGTCATTTGGAAGACCCTTCTGCACCCGGGCTTTAACTTCCAGGCTAACGTGCTTCAGTGTTCCTGCATAACATCCTTCCCTCATGCTGCCGTCTATTTTGTGAAGTGGAGCAGTCCATCCTGCAGTGAAACACCCCCACAACATGATGCAGCCACCTCTGTACTTCACAGTTGATTAGCTGAGAGCTCACCTTACTCTGTGACACAGAACCCGTTTCAAGTATGATGGCAGAATATTCCTATCATATGATGAAAGGCGGCACCTTCAGGCATCTAGAAATTGTAGCCAACGATGAACCAGAGTCTCTTTCTAATATCTTGCCGGATTTCTTTTGATTTTCTCATAATGCTACCAAAGAAAGTGGTGTGTTTGAGGACTGCCTTATAACACATCTACGAGTGTGCCTCTAATTAACTCCAGTGTTGTGAATGAATTAATCAGAATCTTACGAATCCATGAAGTCATTATCCAAGCTTCCCTCAACCGTGCAACTTAGAATTTGAAGAAAACATTTAAAAATGTCTAAAAACATGATCTCTCTCACTATCAGGTTATTTAACAAAAACACATTATGATAACCCTAACTGCCCTAAAAAGGAAAACTTTAGTCTCACTTCATATAAGGAAGTGAAAAAACATGGTTATGTGTCTTTTTAAGCATTATATCTGGTTTCAATTGTAAATGACTAATTGCTTTGCCCAAATAAAATGTTAAGAGTTGGATGCATGGACTGGTGGGGTACAAATGAATCGCTCATTGGGATTAATAAAGATGCCTGAATGTGAATCTGAAATGTTTATCTGCAGAAGTTTGTCTCTGATTGGAAATAACCCAGACATCTCCCAAAGACTAAAATAATTAGGGGAATGTTTTTTAGTAATATATTTATTTCTTTTTATCTATATTTTAACAAAAAATAGCACATTGGAATTTTTTATACCCTCTTAAATAAACAATCAAAAATTCTATATTGGCATTAGAGCAATCGGACCTTCCTGATACCTGCTGACAAGCTTTTAAATGTTTTTCAACATTTCTCACTGAGCTCCAAGTCTTTGAATGTCTCCTTGCCATTACACTAATCTTTAGCTCCTTCCACAGATTATCAATCAGATTTAAGTCGGGACTCTAGCTGGGCCATTAATCTAAATCTGCAGGGCTATGAATGATTTGGGGCTTAACTGTATGTCAATTAATCATCTGGTTCACGTTTAAGGTTTCACCTTGGTTGTGGCCATGAAGAGGGTGAAGACCAGGATGAGGGTGCTCTTGGACACTGGCAGCCAGTGGGCCTCCTGCAGGGTGAACAGAATCGCTCCGTACAAGCTGGCTTTAGTCGGGCTGCCGAGAACAACGACAAGCTGTTTATTTCTACTACCTTGATCTGTGACTGAAACTATGATGCATCTTAACAGGAAACATTTCCTCAAACTACTACAATTCAGAGGAAATTTGGTATCAAAATAAAAAAAAAAGAAAATACTATTTATCTTAAATGCAATTTCTTTCTATGTAAACACCTTCAAGTACTTATCATATGAGTGAAAATGATTTTTATATATTGTTTAAATCAGGTTTTGCTGAGACAGTAATAAAGGTTTTCCTACTCTCACTTACAATGACATGTTGAGGACCTCATTAGTCTCGGGCCTCCACACACCGCGCAGCAGCTGCTCAAAATTGGAAATAAGAGCCACTCCAGATCCTGAGAGAATAAAATTAGCATGGAAAAAATGAGACAAGAGAGACAAGAGAAAAGCCTGTTTTGTCTCAAAGCTCTTATTTTAGTCCTTGCAGGGCCTCTTTATATCAGCCAGGACAGCAGAGGATAAAAAAAAACCTTAATGCGCCTTTTTGCTGACCTTACCGTTTCAAGAAACAAGGAAAAACAGGAGAAAATGGGGTTGACATTCATGCTTTACTTCACTGGATCAAAAAACTGAGAATCATTTTCTTCCTGACCGACAAGAATGATGGTTTTTCTTCTTTAAACAGAACCAGCGCAAATAAATAAAGGGGTCACAGACAATAACTCAACAAATCATCCTATGTTGTACTTCAAGAAAGCACAATGATAAACTTTTGACCTCAGGGTAACTTCTTTAAACAATAGCGTCAAGACTAGATGTGTTGCAAAACGATGTCTCTGCCTGAATGGGAACAGATTCCTAACAAGGAAATTTACAGAAGCAGCTAAAGGGCAGAAGGGGACGGGTAACTGTGTCTGCATGCAGTTATAATTATAGATTAATTACACAGGCCAAAGTTTTCAAGTGTTTCTGCTAATTATGAAGATTTTCTGCTTACAGCCAATGAAAACATGAAATGTAAGATCAGAATATTACATCAAACCAATAAATAACATTTTAATACAGAGATGTGCACCTAATGAAAGCATGTTTAATACCTGCTTAAAGGTTATTTTCAAAGGGTTCTTTTAATCTGACAACAAGTCTCATCAGAACACATATTTTAATTTATTGAATATATTTAGTCAGTCAGTCAGTCATTTTCTACTGCTTATTCCATAGTGGGTCACGGGGAAGCTGGTGCCTATCTCCAAACTTTACCCATAAAAAATGTGTAAATGATTGTAAATCAGTTCATTTTTAGACTTCAGTTCAGAATATTGAAAATATGAACTATCAGGTAATTTCGTTTTAATATTTAGAGGCTGAACTTTAAGCTAATAAAAGAATGACCTTGTTTAACAGCGGCCATTAGCGGTCAGAGAAATTATTAAAGGTTTTTAATGTTATGATGCTAATGTCACAAAGTAGTCCTCACTCCATAAACAGTAAATTACATTTTTATTTCCTTTACAAAGCAAACATAACTGAGAGATAATAAACAGATTTTTTTTTTTAGCAGTTCAACTTTTAGACACTGACAGGCACAGCAAACACCAACCTTTGACGTATCCAACGATCACCATGGTGAAGTAGCCATGGTGGTAGGCGTGGTGGGCGTGGTGGACGCCTGCGGCGATCTTACGAGTGCGGACGACCTCCTTAAGAGCGACCAACACCAGCTTGACAGGCAGGAAGGCCACACACTTGTAGAAGAGGTTCAGGGGGCAGTAGAAGATGAGGTACCTATTAGGGTTTGACACACAGGTATGATAATGGTCACAAAGGAGTTGGGAACATCTGGTAGGTTCCTGTCAAAAATAGGCATTTTCCAGCACCTTGAATCATTTTTGGTTACTTTATTTGACTTTTATTAATACAGGAGACCTGTTCCAACACTATGTAAAATCCTAAAAGTTACATACAAAGCCACGATTACAGCTACAGAGCACTGTTCACTAAAACCAGCCGCCACAGAGACAGTTTCTTCCCCCAGGCTGTTTCTCTGATGAACATTCAATAGAGTACAAAACAACAGCATACAGATGTCGCAAATGCACCTTTTTTATTAGATATGTGTATATTGTAAATTGTAAATTGTAAATTGTAAATTTGTATATTCTGTAATGCAAAAACAGAACAAAAGAGCAAAGTGTACCGGAGGCAAATTCCTTGTTTGTATGTACAAACTTGGCAATAAAGCTGATTCTGATTCTGATGATTAAGGAGAAAAACATGATAAAGAACAAAAGCAATAGCCTACTGTCATTTTCTCAATATTTATGACCTGCATATAAATATATAATTTGCCCCAATAATGTCAAACTTTTATATAAAAGTCTTACAGTTGTAAAAGTTTACTAATCAATCTTCTTTGTTGTGTCTAAAACACTATCTCAAAATTGTGGCCACTGTGTAAAACATCATGATGATAAATACATCTCTGAGATGGACGGGTTTCACTCCAGCTATCTTCTCACCAGACAGCTGAGGCCAGCAGGATGTGGCTGTTGTACTGGAAATAGTCAACAGGGCTGCTCCCGAGCATGATGTCAGCCAGGATGTAGCTACCGAAGCAGTAGAGCATAGCGCAGAGCCAGGAGGCCACGGGACTCCTGCGAGACACCTCCACCGAGCCTGCAACACCGGTGGAAAGACGGCATTAAAATGGACACTTCAGAACATGTGGATGACAGGGACCATCAGGAGGCTTAAGAACTAAATGAGGTTTTTATTCCAACTCCAGAAAACTAGAGAGACTCACAGAAAAAAAAAATTTAAACAGGGGTTTAAATAACTCATTTCATTCATTTTGATAAAAAAGTGGATGTATGGAAATAAAATGCAGGTAAATAAAAAGGTTTTACTCTGGTGTCTCCTAGTGGTAAAATAAAAACACGACATGTCCAAGGCCCACACCAAAATAGTTTAATCTTTATGTAATATATATATATATATATAATTCTGAAACATGTTTGTTTATTTACAAGATGTCTATGAGCCTACTGTTGCTGTCCTGTTAAAAAAATAGACAATTAGTAACTTTATTAGTAATTAGTTGCAGTTTCTGAAGGTTTTAGACTTCAACAATAAAAACAGCAGGTGTTCATAAATGTCTTTATTTGAGACTGTATAAGGAAGTTTACATTTACGAAATTCTTGCCAACTTCCAATGACCACACGGTTACTAACAACCCTATAGATGCATTATTATCAGTGGTTCCCGAGTGTCCCTGTGAGCTGTATCTTTGTCTACACCCAGTCTTGTGTTTCAGGTCACGCCCTGATAATACAATTTATAATCCCAGACTGAAATATCTTTCAACTGAACCTGACAAATAACCAGAGTAAAACACAGAATTAAAACTACAAACTCAGAGAGGATATATAGATTGAATACAATCTAGAATAAATACATGTTTATGATTGGCTGGCAATGATCCATTAAAATCCTCCATAAATGACCTGCTCTGAATCCACCTAGGAGCTATGAAGGTAAAGGTGTTTACACGTCATGCTGCTCTACTTTTACACGTCACTGTTTAAACAAAGAGCAGGTAGAGTATTTCAGAGGTGAACTTACACAGTGACTCCCTTCAGTGTCACTGAATTACAGCCATGTTTCAGTTAGCACCAAGTTTAGTGTGTGACTGTAAGCTTTTAGTTGAAAGTTTGTGCAATGAATGTGCAGATGAAAAGAGTCTGCAGCAATCGTGCATAATCACAGATTTCTATCTTTTCTTCATTTCTTAACTGTTAACTCGTATTCTTGTCCTGTTTCTTTTGTTTCACAACTTGTTCTGTGCCTCCCTTGGACTCACTCTCTCACTGTCCCAGTTTGAGCTCACTTTCGTTCACTTGTCATATTCCAGCCATTTTACCCACATTTGTTTTTATTGTAGTGATGCTGTGGCAGCACCAGTTGGATGGACACTGCTCCATAATAAAGCACCAGGATAACAGATAGAGCTTCTAGCAGCAGCTCTGTTAAATCTAGGTACCCTATAGGAGCGGACCTCCAGCGTTACGCTGATGTTGGAAGAACACCGTCTTAATCTAACTGCTCAGGTCAAGTTTAACTGGTGTACACGCGGCTCTACTGGAAGCACATTGATGGTTCTGAATTCATTTTCCTAAATACAGGTCCTTCTCAAAATATTAGCATATTGTGATAAAGTTCATTATTTTCTATAATGTCATGAAGAAAATTTAACATTCATATATTTTAGATTCATTGTACACTAACTGAAATATTTCAGGTCTTTTATTGTCTTAATACGGATGATTTTGGCATACAGCTCATGAAAACCCAAAATTCCTATCTCACAAAATTAGCATATTTCATCCGACCAATAAAAGAAAAGTGTTTTTAATACAAAAAACGTCAACCTTCAAATAATCATGTACAGTTATGCACTCAATACTTGGTCGGGAATCCTTTGGCAGAAATGACTGCTTCAATGCGGCGTGGCATGGAGGCAATCAGCCTGTGGCACTGCTGAGGTCTTATGGAGGCCCAGGATGCTTCGATAGCGGCCTTTAGCTCATCCAGAGTGTTGGGTCTTGAGTCTCTCAACGTTCTCTTCACAATATCCCACAGATTCTCTATGTGGTTCAGGTCAGGAGAGTTGGCAGGCCAATTGACCACAGTGATACCATGGTCAGTAAACCATTTACCAGTGGTTTTGGCACTGTGAGCAGGTGCCAGGTCGTGCTGAAAAATGAAATCTTCATCTCCATAAAGCTTTTCAGCAGATGGAAGCATAAAGTGCTCCAACATCTCCTGATAGCTAGCATTGACCCTGCCCTTGATAAAACACAGTGGACCAACACCAGCAGCTGACACGGCACCCCAGACCATCACTGACTGTGGGTACTTGACACTGGACTTCTGGCATTTTGGCATTTCCTTCTCCCCAGTCTTCCTCCAGACTCTGGCACCTTGATTTCTGAATGACATGCAGAATTTGCTTTCATCCGAAAAAAGTACTTTGGACCACTGAGCAACAGTCCAGTGCTGCTTCTCTGTAGCCCAGGTCAGGCGCTTCTGCCGCTGTTTCTGGTTCAAAAGTGGCTTGACCTGGGGAATGTGGCACCTGTAGCCCATTTCCTGCACACACCTGTGCACGGTGGCTCTGGATGTTTCTACTCCAGACTCAGTCCACTGCTTCCGCAGGTCCCCCAAGGTCTGGAATCGGCCCTTCTCCACAATCTTCCTCAGGGTCCGGTCACCTCTTCTCGTTGTGCACCGTTTTCTGCCACACTTTTTCCTTCCCACAGACTTCCCACTGAGGTGCCTTGATACAGCACTCTGGGAACAGCCTATTCATTCAGAAATGTCTTTCTGTGTCTTACCCTCTTGCTTGAGGGTGTCAATAGTGGCCTTCTGGACAGCAGTCAGGTCGGCAGTCTTACCCATGATTGGGGTTTTGAGTGATGAACCAGGCTGGGAGTTTTAAAGGCCTCAGGAATCTTTTGCAGGTGTTTAGAGTTAACTCGTTGATTCAGATGATTAGGTTCATAGCTCGTTTAGAGACCCTTTTAATGATATGCTAATTTTGTGAGATAGGAATTTTGGGTTTTCATGAGCTGTATGCCAAAATCATCCGTATTAAGACAATAAAAGACCTGAAATATTTCAGTTAGTGTGCAATGAATCTAAAATATATGAATGTTAAATTTTCATCATTACATTATGGAAAATAATGAACTTTATCACAATATGCTAATTTTTTGAGAAGGACCTGTATGAGCCCCGGGCGGAACATTTAAAAGGTAACAGATAATGTTATTCTGGAGAAACTAAGGCTGATGTTTTGAACTGGCAGAAAAACCAGTAAACTAGGCTGAACAGGCATAGTGGAAACAACGCTGCATCAGAGGACGGGGAATCAGGGTCTCCTCTTTGGATTTTATAGATGTTGTGGTTTTGTCGTCTTCAAGTCATGATGACGATGTCCACCGAGGTGGTTCTGGTGTGCAATCATGATGCCTCCCTATAGAGATTTTCCAGGCATGTCGAACTGAAAAGAGAGCCTGGAACGGATAAAGAACGCACGGTACTTTATAGGCCTTGAGTCCTCCATAGTAAGCTGGAGAATATTGCTGGAGAGAGGGATTTCTGGGTTTCCAAACTGGACCTGCTACCTCTGCACCTTGATCTGGAACAGACGGATGGATGGATGTCCACCTAGTCCTAGTCCTTAGCCTGTTTATGAGCAATCAAATCACGCTTTCATTTAAATCTGTGTGAACACAAACCTCTCGGAGGAACCACAAAGAATGACTTTACAGATAACAATTATAGACTTGTTGGTGCTCCAACATTAAAACTGAGCTGCAGGAGCAAATCTCCAGCAACAGGTGGGAGGGGGAGTCCTGGCTCTACTGGTGCTCAACGTAAAAGCAATCTGATCTTTGAAAATGTTGCTCTGCCTATAAATACATTCAGCTGTACTCCTCCTCCCTTGCAACTGTCGGGCCTGACCTCTGACCCCACACTTGTCTATCTTCACTTTCTTCAGCCTGAAAAAGTCATTCATGGTCTCCCGCAGCAAGGACTCCTCCTCTCTGCTGGTGGAGAATATGAGGTGATCTCACACATGCTGGCATAGCAGCAAAAGGCATTTGACTGTCAAATGATTGCTCTGAAAATAAGCTCAGGTTTCAGATAGAAAGACATGCTGCAGACGATGTTAACTCTGTCTCTTTATATAACTACAACAGTTGTGTAAAACCTGGAAACCACCACTTACAACTGCTTTTTGACATGTTGACAGCCTTTCTTTCCCTATAACTTGATAGAATCAAAATGGGAAAACCTGCTTCTCCCATTACCAGCAAAACACCACGTCACATAACTAACAGGGGCGGGTATGTTGCACTTATAGATGTAACATAGCATTAGCACTTAGCATAAACTACAGAATATCACCACAAGAAGCAATTACTCATACTGCTGCAAAAACATCTAATTACCACATTTATGTTAGTGCAATCTATATGATTTATTGTTATTTTTATATTGAGACATTAGCACACATTTAGAATAAATACCCACAAAACAGTCAAAATGTAGGACAATTTTAATTAAACCCTCTAATTATGCACGTGTTTTTCTGCTCCTTATGGCATAACACTGTAAGTATAAACAAACTGATATTAGCTGGTTAATTACTCAGGCTAAGAGATTCTGCATGTAGCTAGGAAACTTCCAAAACAGTTACTTTAATAAGTAAACCATGACTGTCTGTGCTTTACACCCCAGGAAATACTTCCAAACAGCCAAATTAAGCAAGAGGAACAGTACAGAAGTCCTTTTCAGCCAGCTGACCGGCACAGTGAAGCAACGTGTGGGGGAGGGAGGAGAAAACTCAGGTCACACCAGCCTCAATAAATCAGGTTCAAGCTTCAATAAACCTTGATACAAGCTTAACTGAAACTCATGTAAAAGCCATGGAGGGGTTCTAAAAAGGTTATTCATTAATTCCTTTCTAACTTAAAACAAAGCAACATTAACTTTTTAAACCTGTATTAAAGCAAGAACAACAATATAACAGAAACAGAGAATATTCTGCAACTTTCACTGAATATTTGGTCAAAAAACGAGTTCCCAAAATTCAAATGGATAAAATTTCTGTGCTCTCCCTGAAACCTGAAAGAAAACCTGTGCAGTAAAGGCTAAAAGATTATATTTACGCTCCATCATGCTAATATGTTCAAACTGTGCAAGCTGCTTTGAACAGATGTGAGAGACAACCTCTCTGCCTCTCTTTATGTGCCTGACCTGTCCCAATGAACCAAAGCAAGGCAGACAAGGCCTTTTAAGATCTTTTGACTTCATGGTGAGGAAGATCTGTTTTTAGATTAGAGGCATTTTTTATGTTTTAGGCTCGGTGCAAATAACAGACCTCACTGAGGCCTGAAAAAGTGCAACACATGAGCTTCAGAGGCACCCTGACTCTGTCTATTTCAGGCTCTTCTATTTATTGCTGGCATGCACAGACCTTCTCTTATCTCAGGTTTCATCCTTCTGCCAGCTCTCTTGCTCAAATAAGTGAAATCCTGAAGAAAACCAACCCAAATCCGAGAGGTTTAGCTTACTCTAAAAGAGTTCAGGCTGCAGCATGAACACACACAGTCTCCTAAAAAGAAGACAGGCTGTAGAGTCACTGATGCAGTTTATATAACAGGTCATGCTTTATAAGGAAAGATTACGATTCACCTCCAGGACTATTCCGCCAAAATAAAGACTGGTTGAAGGCTACTACTGCACTAAAATATCTGGGTGCCTTCATTGAAGTTACTCTAAAATGCAGCAACGTTTTTTTGTTTAGACACATTTCAAAATTGTGAAACACTCACCTGGCTCATATTTGAGGTAGAGGATGGAAACGATATAATAGGCGAGATCAAACACTGGAAACATTCCCATTTTGGAAAAAGCCTGGGCAAGATCGCCCAAATTAAGAACTGCCAGCACGTTTTCCATGTTGCCTCTCTGATGAGCAGAATACCTCTTTCAGTCCCTTTTTTACTTCTATTTTTGCTCCAACTGCGCAGTCTGGACGAGAAGCCCCCCTCTCAGCCCAGAGTCCTCCGGTCTCGAAAGTGAACGCCTGCAACTCTCAAGCGCTCCTATTAATACCACCCATATCCACAGTCTCTCAGCTGCATCCTCATCCTCCTCTGCGCTCCATCCCAGCTGCTCCACTTTTCAGGTGACAGGAGGTTTCAGGAAAACAACCACAGCCTTGTCCTCCTGTCTGGATCCTAATCAGTGGCGAACTGGGCCACACGAAGCTGTTTGAGGATTAACGTCGCAGCGGATCATAACAAAACCCGAGACACTTGTCCGAGCTTAACGTCCACAAAGGTTTATTCACCGGGTCAAAACATAACAAAAAACGTCCTAAATCCGGATGGGATGATCGTCCATCGAGACCGTCTCACAGCCAGATGATCAGATCTAAATGAATCCCAGCCGTTGGTGTTTATACCATAGATGAGGATGGAGTGGATGGTACAGAAAAATTAAACTGCTATAAAATTCATTCAACCGATTAAATGTTATTTTTAAGGAATTCGTTTTATTCGTGTATCTTTTTTGAGGCTAATGAAAAAAAGCAGTAATACTTAATCGCCACTAGATGGCGACAAAACACATCCTTTATTTATTTATATTATTTATATAATATTTTTTTTATTTGAATGTGTCAATACTATATTAAATACATTAAATCATATATTAAATACATTAAATAATTAAAATGTGAAAATGTTTCAGTGAAATTTGCATTAATTGTGTTAAAATCATATATAACTATAGAAGGATTCATTTTATTAACGCTTTTTCTCAGTTCTGTTATATCGAGTGACAAAAGTGTCATAATTTCTTACATCAATAAGTTGTTTGTTTGACGTTGTTTGCTTTTGGTTTCAATTCAATTCAATTCAAAAATACTTTATTAATCCCAATGGGAAATGAAATGTTGTTATAGCTCATATTATGAAGGTTTCTTCAAAGAGCCGTTGTAGATGCTGATGGCTGTAGGCAGGAAGGATCTCCTGTAGCGCTCCGTCTTACAGCAGATCTGAAGACGGAATTTAATTCCTTGAGCTAAATTAATCTGTACACCGGTGATAGCTAACACTCTGAACAGACTGATTATCCAAATCAGATCAGTGGAGATATCCTTCTCGTTTTCTGGCACTGAATGCATTTAGCGTAAAACGCCAGCTGTGCCTTACAGTCTAAACTCAGGAGAAAACTTATCACAAAACCCTTCGAAAACGTTCTGAATTCTTATTGGCTACGGTTCTGCGTACGTCAAGAGACCCGGAAGTAAGGTGTTTTGTGATGTGAAGAAAATGCTGGGGGATCTGTTAATATTCGGGTAAATTATAAACGTGTTTACCATTGTTTGTAGCAAACCAGTTCTTACTGACTGGTTTGCTTTTAGTATGTTGCTGTTTTAGCTGGGAAACATCGATGAATCTTGTAAAACGTCACTGCCACCTCAGCAGCTAACGACAGCGTTAGCTTCCCGGTGAACAACAACATTTCCTCAGAGTGAACATTGCTGATTTTCTCTGTTCTCTTCAGGACGCTGCTGGTGAATGCAGGGGCTGTGCTGAATTTCAAGCTGTGAGTACAGGCGCCTCTTTAACCGTTAAAGCTAAGTTAACACCCCGATCAGATTGAGACTAGCAGCTGATGGTTTGTTTGGTTGTTCTTAGAAAGAGGAAGGAGTCGCATGGCTTTGGAGATGAGTCCGGAGCGTCGACCACAGGTCTGTAGGAGAAAGTAAAGACTGTTTGTTTGGCAACATAAGCAGTGGTGGAAAGTCAGTTACTGTGAAGATGATAAAGTACACAACAGTGCATCTGAATCAGAATGCCATTGAAAAGTTGGTGTATTTAGTATTTATTTCATAAAGCAAAACATATGTTGAGGTTTACATCTAATAAAGACCCAAAGTTCAGTTTTTTTCTGAAATTCAGAATTTTACATAAGACTATTAACTACTTGGTTGGGGCTCCTTTTGCATGAATTACTGAATCATTGCAGTGTAGCATGGAGGCAATCAGCCTGTGGCTCTGCTGAGGTGTTGTAGAGCCACAGGTTGCTTCAGATTGTTGGATCTGGTGTCTCACATCTTCCTCTTGACTGAACCCCATAGATTCTCTCTGGTTTAGGTTCAGTAAGTTTGCTGCCCAAGGAAAGTGATCCCTTTGCAGTTAATTCAGGTATTGGTAGTTTTGGCCTGCTGTACTCATCCTTATAAAGATCATCAACAGACAGAACCATGAAGTGCCCCAAAGTTCCCTAGAAGACAGCTGTCTTGGACTTTGGACTTGATAAAACACTCAGTGGAACAACAACAGCAGCAGATGACATGTTTCCCCAGATCACCACTGACAGCTGAAACATCACGCTGGACATCAAGCAACTTGGATTCTCTGTCTCTCTACTCTATACAGAAACGGCTTTAATGCCAAGCTCGTACAGGCAAACAAGGGAATTTGACTCCAGTACACTTTGCTCTCAGTACTCTAAGATCTTTAATATCCAAATTGAATGCAACATTCATCTGAAATGAGGACGTAGCTCCACTGAGCAACAGTTCATTCCTCTTTCTCTTTATTTTAGGTTGGGCAGTCCTTATTTTGATGGGACAGAATAAGCACAGTGTAGGATGTTAGACTTAGGGGTGGGGAAAAAAGACAACAAAAAGCATTTTAAATTCGACAGGCCCTTTGGTTTCAAATCTACCCCTGCACACGGCCAGAGCCGAACAAATACAAATAACAAAAATTAAAGTTACTCATTAAATTGGCTGTTACATTAAACAGTCCTGGTCAACAGTAGGGCTGCACCATTTAAAAAAAATCTTGCGATGGCGAAATCAGTTGTAATGTGTGCCTATTTGCTTTTTTCCTCTCTTCCTCAACTGTGCTTCTATCACTCTGTGACCTTTAACCTTTTGGGCTGTATGTGAGCATCTGTTGCCGTGACACTCTAACTGGCTACATCACATTCCCATGTAAAATGCAAGTTCATAACACTTGGAATACATTAGCCAACAGTTATCGGTCTCCAAACAGTCCTTTGCGATATGAATATTCACACACTGATATTGCGATGATGATATATTATGCAGCTCTATGGTTGGGATTCAAAACTGAGAATCCCAACCTATTTTTAATTTCTGAAGTTTGCAACAATCAGTTAGCTTGTTGTTACTGTTGCAGAATGACCTTTTTTATTCACTTAAAAAAAAAAAGAAAAGAATAAAAATAAAAAAATCATGGTTTACTGTAAATTTTTTAGTATTTCCCACCTCCTAAATACAATGGAGATTTCTAGCGATTACATTGAGATTATGTTTTGAAATCCTACATAGCTTTGATTGAAATGTGTAAATTGGATCAGGTCTAAAACTTCAACAAACCAGAGTGTTTACTTTAAAGGCTGCAAACATCTGAAAAAGGAACCGTGTTAGATGTTGGGCTATTTTTCTCCCAGTTTAGACTCCATATCTACTTTACTGTCAACATAAACTGATGTTTTTAGCCAAAAAACCTGAAAACTTTAACCACAACCACAGTTTAAACATAGGCTAAGATTTTACATACTCAACGTTTAAAGCAGCAGCTCAATAATTGCCTCATGGCGTGTCAGATTTATCAGGTGATTTAATGTAGTTTGAACGAGCTCCAGCATCTACCACGCTGCTGAACTAATCACACTAGTTCTGTAATTGTATATTAACGAGACATCAGCAAGAGGGATTAAACCAAAACCTTTGGGGTTTTCACTGGTGATGTTTGTTTACTTAAGAAGCTTTTTTTAGATTATTTAATCTGGATATTTCTACCCCTCCTGCCTCCTTATAGGTGACAACATCAGAGAGTTCCTCCTCAGCCTGCGATACTTCAGGATCTTCATCGCTCTCTGGAACGTCTTCATGATGTTTTGCATGATCCTGTGAGTAACCATCTGTTTGTCTGTTTCTGGATTTATTGGCTGATGGTTTGATGTCAGTAAATAAGTCCAGAGAAAATAAAATACTTCATTAGGTTGAAGGTTTTTTTCGATGACTTAGTTTTTGGTGTTGAATGGTACTCAGAAATGATGGTTTGATATAAACAGAAAAAGCTGAATCAAACATTTTTAGAGGAGAAACTGGCTAAAATAAACTAAATAACTAAATAACTTCTTTAAAAAACATTGGATTAGGCTTAAAACTAAAGGGTGTCTTCCTTGTTCTGAAAACATTATGAGATAAAAGCAGAGACCTGTTTGCTTGATTTATTTTTGGTCTAAAGTAAATTGATAATAATAAGAGGCAGTACTGTACAAGTTTAAAGTTAAACAGTTAACAGTGAGACATTGGATGGTTGTGTGTTTAATGAGTAGCTTTTATTTTTGTTATTTGTATTTGTTCGGCTCTGGCCGTGTGCTGGGATAGATTTTATATGTGTGTGTGTGTGTGTGTGTGTGTGTGTGTGTGTACGTACATACAGCATTTTAGTTTAGGTTTATGCAAACTAGCTAAATTAGACATATTTTCTTATAACACCAACCAATAAAACTGCAAAGTGTTTACAATATAATCCCTTGTATGTGTTGAAATGTCATCAACAGGCATTAATGGTATACACTCGCCACCTTAGATGTGTGGAGGTTTAGGCGACTTGGCAGGATTACAAGGTCTACAAGGGGTTAACAGTATTTCCTATCTGGCGCTCTTTGGCGTGTTTAACTCAAAACTCTGAATTCATCATCAACTAAATAAAAATGTAGTGAAAAGCATATTTAATTTCCTGCATAAGGATAGGTTTTTATTGTTCAATATAAACACATTAACTTGGACAGAACTATGAAACACCTTTTTGATTTCATATTTTTTTAAATAAATCCATGTTCAGGTCCAATGGTCTGAGTCTGTAATAAACACCTATAATAATGGACTGTTTTTAGGCTCATATAGAACAGTTTTTGTAAGCGAAAACGTTTGGGTCGGAACTTGGACCCAGCATGGACTTTTCTACAACTTTAACAAATGGCTCAGAATATTTCTGAGTAAATTTCTCTAACCAAACAAATATGTTTTTTTACAGACTCTTTGGATCATGATCAGGATGACTTACACATCCATGAGGACGGAAAACGTTCCGAACTTCTCCATGACCGGATACTTTTGCTCCTTTCACCATTTTAATTGCGGTAAAGTTTTATATTTAAACCCTCCCAGATTCCACTGTATTTCAGGCTGAATCAGATATCCTGAATCATTTTCCCTTAAAAGATGTTACATTTGATCTTTTTAGCTTCAGCCTTAACCTGCCATGTGTCGCCATTATGTTTGAAGCATTAGTTGTTTATCTCCCCTATGTTACTGTTTTATTTTTAAGGAGAATGTTCCTTGTGTACGGTTCTCACTTAAGATAGATTAGTTTGGATTTCATAAAAGGGACACATTCCTAGTTTTCTTCATCAGGTATTGTTTCAGATTTAAACATCTTCCTTTTAAAAGCATTACCTGTGACTTGTAAGAAAAAAAGGCTGTATATACACTATATTGTAAAGGTCCTCATACCTATTAAAAATAATTATTCCTACTGTTTTCGGATGCTGCTCGACTCTTTAAATGTATGTAAAAATAAAACATGTACCAGCAAATTAAAGCATTCGATTTTCAGATATTACCGTGTTTATCAGGGCAAAGGGATTTTGTTTTGTGTTATTTGTAGGTGGAAACATATTTAGGAATATTTCTCCAAGTCCATTGATTGTATTCCCTTTGTTTTGTCTGCCAAGACACTGTCTTCTGCATAGATAATATCCATAACTTTTGCTAAACAATATGCACAGCAGTCAGCGGTGTATTTACTAGTGTTGCAAAGTATTTACTAGTGCTGCAAAGCATGTGAAGTTTGACCCTTTTGGCTTTCCATGTGCCAGTCCTTCCCCTCTTTTTCACACAGAGATAAATACACATAAATTCATACTGTTCTTAACAATTAAACACATCTTTTGAGATTATAAGACAACTTTTTAGAAAAGTAGTTTCCTACTATGAACTTTATCACGCTCGAGGTTTCTTGTCCAATTTTGACCTCAGCATAAATGTATGACTATCTGCAAGCCTTCTTACATCTGAGGAAGAAATATGTGCCGAAGTAGAAATGACTTTAAACCATAAAATGGCTACATAAAAACGTTCAATACTTTTTACAAAGACATAAGATATTAATATTTTTTCAGGTTCTTATTTAATATCTAATCGATCTTTGAGACGGATAACATTTTCCCATCACCAGAACCACAACATGTTCCTTGTGAATGCAGCCCTGAACTCATGGTAAGAGACAGAAATCTAATTCCTCCTGGACAGACCTTGGACCGCATTGCATATTAAATGTTTCCAGCTCAGCCCACCCCAATGTTCATCTGGATCACTGTTGTTCATATTCCAGATAGGCTCCTCCAGGCTCACTTTTCTAACTGTGTACCAAACAGGGCCGGGTAATAAATAATTGATCATCAATAACCAGGCTTTCCACGCCGCTGAAAAGTCTGAATTTTGCTTTTATCACTTTCCAGGTCCGGATAAGTATGAAAACTATTATGTATGTATATTTGCAGACTCTATTTTCCTTCTCCCATCGTTAAAGGACAAAAATCTAATAAAAACGTATTTGTTTATATATTTAAATGGCATAATTCAGGTATTTGCCACACCACAGTTCAGTTTTAACATTTGACTCATCAGTATTTCAGTTTTTCACCGACTTACTGAAAGCACACTACATAAATCAAAAAGGGTAATTTCACTACTTTCTTCACTATTTCACTGCATTTTTTATAAATAAAAACCTGAAAACAGGCACCATTGTTGACAAACTGCGCTTTAAAGGATCTCCATTTAGTGTAAGATACCCTAGTCCTCTTTTACAAGTCTTTACAAGTCCAAGACATAGATTTTGAAGTACTTTAGTCTAGATGGCAAACAAGCCCCAGAATGGTTATATACATCCAGTTTCAGCATTATGTTCTTTGTTGTTTCTAGAACTATCCATCCATACTGGGGGGCTGATGCCTATCTTCAGTGGTCCTTTGGGGAGATTTACTAAAAACCTCTAGAAAAATCTAGAAATCTGAGGCTAGAAAAGTATAAAATTTTGAAATGAAAAATTGTAAGAACCCTAAATTAAAAAACAGTTTTATCCTCTCTGATCCTCTCTAAACCAGCTGAGCTGCTCCCCCTAGTGGATAAATGTTTTAGGTCATCTTTGAAGCCATCTGACTTGTTTCTGGTGCTCTTCAAAAACCAGCTGCTTAGATGTTCCTGCTTTTAGAAACTTGGTTCAGTGAGCTAAACCCAGTAAGAAGTTGTGCACTGCACCTTCCATGTCCATTTTAAACACGTTTCAGAATCACTCCAGTTTTCCGATTCCTTTTTATCAGGAAATATTGTGCAAATATGCTGAAAGTGTGTTTTAGATCTAATTAATTTTCTTTACAGGTTGCATACCTGAAATAACTACTTGATGTTTAAGCTGTTCAATCTTTATATATATATATATATGTTTTTCTTTCAGTTTGTTTGTTTTCTTCGGTGTCATTGTCGCCACAGATTTGGGTCAAATATTCCCATGAAGCACCTCTGCTTTATTGTGCCTTGTCTAAAAAGCGTCCATCAGTAGTCTTCTATAACATTTTGTTATTTTTGTAAAATAAAAACACACAAAAACAGTAACACATTTATTTTAAATTATCTTTGATGCTGAGAAATACACAAAGCAACAGAAATAGTGTATTACGTTTCTATACAAGCAGTTTGACAAACAGTACAATAATAAATGTATAATTCTCGGTGTGTGTGTTTGTGTGTGTGTGTTTTGATATGTTGCCATTATCAAATATATTTAATGTCCTCTGATTGGAAACAGGTATCCATTTTAGTTTATCCTGTCTGGATGGTTTAGATATAAAACTGTAGTTGATTTTGCTGTAACTCATATCGGTTTGATAAAAAACTACAACTAGTTTGACTTGTTTACAACACAGCTCGTTTGTTTGAGGGACAGACTGAAAATCTGTCCTTTTCTGTTCAGCAAAGTTTTAAATAACAACCAAACTCGTACAAAACACAGCAGATTTTGGAAGCAGGTCAAGTATTTGTACCCAGATGGATCTCCGTTATCGCTTGACTACATTCTAGCTTGAAACACCTGAAGTTTTTAGTTTTTGTTCTGATAGTTTGCTCCCGCATGTTTAAGTGCAGGATTAGTTTGACATTTTTCTGTAATCCATGTTTGGATTGTCGTTGTCGTAAACATCTAGAAAGGAAAGGACAACAGAATGAATAAATAGACGGTAGATTTTAATTTGGGTATTAAAATTGAATAAAGAATCATCTGAAGCTATAAGAGACAAGCTAAGCTTACCATCAGGGTAGTCCACATCATCATAAATGTCTCCTTCCCTAAAGAGAAACAATCATTCACCAAACTGCAACATTGCTTGAGATCATATTGTTCAACAATCATTTATGTTTTTCAGTATGCCTCTTAATTAATTTACTGTAAATGACCAGTAATCTTTTTTATTCTAGAAATAGAAAATAATTATGAAAATAAACTTAACAAATACTGAATAATAATTATTATTAATAGTTGCTGAGTCTCATGAACTGGGGAAGATTTACTCACATTGGGAGAAGAAGAGATTTTGACACATATCCGTCTGTGAAACAAGATAAAGCACAAATCAATTTATCATACCAACAAATTCACCCCATATTACTATTAACAGTACTATTATTCTGCTAAATCCCCCCACGTTAATGAAAATGTGAAATACAGTAAGTTTGAACAGCTGTAAAATAGTTTTTCAAGTTATTAATTTTTGTCTCTGATGTTTATGAACGACAAACAGATACAGCAGAAGCCAGATAACCACACATACTGTCCCATCAGATAGGACTGCTAAAAATAATGATAATTGTTAAATGCCAGCATAGTCAGAAAGAGAATTGTTTTATGATTTGTTTTTCAGACAAATATCTTTAATTTCAGAACTTGTAATGCACTTGACTGCTCCTTCTAACAATTTCAGGGTGATATTGTGGCTTTGCAAGCCTCAAAACATTTGAGTTAATTGAAGGAACACCTGTGGATGTATTCTGAGGCAACACCTGAAACATGGTGCTGCTTCTCGTATGACAACAAACGGCTATGGATCTCCTCAAGTTTGGTTCATCCATGGGTACAAACTCAGAAGCCTGAAGGGTCTACATTCATCTTTTCAACCACCATAAAATGTAACCGTGTTCAGGGAGAAGACGGGTCAAATGTCCAAGAGATGACTAGAGTCAACGAGTCCTGTACCAGCATGGAATGAAAGGCCACTCACAGAGGAAGAAATCATTATTCAAAAAATAAAATCCAGATATCAGTTTGAGAATGAACTCAGGGCGGTGGTGTTTTTACCCACTTTTACAACCAGTCCATTGTAAGAAAATGTGGTCATGTGACTATACTGAATAACATCTACTTGCAAGAGGCCGCTTAATTATTTTTGGTTTGATGAGGGCTCAGTATTTATCTCCATGGTTAACAATACTTAACTTGAATGAAAGAGAAGCTGATCATCGTACTGAACCAGAACCTCACATGAGATAGAACATCTACGTTCTTCACATTAAACCTCCTTTATGCATATACCACTTCTCTGACAAACTGTAGCCTGCTTTCCAGACCAGAGGGAAAAAACAAATATGGGCAAACAGGCGAATCAAATGGTTTACGTACATTTTCCAAACCTGTTTCGACACAAACATTTCTTGCTGTTTGTTTCATCGATGATGTCCACGACTTCTCCCTGAGTCACTTGGAGGTCTTTTCCCCCTAGCTTCTTTATGACACAGTTGGGATCCACCATCATGCAGTGCAGCACCCTGAGAGGTCCGTCATACTGAGAGAGAAGAGTAAAACCCAGTTTCTCATGAATGTTAGGATGCATCTCAGCTCTTGTTTCTTTTTCTAAATGTTTCTTATGAACAACTAATCCAGATGGATACAAATACCATAATAATCCATAAGAAACTGTTCAGCAGATGTTATTAAATTCATCTGATATAAAAGTGAAGAAAAATTTCTTACCTTAAATTTTTTTCTTAGCTCTTTCTCCACCTTGGGGTTTATGCTGAAAACATATAACCTGAGAGTTAGTCAGGTATCCCTGACAGACCTTTTCTCACACACCTGCACTAGAAATGCACTTTTTCTCTCCAACGTAGCATCAACCGGTATCAACACTTAACAAGTTCAGTCAAAACATATTACAGTGACTCTGCAGATATCTTCATATTTTAGCATCTCATTTACAGTTTTGTTTGAACCAGATGCAAATAAATACCACATTTCAAGCGGGGGTGGAGGGAAATCCTCAGGCAACGGTTGAACATCATCATAGTCACCTAGGAGCAGAAAAACAGTGGAACTAATTAGTCTACCAACTGCTCCACCGTGCAGCCCACATGATAAATTAGGCAAAAAAATAAAATATATTATTATTTAAAAATGAAACAGACATAAAACCAGCAAGTGATTTAAACACGTCTTGCTGAATTTCTCGAATTTGTCAATATCTGAGAAATTATTTTTGAAAAAAAAAATCAATACAAAAATATAATTGTTTAAGATGAGCCAAGAACAATAAAGTCTGTGAGAGAGCAGCTAGCAGATATGCACCTCCATGCACCCTCCCAACTTTAAGTAGCATGATATTTGTACTTGTACTAATGTAAAAGATTTAAAGAAATAAATATTTCTGGTCAATAATCCTAAACTGATATATCTGTGTTGGAGTGATACAACTCACCATCATCTTGAAGCAAGCTGCAAATCAGAGAAAACAAAACAAATTGTAGTTAAACCAAGCAAAACTAAAACAGCTACACATAAAACTTTATCTCTTGTGTCTGAAACAATCATTAAACACATCCAGACTGATCCAGTCCTCCATGCCTCTACCTGTCTCTGTTGTTGGACTCCATATTTAACATCGCAGGAGGGTCCGGGGGTGGCGGAGGTAAATCGAATGTGTCAAATTTTCTCACCGGTGGCATTTTAAATTTTTTTACTGCTTCATAGTCGATATCCATGCAGGAGTTGCTGATGTACCCATCTGGAAGAAGTCAAAAACATTGTAGCCTGAGCATCCAACTTTTGACGCAGTATCTTTTTAACACAGAATGATGATTTGTTTTTATTTATGGGATTATCTTTGCTAGTATTTGGATAATGTTTAATTTTATTGCTCAAGAATCAAGTTTACAGTTTTTTTCATTATGTGGCTCTAGTGGACTTTAACTTGTAAGCAGGCTCGAACCCATGACGGCTGGGTCGAGGACTATAGCCTCCATGGGTCGTGTGCTTTAACTGCGCGCCCAAGTTTACTGTTCGAGTAAATTAGACAAACACAAGGCGTACTTCTATCCCATGACGGAAACACATTTCATGAACATTGCATGGGGGTGGATCAGTGATGGTTTGGGCTGCCATATCATGGCATTCCCTTGGCCCAATACTTGTGCTAGATGGGCACGTCACTGCCAAGGACTACCGAACCATTCTTGAGGACCATGTGCATCCAATGGTTCAAACATTGTATCCTGAAGGCGGTGCCGTGTATCAGGATGACAATGCACCAATACACACACCAAGACTGGTGAAAGATTGGTTTGAAGAACATGAAAGTGAAGTTGAACATCTCCCATGGCCTGCACAGTCACCAGATCTAAATATTATTGAGCCACTTTGGGGTGTTTTGGAGGAGCGAGTCAGGAAACGTTTTCCTCCACCAGTATCACGTAGTGACCTGGCCACTATCCTGCAAGAAGAATTGCTTAAAATCCCTCTGACCACTGTGCAGGACTTGTATATGTCATTCCCAAGACGAATTGATGCTGTATTGGCCGCAAAAGGAGGCCCTACACCATACTAATAAATTATTGTGGTCTAAAACCAGGTGTTTCAATTTCATTGTCCAACCCCTGTATGTGTCCATTGAAATTGAAATAATCCCAAAGCAGTTTCTAATATTGTTTTTTCTATATATATCAAGCGGAGCATCATAGCATTAGCTGTAATGCTCCACTTGTTTAAGTAAATCTGTTCTTCTTCTTGGCACTCAGACAACAATTCAGAGCTACTCTGGACAGGACACGGTCTAGACAGGACACGGTAAAAAAAACAAATATGCATATGGCCGCTTCTTGACTACACAGAAAGAGGTTTAGTGAGCCCTTTTGAAACACTTTTTTTCCCACGAGGTTATGAAATGATTGGGACATTGGATTTAATGCAAGGAATAACCCGAACCTGAGGGGATGCAGTAAAATGCTTCTTATCCCACTGCTAGTACAGATAGCTTTAGCAGGAGTTGCCAGCCACACAGAATGGACTGTAGCTGTTGTTTGTGAGCATAAAGTTTGTCAAGTAAGAAAAGTGAAATTTTACAGCAGTTTTGTTTTTTTATTCATCCTCTGTCAGTGTAAAACAGTGGATATTGATTCAACACAATCTGCAATTCTCAGAACAAATGCAGATTGTGCATCTGCTTTTCATCCTCCATGTCTGAGCCACATAAATGAGTGACTCCAGCTGCAGTCTGATTGTATATTTGTATATTAACTTCCCCTCTATCCACCCTTGTGGTAGATAGAAGGAAAGTTAATATACACTTAAAGCAAGTGTAGCTTTTGCTTTAAGTGACTTTTTAGGACCAAACAACATGCTGTTGCAGGTAAACTAACTGATGATAAACTTTTGTTTGAGGGGCATGACAAACATTGCCCTCGGAATAACATTTTGACACGTACATTACTGCGTGCAGTAAAAACAAACTGATTACAAGGAGAAAAGTGAGACTTGCACAACCACTGCATGGCTTTCTAATATAAAGTAAGATATTCCGTTGTCACAGTTGTTCGGATGTAGATTCAGTTTCATACCTGTACAACCAGTGGTAAAAATGCTTCTCAAAACTGGAGCATCATATCACTGTGGTGAATGACAGACTGGGCCTATGACAACCCCATTTAAATTCCCCCATTGGGTGCTGGTTTGTTAGGTCTCCAAACTACTGCTCACAGAGAACATTTGTCTTGATTTCTTCCTCCTCAGTGGATAAATTATCACACATATCTTCACCTGATGGACTGAAATTCTAGCTGGAGACTATTTTTATCTTGGGTGTACATTGTGTTATGCACTGATGCCTAGGATTGTTCCAAACAACTTTCAGCAACCTTCAGCTACTGGCTTTTTTACTTTTTACATCTTTTTAACATATTCTTTTAATTTTAGTAATATAAATTAATATATTTATTGTGAGCTTCAAGCCTGAATAAAAGTTAAAGTAAATAATTATGATATTCAACCCTTTAAAAGATTAAATGAAAGGCCGCCTGCTTGGAAGAAAAATGTAAAGAAATAATGGATCACTCAAGACTTTTGCACGGTGCTGTATTAGACAATTTAACTGCTGCTGCACACACCAGCAACCACAGTAAGACTCTTTGCTTGCCACCCAGTCTGAAACCAACATATTCACTATGTCCTATGTCACCATTAAAGCATACAGACACAACTGTTTGGTGAGATAAAGTGCATCTCAGCTTCATATTTTTGCTGAACTGCAGAACTTAATGAAGTCTCCAAACAGAACACAGAGGCAAACAAGCAGAGAGGGAGTTTCACCAAAGTTTTCTAATCTAACAGGTTGAGTCTAGTGTCATCTTCGTAAAAATAATCTGTCTTATTCCGCCCCAACCAAAAAATACAGCTATCAGCAGAAATAACACAAAATATCTCAAACAAAATTTATTCTCGAACTGTTAATAAGAAGCAAAGAAAAACTGCATGCACGATAAAAGAGCTTCACCAATGCTGAGCCACACTATTTCTTTGCTTTCAAGACCAACTGAGAAAGAAAGAAACTCAGGATGGTTGCACAGATGTTTGATTGTTCACACAGCACATTTTAACTTTAGTTGACACGCTTTCCCTTTAACCTGAGTGATAATCTCTCTGTTTGTACTAGTCAAACAAAGAGACTTGGAAAACCCGGAAACTGTTGCTTTTACTGCTCTTCAAGAAAAAAGATCATTGACAGTAGAACATTGAGAAACTAGAGGTGTGTATTTAAGACTCACATTGTCCACTCATAGAACGAGCCAACCATTTGCCCCTGGGGTTGTTCTCCACACGAAGGATCTCCACGCTCTCTCCTTGTCGAACGCTGAGGTCCAGTTTTTCTTCAGCCTGCCAGTCACACCGTACCCTCGCTGTATGAAGAACGTTCACCTCGCCTTTAATCTGCAGAGGAAAAAGCAGAAAGAAAGTTGCACAGCTTGTATGAAAGGGAGGGATCAGTTGTGCTTCAGTAGTGCCGGATCCTGGTGAACTAATTTCACTTCTTTACCTGAAAGTTCTTCTTCAGCTCAGCCTGTTTCTTCTGATGCTCCAGCTGCTCCTTCTTTCCTCGTTCCTCTTGACTCTTTGTGTCCTTCTGGTTGTTCTTCTCAGGAGTCAGATGGTTTGCCCCCACCTGGTCTCTTAAAAAGGGCCAAAAGAAACTCTTTGATGAATTTAATAAAAGTGGATTTCTTCAGGCTGCATTTGTGTTAAACGTTTGTTTTCAAATTCATCTTATGCAATTTCGTAGTTTGCTCATTTGGCCTGAAATTACTGGCTTGAATCATTTTTCAAGACAGTAATTTCTGCTTTAGCAGATTAAACAGCTGAAAGGGTACATATGTTAATGATAGTAAATAAACAGAAAATAGAGGTTTATCATTTAAAGCATCACCTGAAAGCCATGTGTACAGCCCCTTTCTATAGAGGGTGTTGTACAAGTCACTACAGCAACAGTGAGAAACAAAGTGACAAATAAAGAAAGTGACAAATAAAGAAGAAATAGTTTGCTCTGTGAGGCTCATGCAGCTGTAACCACAATCTACTTTTGGCCATTAGAAAGCTTAACAAGCCAAGGTTTAAGGGTAGATGCAGGGAGTTTATACTTACTCGTCAATAAACTCGTACACATCGTCATCATCGTCATCATCCTGCAAGAAAAAGGGGTTTATTTCTACTTGTAAAACAGCAAATAGTTTTAGATTATTAGATTAAAACCATCGTTCAGCAAATGTTTGAATCAAATTCAAACGAAAACCAGTTGTTGCAAAGTTTGATGTTTGGCCTGTTTTTCCTTCAGAATCTTTCCAGCAGCTTTGACTTGTAAAATTCCAGGAGACTTTGGTTTGTTGATGCACCTTTTTATTTAATTTGAGCATTTAGTCTCCTTTGGTAGGAGCTTATCAGCTAGTGTTCTGTTGCTTGAGGCCAGCCTTGGTCTTGTTTAATTCTCGTCTATATTTTTACTGTCTTATTTTGGTCTCCGACGTGCAGGACGTAGGATTCAGTCTCACAATCAGTCAACACCAGAGCTGCACCAACCTTTCTTTTTGCTGCAATTTAATGTGAAAGTTCTGGTTGCATTGGGAAGGTTCATATTTAGCTGGATGGATGCATTCTTCAGAGTTGTCTGCTCTGTCTGTTTAACTTGTTACCAGCTTGACAGAGTTAATAGACTAGTGGCTTGTAGCTGAGGTCTGTTTACGTACAAGTTTAGGTTCACCTTCATGTTGTGGTAGAACAGCTAAGTGAGGAAGTTTGCCGCACCAGTGCGACCCATTAGCCTGGAGCCCTGTTACAGCTCAGCTTGCTTTAAACATTTGCAGCAACAGCTACATCATTATAGTCTTGAAAATGGTCTCGCACTGATTTGGTTTTGGCCTCCCTGAAAGTCTTGGTGTTGTCTTGTTCTTGTTCTTGGTATTAACTGGTCTTGGTAAGGATTCAGGGTGCATTCACACTGCTGGCCTGGTCCAGGGATGGGTAAAAGTGAGAAAATTCACACCTTAAGTTTCACACTGAGATGTTTAGACACGACCAAACGACATCATGCAGTTGCAACGGGGGCAGTATTGCTCCAGTATTATGCTGATCGTGAAGAAAAAAGCACGAGAAAGAAAATCCGTCTCATCTGGGTTTCTGTTGTTACTTTGGTTTTTTTAAATGTAGTTGTGTGCCTGCACCTTTTCACTACTCCATGTAGCCCCACAAGACATTTTTAAAATCTTTCATCTTCGGATTTGCTGGCCTGGCATGCATTCAGAATGCAAGCAAACTGCTCCTGGGTCCAGATAAACCGTGCAGAGACTGGTTGTTGTGTGAAAGAATGTATCCCGGGAATTGTAATCATGCCAGGGTAGGGTTTTTTGATCAGTTTCAGCGTCCAGAATGGGTCACACCAGCGTGATCCGCTCCAGAAACCAGACTCTGGCACAGTACGAAGCATTCCAAAGGTTTAGTGTGTAAGCACTGTCAGCCTCAGGTTAGGTGGTATTGACTACATCCCACTTGAATATTATGTATCTTATGCAAAATGTTAAATATTGACTGTGCCCTCTTACCAAGCAAAAGTGCTTCCACTCTAACATACTGTGAGGACATCTCTGGTCCACAGGCCTCTGTAGCTCATTGGACAGATATGTTGGACTTAGGTCCAGGCTCTTGTAAAGTCGTTTTAAAATATAAATTTTTGTCTTCTGAAACCAGTCTTTTCTTGACTTGGACTCACTGTAAAATCTATGTCCACCTTCAGCTTTCTAGCACACACCCGAAGGTTTTGGGTCAGAACGGACTGGTGTTTGGACATGCTCACACCTCTACTAAAACCCCAGTTTAATCTGAGGAAAGGTAACTGCATATCATGATGCTGCTGTCACCATGTGTCACTGGGGGTATCCTTTTCTCTGCTAAACATACCTTTTGCAGTTAAGGCCCAATGTTTGAAGTTTGGTTTTGAAACTCTACTTCTCAGTCCACATATGGAAAATAAAGGACGTTGGAGTCACATTTAAACCAGTACTTATTGTAACTTCCTGCAGCTTCTGTCACTGTAGCTATCGGAGTGCTGGCAGCTTCCCTGACCAGTTTCTGTCTTGTGTTTTCTTTACTTTTGGAAAAATGTCCAGTTTTTTGTCACCATCACTGATGACTGTTTTTACTATAAGCTACCATGGTATAAATATATATAATGCTGTGAATTGTTTTGTACCCTTCTCCTCACCCTCCCAAAAAAACAAGGCTTCAGCTAAAAGATGCCAATGATGAAATGTCTGGGAAATCCTACTAGGAAAGCTAAAGTTTATTAAGGTCAATCCAGTCCAATAAGATGGATGGCAATTTGAACTCAAGAAAAATAAATGCTAAAATCCAATTAAATTATTAGGCTAAAGGTGTGCACAATTGTACTTTTTACTTTTGTTTTCTGTTGAATTGCACAGAAAATATGTTAAATTAAAGGTGCAATAAAGTTTTGGAAGGATTTTAAACCATAAACCTGGAAAACTGTAAGCGTGCCCTTACTTACCCTATCCATTTGCTGGGAATTGTTGTCGCTACAGGACTCTGCAAAGTTACAAAGCAAACTTATCTGTATTTGGCATTGAAACGTGCAGAAATTGTATCATAACTGCATTTTTAAAAAGTCTTTTGAGTACCGTTCTTTTCAAAACTTCCAATGTCATCGTAGGTCTCCTGTTCATCCTCAAAGTCTCTGAAATCAGTGAATATATTCGTATAAATAACATTTTATTGGTTAAAATAAACTGAGATGATAAATCAAAATTATGCTTAATTAAAAGCAGGAGATGTCTGATTGAAAGAGACTAGAAGAGCAGAGAGAAACAGTAAAATCTATCATCAGATAAATTGATTTGTTTTAATATTCTACGTCATTTTTAGATTTTTTTTATTTGTTTGGCTTCTCAAACACAAAATAATGAATTACATCTGATGGATACAAGGCAAAAAAAAAGGCTTTGTGGCTCTGTTATATCTTGTTAACAATCATCAGACTTCGTTATTTTTCGTTTACAAAAAAATCTTCAAAAATGAACAAAGACCTTTGAAAGTCTCATATTTCCCCAGCAGCAAACACAAGGCTTTGATTATTTGTTCTTCTAATCATGTTTCATAATTTTTTTATACAGGAAATTGTGCTATTAGTATTTTATGCTGTTATGTAATATAATTACTTTGGTGTTCCCTATTATGCTTTATTTGATTATTATGATGTATTTTGTGAGCACTTTTTTTCAATCTGCCGTATTTATAAAAACTGCATACTCGTCCATTAATCTGCACTGTACCTGTTTCTAAATAGATACATCTGAATCTGAAAGCTGAATGCATTTTCACAGACTCGAGCGCTTACACGGAGGCGATCTGCCGCGGCAGCCTGTTCGGTTTGCTGGATCGTTGTGGAGGTTTTGGGGCACTCATCATCGCTGGTACGGGCATTCTTATATCCATCGAGCCTGGCCAGCAGGTCGGGGTAACCAGAGGAGAGAAATGTGAAAAACAACATGAAATAAGTTCATTTTCTAAGACTTTTTACTTTGTCTCAGGTTTTAAAAACGTACAGATTTCTATTTAAAGAATGAAACATAAAGCTCAGTAGTAAAATATATCACAGCCCAGACATTTTAAAACAAAAACAAAAGTTTTAAATATCTTGTAATAGGACAAAAAAAATTAATTTGTTCTTCCATCTATGTTTCTTTTCATTTATTTTCAAAACAAGTTTAAGCAAATTAAATTGAATAAAACGGACTTACATCTCCTCTGGTCCGATTGGGAAGTTCCTCGCCTAAACTTCCTAAAGGGCTCCAGATTGACATTAGGGGGTCGTTTTGGTTTTAAAGGCAGGGGCCCCTCTGGGGGCAGGGGCCTCCTGAGAGGGGTCACCTCTCCTGAGCTCTTTTGGCGGGGTTGCTGTCGGAGAAGAAGAGGCGTGGTGGTGGGAGATGGACCTGGCACTGGAGATCGTGCTGGGGACAGTGAGGCTCCAGGAAGTTTTTGGTGCCTGAGCATCATGTTCTGAAGCATCTCCCCTGTCTGCTTGACCTTGTTGGTGTCTCCGGGGTGGATAGATGTTCTGACCGGAGAAACGGGAGGCAGTCGAGGAAAAGAAGCAGCTGCCGAGGCTGTCACTGGCTCTTCTTTCGGATACTTCGCCAGACCTTGATAAGGCCGAGGAGGAACAGTTGATGCTATTTTGTGAGCCAACTCGTTCTCCGTTGCAGGTAGGACCACTCTCCCAAAACCAGGTCGTGGAGATTTTGGAGAGCTACTGTCTCTGCTGCTGGTGTCTGAGGTCCTGGCCTGGCTGTTGAACCTGGCCCTCAGAGCCTTCACATCAACGCTCTCCTCCTGAAGACAACACAGGAGCACAAGTTCAGCTGCTGCTGCTGCTCTGGTTCTGAAGCAGGAAGTCAGCAGTGCAGCACAGAGCAGGGCATAACCCCTAAGCAGAATCAAACAGCCCTCTACAAACTCCTACGCTAGCTTTTCAAAGCAAGATTGCACAGTGCAACATCTCTGTTTCCTGGTTTGATTTTCTCAGAGGTGATAAGTCTCTTTGCATTGCAAAAAGCCTCTCTGTGCACTCTGAACAGCATGGTTCCAAAAGAAGCAATAAACTCCTAGAATAAATCACTTCAATTATAATGTGATGCTCAAACACATATTTGCAAATGCATAGCATCATCCTGATACAAATGCTCAGATTTGGATCTCACACTAAAAAATATTGTTCTTAACAAAATCACAACCTAACGAACAAGTAGCTGTTTTAAGGTAAAGTTCATCAAACTTAATACATAGACTTTCTGTTGTTCTTTTAGATGCTTTCAAAATGGGAAAGACAGGAGAACATAACATTCAAGTAAGGCAGGGTGTGTTGATCTTCAAAAACAGGAATTGGTTAAAGAATTATCTATTTGCTCATATCTACATGCAGAGCAATAATTATAAAGTTTAAAACAACTGAACCTCCTACAAACAAGGCAAGATGAGAATCCATGTTTATTTTGCCACCACATACAATACCGCTCAAAAGTTTTAGAACCCCTTAATATTGTACGTAGATTCTTACTGACGGCATCAAAACTGAATGAACACATATGGAATTATGTAGCAAACAAAAACTGTAAATATGTTTTATATTTTAGAGTCTTTAAAGTAGCCGCCCTTTGCTGTGATGACTGAAATATCAACCTTTGGCCGTCTCTCAGTGAACCTCTGGGAAGTTCTTTCAGGACTCTTTGGAAAACCATTTCAGGCGACCACCTCATGAAGCTCATGGAGAGAACGGCAAGAGAGCAAAGCAGTCATCAGAGGGTGGATATTTTGAAGAATCTAAAATACAATCTAAAACACAAATATAAAATATAAAATGTAAAAATTTCTGGAGTTATTTCACACTTTTTGTTTGCTACATAATTCAATGTGTGTTCATTCATAATTTGTTTGACTTTGTTGAGAATCTACAATGTAAATAGTCATGAAAATGAAGAGACCCTTAAGTGAATGTCTGTAACAACATTGTGTGTTATTATAGGAGACTAAGTGCTGCCCTGCCTGTTCAGACTCACTCCCCAAAGCTTAATTAGATAAATTTATTAAATATACTGTGTAACATACTGTTTACTGAGTCATCAGTTGGTTTTCTGGAGTCCATCAGGTCTTTTTGTAATATTTCAACCGCTATATTAAAGTAACAAAAACTGAAATCCACCTAGTATCCATTCATGGAATTGATGGAGGTGGAGTGCAACGGGTGAGGCTGCAATTAATGCATTCAATGTCAAAATTGTATATGTTTTTAGTTAACTGATCTGAAATAATAGAATAAGACCTTCATTATGATTTACGCACATGCTCTGTTTGCAACGGCACCTCTCATCAGATTAATCTTAACCTGAGTATCGCAGTAAAGTCCTTTTATGATCTGCAATAATTCATTAGTACGACATCCTGGGTGCTCCCTCCCCGACTGCATTCTCAACCTACAACACAAAATGACTTAAAAATAGTAAAATACACAAGTAATGTGTAAAAGCCTAGAAAACGCCAGATCAGTACCGAATTCAACTCAATTTCTACCTTGGTTCCTGTAGTGGAGTTGACGTAAAGTCATCCACCCAGTCTGTAAAATATTAAGGGAAGAGACCAGGTCAACGTTATTCTGTTTCAGCTGTAACACTGCTGCAGATGCATCACTTTTTTAGTCAAAAGGAAGAAGGTTTACTCCAAAGATGACTATGATGCTGCAGCACCTCCTGTAACCCTCTGCTCGGATATTTTAGAATAGATCACTCACTGAGATCAAATGAATGCTATGTGGTGTCAACTTTAAAGCTTGAAGCATCACACTCTCTGACACACACAACCCAACTTAATATAGCCCCTTTGAGATGAAGTAAAACACCATCTGATATTTACAGGAACCACATGACTTGTTTGAAATCAAAAAGAAACTTCACTTCCAGAGCATATTCCTTCACTGCTGCACCTCCCACTTCTTCAGATTTGGGCATTATTTTTTATTAGGGGGGGGTGTTATGCATGTGTGACATACATTAATTATGGCGCTTTTTAACACATTCATTTGACAGTATACTTTTATTGTATGTTTATTGATAACCCTGCTAAAAATGTAAAAAAAAAAATGGCTGAAAATAGTTCATTTTTATTTCAGCAGCAGGCTTTTACACTGAAAACCATTATTTTTAAAACCAAACTTTAATTTGAGCATATTTATTGAGGCTCTTGACAGTGGGCCCTCAGGGGAAGTGGTTAGCACTGCTTCCTTGCAGCGAGAAGTTCCTGGGTCTATGCAAGATCTTTTTGCATGGAGTTTGCAGTCTCCCCGTGCAGGCCCTGGTTCTCTCTGGGTAATCCGGCTTCCTCCAACAGTCCAAAAACACGACTGTTACGTTAACTGGTCTCTGAAAAGTTGTCCTCAGGCATGAGTGTGTGCGTGTGTGCATGGTTGTTAGTCCTGTGTGTCTCTGAGTTGCCCTGTGATGGATCTGGACTGGTCTGGATGAATGGGATGACATTTGTTTAGTGTGTGTGTGTGTGTGTGGTGTGTGTGTGTGTGTGTGTGTGTGTGTGTGTGTGTGTGTGTGTGTGTCAAATAAAATGACCGGTGTCACAATTATTGCAACCCCTAACAATTCCTATCAAATAAATTTAACTAAAGCATTTTCTAGTGTAAACATCACTTTTTTGAATTGAGATTCTACAACATTCTGTATAAATATGTGATACAGAGGACAATTTTTTATAGTCATCCATGCAAATCCAGTCCAGTCCAATCCGGTTTACCTGATAAAGCCCTTTAAGAAGCGTTTAGAGGGAACAGAGTGCTGCACTGTACAAACTGATCAAACCAACAACATATAAAAACTAAAAACAACAAATAAAAACAATCAATAAAGATAAAGACAAAAAAAAAAACTTGAAATTAGCAAATTAAAAGGTAGAGAAAGCCATAGTATAAAGGTGTGTTTTGATTAAAGATTTAAACGCAACTAATGAGGAGACCTGTCTTTTAGGTAACAGGAGATTAACCCATAACTGAGGCCCCAGCACAGCAGAGGCCCAATCTGCTCTGAGCTTAGACCTGGTTCTGGGTATGTTCAGAATCAGCTGATTAGCAGATTTGAGAAAGCAGCAAGGTGGGGAAGGGTGTAGCAGCTCAGAAAGGCATGGAGTGGCAAGACAATTTAAAGATTTTAAAAACAAATTGAAAGGTATACTATGCTTCCTAAGGATAGAGCTGATGGGAAGCAGGTAAAAAGAAAATGAAAGGGGGCTTAGAATTGAGCCTTGATGAACTCCACTTAAAGGATGAAGATTTACAGAGGCTGACACAGAATGTACGTCATAACAAATAGGACCTGAACCACTTCAGCTGCATGCCCCTGACACCCACTGTTCTAAATGATAGAATTAAACACCATGACCCACCGTATCACATGTGGCAATGAAGTTGTTTTTGGGAAAAACAACATAACATGCAATTAATAACAAGGAAAAGAACAAATAAGACAGATGTGTGCTGAGCTTCATAAATCTGCAAATCTACAAGAAATCATCCAACTACTTTAACATGTCCGCTCAAAAGGTTTTTGAACAATTGAAGTTGTGACGAGCAGGGCTGGATGAGGACATAGATATATGCTGCTCCAACGTACAGTGAGCAGGACGGTAAAGGAAGTTATAAATGTCCAAACTTCCCTGTTGGAGAACTGCTGCAAAGAGTGGCCTTTTGGGGTCATCAAGTCCCCATAGCAACCATGCAAATGCAAAATATTGCTGGAGCTCACTGATCAGTTTCCAGCCTTAATGTTTCGACAGCATCTGTCTTCATCAGAGACACAAAGCAACCATTGGACACTATCTACATGTGATGCTGTGGGCCTGTTTCCTAGGTCGTGGGGAATGACAAGAAATTGCATGGCATCATAAACTCTTTGAAACACCAGGATATTTTCATAAAAATCTGGTGGCCTCTGACAGAAAACTGAAAGTTGGTCATTACTGAGTCTATAAGCATGATAATGATTTAATACTTATGAAGAAAACAGCATAGATAGTTGAAATCAACTATTCTAACCTAAATACTATAATCAACATACGGGAGGAGAACATAATGGACCACCCAGGATGATCACTTGTACCAGGATAATAAACGTAGAGGGTGCTTTGACACCGATTCGCGACCTTTTGTTGAGTGCTGTTCTGTAGGAGCTTAATCCTGCAATTTTTTTAATTTTTATCCCTGTTTGTGATCTCTCTTTTTTCTTTTTGCCATGGGTGTTTAGATGTCATGACCTGCTTGGGTCAACCTAGGAAGAGCAAGTGAAATGTTTTCTTTCACTATAGCTAAAATTGTTGTTCGGTAGTTTTTAATTTACGTCACAGTTTTTAAAAAGAATTCAGATTTGGGATCCTCTGTTGTCACCCTGACACGGAGGTTCAAGCAAAAATCTTCTCTTTGGTTTAGTTGAATCTCAACATGTGAGATCAGAAAAATACCTCTTTTTAAACCAGTTTAATTTAATTGAAAAAAAACTTTGATGGCACGACGGGGTTTTAGAGTCAGGCTAAGAGATTATTTTTATTTTTATTTTTTTTGAAATTACGAAAATAATGTCGGAATATTAAAAGAATAAAGTCAGAATTTTTATGAGAACTCCTAAGAAAAGCGCAGTTTTCCACGCATTAAAATGAGGAATTTTGAACGTCTTGTGAAGGTAAAGTATTGGTTTCACAAATAAAGACATTCTTAATGTTTAGCAAATCTGCATCACATTATTAGCACTATCAGGACTTTTAAATGATTGTGCATATGTCTGTGTCTGTTTCAAAGAAGGAACCACTCAGACTTGGAAGAAATTGCTTGTTTTGTGAAGAGGAAGTGTCATTACTTTATTCTCCTAATATCACGACTTTATTCTCCTAATATTAAGGCTATAATCGTAATTTTTTAAATACTACTTTCTCGTAATATTACGATTTTATTCTCGTAATTTCAAAAAAGAAAATCTCTTAGCCTGGCCGTAATACTCCGTCGTATGATTGAAATAAGATTAAAGTCTATTTAGAGAAAATAAAATAATTAAATAAAGGATCAATATTTTGTCCAATGATAAAGGGAGCATGAAGAACAGGAAGTACTTGCAACCACAGACCTCTACCTCAGCCAGCATCCTGCGCTGGTTACCATGGAAGCGCACCTCTGCACCAATAAGCTGCAAGCTCTGCTTGCTGCTGACTCTGTACAGTCCCGCCGTCTTTTATATTACAGGGAAGAAAAGAAGCATGAAAAAAAAAATGTATCTGCACCACAAAACAAGCTTGCAACCGAACACACGGGGTTCCACTTTCAGTCAGACGGAGAGCGGCTGCAGCAAAGGCCCTGCAGTAGCGTGTGTGTGTGTGTGTGTCGGCACATATACTCAGAAAACAACCTCACCACAGACTGTAGCTGTGCAGGTGTGACAGAAAGCACACAGGGAGTTATTTAACAGAAAATAGTGACACATATTAAATATGACTCAATTGTGACATGCTGCCGGATGATTTTTCAATGTGCTTCATATTAAAATTAGGCTTTGCTTCAGTGACGTAGGTTCATAATACTCCTAAATCAGTAATACTACAAATAAGGCCTATTCCATGTTTTATAAAGGCACTTTATATTACACCGGTCTCGACAAATAATCAATGTGCTTCATGAAAATCTTCAGATTGAAGCTGGAACTTGTTTGGGAAGTCCTTTATAAAGTTGTACTAACAAGAATATAAGAGTTTTACAATTAAATATTAATAGGTAATTACTCAGTTTTACAAGCCATAACAGATTATTGACACAAAAGTGCAAAAAATTAATACAAACAGAATATTTTGTACCTGAACAACAGATAATTGAGTGAAGCAACCCTGTCAATTAGTAACTGGTGATAGCTGTATAACAAAGGTGTCTTTCATCAACTGTATATTTCTCCTTTCTTTAATCTCCAACTTCCCTTTTTTATCACAGACAAAGTGTACAACTTTAAGCTTTTTCTTTGTGAGTTTGAAGAAGGAAAGCAAGAATAAGCCAAAAGAAACACAAGAATGTCTTCATCATTAACCTAAAATTAGACCTCAGTGGTGTGGAGGAAATTACCAAAGTGAAACAGCCAGTGAGAGAAGAAGTGTGAAATTGGCAACTGGGGATCTGTTAACCAACTATACTTTGAAAATATATCATTGTAAAAGCATGTCCTTACCATTTATGTCTTTAGGGAAGATTTATTGCTGGATAAAATGTTCCATGTCCAGCAGAAATTCCTTAGTATCCCGGCTGATGCTGCTGCTCAAACAGCCATGGGACCAGTGTGACTGAACCCACAGGAGGAAATGCTCTGCAAGTCAGCGTGGGCAGCAGGCTGTTTGCAAGTGACGCTAAATGATGTCAGCTGGGGGGTTTCTTTCCTCCCCTATTTCTACTGCTGTGTGTCTAATTTCGTTATCCGATGAGCTAACCCCTCCCTCCTACTTCCCTATTTCTAAGGGGATTGCTCAATCCAGCTCTCCATCCAACGGGTCCGGACTTCCCTAAACCTGAAAGATCTTACAAAGCAGGTTTACTGAAAGTTCTGTTTAAGCTGGTGTTGGGAAATGACTCGCCTAGCCTCTGACAGCCTTCATCCAATGTCTCGCCCTTCTTCAACTGGAGGTCTGGACGACTGAGTAGCCCACAGCAGTCATCCACTCCTCGACAGTCACTTCTGTTCACGGCTGCTCATTCCCTAATATCGCAACTGGCTCCTGGTATAGGCGTTAGGTTAATTTTAGTGACTTGGCACGAGCCCCAAGGGCGCTGTTTTAACAAACTTGACTAAGGCAACCTATTAAAACCTCCAAAAATCTCTTAAAACCAGGCAACAAGACTTTTTAACCACCAACGAAAAACCAATAAGGTGACTCAAATAATTGAATGTCCACGATTTAACTAAAATTTGATATGCTTTCTTTAATTAGTAACGCTTTTGCCGGGGTCAGTAATAGCTTAAATTCGACAACACATAATAATTTCAACAATCGAAATAAATCAATCAACTCAACCTGTCTTTCCCTGATGCTGAAACTAGTGGGTTTGAGGAGGCTTTGAAGACGGAGGCTCATCCATGCACCTGATGGAGAAAAATTCTTCTGGTAACAACGAGCAATTTCTTGAAGGAAAGATGGCTTAATCTTCAATTTTCTTCCTCTAAAAGGAGAGGCACTGATGCTCCAGGTTTCATTGGTCAAACAAGAACTTTGTTGTCATATGTTTCAGAAGACAGTAGCTTCCACAGGCTGAAGAGTTGAAGGAAACCCCAGAGGTATAAAAGAGGTTGGTTCAGGACTTCCAGAAGCCTGAAACTTAGAGCAATCAGCTGTTCACCGATCAAGTTCACTTCTGTTGTCTGGATAAAAAGGCTTTAGATGAAATCAAATTCTTAATTTCGAGGCACAGTCCTTCCAGGACACACGGGTTGATCCTCTTTTTAATGCAGTCAATCAGCTGGGCTGTGTCTCTGGTCCTGATTCATCTGTACCGTCTCTCTCCGTCCGATCTACATGGAATCACTTAGCAGATCAGTGAAAAGTCAACATCGTAGTGAAACAAATGCTAATGTCAAGCAGGTTGTTTATTTTGCTTTGTATTTATGGAGGTGCAGAAGGTTAACAAGAGCAGAGAATCTGATATTACAGACACATCAAATGAAACATGAAGCAAATCTGTTTCCCCAGACAGCATTTAATTCTGCCTCACAGCAAGGTCAGCTCCATCGTTTATTTTCCGGAGGGAATTGGAAGTTTGTCCAGCAGAAAACATCTTAAAAACACACAACAGTACATTTTCTGAGCCAGCATTAACACAACAGTAACATTAGTCAGTATATCGTGCTTAATTGAATGCTTAAGAGTATCGTTATCAGTGAAAACCAAAAGAAAAAGCAGAAAAGTAATTTCAAAAAGAACAGCTGGAATACCAAATGTGGTGTAAACTAATCTGATCAGATTAATAATTTCTGTGAGTCCCATGATAACTTTCAGTTTATAACACAGCTGTTTAATCAGGACCATTGAGAAGTATTTAACAAGATGCATTGATAGTAGCAGAAAACACCTAAAATAGCACATTTCATTAAAGTGTTGGATCCTTGTCACCATTTATATCAATACAATAGTTGGAGACATAACAAATGACTCAGAGAGCAAAGTCAAGCATTCCAGCTCATCACAGGAAGGGGTTGTTGTCCAGTCCAGGAGCTCCAGGTGCTCCAGTCGTTCCGTTGAGCATAGAGATGGAGTTTAATGGGTTGGGATATTCGTTAAGGGATGGGGGGGCAGCTGGGCTCATCATCATCATGAATCCGGGCTGAGGCAGGACTACAGCGGGAGGCGCTGTAATGTCCAGCGGTGCTGGCACGCCTGGTGTGGAGGGCCAGCTACCAGTCAACTGGTTTCCCACAAGCCCCTGCTGACCCCAAGGCATTGCACTGGGAGATAGTGGTGGAGAGATGTATGGAGAGCCCCCTGGTGGCTGTATGGGGAACATGGAGAGGATCTGAGTGGCGGAGAGGGTTTGCTGTGGAGACTCTGCAGGCGAAGCTGAAAGAGATCTAAACGTTAATCTGTCATGCTGACATACAGCAAACTCCCTGCAAACAGCCAGAGTTTAGGACAGAGAACACTCATGTTTTAGAAATAAACGGTGTCTGTTTAGTGAAGAATACACACGGCTGCATCAGACAATAAATCATACCAGTGCAAAACTATGTTTAGCAGCATGAGGGTGATGTACAGTTAGGCTACACAAACCTCTGTCATTGCTGTTGCCTTAATGTCATGAAAATTGAAATTGTTGGGTACTGATTTGACAGGACCGAAGACACATGGGTGGAAAAACCTCTGAAATGTCAAATGTTTTAGACAGCTGTGATTAACCTAGGATTTATATTAGGTTTTATACTTGACCACAAACAGTATAGACTGAAGCAACCCAGCAAAGCTCCCACCCTCCAACCACCCCCACTGCTGGTTCTGAATAAATTATTTTGGATTTCAAAAGATGAACTTTTTAAAAACTGAGCGATTGGCCTATAGACAGCACAATTGGTACTTTATTTTTAAATGCAACATTGCTAAATTAAATTACTCGTTGAGAATAAATAATGCAAAAAAAAAAAAAACTGTTTATCAATGCTGAATTATTTGGAAAAATGTTCCCTCTGTGCCAGTGTGTTACATCCGATACAAATTGGGTTATATGTACACTCAGTCCGGCGCTAAAGTGGAAGGTACTGATATTCTGCTGACTGGCAGAAGTCAGCCATTCAGAATAAAGTGGACTTTTAGGGAAGAAACTCTTAAAGGCAGGGGCAAAAACAAAATGTGTCTTTTACAGATAAAGAACGGAATGCTTAATATTCAAAAAATGAAGTTTCCTGTTGTTATTTACATCAGGAAACTACAAGATAATAATCATACAGTGAGTAAAAAGGTGAGAAAGTCCAAACAAGTGGATTTTAAAGTTAGTGAAACTGTTTCATGTTGTCAATATTTTATGTTAAGCAGATCTAGCTGTAGTAAAGATAAGTACATCTGAAATAATTACAGTGAAGAAAATATAATTTGGGGTTTAGACTATTAATACATGCCCTGTGACGGCTTGGTGACCTGTCCAGGGTGAACCCCGCCTCCTGCCCATAGACTGCTGGAAATAGGCACCAGCTTCCCCGCGACCCACTATGGAAGAACAGGTAGAAAATGACTGACTGACTGACCGACTATTAATGCAAAAGAGTGTTGTATTTCATTGGTAGATGACATTTGGAATGCGTAAATATATTAAATACCTAATTAGATTAACAGAAATAAGCACCAGGTACCACTTCAGTTAATATTGATCATTGTTGTTACAATAAACATGCTTAATCTTTTTATTTCTCTATTTGCAGAAAGGTCTGTGTAACTGAGTAAGTTTACAGCAGCTGCTCTTGTTCCAGAAAAAGAAAAAGTGTATTTTCTGTTGTTATTTTTGATAAAAAGAAGGAAAACCTTTGGTGATGAATGCAGATGATAGACCTATTAAAGAGATGAAGCTTCATGATCAACTGGTAGGTCAGCTGATTGACTGTGGTCCCCCATAATGCAGTGTGCTTGGAGACAAAGACTGACCAGCTGAGTTTTTAGTTAGCTTAGGCTGTATTCAATTTTTCTTGAAAGTCACAAGTCAGAGCTGGGAATGATGTCCCATCTGAACGAGTGTGCACTTGTTGCAAATTGGAAACACTGGAATTTGCTTTTTTTGATGGAGCTAATCCGGCCTGCACTTTATCAAGTCCCCAGATACTCCAAAGCTCAGTCATCCACCTATTCATACACACTTTCACGCACTGACAGTGGTAGACTACCCTGTAGCCACAGCTGCCCTGGGGCGCCACAGTTCCTTCTTTGTGCTGTGGTAAGGCTAAATATTTAGGGAAGTAAAGTTGAGTAAACTGTTTGGGATTAAGATCTGTGAAAAATTACTGCATGAGAAATAGTTTCACACCTGATAAATACCGAGATGTTGAACATTATAGCGGGACAAATATAACTGGTGTGTGCCTCTTAAACATCCAGGTCAGAGGGAATTATTGGAGTACTTGAATCATGGGAACATAGTCTACATACTCTTGTATACATCCAGGTCAGAGGGCGGTGAAACATCTGTTATTAAACTTGAAATTAGCTTGACATTTTATTACAAATTATTCAGTTATGGCTGACAAAAAATATTTTTTGATAAACTTGTCAGCTTTGATTTTTATTTAAATTAAATAATTGAGTCTTGATTGATAAACTGTCCAATTATTCCTTTGGTCGAGGTTCAATAAGACACTGTACTGCATCAGTGTTCACTCATCTAACTTTAGACACATAAATGTTAACATCTTTAAATCTTTTCTGTTCCTGTTAAGAATAACCAAGACTCTTTGACTCACTCCCTTTTATGATCGCTGGCCTGTGGGAAATCAAGAATGAATTCTGGTTTTACTGGAAAACGTTCTGTCCAGGTCAAGTAGATCCTGGTAACATCCAGAAAACAACACCAGCTGTATTTTCTCACAAAGGATGAATCTCTAAAATTCAGAAGGGAAACGATCCAACTAGTTTAACAAGCTAAGCAGAGTGACTCACAATGAGCCGCTCTTGAATTAATGTTAAACTTAGAAGCTCAGTGCTTTAGGTAGGTGAGAAAAATCTGAAAGTCTCAAATCAAAATCTCTAATATGTGAATTTAACCATGGTTTTGGTTTTTCTTTTATTTAAAAGGCTTGGCGTCTGCCAACTTAAGTTATTGCAATAAAATAAAAACACTGTATTTCCAAAAGCATTCACGTGTCTTCTTTCAATCATTCATGAATCCAATCTTATTTCATAGGATTTATTACGATGTCTATCCACCCTCTGAATTACAAAAGTCGAACTGTTCTGGAAAAAGCTTTCCACAAGGTTTCTGAGTGTGCTTCTCGGATTTTTTAAGTATTCTTTTAGAAGCGCATTAGTGAGGTCAGACACTGACGTTGGATGAGAAGGTCTTTTCATGACAAACATGTTCTGTTGGGTTGAGGTCAGGACCCTGTGTAGGCCAATCAAGTTATTCATCTACAGGTCCTTCTCAAAATATTAGCATATTGTGATAAAGTTCATTATTTTCCATAATGTCATGATGAAAATTTTACATTCATATATTTTAGATTCATTGCACACTAACTGAAATATTTCAGGTCTTTTATTGTCTTAATATGGATGATTTTGGCATACAGCTCATGAAAACCCAAAATTCCTATCTCACAAAATTAGCATATCATTAAAAGGGTCTCTAAACGAGCTATGAACCTAATCATCTGAATCAACGAGTTAACTCTAAACACCTGCAAAAGATTCCTGAGGCCTTTAAAACTCCCAGCCTGGTTCATCACTCAAAACCCCAATCATGGGTAAGACTGCCGACCTGACTGCTGTCCAGAAGGCCACTATTGACACCCTCAAGCAAGAGGGTAAGACACAGAAAGAAATTTCTGAATGAATAGGCTGTTCCCAGAGTGCCGTATCAAGGCACCTCAGTGGGAAGTCTGTGGGAAGGAAAAAGTGTGGCAGAAAACGCTGCACAACGAGAAGAGGTGACCGGACCCTGAGGAAGATTGTGGAGAAGGGCCGATTCCAGACCTTGGGGGACCGGCGGAAGCAGTGGACCGAGTCTGGAGTAGAAACATCCAGAGCCACCGTGCACAGGCGTGTGCAGGAAATGGGCTACAGGTGCCGCATACCCCAGGTCAAGCCACTTTTGAACCAGAAACAGCGGCAGAAGCGCCTGACCTGGGCTACAGAGAAGCAGCACTGGACTGTTGCTCAGTGGTCCAAAGTACTTTTTTCGGATGAAAGCAAATTCTGCAGGTCATTCGGAAATCAAGGTGCCAGAGTCTGGAGGAAGACTGGGGAGAAGGAAATGCCAGAAGTCCAGTGTCAAGTACCCACAGTCAGTGATGGTCTGGGGTGCCGTGTCAGCTGCTGGTGTTGGTCCACTGTGTTTTATCAAGGGCAGGGTCAATGCAGCTAGCTATCAGGAGATTTTGGAGCACTTCATGCTTCCATCTGCTGAAAAGCTTTATGGAGATGAAGATTTCATTTTTCAGCACGACCTGGCACCTGCTCACAGTGCCAAAACCACTGGTAAATGGTTTACTGACCATGGTATCACTGTGCTCAATTGGCCTGCCAACTCTCCTGACCTGAACCCCATAGAGAATCTGTGGGATATTGTGAAGAGAACATTGAGAGACTCAAGACCCAACACTCTGGATGAGCTAAAGGCCGCTATTGAAGCATCCTGGGCCTCCATAAGACCTCAGCAGTGCCACAGGCTGATTGCCTCCATGCCACGCCGCATTGAAGCAGTTATTTCTGCCAAAGGATTCCCGACCAAGTATTGAGTGCATAACTGTACATGATTATTTGAAGGTTGACGTTTTTTGTATTAAAAACACTTTTCTTTTATTGGTCGGATGAAATATGCTAATTCTGTGAGATAGGAATTTTGGGTTTTCATGAGCTGTATGCCAAAATCATCCGTATTAAGACAATAAAAGACCTGAAATATTTCAGTTAGTGTGCAATGAATCTAAAATATATGAATGTTAAATTTTCATCATGACATTATGGAAAATAATGAACTTTATCACAATATGCTAATATTTTGAGAAGGACCTGTAATTTGCTCAGCTAAATCTTTATGGACCTTTTCATGTGCACTGGTGTGCAGTCATGTTGGTACAGATAAGGATCATTCCCAAACTGCTCCCACAACATTGGGAACCTTAGCAGTTCTTATCGTTGGAACTAAGGGGTCTGAGGCCAGCTGCTGACAAAGAGTCATCCCTCCCTCTGCACCAAACTTTACACCTGACATAATGCACTCAGGTAAGAGCCCTTCTCGTTTGCAGTATAGTTGGTAAGCCCACTTCATGAAGCTCTGTACACACTGTTGTTGAACCAAACAGGAAGCCACCTACAGTTGGGAGGTCTGTAGCTAGTGACACAGCAGAGAAAAGTGACCTCTGCACATTATGCACCTCAGCCTACAACTCTACGGCTGAGTTGCTGTTGTTCTTAATCACTTCCACTTTGTTATAATACCACCAACAGTTAACTATAAAGTAAAGAATTTCATTACTGGACTTCTTACTCATGGTACCACGCTGGAATTCACTGAGCTCCTTAGACCCACCCTTTCTTTCACAAAGAATGGGTTGGTCCTTGATTTTCTACACCTGTAGCCACAGAAGTGACTCCTGAATTCAAACGTAAATTGTTGGCAGTTGTTGGGTTAGTTGCTGGGGATGTGACCATGATTTTGTTTGATAAAACGGGTTCTTATTTCGAAACATTACGGACTGAAAGTTTGTTGGATGAGCTTGTTGCTTTATTGATGTGTCTGACAGGATGTTGGACAAACCAAATCTGAGTCCCGTTTGAATCTTCAGAAATGTCTGCAGGTTTTCCTAAAGACCATTATCATAGTTTGCCTTTTTGTTCTGGCTGCGTTCTGCAGGTTGATCTACTCCAGCTGTACTTCATTAGTCTCAGTTTATAAACTCCCCAAGCTCTTTTTTATCATCTTTGGAGACTTTGTTTATTGCTCTGTCAAGTCTTGGTAAATAAAGCTGTTCTTGCATTCATCCTATTTGCTTCCCAGACATGGCCCCTTATCCTTACTTTACAGGAGGGCATCCCATTCAGCATTTACACATTGTTTTGTTTGGCCCAAATTCAACTGTTTTTTTTTTTAAATGACTCCATTGAATTGTGGCAAAAGACCTCAACTGAGGATTTTTTTGCACCTTATGTTAGCTGCATGAATCAGTGCTACCCTTAAATATACGGCCGAAAAGGAAATCTTGCTGTTGAAGATCCTCCCGTTACTCAGTTTATCACCTACCTGGATGGCTGACAGAGGCGATATGATTGGGTGTCAAAGGGTCTGTCAGTGGTGGGGAAAATATCTCCATCAGTTCATTACTTGAAGAGGTCTGCAGACAGAAACACAAAAAAATACAGTTTAATGTCTAAACTATAATTACCATTCTAGAAAATGTGGATTTTTTGCTTCTGTTGTTGATGCCCAGAACATCACATTATGGGTTTTAGGTTTTATGTACCTGGTTTGTTAGTCCTGATGATGAGACAGGTGGTGGACTAAACACATTCTCAAGAGCTGCCCCCTAAAATAGGACAGGAAATATTTTACCTTAATCTTATATTTACCGTCAGGGGGATTCTTAATGTGCTTTTTTACCATCGCTGGGGAGGCCAAATCTTTATTCAGCACCACCAAAGAACTGTCCTGGCAAAAAAGAAGGCAATAAACAAACAAACAATCACACACAAACTGACAGTCGTGTATGAGATTATGCCTGACTTGGGTTTTCACAGGTTGATGAGAGGTCTCCTGCTCCACGCGCTGACAAACCTCCAAGATGTCCAAAAGGATCGGATCTGCCTGGAACAGATAAAACACAACAAATAAAATCACTGTGGGATGTTTCAGTCAATGAAACAGAGTTAGAGATGCAGTCATCTAGTGTTTTGGTAACATATTTGGACATGCAGAGTGTCATATCAATTTTAAAAATACTGAAAATTAAATACTGAGGATAAATAAACAACACAAAATTAATACAGGACATTAAACTTTTTTCTGTAACATTAAATAAAAAAAATGCAATTTCTGGTGGAAAATAAGTACATTTATAATTTAGTTGGAAAACAATCCCTGGAATGATCTTTCTGTTGCAGATTGGCAGGTTTGAGCCGCCTGCAATGTCTTTTATTACATTTATGGTGAGTGAAACAGACACGGCACTATTCAATACTTGAAAAGTCGATAGAGATTGTTGGGACCACAGTCATGGTTACAACGTCAAAGGCCAGTACAGACTTTTCTGGAAGTTTCAAAATAAATTGCATTAACCTACTTCCGGCACAGCCAGGAAACGGGGTAAATGCGGACTTCCTGTGACGTCACTGTCCAAATAAAAGCACCGCTCTTGCTACATCCTGCCTCTACCATCCAGACTCCGCTGCGAGGCTGGCAGGAGAGACAGTGTGCTGATGTCTCTTTGCTGGCAAACAGACATAACTCTTCAACTGGATCCGAAAGTGCCATACGATCATCAATCATATGCATTGAGTTAAGTACGAATGAATCACTATTTGTGTATCCGGTATTCATTCATGAACGGGAATTAAGGTACAATCGTGGCTTGACTTTTCTCTCTGAGGTTTACAGAGATTAACTGTTTCTAGAGAGTTCCCAGCATGACGCCGAGTGGAGCAGTTTCCCAAAGCAAGGACAACGGACGCATCACCATGGTTACGGCCGTTAACGTGCAGTTTGGTCAGCGGTCGACAGCTACAGATTAGCTGAAGCTAACCCTTTTGTTCACAGAGCTTTCTTCAAACTTCGTCGTCGCCCGGACAATTCCTCCTCAGCACGGTTCACATACGAGGTTAGGGTTTGGACAGAGATATTTAGGGTGAAATGATCTGAACGTTTTTTATTTTATACCTCGGTGTTCACCTGGACAACAGACTAGAGTGGAGATGCAACTGTGAATCCATCTACAAGAAGGGACATAGCAGACTGTACTTCTTGACAACAAGCTAATAAACAAGGCTGGTTCTGTTCTGGGGACTCCTCCGAAACCTCTGGAGATCATTGTGGAAAGAAGGATTCTTCATAAAATGAAGAACATTATGGAGAACCCTGAGCATCCTCTTCATGAGACTGTCCTACAACAACAGAGTGTCTTCAGTCAGAGGCTTCTTCAGATCTGCTGTAAGACGGAGCGCTACAGGAGATCCTTCCTGCCCACAGATATCAGCATCTACAACGGCTCTTTGAGGAGACCTTCATAATGAGCTATAACAACATTTAATTTCCCTTTGGGATGAATAAAGTATTTTTGAATTGAATTGAATTGATGAAGTTTGGTTTTGTTTGTGTTGAACTCTGCTATCTTAGTGCTAGCAGGCTATCTGCAGCACGTGTTCAGGTTGTGTTCTGTGTTTGTGTGTTTTTAAAGTTAAGACAAATTTATTTAAAGGGTTATTTTAAACACAAAAGATTGATCATAACGCGCCGTCCGCGTTTACGCATTTTAACCCTTTTATTGACGGTATTTTACAGGTGTGTGTTTGATTCTGGTGCTAAGCTATCAGCTTCTTTTGTTAGCTTAACTGCTAACAGCTAAGAACACGTGCTTGCTGCTAAATAATATTTACCCAGAAAGGTTGCTAGTTTTCAATCCAGTAAATAATAGTTCCCTAAACATTATTTTTCTAATCTTGATAACTAAGTAAACACCATTAAGCCCCATTTCTCCAGAGAGATTTGGCTCTTTTCCAAAAATGTCCTTAAATATTTTACTATTTCCTTAAATATTATTTTAATAACCGCAGTTTGTGAGACACCATTGAGATTTAGTCATTCAGAAGGTTGGTTTTATTCAGCAGATCATTATTTAAAACATTATTTTATTAAAATAATATTTTATCTGATCTTGCATTGTGAAAGGTTGTCTAAACGTTTGCTGATTATTTTCTAAGTTAGTTCCAAGACTAACTTCCCGTCACTTCCAGATCCTTCAAGATAATCCTTGGTTCTTAAACATAAACATTGCATGGTAATGTTGCATCACTCTTTTTGGTCATGATTTCTAATCATCTTTAATCAACTTGTTTATATTGTACGTAGCCCATTAGTCTTTATTCTTTAATTCTGCTTGGTAGATTAGTTGGATTGTTTTAGCATAGTACAGAGTTTATTGATTAAAATATGTTTGACTTTGAGTTGACTTATTTTTGTTAATAAATTCTTGTATTTTAAGAAATTGTGTGAATTCATTCCATATATGTGCAGAGTTCATGCTGTTCAATAATGTTAGAGCTCGTCTCACACCTTTCGATTTTGTCCTAATACCATCGCCTTACTGGGCTGGTATTCACGGGACAACCCTTAACAGACCCAAATATTATTTGATAAAATATTAAGGTATTAATATTAAATATTAAATAATACATTCAGATTCATAGTCACAACAAGATTCTGATCCCTTTACCTGTCTGCATGAAGAGATCACAATGAAGACAAGTATGTAGTGAGTTGAATCAAATCACTTCTGGAGGAGCCAAAAGAGGGTGAGTGTAAAATTTTGCAATCATTCAACTGCTAAATTGAATAATTACAAAATATTGCAATTATTTCCACTATTTTTTTTTTTTTTTTTTTTTTTATTAAAAGACTTTGTCTAGACTGCAGGGAGTGATCAGATTTCTTTGGGTCAAAAAATTCCATATTTCACGTGCCTACGATTTCATAGCATGAACATAGCAAGTGTTGAGGGAATTAAGATTGTACTCAAATAAGAGGGGAGTTCACCCAATAAAGCTTTGTACATAAACACACACCAGTGTCATTGTTTTCTTAGGCTTAAACGGGTCAGATTATAAAGTACACAGTGATGTTTGCTGTGCAATTAATTTAATATAATGAGAATTATATGTATTTTACACAATATACTTTATTGCATAAAGCGGTGATACATTGAGCCTAAGTGCAGAGGAAGCAGCATGCATATAAAAATCACTATAATCAAGAACGTAGCCTGAAGAGATTTTTTCCTGACCGAATAAATAAAACAGACCCTTTTTCTGAAGTAAAAGTCCAGTTTAACCTTTAACATTTCTTTAAATACTTAATATGCACTTTGAAAGTGAGGTATCCTCCAGCTAAATACACAAATATTTTGTAGGATAATAACATCTGAGTAAGCTCTCCTTCTAAGGTGGGAATACCAACATGGTCTTAAAATAGAGATTTTGTTCAGGATAAAATGTATTTAGCTTTTTTTACATTTAGAACCTATTATAAGTCATACTGTGATACCTGCAACAGCTGAAAGGCAGTTCAAAGCTCACTAGTAGCCTGCTTCAAAGTTAAGTAAAGAACTGCGTTATCTGCATAAAGCTGCACTTTATTTTTAGACACACTCTTCCAAATGTTATTAATAGAAAAACAAGTAAATGGTAATGAAAAACAAAACAGGGCCTAAGATTGAGCCTTGGGGGTCAAGGTAATGTTGAAGCCAGCCTAAAGCCCCATTTCTCAAACCAATTACCATGTCTGTTTGACCAAAGCTCAGAATCAACAGAATCAAACCAGCACGATGACGTTCTCGTCATCTGCTCGTCATCTTCACATCAGCATTTTTAAAAGAGGCTTGCTCTGTTTTAACCTGAGACATTGGGTTTGGTGTGCTCCTGGCTGCTATAGTGAGAGTGAACACTATGGTAAGATATAACGAGCTGACCAAGGTCTTCAGAATTGTAGTAGATTGTAGCAGCCTATAAATCTGATTAGGGATTTAAAGAGGTCACAAAATAATTTGAAATTAGCCATTCTATTGTATGGAAATTAGTCTTCAAAGAACCCATTGTGCTGGTGAGAAATGCTAGTGGACTAAAACAGGTTGTGGACAAAGCTTAGTAAATACATAAAACTGTCAGCAGGTTTCATACAGTAACTGCAAGTCAGGCATTTTCCAATACAATTAAATGTGTTGGTGTTTTTCTCTGTTTCTACACTTTTTCTCACCTAAATTACTACAAATCTAGCTGCACAATAAAAGTTGGAAAAGCTGATCTTTTGTTTGATCTTTTTTTAATGAAAACCAAAATGCTTTCAGTCTACAACAAAAGTAAATGAATGGCTCTGTTTCATTACGAAGTAGATTGTATTTATTGTATTTGCAAACTTGTTTTACTACATAATCTTGTTGATTGTGTTATTAAACCTACATCATGGTAATGTGGAAGAGAAAATAAAATCACCAGAGTTATAAAGCAATCTTAGTCACATGTTCTGAAGACAGCTCATGTGTTCTTCAGTAATAACACAGAGTGTCTTCACCTGGGTGGCTGTCTTGATGTAGAAGAGAATGTATGCATCTTCATGTTTATAGATGTAGGCCAGAGCTCTGGGGTCAGACTTGTCCTTTGTCACTGAACTGATCCTGGTTCTGTCTTGGTCATGAAGAACAATCTGAAAAACAAAATAATACAGAGAATTAGGACCATGTTCAGCTTCAGAACTAAGCATGGTAAGCAGGAAGTTCTAGTCTGTACAAAAAAAAAAAAGACAGGTCACTGGTAAAAACCTTAGTTAGGTCAAATGCTGGGTTTGTGAACCTCAATTGTTAGCATTTATTTACTTGATCATTGATTAATGGATATAAAGCAAACAGAGAGATGGTCAGAAGAAAAATGCAGCGTGTCTGCCTAGAAACATATTATTGTTAGTTTTGGTTAAAGTTACCGATGTTTGTTCACTGCAGTCAAGTAGACTGCATAAGGATTGGAAGATGCTTCATAATCTTTACTCTCAAAAGCATTTGTGTGCCATTAATCTGACCTGTGTCAAATATTTAAACCAACCAAAAGGAAACCTGGAAATGGTTCAAACTGAGAGGAGAAAAGGCAGACCATTAAATATGTTGTGTTGTTTCAGCCATCTAGAGAGTGTGGTGGTTCAGTTTGAAATGGTTAACTCACCCCGGTCCTCTCATCCAAAATCTTTAAGCCACCAGAGGAAATTTTCAGCCAAATTCTCATCTTGTGCTTTCCCTGTCTTCTTGCTGCTACCTCAAAACCCTTTAACACAAGCACATAAAAACAATGCATCTGCAAATCAAGTAGCAGGACTTAGCAGTAAATAAGAAAAAAAAGGAGACCTGGGTAGTGTCATGATGTGAGAGGGTTGTGCTCTATTACATAAATAAGTTCACGTTTGACTAACTGAAACACTCCTGGTTAGTCACTTAGACGTGACTTTCAGTTTTATTTTGTAAAATCTACATCTTTCTAAATTTTTGTTGGTGTTGCTTCTTATCTTAAATCTGTTGTGCTAATTACTTGGATCTGTGTAAAGGATCGCTATTTTTACTGCTTTTGTGTTGCTTAATCATTGTATTTGCTTTTGGGTTTAGTTCTCACACTGCATGCCTTCATTTTTGAACCTCAGCTTTCCTGCATTGCACCATCAACAGCGATTAAAGGTTTTATTTCAGTTTTTTGTGCCTTACTCCTGATCGGCCCCTGCGTTTGGTTTCTTCACACCATGGAACATGACAGGTTGCATTAGGAGCTCCAATATATTTATGTCCTCGAGATTATATGAAGGACATATTGTGGAGATTGTTTTCTTAAGACTGCATCAAAAACCCACAAGAAGAATCACACTCACAAATTTGCAGATCTTAGTTCTAATCAGTTAACCACTCAGTTACAGTCATTTAGACTCATGAAAACAGGGGTTTTGCAGATGGGTGGAAAGTTCAACATTTGTGCAAGTGATGCTAAAGTTGGGCATGCAGTAAAATTACACACGATTTGCATGTTGACCAAAATATGCATTTTGGATTTGCAGTGCTGCTGGTTTAAAAACAGACACGGTCAAGTAGAAGAAATCACTGCGTTGTGGCTCATACATTTCTTCAAATAATTTAAATTAAAAAAATTTATCTAACTTGCATATTTTTGAAACGTGGTATCTGAGTACAAAATTCACAGAAGCACAAGAAGAAGAATAAAACACTCAGAAAGAGATTTTAAAATGTTCTTATACTGTTTGGAATTTAAGATAACAGTAGTTACACCATATTTCCTGCCCCCTAAATGTTTATATAGGAAATAATCTAAACTTATCAGCTCCAGTTTTTTTCTGTCATTTCTTTATTATTACTAAAGCATTCCAGTCCTTTGTTGACTCCACTGCAGCACATACAAGTTGGTGAAGAAATTGCAAGAAGGACCAAGTACAAAGCACAAGCTTAATGTTCAGGTTTAACCAGCATAAAATACATAAAGAAAAAAAATATATATATATAACAGTTCGATTGATGCCTGTGTATTGTTTATTTTAATAAATTAACAATACCAATAGCATTTGGAAAAAAAAGACTTCCCACACAGACATGTAGCCAGAGGGGCTCTTTAGCGCCCTCTAGACTTGAGAAGATGTCATTGATGGAAAGAGCAGGAGAGCAGTCAGGACTGACTCTCACTTTACTCTTTCTTACCTTCAGTTTCATCATGGAATCCAAGCACATCTTTTCTCCCGGTGCATCCGTCAACGGGTCCATGCCGATCAGCTTGGCCTTGTATCGGACCCCGTCCCCTTCGAAACGGGACATGGTGTCACTAAGTGGTCCTAGGAATCACATCAAGAACAGAAAAGGGTTAAATCATCAGAAGAAAGGTGAAGCCAAGGATTTGCAGGAGCAGTAAATAGATTGCACTCTGCGTGTGGCATAAATGTGAAAGCGTCTGCAACTCTGCAAAGTGCATTACCATCTAACATCCAAGAGATTTCTATTGTGAGTTTTTTAAATGACATTTTATTTGATACATATTATGCTATTCATATGAATTATAAACATATTTTGTACCTTCTGACACATTTTACCCAGAAATAGAACAATAAATCTTGTTCATGGTTACATCATCACAATCGTATTTACTTTTATCAGCGTTTACCTCAGCATGTTCTTCTAAAAGTGACTACTTCAGGTGGATTTTTATATTCTCATAAAAACACGATTTCCTTGTAATGGTTAACACGTCAGCAACACGTGAGCGGATTTTCTTTCCCTTTGGTGAACAAATGGAGGGAACATCTTAGGTCTAGCTGAGGGAAGCTGCGATTTACACACCAACTAAACAGACATTAATCAGGCTGACGTAAAAAGCTTCTCATAGTTAAAAATATGTTAAATTGTTTCCAGTCAGACACAGCTGTGTGTTGTTCAATGTTCCTAAAACAGCTGGAACAGTTGGATGACTTCCAGAAGTACACAAAGGAGGAACAAGAGGAAAGGGCAGAGAACACGGTCTTACCTGAAAATGCTCCTGCTTCCCATCAGAAAAACAAAACTCAGTGTCCCAGGAGACACTGCAGGGATGTCTTTTATTTTGTCTATTATGTGTTTGTCTATTCTAACAGTTTAAATATAAGGTGGTCTTGTGTCTCCATCCTGAATGCACAGAGTGCTCTCCACTTCAAATACTGTAAGGCAACATGCCCTTTGCCACATCTTAGATTCATGTTTGTAACCAGATCCTGGACTATATTCTGATCTGCTCTGCTCTGATTTTCTCCTGAGACTAAACAGCCTGCAGCAACTAAACTCTCGTACCTGTTGTCCTGTACAGCGGCCAGGTTCTGATAACAGGTTGGCCCGGTGCAAGACAGTTCCCGGCTGTTTGCTGTGTCTCAGTCATGCTGCTTGTTTGGATTTTGGAGAGAGGCAGCTTGAAATCCTGTGAAAAACCTGAAAACTCTCAGACTTTTTTGTTGCCAGACACAGTAATTTTTCACAATCAAGATGCAAGAAAAACAACCTTAAAATGTACAGATGAGAAAGTATCTGCTCACCCTCACCTGCAGGAGTGCGTCTACGCTTTGACCCAGCTGCTTGGCCTGTCCCACTGACAAAATTGCTCAGAGTCAAAGGTCAGGCTGCAGACTCCCTGGTGATACATTAACCTTCGCTGGAAGGCCTACATGAATGGGAACTCTTTTAGCAGAATAAGGAGGCAATGACAAACATGATATACCCTACACAGAGCTTTGTCCCTGAGCGGGTGCATCTAAGGTCATGCATTTCCCTCAAGGACTGGCTCCTCGGTAGCATTTTCCTAAAATAAGTCAATCGCAACCAAAAAAAATCAGTTTTGGAGCTTCTGAAAAACGCTTACAACAGAAAACAGAAAAAAGCAGGAAAACATGCACAGACAGTGCAATCTTTAACTTCAAATCATGTCTCATAAAAATGAGAGTATGTAAGTTAATATAAAAACACATGAAGGAAAGTGACCCTTAAAGGACCAAGAAAATGCATTTTATGATGCAAAGCCTTGTTGCAGATATACCAAAAGCAATGAAAATGGTACGCCAGTCATAAACGGTAACCTGCTGCACCACCACTGTCGTTTTGAAAGCTCATTAAAAGTGTAAAGTGTCACTTTTATCTTAAAAGACCTATTATCTAAATCACATGTACTGCAATATGGAGAAAAATAGTTTTATTTTAGAATGTATGTCACCAAGCCACCATGAAGCGCTATAGAGAGTACAGTTTTGGTGTGCTTTGGGTTATTGTCCTCCTGGAACACTAATGTTCAACTGTTTAGCAGATGAGTGAGTTAGTCCTCCATCTCCCTTATTCAGTCCACTTTTGCATTGCACTTTGAAACCACTTCCACGTTTGATAGTAAAGTGCTCTTTTGAAACTAACTCCTCCAAACACTCTTCCTAACATTGAGGGCAAACAGCTCGTACTTCATCTCTTCTGAGCATAAAATTATTTCTGCAGAAGGCAGTTGTCTTGCCCATGTTGGCTGCTGCAAATTTCACCAAGCTTGAAGATGTCAGCTCTAAGCAGGGCCTTCTGTCTTGGTGGGCATGCTCTCATTCCATGATGATGGACAGTGACAGTGTTTCAGCAACATCCATGTCACGTCAGATTCAAGTCTTGGTGGTTTTAGGGCTGTTCCTGAACATCTAAACCGATTTTCTAAATTTCACAATGACAGTCTTTTTCCAGAAAACGGCAAGGTTGTGACACATCTGAATAACGATGTGCAATTGTTTGTACTGATGCTCTGCAGTTGTTTAGAAAAACTTTCACAGCTTGCGTAAATCTGCAGTTCTCATTGGATTTCCACATTGTTCTGAATATAAGTCAACCTAATGATTCCAGTCAAGCTTTTATTTGCTTGCAAGAAAACAGTAGCAGCTGCAGTCCATCATGCTTACTAATGAGAGGGCAAGTTGTAGGATATTCAACAACCTTCAGCACCACTTCTTAAAAGATTCACGTGAATGTATGTGAATATTTAAGCCATCAAATGTAATTCTTACCCTGTGTGCCATGGAGACAATCAACCATAAATTTAAACTTGATCCTAATATTTTAATTCAAGTCCAAAAATGTTAAAATTATCAACACCAATCTTTTCCATTCCTGGCAGAAATAACCAGGACCTTTGAACTCACTCTCCTCTATGGTCAGGGGCCTGTGGGAAATCCAGAATGAGTTCTGGTTTCACTCCAAAACTTTCTGTTTTTCTAAACTATAATGTGGCTATTATATTGAAACTAATGAAAGAGTGCAAGGTCCTGGTCAAGTAGATCCTGATAGCCTCCAGAAGGCAACACCAGCTGTATTTTTGAAGAAAGGATAGATCTCCAAAATTCAGAAGGGAAATGATTCAACTAGTTTCACACGCTAAGCAGAGTGACTCACAATGACCTGCAAACTGAAAATGGTTTCAAAAAGTTTAAATTTAAAATCTCTAATATGTGAATTTAACCATGTTTTTGGTTGATCTTTCATTTAAAAGCTTTGGCCTCTGCTAATTTAGACTGTTGCAGTAAAACAGAACTAATGCTTATGTAAGGTGAAATAACAAATCGAAAGCATTTGCTTGTCATCCTTCACACACATAAATGAACTTGACTCACATCCCATTCTCAATCCACAGGGTTTAATATGATGTCGGCCCACAGACATAACAGCTTCAACAGCTTCAGCTATTCTGGGAATGCTTTCCTAAGAGTTCGTAGGAATTTCTTGACCACTCTTCCGGAAGTGCAATTTAGAGGTCAGACATTAATGTTGGTCGAGACAGCCTAGCTCAAAGTCTCCGATCAGAATCCAAAGGATTTCCCATTGGTTTGAAGTTATGACTCAAACTAGCTCATCCATGTTCTCAGGGACATTACATTCTGAACTGGTTCACACTCATGCTGGAACAGGATGTGGGCATCCCCAAACTGCTTTCACAAAGTTGAGAGCATAAAATTGTCCACAACGTCTTGCAAAGCTGAAGCATTGAGAGTTCTTTTCACTCGAACTAAGGAAAAGCAGCCCCGCAATATAATCCTCACTCCACCAAATTGTACAGTTCGGTGAGGAAGGTATCATTCTCCTTGCAACTACCTGACCCAGACTCATCCACTGGGTTGCCAAACAGAAAGGCACAATTCTTCACTCCAGAGATCATGTCTGAATGGCTCCAGAGCTTTATACCACTGCATCCAATGCTTTGCATTGCACATGTTGATGTAAAGCTTGGATGTAGCTCTCCACACACTTTTGTTCAGCTCAACATCAGGATGGAGGTCTATAGCTATTGATTGGGCAGAAGTTGGCCACCTTTGTGTGCTCCTAAGCATGTTGTTATAACAAAAACAGTTTGCTGTGAAATATTGAGCAGCAAAGAAATTTCACAACTGGACTTGCATGGATGGCTTCCTGAACGACCCATTTATTTACAAATGTTTGTAGGTCAGTGTGCATGCCTGGCTGCTGGAAGTACCGGTAATACAAAGTTATAATTTGATCTGATATATTTTATGGGTTAAGATTTTAAACATTTTTTTCCTTAATTATGAATTTTAAAAACCAAATAATATTAAGTCCATTTACCTTTATTGTTAGCTCACTTAAGGAAAATCACAGTTATTAATGGAGAACGCTGATCCCTCGTTTTGTTTGTATCACCTTTTCTCCTGCTACCAGCATCGTCTGAAAGGATTCATTACGCAGGCGATGCACTTTCACAAATAAATATTTACATACCAGATCACTTGTGACATGATGATTTCTGTTTCTGTTTTCAGAAAATATTTTCTCAGGCAGCACAGCTCACTTTGTGAAACAGGATGCCTTTAATCTAAGATTAGGAGCAGCTTTTCCCAAGATCTCTTCAAAATTAGAGGGATTCGTTTGAGGTTGAAATAATATCCAAAAGCCAGAACATCAGGTCAGGCCAGCAGAGTTGGCGGAGCAGCAGAGACTTCAGAAACCTGAGGAAATTAAACAGGAGATTTAATCAACTTTTACAGTTTAAGGCAGTCAGAAGGAGGTTATGGATTGTTGTCATCACAGCGTTCGCGAGGTTTCAAGTTTCCTTTAAACGAGAACAGCGAAGGGTGGTGGAAAGAGTTAGATTTCCCAGCAGTGACAGGAGAAGGAGTGCAAAGATATTCAGGACACACAAATATGTACTACAAGCCTGATCTCTCATAGGACTCATGACCCTGCAGTGAATTAGGCAGCAGGTCACTTCGTCATCAGTTGTCTGACTCATTAACTTACAGAAAACGTCTCATTTCTTAAACAATTTTGCATTCTGTGTCATTTATCATTAGAACCAATAGTAAAATGTATTGGGGTCAGGTTACAAGTATAGTGGAGAGTGAATGACTAAAAGTGTTATTTTTGATTTATGTCCAGAGTCCATTCAGAAATAAATTAAAAACCAAACATCATGTGAGCTCTGTTCAGTAATAAACAACCAATCATTCCCTTGTTGGTCCTTAAACTAAAGAGAAATGCCATGCTGTTTAGTTCTGTATTATCTAGTCTTTTTCATCTTTATCTGCAGCGTTGGAAAAACTGAAGACATGACCTCAGCAGATGTAAAGCGACATTGAAGCCAGACTGTTGAGCTTTACCTGGGAGGTCTGTCACTGGTGAAAAATGTAGTCCAAGCACTGTTAACTGGTGGCAGTTATCAGACTAAATGAGAACATTTTCAGACTAAATAATTTAATCAGTAAGTTTATTAAAAATCAGCAAAAACCTTGACAATGGATTCAGTTCAGTCCCACATCTGTTCTGGGTTTCCCTGCCTTTAACATATGTTTCATATGTTATATCCTGACTGGCTCAGACCTATATATTTATGCTATGTGCATAACACATCTTAAATCCAGGACGCTACATTTTTCAATGGCAAAATGTGAGAGATTAAAATAAATCTGCAGCTTTTTTTAAATTGTAAGTTGTTATCCTCTGCAGGGTGGCTGGGATCAGACTCAAACAGAGGGCTGGAACCGTTATATCCAGGGGGAAGATCAAATGGAAATGATGGATGCCTCCATTTGGGGGTTTTCCAGGCACATGCCACTGGGAGGACATCCTAGAGCATTGCCAGAACTCACTGAAGGGACTACAAAATATCGCTGAATGGCTAGGAACAAACAGAACTCATCAGAGTAACTATGCATCGTCTTTGTCCTGGAAACTGCTTGGCTCACACAGGACGTCCTACAATGGGACAATGCATTTGTCATATACACTGACCTGCGTGCAGGTGCTTTGGTGTTTTTCCTCCTCCTTCTTCTTTGCAGGGTGTGACAGGCAGGTGCAGGCTCCGCAGCTGCGGCTCCTCACACCTTATCAGGAGGAGCTTAGAAAGGAGTCAGCTTCCTGAAACAGACACCAGATCGTTTTGTTCACATGAGTGGTAAACAGGGCCTAATCGCTTTGTTTTCCTTGCTTCCAGAAGTCCTGACTCTAACCGCCTTTGTCTTCCCCGACAGAAACTGGATTCCTCCATTGATGTCTAAGTTCTGGACTCCAGTGATCCGCTTCCTAATTCCTAGCATCTCTGTGGTACCTACCCCTAACTCTCTTCATCTCTTTGCCGCTCTCTGATTCCTTAAATAATTTTTTGCTTCACTCACCTACCGGTCCACCTTCCGGTGTACCACCACTCACCAGCTTCTACCTGGACCAAAAGGACAAAACATCGCTGGACAATCAGACATGAAACATCTGCCAACCTCAGATCTGTGGATGGACTCACCTTTTTCTGGAACTCCAACCATCATTTCATCAGTAAGCTCTGCTCATTAATATCAGTCATTTCTCATCATTTCCTGAAGCCATATCCAACTACTTACCTCTCATTCTAGTGTCTTCCTTGAATCCAGTACCAAGAACCTGCCAAACATCATTTGTGTACATACTAGCAATAAATCCTTTTGTATAACATCTGCTGTTGCGGCTGTGATTGCTGCCTGCACCAGAGTCTAACTAAAATGATGACAGCATCTCCTCTGTCCTGGGAATGTCTAGGATCAACCAGACCTTACCGTTAAGTGTAGCTGGGGCAGGATTGCCTTGATTTTCTCATGAACCAGTCATTTTTTAAACTAAATGAATGAATGAATTCCTGCTGATTCTGGCAGAACCTGTGTGTGTTTACAACATAAACAAATCTATATTAGGAAAGGTCAGAAAATAGGTCTGAGCTGGAATCTACAAGATCCTGAACAACATCGGTCTTGATCTAATTTGAATTTCTACGTTAGTATCATTAAATATGGCATTAAATGTTCTGCATTGTAAAATTTCCTTTACGCTATATAAAGGTGTTTAGAGTCCTAATACACTGCTGGATACGAAGCTGCTGTTTTATTCTCGTTAGGTAACATAATGCATGTTTTATAAATCAACCTTTACCTTTGCACTGATTCTCTGCGAGGAACAGGACTGATTGAGTTTAAAGGACAGGAGCTTAGAAACATCCTCTCTGGGATGATCAAGATCTTATTGTTAAATAGGAAAGAAAATATACACAGCATTGTTAGAATAAAGTTTAAAAAATCTGCATAAACCGGCAGAAATATAGTAACTGAAAAGCCTGCTTCCACATGGATGTGAGTCTTTTAGGCCTCTGTACGCATCAGAGAAAGCAAAATAAATTTTAAGAACATAGATGTTTCTCTTTAATGAGGATTTTAGGGTCAGTTTTGGGTGTTTTTACGGCAACTGAGGGCTGTGTGAGGTTCGTTTATTCTTTACGTTTATTTCATTGTGTTTGAGACCAAAGGGCTATCCTGCAACTATTAGAGTTCACCGTGAATGTTAGCCCTTCCCCCCTTCAGCTGCACCAAAAGCTTAAGCAGAAATAGTATATAAAATGAATAAATAGACCTGTGAAAGGATTCCATTTCTCTAAAGGTCTGACCTGTATGAGAGTTTCAGTCCAGCTGATCCAGAGGGAACCTTTCAGCTGTCAGGGTCCAAATATACCAGTTGTGGCCTAAAAACAATCATGATAAAGTTTATTTATGTAGATTTGTGGCAGAGTCTTGCAATAATAAATATCCAGTGATGTGCAGAACAGGTGACAGTGATTGTAAACGAGTGTATGTAACATCCAGCTGTTTGGCAGATAACTCCCAGCCTCCATGAGTCTGATTATCAGTTAGATTTTAGCACAAAGACACAAAAAGCTGAAACCACTTGGATCTAATTAATAGTAGTGAAATAATAAACATTTCTCATAACAGTATTTACTGGCATGAATGTGTGCACGTTAGTGAGTGCAATTAGCAAACAAGCGTGTGTTGACACAGTGCCAGGAAGGAAAAACAACAGCGTCCCATGAACTGACGACCCAGCAAAGCCAGGCCAACCGAAAACACGAAAACTCGAGCTCAGACAGTTGGACATCAGCGTAGTAAATGTTAAAGTTCATGACAGATCAATTTAAAATAAAAGAGTGAACATGTATGGTTTGTCCAAAAGGGTTGCCAGGCAAAACCCGTCTCCTTTAAAACTGTTGCAGCAGCAACATAGTGCCTTGCAAAAGCATTTGTAGCCCTTGAATTTTCCCACAAAATCTGGAGTGTGGCATCCGTATGTATTCATCCCCCTTTACTCTTTACAGCCCCTTTTTATCTCTGAAAAAAAATCAAAAATTGCCCTGAGAAGTCACCAAATTAGTAAATGCAGTCCATCTGTGTGTAATCTAATTTCAGTATAAATCCATTTGTGCTGTGAAGGGCTCAGAGGTTTGTTAGAGAAGGATCACGAGGATCAAGGAACACGGCAGACGGACACAGCATTGATCCGGGAATAATAACTCTCTCCACATCTCTCTCTAGAGGTGCAAGGCTGGTGCAGACACATTCCCAAAGCCTTGGAGTGCCACAATAATCACATTTTTTATTATAGGAAATCATTCAACTTTTTAGCATTTTCCTTCCACTATAAAATTATGCACTAGTTTGCGCTAGTTTATAACATTGAAGTTTGTGGTTGTAGCTTGTCAAAATGTTGATAGCTTCAGTGTTTTCATGTTATTGCACAACACTGAAGGTTTTCAAACTCACACCTAAATGAACTATAAGACTTCTGGAGAGTGGCCATTCGGGCAGATGAGACCACAGTCAAGACAGAGGTGGAAGGGTAATGATTGAGGCTTATTTTGCTACCAACGCATTTTAGAGTCAAATGACTCTGACGGCCAAATTCTTTTGCTTTTCTTCAGAATAAAATTTATCATAGGTTTTCTGGTCTGTCTAATACACTTTTATTAGAAAAACATAAGTGTGGCTTTTGTGGTTTAATGCATTATGAAGTAATGCAGTGAAACAAGCCGAGAGCATTGTGGGAAATAAAATAAATTCTTGGAAGGACTGTTTCACCCATTGTATCCAGACTTGTGAGCTCATGCGTTCAGCATCATTTATGCAGACTTCTTCCTCTATGCAATGGAAGAGGGCAGCAAAAAGTCAGTATTACTTGTTAAACCACAAAAACACCAAATCAGTAAGTGATCAATAAGAAAACAAAAAGTAATTCAACCAAATCTTTTTTTTTTTTTTGGTTGTTTGCTGGAAAGGTACATGTACAATAAGGATCTTTTATTTTCATACGAAGAGGGCTTAGTTTACACATAAATACAATTTACAGTGAATATATCAAATTAAATTGAACAAATTTCCATCTTAGAGGCTCTTATAGGAGTTTTTTTTTTCTTTTAATTTTTTTTTAATCATTTAATTATTAAGTATCAGAATCAGCTTTATTGACCAGATTTTTTCACAAGGAATTTACCTTTGGATCCACTTTGCTCGCAATGTACAGAGATTTTAATCATAAATACATCAATTTGGTAGGAAATTTAAAAATATATATTTTTAAGTAACTTTTCTTAAGCGAGGAGAAGCCAAATTTCCTACAAATCACTCAAATAACTTTACATTTCACTGTTTCCGCAACCACAGTGCCTTTGAGGCATAGGATGGGTCATAGTAGGTTCATACAAATTGGATTTAATTAGAACATCTTCCACAGACACTCCAGTCACTGTGTAGAAAGTTTTTTTTTTTTCCTAATCGGGGAAACGGATCACTGTTGAAATCAGAATGATGTTTCTTGGAAGCATGAATTATTACCAAGGAATCTGATGAAAAAAACAAACAGATCAAAGCAATAATACTGCTGTCAGCAGCAACATAAGAATGAGAAGAAAACAAGGTGATCGACACTGACTCATTAGTTTTCCCTCATCCACTAGTTTTATTTTTTATTCATTTGAGCATCACGTAATGTGATTTAATTCAGGTCATTTCTTGGCTGATAAGCCACTGTTTGCCTTGTTTAAATTTGCTGAACGTACCCAGGCCAGATGATTGTTTTAGGAGGTCCCATGTGCTGCTTAAGGGGGGACTTTCAAGCTTAAACAAGATCTAAACAGACCCTGTCTGTCCACTTCTCTGTCCTTCTCTGACTATTCAGCAACAGCCAGGTGAAAAATAGACATACCCAAGAGCCAAGGATGCCTGACAGAGAGCTTTAGAAAGATCTGAAAGGTTGGAGGTCCAGTCTTTTCATAAAAGCAATTAAGGATGCATTTTACCGATACAACTTCTATGTACGATCGCCGCAAAAGACTCCACTGCTGAGGAAAAAGACTGTTGCCGCTCATTTAAAGTTTGCTGTAGAACATTTCAACAAACCAATGGAATACTGGATGGATTTAATCTGGTCAGTTGGGACCAATATTTCACTTTTGAATGTTTAGAGGAACAATAGCACAGCATATCAGCCCCAACACATGTACCATACGTGAAGTTTGGAGGTGATAACATGGCATGGAGTTTTCCACATTAGGAATGTGAAGACTTCATATACAGTCATATTAATAATAAATTAGAATGTGTTCCAATGAGGATTGTTTGAATATTTACTTTTTAAATTACAACCTTTAAGAAGGTATATGACGTACCTTTCAAAAAGCCCACATTTCTGTATCTTAAATTGTTGTGTTTTCATGTATATCATAAATGTAAGCAAATAATCCTCATAATTACCAGAAACAAAGGCTTGAAAACATCAGTTTGTGTGCAGTTTAATCTATATAATATGTTTCATTCAGTGAGCTAAGTTACTGAAATAAATAAACTTTTCAACAATATTCTTATTTACTAAATGGTGTGTTTATAAAGGAAGGATGAAGAGGCAGCAGTTGTTGGATTTTCCTGGTATTCATTGTTGAGCCTCTTGCATTGTGAGAGGACTTTACTTATTGCTCTTCAGTTAATAAATCACTATTTTACAACAAATGCTATCACAAGACACTTTACAAGACAAACAGACCCAAACCAAATCCAGCTGGACATTCAGTTTGATTCAGATTTAGTTTTAATCAGATTTATATGCACTTACACAGTCAAACTGAATCATAATAATGAATCAGTACAGTCAGATTCAATTGATTATTAAATGTCAGGTTTTTAATGGGTTGATTACTGTTCTATTAGTGACTATTTGACCTGTTTAATCTCACAATCTCTTTCAGATTGTTTAAATAAATGCCAGCCTGCCTCCTGCTGACGTTTTACATTATCTCCATGTCACTCTTTAGATTCCTTCTCGTTCGAGGACCCAGGAGAGACCTTCTTGACTCACTTCCAGGAAACAGCAGAGTTCATTAGTTCAGTTTTTACTCCTCTCTCAAATGCCCAGAGGGCTTAATCACCACAAACCCTTTTGCCTCGTTCTGTGTTTGAACCAAAAAATGCAACATGGTATGTTTTTGTTGTCGCTCTGTTCATGAAGAAGCTCTTCAGATCACCGCTGATGTTTCATGAAAACAGCTTGTGATTCCAGATTATCTATAAGAAAACCCAAACAGAGTACCTCACTGTGTTGCTGTTGCTCTATAGTATTACTGTGTCACTTATTCATTCCCAGCTGACTGATTACATCAAAGATGTACTATTCCCTTTTAGTCCAATCTTAGCAAAGCTCCTTCTTCCTCATGGTTGCTATGTCCCACACATACCTTGTGGTTAACTATAGATTGGACTTCTTTAGGCTTTCTTTCAGCAAAATCTTTCTTTTTGCCCGTCTTCCATAAAGCCCATATTTGCAGAGTCCATGACTAGTAGTTGTCCTGGCAACAGATTACTCCATCTGAGCTGTGGATCTTTGCTGCTGCTGCTGCTGCTGAGTTACCATAGACCTTTGGTTCATGCTCTCCTTACAGTCGTACTCTTTCCGTTTTCAGATGATTGAACATCTATCTGTCCTTCACCTGTAATTTTCTCATCCAAGATCGGATCACAGGGGCAGCAGGGTCCAGGGCGGAAACTCAAGCCTTCCAGCTCATTCTGGGGCATCCCAAGCCGTACCCAGGCCAGACGGGATAGATAGTCCCTGCAGCATTTACTGGGCCTTCCCTGGGGTCTCCACCCAGTGGGATGTGTCCGAAAGGCATCCTGATCAGCTGTGTAAACCACCTCAACTGAACTGTCTTTACTGAGACAGTTCAGTTGAGGTGGTTTACACTTGACAGCGGGAACTGTCAAGTGTTGGGAGAAGGCATCAATCTTTTGGGCCACGTTAATGACCCTCTGGAGCGCTTTCCTCTGAGCCACTGTACAGCTGGTGCATCATATACAGATGCAGTAGGTCATTATGCTCTGAATAGAGCACAGGTAAAAGGACACCAGCAGTCTCTGTGTGATGTTATTTTTTTTGCTCCAGCTCAGGTCCTCCTCGATGTAGATTCCCAAGAAGCAAAAGTCAGCCACTATTTCCAAACAGTCTCCGCCACTGATCAGTGGTGAAAAGTCCTCTTTTTCCACTATTATCTCCTTGTTCTTGGAGATATTGAGCTGCAAGTTGTTCTCTGTGCAGACGCTGTTGGCGTCTCCACCTCGTCCCTACAGGCAGACTCATCTCCCCAGATTGTTGTGTTATCTGCAAACTTGACAATGCTGCTGTTGTGGTGGGCGGGGTGCAGGCGTAGGTGTAGAGGGTGTAGAGCAGGGGCTCAACACACAACCGTGTGGAGAGCCAGTGTTGAGAGCTGAATCTATGTTGACCCAGTCTGATCCTCTGGCTGCGACCCGACATGAAGCTCTGGATCCACATGCAGGAGTGTGGTAGTCCAGTGTCCCTCGGTTTGTCCAGTAAACTCCTCCTGTGAGGCAGAAACTGACCCCCAACCCAGAGGGAGCAGTCCACCTTTTTCCGCTCAGGAACTAAGGCCTCGGACTTAGAGGATTGAACAGAGCTCTATGAGATGTTCAAAGCTTTGGATATCTTTTTTCTTAACCTTACTCTGCCTTAAAGTTCTCATGGCTTTCTCCCTGACCTGTCTGTTGGGTTCCTTTGTCTCCATGTTGCATTTTGTTCTCTAATGTTCCCTAACAAACCTCTGAGGTTTGCAGAACGGCTGCATTTGCACTGAGATTAAACTGCACCAAGATAGACTCTGTTTACTAACCAGCAGACGTCCGAAGGCAGTTGGTTGCACTGGATTTTATTTTGGGTTATCAAAGAGGTAAAGGGAGCTAAAAAATAATGCAAACTGCCTTTCAGATTTATTATTTATATAAAGAATTTTGAAAGCTGTAAATTAATTTCCTTCTACTTCATAATTATGCACTACTTGGTTTTAGTTTATTACTTTAAAACCTAATAAAACACATGATGTTTAAGGCTGTTTTGTCACAAAAGTGGAAACGTTCAGCGGGCACAAATAACAATATGCACTTTATTAATTTAACAATGAGATTTAAATAAAACATCTGTATTTGTTGTTTTGGGAACACTAGGGGATTCTTCAGATCAGGGTACAGACAAGTTTATAGCCAGGAACATATTTTCACAATTACCTTTATGGGATAATGTAAGATGTTATTCGAGGCCGATTAGTCATACAGCATGACACCAATATAGCTTGAGCCCACAGATGGAGATAATGCACTTAGAAAAGCTTACCTTTAACCATTAAAGAGCGCTATAAACTACCCATCGAGGGTTCGTACATCCCATGATTCACAGTGAGCAGAACAATATTCTTGTCGGTTTGGAGTTTCCCAGCCCTGGCATCACTCTGCTGTTTACAGTCTGCCAGCTCCTTTTGGTCTGCAGCTGACAGGAGGAGCAGCAACTCATCTCTTCAAGAGGTGTTTTGTTTTGTCTTTTAAGGTCCGCTGCAGACAGAGACCCCTCTCTGCTGCTCTTCAGTGTAAACACAGGTCCGGCTGTAATAAATGCGTAATGGCAGCAGAATCAGAACGCGTTGGGAGCACTGACGTCCCATAAGTTCCCCTCAGCTCCCTGTTGTTCCTGACAACCGTTTTCAGAACCAAACAGCTTTTTCATGTGGGACATATCAGCCACAACAAGAAGGAATTCTGGTCGGGATATCTGGCAGTCTGTGCACCCTGAAGAAAAAAAGGTTTATGTCATTTAAACTTCCAGGATGACTTAAAAAGAACTGGACAGAAAATATAAGGAAACATCCCTGGATGTACGACTGACAGTGGCTTTCTCTGACAAGATTCCTGATAAAGTTTCACCATGTATAAAATCCAAAGACATGTTCTGTTGTAAGAGAGATTCCCCAGTTCTAGATACTGGCAAAACATCCAAAGAAGAACTAAAGCTGAAAGCTCAGGAGTAGTTTGTTTGCCAAAAATCTAGATTAATCTTTCAGAATGCAGTCATGCATTTGGATTCAGATCTTTATTGTACTTATACAGACAAAAAAATGTTGTACTTATACAAATTATTGTATTTATACAAATGGAAAATAAGAAGAGGGATTGCTGCAAAGTCAACGCCAGTGACTGTCCACTGTCTCTACATGCTCATCCAGGAGGAGTGAATGCTGCAAGTCACTGACTGGATGCAATCTGCTGGGTTTCCTTAGATAGAAAAACTTTTAAACCAATTTAAATAATAAACTGAATCTGAATCAATTGGGATGTATGTACCCGACTTTAAATCTGTATGATTCGATTAAATTTACTTTGTAACATGATTTAAGACGATGTGTGTTGTGAATTGATGCCATATTCAGCAAAAAAAATTAAATCTAAGGTTTTTCTGCATAAAAGAGAAATGTGCTTGGGTTTACCATATCAGAGTAAATGTAACTCTGAAGCATTTGGTGAAAGAATGGAGGACTAAAAGTGTTTCAGTGTGGACAACCACCAGTAACATATGAATAGTCATGTATGTGCCGTAAACACACCTCCTTTGGATCTCATGAATGCGTTTTCCATCCTATTTAGCAAACTTGATAAAAGACTGAGGTTATGCAGTCATTTTCTGGCCATAGCAAATACTCAAAGCACTTTACATTGGATCCACATTTGCCAACTGCAGTCACAAAAATATATAAGAACAGATCAATAAGCAATTTGACAACTTCTCCACCTGTTGATCCACAACGATCCCTCTGTTCTTCCTTGTGGGATTGTTGTTCATTTCATCTGCAGAGTTTCTCAGATTCTGCAAGATTCTTGGGTCTGGTGTGCACAGCTCTTTTGATATGCAGTAGTTTGTGATGATTTTGATTAAAACTATGGCACCTCTCATAAGATGTAGAAACTTACACATGCTCTGACTTTTAGATAATTTGAAAAAAGATTACCAGTAGCCTTTTAAATGTCCAAAATAAGTTTTCCTCTGTCAGTAAACGCCATTGGAGGGACAATTTATGTCTTGCTTTCATCATAAAAAGGAAATATTGAGTGACGGAAAGTCTTCTGGAGCCCATTGCCTCTATCTTCACTCATCTGTTCGAACTGGACCCTCTGTGACTGTGGCAAATACCCCACGTCTGTGATGACGCATGTGACGGCAGGAAATTGGAGAGAAAGACTGAAGACAAACATTTTTTCTGCCTGTCTCCATCCCATACATCAGACCCGTCAGGCTGTTGGTTGGTTGGTTGGTTGGTTGGTTGGTTCAGCAGCCTACATCCGGGACCACCCCCCGTGTCAGCCCACTGCGGTGCGCCATGATATAAGCGGTTGACTTGCGGATTGCTGGAAAGCAGAAGAGTTCGGATCACCATAGAACATTCCTCTAGTTGACTCCCCGTCATCCCTTGCAGGGAAACGGAAATGTGCTCCCAGATCCCGGGAAGACCAATGCAAATATCACACGGCAGCATCTGGCTGACTCTGACAATGGAGACTCCGAACTTTACGCACGGATCTGCGCCCATTAATGAGTCGCTGCGCCAGCGTTCAAACAACTCAGCTGAAATCGCTTTGCCGATCTTTATGTTTGCTGGCGGGGCCATTGGGAATCTGATCGCCATACTTGTGCTTTCAGTGTCCCGACAGGAGAAAAAGTCCTCCGCCTTCTTCTCGCTGGTGCGCGGTCTGGCGGTGACTGACCTTCTGGGCACCTGTTTGGCCAGCCCGCTCACCATAGCCAACTACATAGACCAGCATGTACTGCGGGACCGGCGCGTCTGCGAGTTCGACTCGTTTCTGCTGTTGTTTTTCGGTTTGACCGGACTGAGCATCATTTGCACCATGGCAGCAGAGCGGTACCTGGCCATCTGCTGCCCCTACAGATACCAGAGGTGGGCAGTGGACCGACGCTTCGCGCAGAAGTTCCTGTTCTTTATTTACATCAGTCACATTTTATTCTGCTGCCTGCCCATGATGGGCATGTCCAGGAGCGAGCTGCAGCCACACGGCACCTGGTGCTTTATCGACTGGAAGACCCCCGAGCCGGTGGCCGCCGCCTATTCCGTCCTGTATGGGGCCGTGAGCCTGCTGCTGATTCTCGGAACCATCGTGCTGAACCTGGCGGTGTGCGGAGCGCTGCTGCTGATGCGCCGCAGAAACGTGCAGCGGGCCTTCACCAGAACCAGCGTCAGGCAGAGGTGGAGGGAGCTGTCCTCGGCCGCAGAGACGCAGATGATGACGGTTCTGGTGATGACCTCCGCGGTGGTTCTGGCCTGTTCGGCTCCGTTAGTGGTAATTATAACTAACAGTTAACTGTAGGTTGTAACTGATATAACACGCATTAAGTCGTTGATTTAAGTAGAGAGAATGAGCTGGATTTTTGAAACTTACTTTGCATCCTGAAAATGTAAATCCAGAAACATATTTGGATTCATTGCACACTAACTAAAATATTTCAGGTCTTTTATTGTCTTAATACGGATGATTTTGGCATACAGCTCATGAAAACCCAAAATTTCTATCTCACAAAATTAGCATATTTCATCCGACCAATAAAAGAAAAGTGTTTTTAATACAAAAAACGTCAACGTTCAAATAATCATGTACAGTTATGCACTCAATACTTGGTCGGGAATCCTTTGGCAGAAATGACTGCTTCAATGCGGCGTGGCATGGAGGCAATCAGCCTGTGGCACTGCTGAGGTCTTATGGAGGCCCAGGATGCTTCGATAGCGGCCTTTAGCTCATCCAGAGTGTTGGGTCTTGAGTCTCTCAACGTTCTCTTCACAATAGCCCACAGATTCTCTATGGGGTTCAGGTCAGGAGAGTTGGCAGGCCAATTGAGCACAGTGATACCATGGTCAGTAAACCATTTACCAGTGGTTTTGGCACTGTGAGCAGGTGCCAGGTCGTGCTGAAAAATGAAATCTTCATCTCCATAAAGCTTTTCAGCAGATGGAAGCATGAAGTGCTCCAAAATCTCCTGATAGCTAGCTGCATTGACCCTGCCCTTGATAAAACACAGTGGACCAACACCAGCAGCTGACACGGCACCTCAGACCATCACTGACTGTGGGTACTTGACACTGGACTTCTGGCATTTTGGTATTTCCTTCTCCCCAGTCTTTCTCCAGACTCTGGCACCTTGATTTCTGAATGACATGCAGAATTTGCTTTCATCCAAAAAAAGTACTTTGGACCACTGAGCAACAGTCCAGTGCTGCTTCTCTGTAGCCCAGGTCAGGCGCTTCTGCCGCTGTTTCTGGTTCAAAAGTGGCTTGACCTGGGGAATGCGGCACCTGTAGCCCATTTCCTGCACACGCCTGTGCACGGTGGCTCTGGATGTTTCTACTCCAGACTCAGTCCACTGCTTCCGCAGGTCCCCCAAGGTCTGGAATCGGCCCTTCTCCACAATCTTCCTCAGGGTCCGGTCACCTCTTCTCGTTGTGCAGCGTTTTCTGCCACACTTTTTCCTTCCCACAGACTTCCCACTGAGGTGCCTTGATACAGCACTCTGGGAACAGCCTATTCGTTCAGAAATTTCTTTCTGTGTCTTACCCTCTTGCTTGAGGGTGTCAATAGTGGCCTTCTGGACAGCAGTCAGGTCGGCAGTCTTACCCATGATTGGGGTTTTGAGTGATGAACCAGGCTGGGAGTTTTAAAGGCCTCAGGAATCTTTTGCAGGTGTTTAGAGTTAACTCGTTGATTCAGATGATTAGGTTCATAGCTCGTTTAGAGACCCTTTTAATAATATGCTAATTTTGTGAGATAGGAATTTTGGGTTTTCATGAGCTGTATGCCAAAATCATCCGTATTAAGACAATAAAAGACCTGAAATATTTCAGTTAGTGTGCAATGAATCTAAAATATATGAATGTTAAATTTTCATCATGACATTATGGAAAATAATGAACTTTATCACAATAGGCTAATATTTTGAGAAGGACCTGTACATTGCTTTGCAATCACATTACAGCCAAACACCTGAGTATTTTATTGGGCTTTATGTCATAGATACATAAAATAATTCACTAAAATAAATCTGAAAAATTTTGGATTCAACCCCCCCTGTCAATACTTTGCAGAACCAGTTTCCCTGCAATCACAGCTGCTGGTCTTTTGGGCTTTTCTGTGGTTCTTCTGTCAGATTGGATGGTGAGTGTCTGTAAACAACAGTTTTCAGGTCTTGACACAGATTCTCAGCTGGATTTAGACCTGGACGTTGACTGGGCCATCACACATGAATATGCTTAGCTCGAACCCTGGCAGAATGTTTGTACTCTGCCCCACTGTCGAGGGCCCACAGCCTGATACTGCCACCACAATGTTTCACCATGGGGATGGTGTTTTGGGGCAATGTGCACAAATAGTGTTTCACAAGCAGCTTCAAACATTTAATTCTGGCCTCATCTGGCAAAAGATTCTCCCTACTGAGCAGTGGGGCTCTGCGGCTCCCCTTCAGAGTTACTACGGGCCTTTTGGTTGCTTCTCTGATTAATGCTGCCTGACCTGACCTGTTAGTTTGAGTAAATGTTCATGTGTTGGTAGGTCTGCAGTTGGACCTTTCTCTTTCCATTTTCAGATGATGGATTGAGCAGCGCTCTGTGAGATGTTCAAAGCTTGTTTTATAACCTAATCCTGCTTTAAACTTCTCAACAACGTCTCCCTGACCAGTCTGCTGTGGTTCTTGGTTTTCTTGGTGTTGTTTGTTTTCTAATGTTCTCTAACAAACCCCTGAGGCCTTCACAGAACATCTGGCTTTCTACTGAGATTAAATTACACACATTACAGCTCTAATCAAGAGACATCTGATGACAATTGTTTGCACAGGATCTTATTGAGGAGTATCATATTAAAAGGGATTAAACATTGAAAATGTTCACAAGCTGTGAAAAGGTTTGAGACTGAATGTTGGACCGGTACCGTTTGGTTGTGAACTTTGGTAGTACGGTCCAAAAGTCCTTCTTCATCTCGGTTTACTTCCAAGGCGCTACATTACATTGACATTTTCAGACTTTCTAAAAGTCTTTCATTTATCAGCTTTTTCCACTAATTTTCAGTTCAGTTTCTGACAGCTTTTGTTTGCTTTTTTTGCGCCACTTACTTTGATGTGTTGCCATTCAGACATAAAATGCTTTTAAACTCAAGGGATGAAACATTGACACAGGATTTAGTAAAAAACCAGCTCTAAATTGGATCTTTGGAAACTTCACCAGCAGTATGTCCCAAACACAGATATAAAGCAGTATTTTAGCCTCAAGAAGGTGATTCCTAAAACTATTAGTCATATATCTGCAGTCAGTCGATGATCAGTAGAAGGATGATGCATCTCTCTGTCAGATCTGCTTGATTTCCCCTATTTCTGTAAAAAAATGACTTTCAGATACAGTTGATATATATACTGGTCCTTCTCAAAATATTAGCATATTGTGATAAAGTTCATTATTTTCCATAATGTCATGATGAAAATTTAACATTCATATATTTTAGATTCATTGCACACTAACTGAAATATTTCAGGTCTTTTATTGTCTTAATACGGATGATTGTGGCATACAGCTCATGAAAACCCAAAATTCCTGTCTCACAAAATTAGCATATCATTAAAAGGGTCTCTAAACGAGCTATGAACCTAATCATCTGAATCAACGAGTTAACTCTAAACACCTGCAAAAGATTCCTGAGGCCTTTAAAACTCCCAGCCTGGTTCATCACTCAAAACCCCAATCATGGGTAAGACTGCCGACCTGACTGCTGTCCATAAGCCCACTATTGACACCCTCAAGCAAGAGGGTAAGACACAGAAAGAAATTTCTGTACGAATAGGCTGTTCCCAGAGTGATGTATCAAGGCACCTCAGTGGGAAGTCTGTGGGAAGGAAAAAGTGTGGCAGAAAACGGTGCACAACGAGAAGAGGTGATCGGACCCTGAGGAAGATTGTGGAGAAGGGCCGATTCCAGACCTTGGGGGACCTGCAGAAGCAGTGGACTGAGTGTGGAGTAGAAACATCCAGAGCCACTGTGCACAGGTGTGTGCAGGAAATGGGCTACAGGTGCCGCATTCCCCAGGTCAAGCCACTTTTGAACCAGAAACAGCGGCAGAAGCGCCTGACCTGGGCTACAGAGAAGCAGCACTGGACTGTTGCTCAGTGGTCCAAAGTACTTTTTTCGGATGAAAGCAAATTCTGCATGTCATTCGGAAATCAAGGTGCCAGAGTCTGGAGGAAGACTGGGGAGAAGGAAATGCCAAAATGCCAGAAGTCCAGTGTCAAGTACCCACAGTCAGTGATGGTCTGGGGTGCCGTGTCAGCTGCTGGTGTTGGTCCACTGTGTTTTATCAAGGGCAGGGTCAATGCAGCTAGCTATCAGGAGATTTTGGAGCACTTCATGCTTCCATCTGCTGAAAAGCTTTATGGAGATGAAGATTTCATTTTTCAGCACGACCTGGCACCTGCTCACAGTGCCAAAACCACTGGTAAATGGTTTACTGACCATGGTATCACTGTGCTCAATTGGCCTGCCAACTCTCCTGACCTGAACCCCATAGAGATTCTGTGGGATATTGTGAAGAGAACGTTGAGAGACTCAAGACCCAACACTCTGGATGAGCTAAAGGCTGCTATCGAAGCATCCTGGGCCTCCATAAGACCTCAGCAGTGCCACAGGCTGATTGCCTCCATGCCACGCCGCATTGAAGCAGTCATTTCTGCAAAAGGATTCCCGACCAAGTATTGAGTGCATAACTGTACATGATTATTTGAAGGTTGACATTTTTTGTATTAAAAACAATTTTCTTTTATTGGTCGGATGAAATATGCTAATTTTGTGAGATGGGAATTTTGGGTTTTCATGAGCTGTATGCCAAAATCATCCGTATTAAGATAATAAAAGACCTGAAATATTTCAGTTAGTGTGCGATGAATCTAAAATATATGAATGTTAAATTTTCATCATGACATTATGGAAAATAATGAACTTTATCACAATATGCTAATATTTTGAGAAGGACCTGTATGTGTTTTCATGTCTCACACCTTCTCTTTTCTCCTCAACTTCCTCATATTGAAGTACACTCCCACTACACAATATATTGTCCTGATCAGGTACAAGAACTGAACAGAAAATGAGTGGAAATGTGACCAGAGCCTAAAGAAAGTCTTTGAAAAGCCTTCAGAAAGCACAAATCGCCTTTAAATGACAGAATGCTGGTAATAATTTTGTTATTGATCATTCCTGCTCTCTGCAACGTCTTTTCGATGCTTGTAACGTGTCGCTTCTTAAATCTTGCAGCTATTTTACATAATTTGAAAAACCATATGTAACTATAAAAAATCTAAATGATTACTGTCTCAAACTCTTTGTGAGCAGTATGAGTTACGCAAACTTGCTACTGCGTTTCAGGTGCGCATTTTTGCCAACCGCTTCCAGAATGACCAAAAGGCAGATCTGACAGCCATCCGGATCGCCTCACTGAACCCCATCCTGGATCCCTGGATCTACATCCTCCTCAGGAGGTCCCTGTTCCGACGTTTGCTCAGTCTGTCCAGGAGATGCGACAGCCCCAGCATTTCCCCGCCTTTGACTCAAAGTGATCTGCTGTGTCCCGAAATCATGAAGGACCACGTGTTGACTCAGCTGATGTGCAACGCAAACATCATCACTCATCTGTCCGCCTCTGCCAGATTCCCACCGTATAACACTGAGATTCTCTGCGAGACCTGAAGCTTTGCAGAATCGGTGGATGTTAGTTGTGAGCACCTGCAGGGAAGCAGAGAAACTCAGTGGGACAGAAAAACTGAGATGGCTACATAAATCTCCACGGTAACCGGACATGCAGAGATGAACACAAGAAACGTTTGTACACACAAACAAGGAATATGACTTCAGTTCCACTTTGCTCTTAAGAAATTCTAAAAATATAATATACATACAAACATATATACATATATATATATATATATATATATAGATTGATTGATTGATAGATATAAGATATATGGAGGGAAGGTCAGCCCTGATAATTCTCTCTGCAGATCTAATCGTTCGTTGTAGTTTGGACCTGTTCTATTTTGTGACTAAGCCAAACCAAACAGTGATGGACGAACACAGGACAGACGGATTGATGGCAGTGTAGAAGAGGACCACCAGCTCCTGTGGAAGGTGCCACAGGAAGTATAGTCTCTGCTGGGTCTTCTGATGTCTATGTGTGAGGACCAGCTTTCTCCTAGGAACCAGAAGAAAGTAGACACGGTGTGGTTGAGGATTGTGAAGGGACAGTGTGGGGGTGTTCTCCAGAAGTTCACCATCATCTTCAGTCCTGAGTGGATTAAGTTCCAGGTGGTTCTGAGTGCACCATCTCCTGTCTGTCTGCATACAGACAGGAGATGGACCTGTCGATCCATCTCTTGTCTGTATGCAGACTCCCCAGCTGCTGCCAGTCAGTCAGGAAGTTGGTTATCCACTGACAGGTGGAGGCCACCACTGTGAGCTGGGTGAGCTTCTGGTGGAGGATGTCTGGGTCAATGGTGATGAAGGCCAAGCTAAAGTCCACAGACAGAATCCTGGTAATAGGCCTGTAGTTGTTTAGCGCCGTGATGGTGCGTTTCTTGGAGACCAAGATGATGGCGAGGCGTTTGAAGCACGAAGGAGCCTCACACACCTTCAGAGACTTGTAGGTCTGAGTGAAGATGGGGACCAGTTGGTCAGTGCAGGCTTTCAGGAATGAGGGCCTTCCTGGTCTTCTAAAAGAGCCCATTTACTTCTTCCTCAGAGATCTCACATGCAGGTAGGGGGTGTGAGGAGAGGAGTGTGATTGGTGCATGGGGAGCTTTATTTATTAGATGAAAACAGAAAGAAATACTCCCTTATTCTTATGAGCCCTTATTCTGTACCTGTCAGTGTTTTACATGACCTGTGTGGCCTGGCCTTAATACTGCAGTTTGATTTGTTGTAAAATCTCTGGGTTATTTCCTCCAAAAGCCTATCTTCATCTTGACCCTTCACCTTATCTGTCAGCACATTCTACTTTCTCATGTTAAAACATAAATATTCCTCTGAACTAACCGCTTATGGACATTATAAAGGTCTTCCTTAAATCACAATGATGCCATATTTTATATATGTAAAGTTGTTCAAACTTCTCATTAAAACTTTTTATTTCTTTTCTTTTAGGGAGCCAAGACGAAAAAAAAAAAAATCAAAGCCATTAAAAAGTTTTATTGCAAATAAAGTTCTGCTTTAAAAGTGTCTTTCTTGTAACTCCAGTAAAAAAAACATGTTTTTTTTTTGTCAGATTAAATCTGAAAAGCAAAGCTTCTTGAACCAGAGGCCTAAATAAAAGAACTAGGAAAACACAACAAAGCAAAACACATCGATCAGAAACATGGAAAAACAGAATAATCATAAATATACTCACAATTAGAACAAAAAAAATTACAGGAAATAAAGGAATTCATAACGAAACCAAAAACATTTTTATCGAAGCAGTTTTGCTGTAAAATGTTTTGATTTCTTGTTTTCCTACATTCCATGTAAAAAAAGAAAAGAAAAGCCTTAGATACATTTTGTCTCATATTTAAAGCCAGGTTTGCATCAATTGTGAGACGTGAAAAATGCACATCTCCCAATGCACTGACCTAAGCATGCTGGAGTCCTGCTGAAAGTCAGTCTGAGCATGCTCAGTGTTGTTTGTGGTTCAAGATTAATTACATGGAAAAGTGCAGAGAACCTTGTTGCAGAATGTAGAGCAGCATTAGCTCCTGTAAATGAATAATATTTATTTGCAGGATTTCTGGTCCGAAGTAACCTCAAAATCTAAATATTCTGCTGCCAAACAACTTTTACTAAGAAAAATTACAGGACAATTGATGAATTAGTCATCCACTAGGGGGCGGAAGAACAACAGCTGATGGACATTTAGAGGGAACTTTAGTTTTGGATTTGTCACTATAAGCAGCACATAAATACAAATATGTTACTTCAGGTGATCTATTTCCATCGTTATTTAAATTTTTAATGAGACAAAAAGGAACTCATGAATCATATTTTAATTAAATGCTCACCTGAAGTTACTCACTGTACTGCAGAGTAAAACAGTAGAGGCAGTTTTGCAAATAAATTTTATCTCCACTATGCATAAAGCACAATTACTATTTCCTTCCCCCTTCTGGCTGTTGTTTAAGGTACCAGGCGGTCCCTTTGTTGGGCCACACTGGACCTACCTGACCAGATGCAGCTAAAGTGCTGAAAGAGTATCTGCCCCACTAAATGTTTCTTCTGATTCCTTTGTTTTGATACAAGACCCCAATTTGTTGCATTTTTCCAGTTTGTTCATAATTATTTGTATTTATCCATAAAGCCTGGTGAATCCAATAATTAGTGAGGCATTTAAAATTCTTCTTGCATATAAACCCCTGAATAATCGAGCTATTCTACCTCCTGAGGGACTCAGTTACTCGCTGCTTTTAGGTTTTTTTTCTGATTTTGTAATAAATGGATTCATTGTGAAATAGAGAGTTTCAGGAACCTGTCAAGATCTAGTCAGCTCAGGAACAAATTAGGTTCTTTTTTAGTTTGAAGTGCTTTGGATTATTTGTGTCCTTGATCCAATTGTGTCATCTTTTGAAAGTAAGTGGTTTTTCTTCTGTTACTAAATAATTTAAATGTGAGATTTGGCTCCTTTTAGCTTTGCTTTATTAATCTATAGCTTTTTATTCCCATCTTAGAATGTGTTTTTGCTGCACTTTTTATTAGGAAAACCCCCAGAGACACTGGATGCCAAATGGGTAGAAGGTCTATTGTGCAGGACTAAGGTTAGTTTGTAACATGCTGGCCCACAGCAGACGAGCTTGAATCACTGAAGTTCTCCAGGCTTCCTAATTATTTTCTGATACATTTCGAACATACACTTTACAAATCCATCAATCACATGAGCATAAAACACACTTTCAGAGCTGAATCTGTTTTCTTTCAGCCATGTAAGGAAACAAGTTTTGGATGCATCGTCACAGGCTCTCAGATTTTGTTGTTCGTTATGTATGCAACCATATGTACAGGAATGATGGTTCCCAACACACTTTAATATAAAAATGTACTTCACTATTTACAAACAATTTGATTTAAAAAAAACAAATATGGTCTTTTCTGTAAAAACAAAAAAAAATAGATGCATACAAAATGTTAAAAGGATTTCTATCTACAATACAATGGACAGAGTTTCTGCCACCATCTGAATTGCCCTGAGAGGATCCACAATGTCTTTTAGTTTGTCCTTCCTGAGAACCCAATCTGGTGCAAACCTGAAAAACAGACAAACATCCCTTTAGTTTCCACTGCAAACACAGAGCACACAGGCCGATCGAATGCACCTACTTTGGTATTGGCCGAGATTTCCGAGGCGTCGCCGGAACAAAGAAGCTGCCGTTAATTGAAGCGTTTATTTTCTGCCTGATTATGGTTCTTTCTTCGTCCATCTTGTGTTTGCGAGCAGTGAGCCGGTAGATACTGCGGATCCTGTCCAAAGCCCTAGGGAGCTTAACCACCTCCTGAAGAGAAATAGCTGATATTTAGTTTCTTTAAAACTGCAGTAAAATCAGATATTTGTAAGTGATTGTGCAGACCTCAGCGCGACGCTTGTCCTGCAGCAGCAGAGCGAGGAGGAAGCAGGCTTTGGTGAATATGCTCCCACCCTTTTCGGCCACCTTATCCCCAGCCTTCTCCCGGTATTTTTGCAGTAAATCCAGCAGGATTTCCAGGGAATTTTCCACCGAATACACCGCCTCTATGGTCATGTGGTACTGAGGGAAGAACAAGAGTAAAAACAGGGCAATTAAAGCCTGGAGCATGGACAGAGGAAAAGAGAAGCACTTTCTCACATGGATTACAGGTCGACACATTTTAACCCTACTTCGTATAAAGTAAAAACTCAAAACGGTTTTGGCTAAATATCTAAATATGAAAAACATTATGTCAAATGTATTAACTTTTTATAGAAGACAAACCTCAAACTAATTACAATAGATTTCTTCCAGTTTAAATGAAGTTAAAAATATATTGGAGTTTTTATGCTGGCATTTACAGAACAAAATAAGAATCTCTTAAAAACTTATTTATTCAGTGAACCATAAACCTCAAGTGTCACTTTTGACACATTTTTATCAGGCTTTGCTAAAACAGCTCATGATGTTTAAAATACTACTTAACGTACAAATGCTAACAACTCATTTTGAAATGTTTGAAAGATATGTTTTTATTTTAATACCTACAACTATCAGAGGTTAAAGACAGCCTTCTTGGTCTGAAGTATTTCTCTAGCGCGTGGCACAAGTACTACTCAGTTCTTGCACCAGAGTACAGATACAGGCGGTTTTTAAAGAAAGTACAAGCAGGGCCACTCATTAAAAAATTATCAGTATTAATTAAAAGTATTATTCAAAGAGTTTGGGAAAAACACTCCATTTGATGCAATTTAGGAAGATCAGATTGTCTTGAAGCATAAAATGTTCCCCTAAACCTTTCCTTTAAAAGAACTGAAAAACAAATTCAAATGCAGCATATTATCTAAAAAATAAAAGAGACCAAAATAAGACATTAATTTCCCTTCAACAGTCTTTTAAAATAAATTTAAACTGCTGAAGCCCGTGTCTGTATTAGCTGGCCATAAACTCCACCATGTTTAAATTTCCAGAGGCTGCAAAGATTTGTCGTGTCGTCCGGTGATGAAGACACCACCAGGTAACATCTTGCACATCACCTGTTTATGATCAGCGTCTGTGTCTATAGTTTTTCCACACAAATGAACTGATTCCATCATTTCTGTCTACTAAACACTGCTGCTGCTGCATCAACACGAGCTGGTAATTTAGCACCTTTGCCAAACTCAGACATTGACATTTTGGTTGTTTTATACCATTTATCCCAGGTATGAAATCTTGCAGAACCTGCGAGAGGTTTAACACCAATCATGGGTTAATCCAAACCCACCAGGGTTAACTTGCTGCCTCTCTCCTCTCATCCTTATGGGGACTTTTCAAAACAAAACCACAATATTCATGTGGGTTCAGACATTACAAAATAAGAGCATACATGCAAAGTCAAATATGCCAAAATAAAAAGTTATTTGTGATCATTTGGAGCTCAAATCAAAACTGAACGATTAAATCTGTAAATTTCAAAGCACAAGTACCAGTTTTTCACAAACATGGATAAAAATGAGAAATCCGGTCAACTAAAAACCATCAATGTAAAGGATCTGTATTATGAATAATGCACGAGGTAAATCTGAGCTGTGACCCGACTGTTACAGTGACATCACAGATGGACACAGTGGTTTCTGCTCTGTGCCCTGTATACCTTTGAGAGGTTGAGGAGGATCTGGATGGAGAAGGTGATGACCTCCATGCAGGGTCCGCTCCTGTTGCAGCTGCGTATCAGCGTGAAGATGGTGTTGGTGGCTCCTCTGTCCACCAGCCGCTCACAGCACTCTGGTGACAGCCTAGTAGCGGTCTCTGCACACAGAAACACATTTGATGAAGACATAAAGCACCACTTTTTCTGCTACCAACAGTTGAAAAGATACTTGTGTCAGTTGCTGAAAGTCTGGATGTAAGGAAATCAGGACGGCATAAACAATATTATAATCCCACGTCTTACCAAGGTTTTTCAAGGCTTCCAGGATATAGGAGAAGTGTTTGTATCGGAGGAGATACTCCAACGCAGAAGACGTCTTGTTGCACAGTTTATCTTCCTCTTGTACTTCAGCAGAGACTTTGAGCAAGCGATGCCTCAACTTCACAAGCTTAGGATCGTCGTTCAGCATGCGGGAGCGGTGTCCTCTCCACAGAGCCTGGAGGGACAGAAGATGAGAGATGTCTGAGACCGACTTCCTGTCAAAGCCAGTTCTGTCATTATGAACAGTAAGCTCCTGAAACTCCTGGACCATGCAGTTCTGGTCAGACGTTTACATTAATTCATCATCGACACGAAAGTCATTTTAATTTGAGCCTTTTAATGATTCATCTCCACCGTTTTTTTATACAATATTTAGCATGAAGGGCGACTCATTACCTCCAAACATGTGTCATGAGCTTTAACATAAAACTGACTGGATATTGGACCACTCTCCTCATCAGAAACAACAGAGCTCACCTAAACCCATCTGTTTCCTAGCATGGACACAGTTTTCAAGCACAATCCACAGATTTTGACCCAAAACTGGTTTTAATGTGTGTTTGGGATCATTGGCACCATCAAACAACCAACCTCGGTGGAGCTGAAGAGTCTGTAGGTCATTTAGCCACCGCTTTGTGCAATGCACCCGTACCGCCGGCAGGCAAACAGAACCTCAGCATGACGTTGCCACCACCATGCATGACAACTGGTAGAGTGAAAACTTAAGTCATGCTCGAAGGTGTCCGTTTTGGACCAAGTGCTTTATTTTGGGTCAGCATTCTCTCGAACGATGGTTACATAAACTTCACTTGACTGGTGTTCCAGCGTCTTCCAGTCTATGACAGGTTTGAACCTCGTCGGTTGCTTGATTGTTCCTGAACAGCCTAAACTAATATGCTGCCTCTGAAGGTCACATTTTGGGTCAGATGGTTGCAACTTCGGAAACATGGCCGCGTTCCAACGGGAGAATGACCCCAAACCGACTGGTTTCAGAACGGATAAGCAGATTAACATCATTTCTGATGAGAAGACTGGTCAGATCTCCAACCAGTATCAGCCCAGAAGCTTGCTGATGGCTACAAAAAGTGAGAGGTTTCCCTGCATTTTCTTAAAGTGTATTTACCAAATATTATCAGGGTGTATGTTTATATCTGAATCAGTTTATAAAATGTTTAGATTATGCAAATAAAAGAAAATCAAACCATAACTTCAAACTTCTGCATCCACTTTTTTCCCCCCCACAAAACATTTTTTTATCAATTCATCCTGAAAAGTGACACTTCAGATAAATCATTTAAAACCCCACATTAGGATGGCGTTTTTTAAACTTCTGACCAGATTCAACTTTAGATGGATTGCCACACCTGAGCTTTGACAAAGCCTCGTTGAACTATCTTCTGGCGTCTGATGAGGAGGAATTTCTGGGCCGCCTGCTGGATGATGGAGGCAGCTTTGTGGCGGAGCGCCAGCCAACGCCTGACGGCTCTCTGAGCCACCACCACCTTCATCCTGTCCTCCAGATATCGTCTCCTCTGCAGCCTCGCTCTAACCCATCGCTAAGAAAAGCCCAGAGAACAGTTTGATCAGGCGCTGCACTCTTCCCCGACAGGACATTATTGGCTCTGGCTTGTAACTGTACCTGTACGGTAACGACAGAATGGACCTGTCTCTTTGCTGATTCCAAAGCCCAGTGCGCTCTCAGGGCTCGTTGGATCTTTATGGCACATAGGTGATGGAAAACTGCAGCCGTAAAACGGAGTCTCCGCTCTGCCTGGGCATCCTCCAGGGCCTGTAACCAGTCAGCGAAAATGTAAAGTTTCTGCTCGACTGAGTAAATTACAGTATTTTGTTAGATTAGAGCCAGTTAATGAAATTGAGACTTGTTTTATGTGACAGTTTAAAACATAATAGCAGTCTGAATTAAGGCTGTTACCTGACGTCTTGCTCTCCAGGCTCTGCAGCATCTCTGAAGGATGATGGCAGCCTTCTTCATTAGAGTGTATCTGGTCCTGCCTGCTTTGGCTTCTCTAGTGGCTCGATATTTTTGCTGAATCTTGAGAGTGGATGACTTCAGTTTCAAGTACTGCTGCCGTTCATGGTGGACCCTGAAAGCTCTCTGGATGATGCCTGCAGCCTTGTACCTTTTTCGGATCATTTTTCTGGATTTCATTCCTCGATATGCAGCCTGTAAGGTGATGGCAGCTTTTCTAACCTCTTGATAACGCTTTGCCTCAAGGTCTCTACATTTCTGGGCTCTAAACCTGCGTTGAAACACACAAGCTGCCCAGCGTTGTCTCTTAAAGAACATTTGCTGTTTGTGTCTCCTGAAGTTTGCCTGAATGACAGTAGCAGCTCCGTGCATCTGTGCAATTTCAGTCCTGGCATGAAGACCTCTGAAAGCTGCCTGCAGGACGACGGCAGAACGTCTCATATTAAGGAAATACTCTCTGTCTCGCCGTTGAAGAAGAAGAGCCCGATAGCGCCTCTGGATGATGATGGCAGCCAGATGCAGAGCCTGAAACTTAACTCTCTCTCTGTGCTTTCTGAACACAGACTGAATCACAGTTGCAGCTTGATGCCAATGAGCAACCTCTTTTCTGACTTGCCGTCCCCTGAATGCTGCCTGAAGACCAATCGATGCCCTTCTGATTTGTTCATATTGTTTTCTTTGTTGCTTTCCTGCCACAACGGCCCGATATTGGCGCTGAACCAGGACGACGGAGGACTTGAAGGTGAGATACTGCTGGCGTTCACACATGGCCCGGTAAGCTCTTTGGATTACGCTTGCAGCCTGATGCATTCGTCTTATATTCTGTCTGGACCTCATTCCTCGATATGCAGCCTGTAGAACGATGGCGGCTCCTCTAACCTCTTGGTAACACTTTACCTGAAGCGTTTTATGTTTCTCGGCTCTAAATCTCTGCTGTATGACACACGCTGCCCAGCGCTGCTGCCTGAAGGCCAACTGTCGTTTGTGTCTCCTGAAGTTTGCCTGAATGACAGTAGCAGCTCCGTGCATCTGTGCAATCTCAGTCCTGGCATGAAGACCTCTGAAAGCTGCCTGCAGGACGACGGCAGAACGTCTCATATTAAGGAAATACTCTCTGTCTCGCCGTTGAAGAAGAAGAGCCCGATAGCGCCTCTGGATGATGATGGCAGCCAGATGCAGAGCCTGAAACTTAACTCTCTCTCTGTGCTTTCTGAACACAGACTGAATCACAGTTGCAGCTTGATGCCAATGAGCAACCTCTTTTCTGACTTGCCCTCCCCTGAATGCTGCCTGAAGACCAATCGCCGCCCTTCTGATTTGTTCATATTGTTTTCTTTGTTTTCTCGATGCAACAACAGCTCGATATCTGCGTTGAACATTAACAACAGAGCTCTTTAAAGTCACAAATTGCTTGCGTCCACAATGGGCCCTGTACAGTCTCTGCATCACTCTTGCCGCCCCCTGCTTTTGCCTTAAAATTTGTCTACATTTCATTCCTCGATATGCGGCTTGTAGAAGGACGACAGCTTTTCTAACCTGTTTGAAATATTTTACATCCACTCGTTTCTGCCTGTGGGCTCTAAACCTCTGCTGCAGGACGCGCGCAGCCCAGCATTGCCTCTTAAAGGCCAGATGCTGTCTATGTCTTCTGTAGTTTGACTGGATGACAGCAGCTGCTTTGTGCATCTTTGCTATTTCAGTCCGGACACGGTGACCTCTGAAAGCAGTTTGAAGAGTGAGAACAGCTCGTTTCATTTTAAGGAAGTTTTCCCTGTCCTGTTGTTGGAGAAGAAGAGCCCGATAGCGTCTCTGGATGATGATGGCCGACAGCCGCATTGCCTGGAATTTGACTTGTTCTCTGTGCTTTCTGAATGCAGACTGGACCACAGTCGCGGCCTGATGCCAATGAGAAATTTCTGTCCTTGCCTTATGGCCCCTGAATGCTGCCTGCAGGACGACGGCAGAATGTCTCATTCTCAGGTAGCTTTCTCTGTGTCGCTTTTGAAGAAGAAGAGCCCGATAGCGTCTCTGGATGATGATGGCCGACAGCCGCATTGCCTGGAATTTGACTTGTTCTCTGTGTCTTCTGAATGCAGACTGGACCACAGTCGCCGACCGATTCAGACGAGAGATTTCCTTTCTTGCCTTGTGTCTTCGGTACGCCGCCTGGAGAAGGACCGCAGCAGTGCGTATGGTTTGGTATCTCTGAGTTTGCATCTTTGCTGCCACTGTGGCTCGGTATTTTCTCTGGATGATCAGGACATTGGATTTTAAGGTAAGATACGTCCTGCGTCCACAGTGGGCCCTGTAAGCTCTTTGAATAACTGTGGCAGCCTCATGCCACTGGTTGACAAATTGTCTGGATTTCATGCCTCGATATGCAGCCTGTACAGTGATTGCTGCTTTTTGAAGCTCCTGGTAATGTTTCACCTGAAGCAGTTTCTGCCTGTGTGCTCTAAACCTCTGCTGTAAGACAGAAGCTGCCCAACGTTGTCGCTGGAAGGCCCTGTTTTGTTTGTGCCGTCTGAAGCTAGCCTGAATAACGGTAGCAGCCTTATGCATCTCTGCAATCCGTTTTCTCACATAAGCTCCTCTGAACACCGCCTGGAGAACTACAGCAGAACGTCTCCTTTGCAGGAAGTTTTTCCTCTCTCGCCTCTGGAGAAGAAGAGCCCTGTAGCGCCTCTGGATGATGATGGCAGACAGACGCATTGCCTGGAACTTGACTTGTTCTCTGTGCTTTCTGAATGAAGACTGGATCACAGCTGCAGCCTGGTGCCAATGACCAACCTCTTTTCTGACTTTTTGCCCTTTGCAAGCAGCTTGAATAAGGATTGCAGACCTTCTGATTTGTTCATACAGCTTTCTTTGCTGCTTAGCTGCAGCAATAGCCCGATATCTGCGCTGGACTTTTACGGTGTAAGCTTTTAAGCAATGGTAGCGCTTATGTTCACAGTAGGTCCTAAAAGCTCTCTGGATGACCCTGGCAGACTCATTTCGTTGTTTTACGGTTCGCCTGGATTTCATCCCACGGAAGGCGGCCTGTAAGACAACAGCAGCACTTTTCTTAGCGCTCAGCAGCCATACCTCCGCTCTCATTAGTTTAACAGCTCTGAAGCGCTCTTGTAATACTCTACAAGCCCAGATCAGACTTTTGTAGCGGCTTCTCTGCTGGTACATCCTGAAGTGAGACTGAATGGTTACAGCTGCCATTTGCTTAACATGCAGGTGCTTTCTAGTTGCATACCCTCTGTAGGCGGCCTGTAGGCAAACAGCTGCCCTGAGCTTTGACTGGTAGTCCAGATGGATTTTATTTGCCAGGACTGTTGCTCTGTACCTCTGCTGACATGCCAAAGCTGCTGCCTTGATAGCTAGAAACCGCTTTCTGGCTCTGACTGTCAAGAACTTCCTCTGAATGATTTTAGCGGCTTGGTGCAACTCTGCAATCTTCTTCCTGGCTCTGTACCCGTGGTATGCTGCCTGGATGACCACAGCTGCACGTCTCATTGTTCGGTACCTCTTCATCTGCTGATTCCTGAGCCTGTTGGCCCTGTAGCGATCCTGAATAATCATGGCTGCGCACTTAGTGGCCAGGTAAGCCACACGAACCCTGTGCATCCTGAACCGAGCTTGGATTGCTGTTGCAGATGCCTGCCTCTTCTTTAGGTCGTTCCTCACTGTGAATCCTCTGAAGGCAGCTTGTATCTTCACGCTGGCCTGCCTCAGCTTTCTGAACTGACTTTGTTGTGCGCTGCAGAGGAGAATGGCTCTGTACCTGCTCTGGATGATGATCGCTGCACTATGAAGGAGAATATATCGTTTCTTGCATAGGAACATCCTAACCACCGACTGAATGACTGTTGCAGCCTGGTGTTTTTTCCTCTGCTCTGTCCGAACACTCATGCCTTTGAATGCAGCTTGGAGAGTAATGCATGCCATTTTCTTCTGTAGATATTCTTTCCTTATCTTGTTTCCAGTCAAAAAAGCCTTATAGTGATGTTGTATGACCAAAGCGGCTGCCTTCATGGATCTGTACTCTATCTGTGCTTTATGTCGACGATAGTGAGCTTGTATCAGAGTGGCACAGTGATGCTGGGTTTTTATTCTATTCCTCTCAGCTCTGCCTCTCCAGGTAGCTTGGATAATGAGTGCAGCACTCCTCAAAGCTTCATAGTCCTTCTGTGTCTTTTGAGCTAAAACTGTAGCCCTGTACCTCTGTTGTATGACCACTGCAGCTTTTCTCAGGAGACGATAATTCTTTTGAACAGCATGTTTTCTAAACGCTGTTTGGATCACCGTTGCTGCCCTGCGCTGCCTTTTCAGCAACTCTCGGACCACTTTTCCACGGTAGGCTATCTGTATGGACACAGCTGCACATCTCATCCTCACAAAGTTTTCTCTGTCAAAGTCTCTTTTCACAGAGGCCCGAAACCTGCGCTGGATTGTCACTGCGGCGCATCTCATCTTCACAAACCGTTTTCTGACAACATATCCTCTGAAGTCACCCTGGATGACAGTAGCAGAGCGGTTCTGCAGCTTTAACATTTGAAAGCGGCGCCTCTGTGCGTGTCCTCTGAGGCGAGCTTGAACAAGCACGGTGCTTCTCCTGATCTTCTTGTACTGGTGGGACCACATCTGCATTCTGTACCAAGCCTGAATCTTTACAGCAGCAGCAGATCGTTGAGCCATTTTGTCTTCATACCATCTCCTAAAAGCAGCTTGGATCACTCTGGCTGCACAGTTTTCCTTCTGTGTTTTCTGATCTTTCCATCTCCTGTACGATCTCTGAAGCTTCACAGCGGCTTTCCGAATGAGGAGATATTGTTCTCGGTATCTTCTGCAGAGGGCCCAAGCTCGGGCGTACCTCTGAAGGAGTGTGGCTGCCCAGCAGATCTTTGCATAAGCAGCCGCTGCCCTTTTCATGCGCCACTGAGCTTGAACAACAATGGTGTAATACTGGAGGCGCTGATAAGCCCTCAAGGTGGAAAACATTCTCCAGTGAGCCTGGAGGGACGAGAAGAGGAACAGCTCATGGATCAATAACATACATGTTAGGCAGGTGATTACGTTGCTGTAAAACTCTAAACATAAAACTACAGTTTCATGTATATTTGCAACAAAGTATTTTATTGACTGAACTACCCCAGGAAGGTAAAAAACAAACATCACAGAATATTGTTCATATTTAAATCACTTTCCACAAAATTCAGGGTGTGTTTTCTGATCATCTGTGACGGAGCAACACAAAGCGGTGCAAAAGTGTGAACTAGACAGAAAAACAAATGGCTTTGAAAACCTTTACAAATGAAAACCTTAAAAGCCTGGGGTTCATTTTTTTTACCATGTGTTTCTACTCTGTCCCCTTTACTCTGATTCCTCTAAATAAATAAAGATTTTCCTCTTCAGCACCTACCTGGATGACAGTCGCTGCTTTATGCTGCAAAGCCCGAAGCTGAGCCTCTTTTTGCATCCTCAGCCGGTTCCGAGCTAAATAACCTCTCCAGACGGACTGGATGATGGTGGCGGCTTGGTTCTGCCTCTCAGCTCTACGTCTCATGAGGAAACGTCTCACCACAACCTGGATTTTCATGGCCGCCTTGTTTCGCTCCTGAATCAAAACATGTAAATGGAAAAAAAAAAACCTTTAGGAAGATTTTTTTTTATGTGACATGTGAGAACAAGGTTGTGACGCTGATTTGACGGATCTCGTTTATTAATCAAGCAGCATAAACTACTCTGATCAGTTTTCTCAGTCTTGCTCTTCTGGCTCTTTATCTCAGCCAGCTTAGCGAATGAATTAAGTTTCCTTTTAAGCTATGATTATTTAGCAAGCTTTTTTCGGCAAGCTGAACACCGATTATGGCACCAAAACTAGATGGTTTGTGCATCTAAAGGGTAATCTGAATGACAGCAAATAAAAAGACGCCACATATTTTTTACTGCACCCTATAAACTATGACACCCTTAAGCAGATTCAAATTTGACAGTAATCTAGTTTTTAAAAACTAATTTTAAAGGTAATCACTAATATTCAGCTTTAAAAAAATTAATAGGTTTAACTTGGCAAAGCTATCATGTATATTTCTACACATTAACCACCTTTTACTGCGGTCCAGGAGAAACCTGAGGCTTGATGTAAACATGCTTATAAATGCAGCTCTGTTGCTTTAATTCCTAAAACCCATGTAAAACTGGAAACATAGGAAAGCACACATCCCATCATTTAAAAGCATTGAGAAACCGTAGAAAGGTGATAATCAGTACACCTCATAGAGCAGCAGATCTTTCTTTAGTTTGTGTTTCCTCCATGCAGCCTGTATGAGCCGAGCTGCTCTGGTTTCGATCCGCAGGTCCAAGAGGCGAGCGCAAAGAAAAGACAGGTAAGACATCACAACCTGGAAGGAAAAGGAAAACTGTTTAATTGATGCCATCAGCTGAAATTCTACAAAATGAACCCCCGGTAGAAGGGAAAAGCTGTTTTTGGTATGCAAAAGTTTGTGTAATGTAGCAGATATTTAGGAAAAAAAAGTGCCATTTTACCAAATTATCCATCAATTCCTCTAATTATTAAAGTACTAATTAAGATGCCGGACTAACTCGGACCAGGCATGTTTAAGCACCTACAAACATTTCCTTGGTTCTTCTGGACCCCCTTGTTTCCAAGTGGGACACTGAAGAAAGGGCTAGAAAAAGCCGTTCCTTCAGTCCTGCCTCTACTCCACAGAAACATCTTAGAAACGTAGGGTCGAAGCCTTACGATTACGGTTACAGAATGAAATGGGACTGAGGGAAGAGCCAACAGACTGAGAAGATACCTGGAGCTGATTAAAATGTTGATTGGTTGAAAGTAAAGATGAGCTGAAACGGATAGGATGAAGCGGGAAAATGGAGGAGAAATGGCGGCAGAATAAAATAATCAGTTCCACCCGCTGCCAGAAGCTCCTCGTTCTGGTCTCACCTTCTCGTTGGGGATGGTGTTGGACATGTCAGCCGGGTTGATCATGGCCGGTACTCCGCCCAGGAAAGCCACTGCACTGTTGACCAGTTTGAAGTTATTCTTCTCATTTTCCAGTAGCTCTTTAAACCTCAGAGATGGAGAATCCTGGCCTGTTGAAATAAAACAGAACTTTAACAAAACACAACCTCATCTACAATATACATTACTTAAAAACAATAACACAATGGTGACAATGTTTTTATCCTTAACATACAGAAAATGCTGCTGAGAAACACCACATCTAGAATAAACGATAATAAGCTGTATTGGAATTTATTGGCAGTTTATTGCATCAAAAATACACTGCAGAAAAAAAATAAAGGGCACACTTAAACAACACAATATAACTCCAAGTAAATCAAACTTCTGTGAAATCAAACTGTCCACTTAGGAAGCAACACTGATTGACCATCAACTTCACATGATGTTGTGCAAATGGAAAAGACAACAGGGGAAAATCTTTGGTGATTAGCAAGACACTCAATAAAGGAGTGGTTCTGCAGGTGGGGACCACAGACCACTTCTCAGTACCGATGCTTTCTGGCTGATGTTTTGGTCACTTTTGAATGTTGGTGGTGCTTTCACACACGTGGTAGCATGAGACGGACTCTACAACCCACACAAGCGGCTCAGGTAGTGCAGCTCATCCAGGATGGCACATCAATGTGAGCTGTGGCAAGAAGGTTTGCTCTGTCTGTCAGCGTAGTGTCCAGAGCCTGGAGGTGCTACCAGGAGACAGGCCAGTACACCAGGAGACGTGGAGGAGGCTGTAGGAGGGCAACAACCCAGCAGCAGGACCGCTACCTCCGCCTTTGTGCAAGGAGGAAGAGGAGGAGCACTGCCAGAACCCTGCAAAATGACCTCCAGCAGGCCACAAATGTGCATGTGTCTGCACAAACAGTTAGAAACCGACTCCATGAGGATGGTATGAGGGCCCGACGTCCACAAATGGGGGTTGTGCTCACAGCCCAACACCGTGCAGGACGCTTGGCATTTGCCAGAGAACACCAGGATTGACAAATTCGCCACTGGCGCCCTGTGGTCTTCACAGATGAAAGCAGGTTCACACTGAGCACATGTGACAGACGTGACAGAGTCTGGAGACACCGTGGAGAGAAATCTGCTGCCTGCAACATCCTTCATCATGACCGGTTTGGCAGTGGGTCAGTAATGGTGTGGGTGGCATTTCTTTAGAGGGCCGCATGGCTGACTGCCATTAGGTACCGAGATGAGATCCTCAGGCCCCTTGTGAGACCATATGCTGGTGCGGTTGGCCCTGGGTTCCTCCTAATACAGGACAATGCTAGACCTCATGTGGCTGGAGTGTGTCAGCAGTTCCTGCAAGATGAAGACATTGAAGCTATGGACTGGCCCGCCTGTTCCCCAGACTTGAATTCGATTGAGCACATCTGGGACATCATGTCTCGCTCCATCCACCAACGTCACGTTGCACCACAGACTGTCCAGGAGTTGGTGGATGCTTTAGTCCAGGTCTGGGAGGAGAACCCTCAGGAGACCATCCACCGTCTCATCAGGAGCATGCCCAGGCGTTGTAGGGAGGTCATACAGGCACGTGGAGGCCACACACAATACTGAGCATCATTTTGACTTGTTTTAAGGACATTACATCAAAGTTGGATCAGTCTGTAGTGAGTTTTACCACTTTAATTTTGTGTTTGACTCCAAATCCAGGCCTCCATTGATTAATAAATTTGATTTCCATTGATGATTTTTGTCTGATTTTGTTCTCAGCACATTCAACTTTGTACAGAAAAAAGTATTTAATGAGAATATTTCATTCATTCAGATCTAGGATGTGTTATTTGAGTGTTCCCTTTATTTTTTTGAGCAGGGTATATGAAAGTGATTTTAAAAAGATATTTCCAACAAAACTCAGTTGCTAATTTGAGGTTTCTGGAGACAGAAGATCCTTACCATCCAGCTCCGTTGGTTCTGAACCAAAGGAGCCGTCTGTGTCGCTAGCTGAGCAGTTTAGCTCCAGGCGGCCCCTCGGGGAGCACTCCACGGTCTGGGTGGTGCTGTGACTGATGGAGGCTTCCGGTAGGAGACCGGGGTGGTAGTGGTGAAGTAGGAAGCAGAGAACGCGACCATCAGAGAACGACACGGTGAAGTTCTCCACCTGCACGCATCAACAATCAATCACAAACACATGTAAGTGTGCTGCTCGTTTTAGGTTAGACAAGCATCACTATTAGACATGAGAACGTTCATGATGAGGCTTAAAACCTCAAACCAAGATCTGAAGTCTGTCTAAAACAGATAAGGGAGTCCTGACACCGTCGCAATGACTCATATACACCGTTCCAGTATCCTGTTTTTAGCATCAACAACTAGTTTGGATTCCTGCATGTAGAGATAAATTAGGTGAAAGAAAAAAATCTTTTTCATCTATCAAACCACAGATGTATGCACCAGTTTCAGCTGTATTCAGTAAGAAATGTATTAGGAGAATCTATGGAAGGAGCTAAAAATTAGGGTGATGGCAGAGAGGCCTTCCAACCTCAAGACTAACAGTAGTCAAAGAGTCAAAATACCAGTGGCAACAGCAAATATAACGTTTAAAATGTAAATAGAAACTAATTTTTCTTATTGACACTCCTTTAACTACAGAAACAGACTTCTTGGATAATTGAAAATAATTTTAAATCTAAATTAAGGCGGGGAATAAATAATTATGGACTCTATTCTATTTACAAGCAAGCCAGAGTTAAGTTGCATCCAATCTGTTAATGTTTTGACATTTCTTTGAAGCTAGAGTACCGTAAGGAAGAAGAAACACCCTGCAGTTTTACCTTCAGATTGTAGAAGTCACACACTGTGCGGACCCAGTCCATCAGCAGAGTAATCTTTGTGCTCCCGTGTTCAAACGGCACCCTGCTCTTCGCAGGACTCGGCTGACCGCCCTTGTCGGCCCTCACGAGGGCCAGTTTCCGTTTGGTCCTCAGAGTCCTCTTCAGGAAGCCGATCTCCTCCCTGAGCTGATCCCCGTCTAGGATTACCTCAACCTTTAACCATCAGACGTCACAATAAACATAGACATATTTGTAGTAGGGACTATTAAGCAACCTGGTAACTAGCATCTAAAGAAGAAACACACTTGAAATGCAAAGATGATTTTCCACAGGAGGCTGAGGGTTTTTTCTCGGTGCCCATCCACAATATCTCTTGAGTCAATGATGGACCCTAAGACCAAACATAACGAATCAATATGTATGTAGAAATCAATTTTAAGCCAATTGTTAAGCAAACTAAACTAAAATGTTGTACATAATGACGATGAAATGATATTTTCAAGCTGGAGATAAGAGTTTGTTACCACTTTCATCCTTGAGGTCGATCCCTTTGCTTTTGAGAACTTGCAGAGCAACGTCCACATTGTGCACCTTCTGAAGGCGGCTGATGGCCGGCAGACGGAGCTTTGCTGATAAACTCCAGTCCTGAACAAGCAGCTCCATCACACGCCTGGAAGAAACATCACATAAAGGGAGGAAAAACGGCAGAGTCTAAAACAAATTCTAATTCTGCTGTTGGGGGACAACCCGCACTCAGAAATGAAAGCAGATCTCCCACCAAGCATCTCATTTAAATTCAGGACGTCCCACTCACACTAAACGAATGCCGCATTTCAAGTCAACCGCCAAATTTTTCACGCCGAAGTTGAACTCGTCAAGGGGCGTCTGCACATGTGAGACCGGTAACCCGAGGTAGCCCAGATGTCGGGGAAGAATCCCCTCTCCGCTCAGGAAGTCTCTAGAGAAGGCCAGCAGCAGGTCCTTACTCGCCTACCAGAGGAACAAGAGAAACTAAAGCTTAGAACAACTTAATATCTAATGAATTAATGAGAGATGCTCATTGAAGTGAAAAATATGGCCAGAAATGACAGAAAAAATAGGAACCTAAGTGGAATCTGTGTATTTTTGACTGGCTGTTGCATCCGTGTGCACATAATAGGTGGTGGTTCTCCCTCGGAAACCCCACAGTATTAGTAGCATTAAAAATCTAGCTCGATATATGCATGTGCCTAATTACAATTGTTTTCTTTGTTGCTGTGAATCCTGATGCTTCTGCAAAGACATATAAAGTTCTCCTGGTAGAATAGTTAGATTTTCCATATCTGGAACATTTGTTAATATTAAAGATAACTTGTGAATTCACACCCATTTCTATCGGTTTTGACAAAAAGCTGCACATCCCAAAGGTCACAATCTGACCTTTACGTTTCATACCAGGAATCAGTCACATGTGGCTGTGAAATGGGACCTTCGCCCACCTTGAACTCGGCATCGATGCAGAACAGACAAGGGTCGTGCTCGATCAGACGAGATTCTTTGGCTTTGTCCAGGAAACAGACGAGCAGGAGCAGCTTCTTCAGTGTGAAGCGGGACAGCGCCTCCTCGTGGCCTAAAATAGAAAGCATAAATGTTCACATGATTTACGGAGTGATGCATGTAGACGTGTTATCGAGAAAACGTTTGGCACTGGAAACCACAGGAGGGATGAAGCCTGTAAGAAAGACAACATAAAATGTGTTTTTCCCTAAGTGAGAGTAAAAAAAACTACAAAAATTAGCTATTTTCACATAATAATAAGCAGGTGAAGGTAAAGCAAACTTTGTCTTGCTTCTCCTATATAAATATAATATAAACCCACAAAAAATGTTTTTTAAATATAAACTTTGAACAAAAGATAATAACAAAATTCAAAGTTGGATAAATTTGGATTCGTTTATCCTTCTTCGATGTATCTTTGCAAACAATTCTAATAACTTGTACACCATGGTGCAATACTCCCAACATTACCATGACTCGTTTTTAGACATAGCTGCTAAAAATCTCAGACATTTACTTATTAAAGTCTTAATTAAAAAATCTATTTGTTTCTCCTCCAGGGAGAAATATGAACTACAGCAAGGGTGCCCAAATTGACTACCCTGCAACTTTCAGATGCATCCCTGCTCCAACACACCTGGATCTCCTCCTCTGTATTTGGACCTTCAGCCCCGCAGAGGCCTGGTAACATTCCATTCATTGGATTCAGGTTTGTTGGAGCAGGGATGCATCTGAAAGTTGCAGGACAGAAGCTCTCCAGAACCTCTGAACTACAGCAAAATGCCCCTGATTTTGTTTCACCGCTCTCCAATGGTTACGCATCTCGCTCCTACATTACCATCTTTGTAAAGGTGAGGCACCCGTGCGTGTCTGAACTCCACAGCGATGTCTGGGTTCCAGAGCAGCCGCTGGAGGACGAACATGGCCAGACCCAAGGCGTCGCTGTTGCTCTCGAGCGAGATCAGCTCCCCGAAAATGGTCTGAGGATGCACAGCGTTGCTTTAAAAACAGCCTCAATGATGCTGGTTGAAATTAAGAATGCAGAGTAAGTAAATTCAGCTACCTCCAGGCCGATTCGTAACCACAGCGGATTGTACGACAGCAGCCAGTTCAGGACTTTTTTACGTTCACCTGATCACACAAAACATCTCTCTCAGACTTAATGATAAAAAATGTAAAAGGCATTTATGGACGCTGTTGATGTCGGGAGTCCTACCTATGTCCTTCCAGAGGTGGCGGTCTTTGCGGACAAGCAGCCGCCGGGCCTCCACCTCCAGTTCTAGCCTCTGAATGGCTTTGACCATGGCCTCAGAGGTGAACAGCTGGCAGGCGGACCGACGGAGGCGGTTGAGCTTCCGTTTGGCTGTGTAGGTGCTGAAGGACATCTCCTCCTTGGTGGGAGCTTTGGGAACACTGAATTTATCGTCGCTGCCCATAGCGAGTGAGACAGCACTCACTGCAGAAGAAAACAGAGAACATTTAATAAAACCTCAGCTTTCATTATTTTAGCCATATGCAAACAAAAAATCCACTCATTCTAAGCTGAAGTGTTATAAAGCTGCTCTACCTTTAGCCACTTCAGTGTTGACCTTGAAGTCGTCGGGGGTGAGGACGTAGTTGAGCCACCAGGTGAATCCTCTCTCCTGCTTCTCGATCCACCTCTCATCATAGAACATGTTCTTGGCTGCGAACGGCATTGGGTGTCTCGGTAAAGCTAAAAACAATAGAGCAGACAGAGAAAGCTAAATAAAATCTCTGAAATAACATTAAAAACAATCTTCTCATCTGTCTTAGGCAAACCTGTTTGTGCAGGCTTGATGAAGGTTAGCTTTGACTGAGCTACGGCAACTACTTTTGAGATCTTCACAGACTGAGAACCTGATGTCTTCAGAGACGAAGTACCTGAAGAGGGACAAGACAAGCAAAAGCACCTAAGTAGACTGCAACAAGAAATCAAATGAATCTGAATGTCGTAATGATTCCCTCCCTCCAGACGACATTGACCAAGCATGAGCAGCTTTATACTTTGTGTGGCGACTCTGGAGCTTGGTCGTTTAGTCCGGACACCAGCTGTACTCCTCGCCGTCCTCAAAGATGGAGCGGTCGAAGGTTGGGTGAAGCCTAGAAAGAAAACAGGTGGATTTTCATTTGATAGGAGACAGACAGAGAAATCTGACATTTTAAAGGATGGCAGACTCGTAGCTAATGGAGTTTGGTCTTTTAGATGGATCAGCGTGTTTTCAAAGATGCTTCATAATAAAAACAGCCTCAGTGGTCGATAGGTGCTGAACGTGACTGTAGGAAAGTGATGTCGATAAGTATGCACCAATATGAAAAATTGGGCTGATACTGATACCGATACCAGATAACATTTCTGCTAAGGTTGATAACCGATATTTACCAATATTCTATATCAACATTGTGAAAAACGACCACAGCGTTGACATCGCTTCTGTGCTTCAGTTAAACATCCCACAATCCTGTGCTGCATCACCCCAACACCATCACATGACCAAACAAATACCAAATGGCCAACCACCGCCCCCTGCCTCCAGAAACACAAACGGCAACAAGAGCAGCTGGTCAGCTTTTTATGCACAACGTCTCTAAATAAACTCCCCTGGAGGAGCTGTGTTCAATAAAGAAGATGCAAAACTGAATGTTGGCCATGTCTGATAAATGTACCCACCTGTGGCTCTCTGCTGCTGAGATGCAGTCCTCCTGCTCTGGACTGAAGGTGGAGGCTCCATTTTCCCAAACACAACCCTGCTCCTCTTTACCCGCTCCTGTTTCCCAGAGTCTTGGGTCTTCGAATCGGCTTTCGAGTACTCCTCACTCTTCCTCTTCTTGCTTTTCACCGCCAGTTGAACGAGGAACAAGTCTTCCTTAGCAGAAAAGGCCGGGGACATGTTGGACAGAGGGGACAATGAGCTCACAGAGGGTGGAGAGATGATGGTGAACATGGTCGGAGCAGGGACGGCTACAGGTGAGGATGTGGCTGAGAAGGAGATGCGAGAAGGAGCTGTTTCTGCAGGGGAGGACATAGGGAAGGTCTTGGGTGCAGGTGCGGCGTGAAGTCTTGGACTGGAGCAGGAGGAAATAGACTCTGGGACTTTATGTCCAGCTTCCCTCGGTGTGGTTATCATCTCGGTATCTATGACAGGTAGGCTCGGAGTGCCTGGACCACTGTCACTCTGGCTGCTGCTGTCAGAGAGCTCAAGCGTTTTCTCCAGGAGTCGTCGGCGCGACCTTTTTATTTTCCTTCCCCCTGGACTGCTGACCTCCACAGGTACTTTGCCTTTAGTCACAGTGGCAGATGTAAATGCAATCTTTGCCTTCTCTACAACTTTCTCTTCCTCTGAAACAACCTTTTTGCTGACGAAAAACGTGAGTCTGGGCTCAGAAGGCTGGGGCAGGTCCGGGCTACCCGCCAGCGCTTCCAGAGGATTTGCATCAGTTCCGCAGCCACGATTCCCACTCTTGGATTCCAAAGAATCTGAAAACTCACAACTAGAACTTGCATTTCTTGGACTGGTGTCCAGGTGCCTGAGATCAGAGTCTATCAGAGCCAAGGCATCTTTCAAAGAGGGAAGAGGAGATCCAGTTAGCACTTCATCAGCATGAGCAGAATTCACAGTCACAGGAGGCGGGCTGCCTGACCCAACACAAGGCATCAGCTTCTTAAACATCTCTGGTGTTCCGATCGGTGACAGAGTCCTGTTGAATACATTAGAGAGTTCCTTGTTTTTAGGATTTTCTGCCACGTTGTCGGGACTCGCGGTCATGCTGCCTGAGTGGACGATCTTTGCAGTCGGGACAAGCAGGACGACGGGTGAGTTCTTCTGTAGAGGAGGAATGTTGCCCTGATCTGACAACACCAGGGACTGATTGCCCGGCTTTGATGCCTTCTGTTCCGCTAATTTCACGCAGCGATAGTGAAGTGGGTTTTCCTTCGCGAGGGACGTCTCTCTGACAGTTTTTCCCTCGTTGAGCAAAGCAAGCGGGCTGCGGGGCTTTTCCCGCTTGTACTGAGGCCTCCGGGATACTTGGAAGGTTTTGTTTGCCGCCATTTTCCGCGGACACACCGTTCTCGCTGACGTTTGTGTTTTTTCCATCTCTCTCTTGTTTTTGATTGAATCCCATAAGCTTTTCTGTTGGAAAACAAAAGCAGGTATAAAGCTGTTAAGTCAAACTCGGTTATACGGAGATCTGTTGAGGATACTGTGCTCGACAATTTAGGATGTTTAATCTCTGCCCCAATAAGGCTTTTTCTGTGTTTCTGTGTGACATGCAGACAAAATAAATATGCTGCAGGTTCCTTTATAAAAACTACAAGATCATCCCCTATACCTAACTTTATTTCAAACAGCCTGTTTTATGATGATATGCTTAAAAAAAAAAAAAAAGTTTTGTTTTGATGCTTTTAATTAACAAGAAAAAAAAATCTGACTTCATTATTCAACCAGCAGATCCACTGACCTGCAGACCAATTTCACAACCTTTCACCACTAATTAGTGAAATGAAATGCTTGAAATTTTATTTAAGATCAAGAATGCGTCACCATTTTTTTCTGTAACCAATTTTCTCTGGACAGTTCTGATTGGTGATCAGAACCATTAAAGATAAAAAAATAAAGAAATCCTAAAAATAAAGTTTTCACCTGTTCCATAAAAAAATTTAAAAAATAAACTATTTTTTATTCAGACAAATTCAACGAATGCCTTATGTATATATTTTTGGGTAAAAAAAAAAAAAAAACTGTGATTAACCCACATTTTCTTTCCGTTCCATCATCACGATGAGCCCACATAAGCTTTAGCATCTCAGTCACTAAGTTCTATGTCAGATCTGGGCTTAAAGGTCCATCCAACAACATAAAGGTCAGTTTGGAACCTCTGCGCCTGAAATAAAATTACATTCACGCAGTTCTTTGTGATTGTGATAATGCAATGACTGAAAATGCGATGATAATTACAATTCAATATTGCAGATCTAGTTAGGGACATACATTTTGATCCGTAAACTGGCACAACCTCTGCTCTGTTGGATCTGAAACTACTACCTCCTTTAGTGCTTTTTTTTTTTTTTATCTATGGTTGATGCTCGTTTTGTTTAAATGTCAAAATAAAACCAAAGTGTACACAAATCAGTTTATATGCAACTTAAGGATGCACAAATATATTGTGATCTAAATATCAGTGCGTACAACATTCATATCCCAAAGAACTGTTTGGAGTCCAGTAATTGTTAGGTAATACATTCAAGTGTTATGAGCTTGCATTTTTCATGCTAATGTAAAATTTTGCCAGTTGGCAGCAGATGCTCACACCAGACACTAATGACGTTACCCAGAATGCTGAAGGTCACAGAGTGATGGAAGAACAGAGAAGAAAGAGAGCAAAGAAGAAAATAAGCATAGATCAAAACTAATATCATATGGCAATATTTACCCAGAATATTATTCATAATCTATTTTTCTCCATTCCTGTCAGCGACTTAACCTGGGTCCTATGGCTGAAGTTAGGGTCTAACAAAACTGTTTGATTTGCCTGACCATCAGCAGAATCTTTCAAATCAGGCACAAGCATTTCTTCAATTAGCTCTTGCAAGATCTGGTTTCCTTTAAAAACTGGAACTAGTTTTTCCTCTCAGTTCCAGAATCCAACCAAAAAGTTTACGCTGACAAAGTATGTAAGAAAAATATGTTTTTAATACAGTGAAGTATGACCTCTGTTGTTGTTTTTAATGGTGAAAGTATAATTTACAACAACAAAAATGGGATTCTGGCTTAATAAAGAGTTATTACAAGTCAACAAACCAACGTTCAGTTTAACCACTGAAAAGGTGGAATATTCATCAAAGATCATTTATTAAATATTTAACGCCAAAGTCAAAGAATTTGTTTTTTTTTTTGTCTTTTTAATTCAGCAATATTTTGTGACCTTTGGTCACAACTTTTCACAGGTTTAAATCTAAGATTGGGGACATAAACATAGCTGCAGCTTTAAATACTCTCAATGTTTAACATTGACACATAATTTTTATATAATTTAAAAGGATCTTTTATTTTTCTTTTGGATGAAACTGCTTGTTGTGACATACAACTCTTTGGAGAATTTATCTAGCATTCTCAAATGTTTTTGACAAGAAACCAAAAATACCTTCTCACTCTTATCTACGTACTTAGAATATTTCTGTGTAAAAATCGGACGAATCTGTGCTATTAAAAAAACTGAACTGAATGGATCCAAGTGGGATTCAGATTATGTAGAGATCTAAACAGTTCAATTCCAGATTACTATTATTCATCTCATTCAAGTTTAAATGAAAGCAGCTTCAGAAATAATGGAACAGAGTGGAAGACGTATTCCTCTTGCTGTCATGTCTTCTTTATGCATCATTTGCAATTAACTTAACATGTCTGGTTTCTTTTTAATAAACAAGCAACAAAAAATGTGGGAAAGTGTGTTCAAACCAGAGCTCATGTCATGATTATAGCCAGCTTCAGTGAGGAGATACCTTTTTCTTTTTGGGTGCTTCTGCTCTCCCCAGCAGAACAGCTTGGTGTTTGAGGATCCCATTGGCAATGAAGGTGATGAGCTCCCTGATCCCACCTTCTTCTGTAGGAGTCCAACTTATCTTCAAACTGAATGAGCTTTCAGGCTGCAAACACACAACACAAAAATTAGGAATATTTATTTCACTGCAAACCCACAATAAAAACGAGATGGAGCTTCTTACGACGACTTCTCATTATTGACCAGAATGTCTTAGTTTAAAAGTATGTGCTAAAAGCTAGTTGCATTAATATTTCATGAAGTAAGCAGGTCGTCATACCTGGATCGTGAAGGTATTGTGATCCACAGAAAAGCCTTTACTCGAGGGGATCTTTTCGACGATAACCTCCGCTTCGACATCCTCTATGGGGTTCTCAAGTTGCAACACAGCCGATTTCGAGGTGCCCAACTTCACAGTGCCAAAAGCCACATAAGGCGGGTTCGAAAACTGTATAAGACTCAGAACCGGAACGTCGTTCTCCTTGTTAGCGTGCACTTTCTTCACCGGACCAATGTTCAAAAGTCCCCGTTGTCCTAAAGTTACCGCCTCAGACATTTTTAACACGACAAAAACGTACTTTATGGCAAATTACATGTTTCGCAATTCTAACCAACGTTTTGTGCGAATCAAATACAGCAGGTAAATGCTATTCGAGACTTGAGACACGCCAGCTAACAAACGTTAAAACATACTGGAAGACGGTGTGATTTCAAATTCTCTCTAAAACAATCAGCCAATGACTAGTGAGCTGGTTTTGCACCACGTCCAATGAGTAAAGAGGATGCGTTGACTCTACAAGGATGCACAACTGGGAACCAATCAGCGCTCGAATACACCTTTAAACAACCATAGTCCACGCCTCCATTCAGAGATCAACAATACTAAGAGGTGCCACTTGTATTGTTTTCAACTAAATGTAAACGAAGCAGTTATTTAGTATTTATTTTGTATACATTTCAGCCAAGATGAATGCAGCTTCGAGAAATAATCCATGTGTTTGAACGCATATAATTTTATGTTGAGCACAGTGCAAAAAGCGGTTTCTCTTCCCAACCCAAAATTGTGAATAATGTGACGCGTTATTTTTTTTTTTACAATCTTGGTCTTAACTCGAATGTTGCCATTATCCGGACCGTTTTAGCCATCTAAAACGCGTATAGCGGATGTGTTGATGAATAAAGTATTTCTCTCCGGAGTGACAAGTGCTCGTCCGGACTGATAGCTTGCCGTGATCGTATAGTGGTTAGTACTCTGCGTTGTGGCCGCAGCAACCCCGGTTCGAATCCGGGTCACGGCAGAATTGCTCGTTTGTGTTTTTCTCTGAGAGGATAATAAAACGTGGGAAAAAAAAACTGGATCCAGATTATCATTAAATTTGCCTTTCAGGCGCTGCCTTCAGCATGATCATTTGCTTCTATGGTACTTCCTAGGTCAAATAAGTATAGCGCTTACACATATAGAATATTATGAACTGATTTTATTGAATGCCTGTTTTGTCAAATTACAACCACAAATAAAAATCTGAAAAGTGTGTCATACACTCACTGGCAACTTTATTAGGTACACCTGTCCAACTGGTCTTTAACGCAAATTTCTAACCAGCCAATCGCATGGCAGCAACTCAATGCATTTAAGCATGTTGACATGGTCAAGATGATCTGCTGCAGTTCAAACCAAGCATCAAAATGGGGAAGAAACGTGATTTAAGTGACTTTGGACGTGGCATGGTTGTTGGTGCCAGACGGGCTGGTCTGAGTATTTCAGAAACTGATGATCTACTGGGATTTTCACGCACCACCATTTCTAGGGTTTACAGAGAATGGTCCTAAAAAGAGAAAATATCCAGTGAGCGGCAGTTCTGTGGACGCAAATACCTTGTTGATGCCAGAGGTCAGAGGAGAATGGCCAGACTGGTTCGAGCTGATAGAAAGGCAACAGTAACTCAAATAACCACTCGTTACAACCAAGGCATGCAGAAGAGCATCTCTGAACGCACAACACGTCGAACCTTGAGGTGGATGGGCTACAGCAGCAGAAGACCACACCGGGTGCCACTCCTGTCAGCTAAGAACAGGAAACTGAGGCTACAATTAGCACAGGCTCACCAAAATTGAACAACAGAAGACTGGAAAAACGTTGCCTGGTCTGATGAGTCTCGATTTCTGCTGCGACATTCGGATGGTAGGGTCATAATTTGGTGTCAACAACATGAAAGCATGGATCCATCCTGCCTTGTATCAACGGTTCATACTGGTGGTGGTGGTGTAATGGTGTGGGGGATATTTTCTTGGCACACTTTGGGCCCCTTAGTACCAATTGAGCATCGTGTCAACGCCACAACCTACCTGAGTATTGTTGCTGACCATGTCCATCCCTTTATGACCACAGTGTACCCATCTTCTGATGGTTACTTCCAGCAGGATAACGCACCATGTCATAAAGCACAAATCATCTCAGATGGTTTCTTGAACATGACAATGAGTTCACTGAACTCAAATGGCCTCCAAAGTCACCAGATCTCAATCCAATAGAGCACCTTTGGGATGTGGTGGAACGGGAGATTCACATCATGGATGCAGCTGACAAATCTGCAGCATCTGTGTGATGCTATCAAGTCAATATGGACCAAACTCTCTGAGGAATGTTTCCAGTACCTTGTTGAATCTATGCCACGAAGGATTAAGGCAGTTCTGAAGGCAAAAGGGGCCCAACCCAGTACTAGCAAGGTGTACCTAATAAAGTGGCTGGTGAGTGTATATCTTGTATTCTGAAAACCATTAATAAAATTCATTGCAACCGATTGCCCTCAGAGGTGACCTTATAAGTAAATGGCATACTTTGTATAACTTCATCTCATTTTAAATCCATCTGTTCTGTGAAAACGTTGGAGGTTTGCTGGAGAACTTTAGTGAACAAACAACATCATGAAGACATTAAAACAGATCATGGAGAAAGTTGTGGATACGTTTAAAGCACAACGAGGTTATAAAACAATATCCCAAGCTTTGATCATCTCAGAGTATGGCACTTCAGGAAAAATGTGAAGACATAAACAGACGGGCCATGCAGGCAATGGGGAGGATTATTCACAGAAGCAGCCAAGCGGGTAACTCTGGAGAAGCTGTAGAGATCCTCAATTAGGAGGGTGGCAAGAAGAAAGTCACAAGTAACCTAGTTTGCAGTTTGATATATTCTATATAGGGGGGAGCAACAATGGGGAATAACTGCGTGTGGCTGCCTTTTTTCAGACAGAACAACCTTCTCAGTTTACTAATAAATGGATCCCAAGTTACGAGTGGTACTGTGTCTGTTATTAGAGTTGGATGCCTAAAACAGGGAGATGAGGATGATTGGAGGGAGACTACAGGGTTTTTTTTTTCAGAAATTATTTCTGAGTCCTCTTGGGTTGTAAGTGCTTATACAGGGCCCGGTTCCCACTGCTGTAAGCCTTATCCCTGCACAGCTGCCTCGGAGGAGAAGGGACCCAAGGTTTATTGTTATTGTATGTGCACACACATATCCTCCCAGAAAACCGATGTATTATGTCACCGCCTCAGTAAGTTGGTTTAAATGGCTGTCATGGAGGTTTCCAAGGAGGAAACATTTTCTCTGTAAGGAAAACATGGAAGCCAGAGTGAGGTTTGGCAGAAAGACAAAGACTATGACTTCTGGAATGATGTTTGTTGGACAGATGAGTCTAAAAGTTAATTATTTGAACACTGCAACAGAGGACACATTTAGCTTAAACCAAATGCAGCATTCCAGTAAAAGAGCATCAAACAATCTATGAAGTATAGAACTTAGTGTCGAGTCTGGGGATGTTTTGTTGCAACAGGACCTGGCCAGAACACCATCCTAGATTCCACCATAAATTCCATGGTATATCAAAGGGTGCTTAGGGAAAGTAGAAAATGTCAGAGCATCTGAAAAGAAATTACCCAACCAAGCCTGGGCCATCCATCACGTTAATTAAACAACACATACCAGTAAATCCACCAAGGACTGGTAGATGGCTACAAGAAGCCTCTCACCAAAGGTATTTCAACCATGAGAGTCAAGTGTCCTACGTTTTACCTCTTAGAAGACATTCTTTAGTTTAGGTCTTTTGTTTATTGAGTAAAAGTTTATTTGTTGGCATTATCTCTAATTAAACCATTTTCTTTTCCTCGTCGTCGTCGTCTTCCGCTTATCCGGGACCGGGTCGCGGGGGCAGCAGACTCAACAAAGACGCCCAGACGTCCCTCTCTCCAGACACCTCCTCCAGTTCCTCCAGGGGGAGCCCAAGGTGTTCCCAGGCCAGCCGAGAGACATAGTCCCTCCAGCGTGTCCTGGGCCGTCCCCTGGGCCTCCTCCCGGTGGGACGTGCCTGGAACACCTCCTGAGGAAGGCGTCCAGGAGGCATCCGGTATAGATGCCCGAGCCACCTCAACTGGCTCCTCTCGATGTGGAGGAGCAGCGGCTCTACTCCGAGACCCTCCCGGATGGCCGAGCTCCTCACCCTATCTCTAAGGGAGTGCCCGGCCACCTACGGAGGAAGCTCATTTCAGCCGCTTGTATCCGGGATCTCGTTCTTTCGGTCATGACCCAAAGTTCATGGCCATAGGTGAGGGTAGGAACGTAGACCGACCAGTAAATTGAGAGTTTTGCTTTTCGGCTCAGCTCTCTCTTCACCACAACGGACCGGCACAGCGCCCCCATTACTGTGGCAGCCGCACCGATCCGTCTGTCGATCTCCCGCTCCATTCTTCCCTCACTCGTGAACAAGACCCCGAGATACTTAAACTCCTCCACTTGAGGCAGGAACTCCCCTCCAACCTGAAGAGGACAAGCCACCCTTTCCCGGTCGAGTACCATGGCCTCGGACTTGGAGGAGCTGATCTTCATCCCAGCCGCTTCACACTCGGCTGCGAACCACCACAGCGCATGCTGTAGGTCTTGGCTAGAGGGGGCCAGCAGGACCACGTCATCTGCAAAAAGAAGAGACGAAATCCACTGGTCCCCAAACCCGACCACCTCCGGCCCTTGGCTGCGTCTAGAAATCCTGTCCATTTTCTTTTCCTATGATAAATAAAAAATTGACTGGACATTAATAAGTGAACAGTGAGCTGAATATCTACTAGGTTGCCCTTTTTTTTCCCATTTAAATACTTTACTTACCCAATTAGAAGTACGTTTCTAAGGAGCCTAAGGACAAAGGACAGGAAGCAATACACAAACCAAACTGTTTCATTTTAAGTTGTTACTATGCTGTTTGCATTAATTATCTTGTGGCCAGCCTCATCTTTTGTGTACCCCACATCCTTCTTTGTCTCTCTTCTTCGCCACAGAGCTCCTTTTCAGATATGTTAATCTTCTTCAAGCAAATACAAATGAGCTAACTCACAGTCTGAGGCTTTTAATAACACTGGAGCATCTTGCCGGAAAGAATCCTGAAAGAAAATAGTGGTTGAAGCATTATTCCTGATCCCAGGAATTTAACTAGTTTTAGGGAGGAACATAAGGAAAGAGACTCATAAGTTACTTTAGTAAAAACTCCGCAGAGTAGACTGGCAATTTATTTAAGCTTAGAACATGCGGTCCATGTATAAAATACTGACACCAACATAACTAATGCATCTATCAAGAAAACAATGAAATAATAACAGTCAGAAGGGTTTACCCAAGTAATATGGAGGAAACAACTAAAGAAAACGCAACTTATTGCATTTAAATACTGCCAATAGATGTGCATTGTTACAATGAAAAGCAGGCATAGATGTGTATTTTTCAGCCATGACTTTGTACTTCATTGCAAGTATTACTTAGTAACTCTGCTTACTTTATTAGGTTCTGTGGGGGTGGGTGGGGCGGTTCCCTTGACTACCCTCTGCAGTCGACTGCATGTCACGTGATCTGAGTGCTGTCCAATCAGCTGCTAGAAGCGGACGGCTCGTAATTTTGAACAGACTGTGAGCAGCCAGCCAGTCTGAGTGCTGCTGCTAGGTAGCTAGTAGCAAAATATCGACAAATATTTCTTGAAAGAATGAACATTACTTTGTCTCGGTACTTTGGATAAGGTGGAAATACCTCCGTATTGTCATTATTAAACATGAACACTCACATTGTTACTCCTGGACCCTATCGAGCTACAAAATTGGTGAGTTATGCTGCTTAGCGAGCAGAATGAGACCTTGCTAACTAGTTCAACGGAAACGTTTTACGTGTTTTTGTTGTCAAACAAGCAGTCACGGTTGCTTACAGCTCTTTATAAACCAGTTATTAATGCAAATATAAACTATAACGATGCTCGCCTCCTTTACGTATTCTCTAAAACACCACTTATTCATAAAGCTGCATCAACCTTAATTTTCTTTCTCAAATAAGTAGCTGAGCAGTTATTCGGCTATTCAAAAATCAAATCGTTTAGCTTACTAAGTGCTGAAATGTTTGGTTAACTTTGTACATTTTTATATATTTTAGCTGCTTTGCAATGTTCAGCAAACCTACCTTGTTAACCCATAAGATTTTTCATAATACAGTTAAAGTACCCCTGTTTAAATCCATTTATTAAATCAGAGAAACCGTACATCTCTTCATTAAAGTAGCTAATTTTGTTTCTTTAAATGATATAAAGTAACATTTTATCAGGTTGCACAGCCGTTTATGAAGTGTCAACAAGTATTAGGTAGTTGAAAAGCAAACAGCACACCTCATGGTGGCAGAATAATCCAATTAAAATGTTTAAATAAACAAGAATCAGAACAGAAATGTACTGGTATTTGAGTTTATCTATATTCATTATTAGCATATGTTGACTTTCATAGATGAAACGTGGAGATGTATTGCACCAAATGCATACTTTGCCTAATGCATTATACAGCAAAGCCAGAGTTTATTCAACATTTTTGCACATATCTGTATTAAAAGAGGTTACCATAACTGTAATATTTGTTACATTTGAGTATTTTTCAGCAGTAGTAACAATTGTTGCTTTTCTGTTTCCACTAAAAGTAGTCTGATCACGTGGTCAATTTTTGTTTTAAAATCTTGTGTATTCCTGTCAATGTCACAAGAACTCGGCTGCAGGTGGAAATATTTTTTGCATGCTGTCATGTCAGTTTTGTTTGAGCCTTAGGATCCACAGGACCTAAAACTTCCTGTACTTCAACACAATATTTCTTGTATTAATTGAGATTTATGACAAAAACAGTGGTTGAACCTAGACTTAGTCTGCTTTATTTGTGGAGCAGGTTTCTGTGAAGTCGTGTTTCATGTATGCACGGTTCACCCAAATACAACTGTCTCATTCTCATATGTCAGAACATCTAGATATCTGTCTTTGACCTCTTTCAGTGGAATGAGGTGACACGCTTGTTTCGGGCTGGCATGCCCCTCAGGAAGCACCGGCAGAACTTCAGGCACCATGCTTCCTGCTTCACCGCCTCTGCTGCGGTGGAATGGCTACACCAGATGCTCCAGTGCAACAGTAACTTTGGCCCTGATGTCACCAGGCAGCAAACTGTCCAGCTCCTGAAGAAGTTTTTAAAGAACCATGTGATTGAAGACGTGAAGGGTCGCTGGGGAACAGAGGATCTGGAGGACAACCATTTGCTATATAGGTGATTTATTTGAAGAAACTCTTCAGCTGTTTATTCAACACATTAGAAACACATTAAGTTGTTTATATGATTTGTTTCCAGGTTCCCATCTACTTCTCCTCTAAAACCCATCCCTTGTCCAGCTCCAGCATCGGGCTCCAGGTCCATAAGGAAAAGAGCGTCACTCAGGGACCGGGAAGGTTTCTTTAAGTTTAGAAGCCTCAAGAAGCAGGAGAAGGAGAGCATGGTTAGGACTTACCATGAGTTTTATGAGTTTTGCGCAAATGTAAAATAATGTAAACTTGGTTTGAACACACAATTATACTGTTACATTTTTCCATTAAAGTAAGCAGAACCAATTAGATAGATTATATTCCAACTTGTTTTTAGGAAAATGTTGATCCTGCTCTCCGAACACTGCGAGACGACGCAAATCAGCCGGCAGAAGAGCAGCAGCAACAGAGACGAGAGCCGACAGTGGAGGATGAACAGGAAATCTGGAGAGACATCACACTGACGCAGTAAAAGCACACACTGAACAAGAAATCCTTCTCTCATGCATTTAATCTCACATTAGAAAACATACACTTTTCCACAAAATCCAAATAAGTATAAAAGCAAAAGTTAAAGTGTTGCAGATAGAGGTGAATAGAACTTCCTTCAATCAAAGTTTGTTGTTGTTTCAGCCTGCAGAGAATTCTGGGTGTCGCTTCTCTCGATGAGGTTTTAGACCAGCGCTACATAAATTCCCAGAACATCATCCATAACATGACCAAAGTCAACAAACATGGAGTTGTCACTCTGGAGGACAAGACCAGTAAGTGTTGATCCGTATCCAGTTAAGACCAAAATGAATCATACCCCTGGCAGATTTAGGTTTAAGTAATCTGTTAAGTGAACAACATGTTTGTTCTGATTGGAAGTCATATTTAAGTTTTGGAGCGGCACATAGCCGGAGTCCAGACTAGAATCTGATGGAGAATCTGTGAAAGGAGCGAAAGATTAGGGTGATGGCAAAGAGGTCTTCCAACCTCAAAGACCAGCTCATTAAATAAAAAATAGTCAAAATACTTGGAAACATGGAAAAAGGTTTGATTCCTTTATGCTAATTAAGATTTTTTCCATCGATCACTGAGATAGGTATAGGTCAGCATTCAATGTCCCATTTTATATAAAACGTAAACAAAAGGTGCATCTTTTTTAACTTTGTACACCCTTTACATTGTTTTATTATCTTCTAAGAGCTGCCTGTCCTAATTCTGAGTGACAGGCTACAGTTGAACACAAGAAATGGTTTTTAATCTGTCCTGCTGGGTTAAATAAAAGGTTTGGTTAAAATAAACATATAGACACAGAGAAACAAACTTTTAGGTATAAAGAAAATAATTATCTTAACTAGGTTTAGGGTTAATCTTAATTTGCTAGAGGTATGGATGCTTTCTTCTATTCTTTTACATATTCTGTACTCTTCAAAGGAAAAAGCACTTATAAAGTGAATCGGCTTCATGTGAATAAACTGAACTAAATGTATGAAAACTATGTGAATAAACTGAATTAATCTATCTGTGTAACATAGACCAAAAACGAATCTTTCAACCAGAATGTTACCTCTGATCAGTCTAACCAGTCAGTCTTTCCAGATGACCTTCCTCATTGGGTTTTGTCTGCCATGAAGAGCCTGGCTAACTGTAAGTAGCCTCGGACTACTCAAACATGTCACACAACATCATAGTAAATTACAGTTATCAGTTTGAAACCCCCGGGCTACTTCGAGCCCTTTAGATGTCCTGAACTGGCCTGTAATGGTCAATAAAAAAAAATCAAAATTTATACATGCATTAAGTGTTAATTCCACAAACGAATCCAAATCTGCTTTTATTTAAAAATAAAAAAGGCTTTTAATTTGAAGGCAGCTGTCTTCCTGTTGAGTAGCCAAGATGCAGTATTTGTTGGTGGTTCTTCCCATTTGTCATATATGCCTGTGAATAAGAGCTTTAGCTTGTTGGATGAAGCCTCAGCAGTATATGTCTACATCAGTGCTGAAGATGTTAAAGGTCACAGCCGGTGTCTGAATCAGTAGTCAATTTTCTCAATAAAAAGTATTTATTTACTTTAAAAGATGAATTTAAAAAATGCTAAACAAGTTTGTTTTGTGCAGAATTTTTCCAAAGTTAATAAACCTAAAGCAATATCAGTAGTTTCTAGTTGTCTTTTTATTGTAATATTTAGGTCTGATGACGGTGTAACGAAACAAAATGTAAATGTTAATGCGATTCTGAATGAGTGAAATCCGCTGGTGATAGTATTCTTTTCATGCCCAGGGCCAAAGTATGACAGCGACCAGCCGTCCTACCCCGGTTTTGAAAGAGACGTCTTCAAAACGGTGTCTGATTACTTTTACAGCCTTCCACAGCCGTTACTCACATACGAACTGTACGAACTGTTTATCAACGTCCTGGGTAGGTACATTTCTCTCTGTCAACCCACTGAGCTGCTGGGAAATCTTTTGTTGAACTACTGATGCGACTCATACTCTAACAGTGTCTTTGACTCCTAACAGAGGTTTCGTCTTTGTTGTCTGTGACTGGCTGTTTGTGTATGTACAGTACAAGTCTAATTAAAGCCTCTCCCTCCCCTTTACTCTCTGCTTGCACTGATCCTGTACCCGCGCTGCTCGGCTCTCTGCCTGCATCCCTGTCTGCATCTGCTTTCAGTGTTTTGTGGATATGTCACGGCGCCTGGTACCCTTCAGCGTGGAAAGCGCAAGAGTTCAGATCTTCCCTTCGTTCCCCCACCGGCCAAGTCGTCGTTTCGCTCCACAGAATGTCTTCTCCTGTCGTTGCTCAGGCAGGGGTCATGTGATGAGACGGAGTCGCCCATGGGAGACGTTCTCAATGGGAAGCTTCAGGCACGCGTGGCAGCATTAAAGGAAGGTCTACCTGGTGCAGGTGACAGTCAGCTGGGATACAGCTCCACAAGAAGCTGCTCCCTGGAGACCATTCTGGATCACTCTCCTCCTCTCAACCGGCAGCAGCTGTTTCTGTCCAGGGACAGCCTGCCGTCTAGCTCTTGTTGCAATGACAGCCAGGAGAAAAGCCCTGTTTTCTCTACTCAGGAAAGCTGCTTTAACTCAACATTTGCGTTCAAAGTAAACCGTGTTATTTATGGAAACGCTCCAGTAGTTCCAGCCAGCAGAAAACTGTCTATGGCTTCCAGGGCTAGACAATCAGATGCACAAAAGTCGCCCTCCTTGCGGCCTCGCAGTGTGGGCAGCTGTCTGGACATTATCAGAGAGACCAAAGAAGAACATGTCGGGGAGATCAAATGGCGTGGTCGTGCAGCTAGCTGCTTCAATGTGAACACTCCAACCAACCAGCATCCTCCATCATTGTCCCATCATTCCTCTTCTTCCCATCGTCTTTTTTCTCTTTCATCTGATGCAACCACAGTACAAGTGTCCAACTTTGCCAAAGCACCCAGTGGGCCCAACCCCACCTCCAGTACCTCTAACCTTTGGCTGCTGCCTGCACCCGCTGTCGTGCGACGCTGCTTCAGCTCTCTGGATGTGTCCAAGCCGCCTCGGTCTGTGTCACAGCTGCCTGTCTGTGTGGCTGCCAGAACCTTCCAGCTCCCCCAACCCAAACCTAAGCACAGTAAGACCTTCTCCTGCCTACATGTCTGTGTTGTCTAACACCTAACCTCTACTAATATCTTCCATACTCAGAAATACAACTCTGTTTAGCTCGATCACTGGATCTACAGTTATAGAATGTATATATATTTTTTGCAGCAGTAGTGGCTTTTACTTTTTGTTATTTATCCAAAGTATGCAGACAGGAAGTGGGGTAGAGAGAGGGGGAGACATGCAGCATAGGGCTGTGTCGAGGACCCAGTCTTCGATGGATTTAATTGCAGTCTTATTGTCTCGGTTTATATGCAGCTTAGTGTGGATACTTCTGCATTGCTTTAAGGTTTCTGTTTTCCATTATAAACTACAGCTGGATGTTTTGAAGGGATGCAGGGTCTCATGGGTTATAGCTGCTGTAGTTTTCTGTCTTAAGAAGCTCCGCATAAGATGCAGGACATACCTGAATCTTTCCTGCTGCTGCCGTAGATCACCATGGAAACAAAAACCTCACTTTGCTGTAAAAAAGCGTCCCCTTCCAAAGGATCCTTTTGTTTTTTTGGCCTGTTACAAACCATGCTGTGTAATTTTAGATTCTTGGAGCTTGCCCAACTCACTCTTCATCATTGTTGTAGTTGATTAATATCATCCATCTATTCATTTATCTAATAGTTATCTTAGCAGTTGTCATGAATAGATGTTGTGTTTGTTTTTAACTACAAAGTCTAACAGAGTTGTCTCCATATGTTAACATGACTTTACTCACACCGTTTCTGTGTACAGGTGTTCTCCAGCCTCACTCTGAGCGCGTGGCCATTGAGGCTCTGCAGCTTTGCACACTCCTCCTCCCCCCTGCATCCCGCAGGAAGTTGCAGCTCCTCATGAGGATGATGTCCCGCATCAGCCAGAATGTGGACATGCCTCGCCTTCACCCAGCCATCGGCACCCGAACACTGGTGAGGAGCAAACAGTTGTCTGTAATTCTCTCCACTGGGAATCTTCAAGTGTCTTCTGCTGTTATTTCACAGGCAGCGCCTTGCAAAAGCCAACCACAAACTTTTATGTGTTTTATTGAGATTTTATGTCACACATCAACACAAAGCAGAGCATACTTGCTAACTGGAATTACATTTTTAATTGGGAAATGCCTGTCGGCGTGCGTCATTTGGACCTCAACACAAGCAAGAGTGCACTTTTCTATTCATACTAATTCATTTTTGTGACTGAGATGAACAACAACATTACTCAAAGGTATACAGTCTTCACTACAGCCTCTCAGTAGAGGATTGTGTTCTGTCCAATCAGAAGAGATTTCTCATTATTGTATTAAATGCTGCTGTTGTATAATTGTCTCTGAGAGACAGATTATCCACACTGGGTAAACAGTAGCTCTGTCCTCGACGTTTTTCCTTCAAACTAGCGTCGTTGTTGCTTTTCTTCTAATGATCTGACAGATAACACAGTCTCAAAAGTCTGGCCCGCATCCCCCCATGGATATCCACAGAGACCCCTAGTGGGCAAGAGCAGATTACAGAAATGACGTCACACAGGCTTTGTGGTTGCTGCGAGTTGGCCTTTACTCCTCTGCCCCTTGAGTTAACCAAGTCTTCCTCTGTGTAATTTAATCTCAGAACAACTAAAGCAGTATCATGGAGGTCTTGGAAATGTTTTAGTGAACATTAAAGGAAACACCAGGACAGTTCAGGGAAACGTTGTAAAGACAAATCTGGTCCATTCTGAGAAGATTTATGCTGCTAAATGGAAGGCAGTTGCACAAGAAAGCTTAATAACTATTCTACTTCTGGCTGTTTGATCCAGTTAGTTTTGTTAAATCTTCCTGTGTTTTTTAGATGGTTCACACGTTTTCAGGCTGTGTCCTGAGCAGCGCTGAGGAGTGTGACCTGGATGAGCTGCTGGCAACCCGACTGGTGTCATTTTTAATGGACCATCAGCAAAGCATCCTCTCAGTCCCAGAATACCTTCTCAGTGCCATCAGGGACCACATACAGTACCTGCGCACTGTACAGGTACACCTCTATAATCCTGATGTAGAACCTGCATAACAGGTCATGATGAAGTATATTTGGTCTATGAAATTATTCCAAATTTTTAAAACACTGTATAAGATGACCACAATAAATGGCAATTCTTACTCGGTTTAGGAAGCAGAAACTGATTTCTTCACGCGTTTTTTATTTCTGTGATGATATATACAGGTCCTTCTCAAAATATTAGCATATTGTGATAAAGTTCATTATTTTCCATAATGTCATGATGAAAATTTAACATTCATATATTTTAGATTCATTGCACACTAACTGAAATATTTCAGGTCTTTTATTGTCTTAATATGGATGATTTTGGCATACAGCTCATGAAAACCCAAAATTCCTATCTCACAAAATTAGCATATTTCATCCGACCAATAAAAGAAAAGTGTTTTTAATACAAAAAACGTCAACCTTCAAATAATCATGTACAGTTATGCACTCAATACTTGGTCGGGAATCCTTTGGCAGAAATGACTGCTTCAATGCGGCGTGGCATGGAGGCAATCAGCCTGTGGCACTGCTGAGGTCTTATGGAGGCCCAGGATGCTTCGATAGCGGCCTTTAGCTCATCCAGAGTGTTGGGTCTTGAGTCTCTCAACGTTCTCTTCACAATATCCCACAGATTCTCTATGGGGTTCAGGTCAGGAGAGTTGGCAGGCCAATTGAGCACAGTGATACCATGGTCAGTAAACCATTTACCAGTGGTTTTGGCACTGTGAGCAGGTGCCAGGTCGTGCTGAAAAATGAAATATTCATCTCCATAAAGCTTTTCAGCAGATGGAAGCATGAAGTGCTCCAAAATCTCCTGATAGCTAGCTGCATTGACCCTGCCCTTGATAAAACACAGTGGACCAACACCAGCAGCTGACACGGCACCCTGGACCATCCCTGACTGTGGGTACTTGACACTGGACTTCTGGCATTTTGGCATTTCCTTCTCCCCAGTCTTCCTCCAGACTCTGGCACCTTGATTTCCGAATGACATGCAGAATTTGCTTTCATCCGAAAAAAGTACTTTGGACCACTGAGCAACAGTCCAGTGCTGCTTCTCTGTAGCACAGGTCAGGCGCTTCTGCCGCTGTTTTTGGTTCAAAAGTGGCTTGACCTGGGGAATGCGGCACCTGTAGCCCATTTCCTGCACACACCTGTGCACGGTGGCTCTGGATGTTTCTACTCCAGACTCAGTCCACTGCTTCCGCAGGTCCCCAAAGGTCTGGAATCGGCCCTTCTCCACAATCTTCCTCAGGGTCCGGTCACCTCTTCTCGTTGTGCAGCGTTTTCTGCCACACTTTTTCCTTCCCACAGACTTCCCACTGAGGTGCCTTGATACAGCACTCTGGGAACAGCCTATTCGTTCAGAAATTTCTTTCTGTGTCTTACCCTCTTGCTTGAGGGTGTCAATAGTGGCCTTCTGGACAGCAGTCAGGTCGGCAGTCTTACCCATGATTGGGGTTTTGAGTGATGAACCAGGCTGGGAGTTTTAAAGGCCTCAGGAATCTTTTGCAGGTGTTTAGAGTTAACTCATTGATTAAGATGATTAGGTTCATAGCTCGTTTAGAGACCCTTTTAATGATATGCTAATTTTGTGAGATAGGAATTTTGGGTTTTCATGAGCTGTATGCCAAAATCATCCGTATTAAGACAATAAAAGACCTGAAATATTTCAGTTAGTGTGCAATGAATCTAAAATATATGAATGTTAAATTTTCATCATGACATTATGGAAAATAATGAACTTTATCACAATATGCTAATATTTTGAGAAGCACCTGTATATATATATAGTTTTATTTTATGACTGGATATTGCAGTGAATGCCGTCTGTCTTCATTTAATTGTCCTAACTCCAGGTCCCTGTCGACCCCGGTCCAAACGCTGACTGTGGCGACCCAGTTTGCGTTCCGATGCCAGTGTATGCATTTTGCAAACAGATAAGCGGCACTGAGTTTGAACAGCAAAAAGCAGAGTCCTCTCAGAAGGCCATGGAGGAGCTGTTGGAGATCCTGTTGACGGATCAGAAAATTGACGAGAAGGACAGACGCAAGAAACTCAAGCAGGTTAGAAAAGCTTATTTACTCGGAGAAACAGCAGTTTGCAAGCTTAAGAACCTAGACGAGTCTGGTTAGAACCCAAAACATCCGTTTTCCTCTGAGCTCTGGTTTGGTTAGAAGACGAAACCACTGATTGGTCTTATTCCCAATGTCGTCTCGGTAGTTCCACAACAGCTTGTAAAATCTGTTAACATTAGCTTGGAGCATTATTAATGGGTTTTTTTTAAACACCTAGTTGTACATCTAAAATAGAATATTGTAAAAAAGTTTAATGTTTTTTTTTTTTTTTTTTTTTTTTTATCAGTGAAATATTTCAAGCCTTTATTACTTGTGATTTTGAAGATTATTGCTTACAGGTAATAAAAACCCAAAATTCAGTTTCTCAGAAATTAGAATATTGTGAAAAAGTTAAATATTGGAAACTCATGGTGTCACATTGTAATGGGTTTCCTGAGCCTTTACATCAGGGGTCCTCAATTAAAATAGCAGGAGGTCCACTCCCTCCCTCATCAAATCACTTAGGGGTCCGAACAAATTAAATCAGGAGACAAAAATATTTTGTATTATCTGTATTTAACACTTAATTAACAGTGGAGTTTTTTAACTACTGATTAATTATTCATGTGCCCATGAAATCATCTGCCGAACAGAAAAGATCCAATCCAATTTAGGTAACAATATTAGACACACTTTGACTTGTACAGTCAAGCTGGTTCTTTACATCTTGGTAGAACAGTTCTGCTCTCCTTGTGCTTGTGGCAGTCAGGGCAATTTGTTTAACCCTTTTCCTTAAGTTGTTGTCCTTCTTTTCCACCTTAAAGTGTTTCTGCCACAGCGTCCAGCCACTTTTGATCATTTCCCAGTCACTGAAAGGCTTTTTGTGTTTTTCTATAACCCACTACTCACGGTGAACACTCGTATGCTCGCTGGTGTGCTGTAAGAGACCATATGCTTCTGTCTATTCATCTTTAACTGTGTGATTTTCATGGTCCACTTTACGTATTTTTGATGAAGCCATCTTCTCGTTCTCATTCATCTGTACACCGCCAAGTCACCGTACTATCAGCGATTGTGAGCTCCCAAGCTAGTAACTTAGCAACCCGCGTTGTCGTTTTCTGGCGGTTGGCGTACAACGATGTGGTGCATTAATGCCACCAGCTGGCTTGGAGTGTGGACCAGAATGTCGCTGACCTACATAGCTGCCTGTTCAAAATTCAGACACGGCAGCCGACAGGAATAAAATCTTTATATCTAAAAGTCATACTGGCTGTCCACAAATATGTATTGTTTCTACATGTTATGATCTGCATCTGATCGGCTGATAAACTTATGTCTCGCAGAAGAATTCTGGTGAATCATTAAGCTGCGGTTGTACTTGTGGACCGCATGGCGCTGCTTCACGTCTCAGCCCTGCGCCTTCCTCTCCAGACGGACCAGAAGCATCAAAAAGGTTGTTTTCTGTATCTTACTGTTGTCTGTGCTCCAGTTTCAGAAGCAGTACCCGGACATCTACAGGCGGCGGTTCCCTTCCGCCGCTGAACAGAGCAAAGCTGACAACAAGCCAAAGATCAAACCCCCATTGCTCAAAATCAAGAAGACCAAAACCTTCAGCATCAGGAACTGAGTTGCTGTCATGTTGGTCACATCATGTTCGCTGCACTGATGTTGGATCTTCAGGTGGACATTTGCAGCAGTCCAACTGTTACATTAGAAGTGCAAGTATTCCAGTAATATCTCGGTTTTATGTGTCAGTAGTTGAAGGCCTGCTGGTGGCCTACAGATGCATCCAAGTGGTTATCTCAGATAAAAGAAGCTTCATAGATTCAGAGTTTCTACTTGATGTATTAAAATGTTTTTAATCCAGGTTCCTGGTTCAATTTTCTTCTACTTGGATTTCTTTTTCAAATAAGTGGCTGTGCAGACAACATTTAGAGCAAACATGGGAGTAAATTATTTTATAATAAATTTTAATTTATATGAACGATTACATTGGGAGCAGCTCTATTTGTCTAAAGTGTTTTTAAATATTTTAAGTAAAGTGTGGCTTTTATTTTAAATGTTCTGACTTTAAATGTTTGTTAAAGCTGTTTTTCTCTCTACATTTATTCCTGTGATGTTTTTAGAGACTTTCCTGTTGTATTTTTTTATTCTTTCTGATGTTTCCAGATTTAACCAAGCTGGGTTTTTTCTTTCAGGTTCGATTTCCCTTGTCTTATTTCTGCCTTTTATGCAGATTAGAAAATGTTTTGCGCTGCATTTAAGAAGAAAACCGTTAAATTGAATCCTTTAAATTGATGATTTGAGTTCCAAAAACTTTTTATCCAATATTTTTCTTTCCATTCATAGCTGTGTTTTTTGGTAATAAATAGGTAGAACAATGAATAAGATTCATAGGCTTTTTGTATCATTAATTTTCCTGTTACATGCTCATAGGTTCTTGGTTTTGAATGTTAATTTTTAAATTATATGTTTAAGGAAGAGAGTCTAACCTAAAACCTTCAAATGGTCCTTCTTTTTTTAAATGTGTTTGATTAAATGAAGAGTTAAGTTTGTTTATACCTCAGTTAAAATGAAGAAATGTGACCACACACTAGATGCTTTGTTGCTATTGACATAGGAGGGAAATGCACCTATAACTGTTTTACTATGCAAAATGTTGGGAAATAAACCAGTTTTACTGTGTGACTCCTGCCTGTACTGACTTGGAGGATATGACAACCGACCTTATAAGATGCTATTATCTTTCTCAGCTGCAGTTTATTTGCATAATCAGCTTTGCAGATTTTTTTTTTTCTTATGTCTTATACCTACCCCTAAACTGCCGACAGACAAACCAGGAGGTTTAATTCAAAGTAACTTCTTGCTTGTGAAGTTAAACCATATAAACCCAACTCCAAACCTAGAGACTGAGGGCTCTTCCTGTTTGTGAAGCGTTTCAGTCTTGGATTTACTTGTAGACATCAGTTTTCCAGTCTTACCAGTAAATCATTCCAGTGTAGCTCTGTCCTTCAACTCTGACCAGTTTCCCTGTCCCTGTTGAAATAAAGCATCCCCACAGCATGATGCTGCCACCACCATGTTCCATGGTGTGAAATTCAGGGTAATCTGGACTAGTATTTATTTTCTACATGTTCATTGGTTCCCCTGGTGATGTTTATTTTACCAGGGGAACCTGAGTTGACGGAACAGCTGTTACCCAAGGTTGAACCATGAAGGTCTACCTCTGTTGCGTCCTGAGCAATTCCAGACTTACTCAGATTATTTTGAGATATTCAAAAATCCAAATTATCCAAGAAATCCACAGGTTTATGTCTCAGGTAAAAGTGACTATTTCCAGTTCCCCCTCAGAATTCATTCTATGTTGTTAGATTTCATGTTATTTATTGTTTATTAATAATCATATTAGTGTGATTCCTTTTGTTTAATTACTTATTCTTGTACTTCAGACTGCATATGAGTTGTGTTTTTATGCTATTGGAATGTAATTCATTCATTCATCTTCGGAGTACCCGGAGAGAACCCACGCATGCACGGGGAGAACATGCAAACTCCATGCAGAAAGATCCCAGGCCGGGAGATGAACCCAGGACCTTGTTGCTGCCAACTGTGCCACTGTGCAGCTATTGGACTGCTTTTTATACATATTTATTTTTTAATTAGCTGTTCCAGGGACTACAGGTGTAAATACACACTGGAGCTACAGCCTGGTACAATGCAGCTCTCCAATCTGAGGTTAATGTACACAATAAATAAATAAAATAAACTATTGAGTAGATACAATATAATTATTCTATTAACAGCTGAAGTGTTATTGTGATTTTCAGAACAAATATATAGACAATATATATGCATTTCTGTCCATTTATGATGTAATTTAGGCTCCTTGAAAAATAACATTTAGCAGACACATTCTCCAACATCCTGCTTAATGGAGCTCATCTATGCTATAGACAGAAGCGGTAAAGCGTCCTTACAATATTTAGTTTTGTTTTATTATCACTGCTTGGCACAGAATTGGGAGGCGATTCTGCCTTTATTGCTGCTACTCAAACACGCAAGCCTAAGGTTTGCTTAAAGCTTTATAGGTAGTGCTTTTAACTGAGTTTAACTTCTTTGAGACCTGTAAAGGTCAGTCTGTGCATCAGAGAAATATGTCTCAGTCTGATCCAAGCAGCCGACTGCCAGGCCAAACCAAAAACTGACAACGCTTCAGTGAATAAGTAAAAAGAAACAGTTAAAAAAAACTCTAATTCACTTTGTTGAAACTGAATTTTTTACATTTTCTCATTAGCCAGTTTTTAATTGAACAGGACAAACTAATTATAGACAAATGTTTCCTTTTTTCCTCTGGCTCTCCTTACAAAAGTAAAATAAAAAAAGTTTCTCAAACTTATGCTCAAAACCATCAGGAACTAATTATGTCTAACTGTTTCTACATGTTCATCCACCAACAGAAGGTGCCAGATTTTAAAATCTAACTTTATTGGTCTGATCCACATCATTAGGAGGTGCAAGCGTTCATGTTCCCAGGTCGGTCAGGGCCTGGCGGAGGTGCCCAGAGAAAATTCAGCATGGAGACGAGGGCCTGGCATCTGAAAGGAGAGGAGACAAAGCTGGTTTGTTCAGCCCTGGGTAAAACTGGGAGGCGTGGGTGAAAGTTTGAGGAGGAGGGGGAGAAAGCTTGAAAGGAAAAGAGAAGGGGAGAATGAGTGAGAAAAGATGGGATGGGAGGGGAGGGGAAGGGAAGGGAAGGGAATGAGAGGAGGGGGAGCTGCAGGAAACATTTGTGTGGTTTAAATCCAAGCCAGAGTCTCTTGCGAAAGTAACGTGTGCACATCTACAAACGCAGGAGAAGGATTCAAAGATTAAACAGCAGCATGGTCAGCCGGTGAGGAATCATTTTCCTTTTTTTTCTTTGAGAATAGACAGATGAAATGCTAGATCCAGATTTCATGTTAAAATGTTTTTGCTTTCTGAAATGAAACAACAAACAACAGCTGGCAGACCTGAGATGTTTTACTGAAAGAGAAAAAACTTCAAGATGAGCCAGATGAGAAGATCCAGAGCTGATGCAAAGTTTTCCACACTTAGGAAAAAACTTTTCAACGTTCCAAATCTATGAAAGAATTGGAGCAACGACATAATGACAAAAACATGGGAAATATGTCTTGGATGTGGAAAAAGACTTGGATTGAAGAAGAGAGGAAGAATTTTGAAGTTCCACCTAAAGAGAAGAAGATTAGTTGCTCCAAAATGTTTAATAGAGAGATTCCAGAAGCAAAAAGAAGATTGTAAAAAAAAAAAAAGAAGAAAGAAGCAGAAATAGGAGAAGAAATTTGACTGGGAAAAAAAATCTAATGAAAAGTTCATACTGACAGAGGAATGTAAGATGGGCGTACAAAGACCAGTAAAAAGCTGGTGTTGTGAAGCTGCCATGGCTGGAAGCAGTTATGATCTGTCAGTTTATTTAATGCTCCAAAACAGTTGCTTAATACCATTTTTTAAATAAAATTATCTTCTTAGTTGGTGTTCTCAGGAGCAGGGAGTCGCCTGAGCTTCAGCCTGTTCATCCAACATGCAGTGAATACAACAGTGTTTAAACAGTCATCAAAATGTTTTATTATTTTTGTTATTTCAACAGAAACTCAACATTTAAAGTCAGCCTCTGAGTTATTTCTGATGTGTGATGCTTTTAATGTGGTTTCATCTTTGTTGTCAGAGTGGAACATCCCGCTGCAGGCTACAGGAAGATCTTTGAGACGGTGGAGGAACTAAATGAACCCATACCTGCAGAAATCACTGGTAAAAAGCAATCCACAGATATTCAGAAGCTTTCATGTATGTGTTGATGGGAGCCATTCTCCACACGCTTCACTTACACGGACAACCAGTGTTCACAAAACAATTCCTCTTCATGTCTGCCTGAAATACATCTTAGTAATTAATATCTTACCAGTTCCTTTATAGAATGACAACTTTAAACGTGAATAAATATGTTGGTAACATTAATTCACAACTAAAGATGGAGAGGAAATCACAATGAATCATCCGGCTGCTGAAGTGGACATCATGCATCACTGGTAACAGTTTTTGTCCACTTTAATTGAAATGTCGATTACTAAAAACCGGCAATTCAACAGGGAGGGTCTGAAGAGTCAAGATGATGGTATTAAATGAGGGAGGAGTGCATATTATACTGTTATAACCTGCAACATTTAGTGTCAGAAGGAGCAGAGGATTTTGAGACCTTAAACGACAGCATGTGAACTCCTGTTCACTCAGGTGTGATCCCATCGTGGCTTAGTGGAAGTCTGCTCAGGATGGGTCCTGGTCTTTTCGAGGTGGGGGACGAACCTTTCCACCATTTGTTTGACGGACAAGCTCTCATGCACAAGTTTGACCTGAAGGGCGATCAGGTGACATACTTCAGGAAGTAAGAACGCATCAGCCATGGAAAATGTTCTATTATCTATATTTTGTAATTTACTGTTGAACTTGTATTAGTAATGGTAAGGTTTTTTTTTTTTTTTAGAGGTTTAGAGTAATTTGGTGTTTGTATAAAAGAAAAAGAGCTGAAGTAATCCATCTTCATTAAACTGTTACCAGGAAAGTTTCCAGAAAAACTGAATGAGCAGCCAAAAACCACAACAACCAGTCATAAAAAATCTCTACAAGTCAAAAGCTCTTTCATGTTCCTGGGAATCTCACGAGTTGGTTTTTCCGCAGAACTGATGTTTTTAGACAGAAAACAGCTGCCTTACTGGTTATTTTTGCAAGTGACCTTGCAGTCTTTCTGTTTAGGTTTATCAAGACGGATGCATATGTCCGTGCCATGACTGAAAACCGAGTTGTCATCACTGAGTTTGGCACCGTTGCCTATCCAGACCCCTGCAAAAACGTCTTCTCCAGGTACGGCCGAAGACAGGTGGTCAGATGTCATTTAAACTGCCAGCTAAGGGTCTGATTGGCTGGGTATCGTTGGTATTTTATATCTGATTGATCAACACAAACACAAACAATTATTTTAAACAGAAATATGAAGGCATGTATCAGGATTAGGACTATTTTCTTTAAGATAATGCCAACTAAATAAAATATAATCTTTAAAAAAATTAAGAATCACATTTGGTCTTCCGCCTCACACCTTCGAGCAGAGCCGGCCTCTGAATTGTTGTTGTGGGGATCTCACATGATGATTTTGTGTGTGTTATATATTCTGAATCGTAATGATAGGGTAAAACCTCATCTGCTGATCAGTTTCCCTTGCACTTGTATCTGTTCAGGTTCTTTACCTACTTTAGAGGCATTGAAGTGACCGACAACTGTTTAGTAAACGTCTACCCAATCGGTGAAGATTTTTACGCCGTCACTGAGACCAACTACATCACCAAAGTGGATCCAGATTCGCTAGAGACGTTGAAGAAGGTGGGACGGTTTATTAGACTTTAACTGCAATAAAACCAACAGCATCTTTTCATATTTTTGACATTTTGATTTAGTTGCAGGTAGAAAAGCTGTTAAACAAAGAGGCATTTTTACTCATCTGAATTATCTGTAAAAGATTATAGAAAATAAAAAATGGCCTGATTTTCCCTCCTAACTGGCCCAGTCTTTGGGAACATTGAGGTGAGGAAGATAGCCTTTTTTCTTTTGAGATCATGATGCAGTATTTTATTAAATCTTCCTAATATTCCTGTTTAAGAGCCACAAAAACTACAACAGCTAGATCGTCAGAGGGTTAAAAGGGTATCTTAAGGCCGTTAAAATAGAACCATGCGAAAGGGAGAAGGTGCTCCAAACGGGATAATTGACAGCTGGTGTTTTTCTTGTTATTTTAAGATTTGACGACTGAGCATTTTTTTCAGGTGGACCTGTGTAAATACCTATCAATTAATGGGGTCACAGCCCACCCCCATACTGAAGCAGACGGTACAGTCTACAACATTGGAAACTGCTTTGGCAAGAACATGAGTCTGGCTTACAACGTCATCAAGATCCCACCTGCACAGAAAGGTGAGGCCTGCTACCAGCAGGGTTCCCATATGCACTGTAGGGAGAAATAATGCTTTGGTTGTGAGGTTTTTCCGGGTTTGGATAGGTCAAGATCAGGATTAAGATACATTTTACAGTTTGCTGTACAGCCAGCAGAGAACAAATGCAAAGGAAAAAACAAATTAAACTGACAGAAATACAAAAATAACAGCATACACAATACAACAATAAATGGATATTTGTACCTTTTTGAACAGCATTTTATTACCATAAAGCTGCAAGATGATGGCAGCAACCTGTGAAGGGGCTGGTTTGGGTTAGTTAGCAAGCAAAGCTTTGGCCTTCCTAGCAACTGGTTCTAGGCTGAGGGACTCAAACCAATAAATACAACAAATAGTGACATCATTACCAGTTATTTAATTAATGTCTTCGTCAAACTGTCTCAAACAGGAAACGTGTCTCTGAAATGAACCATAAACAGAATCATAAAAATTATTTTTTGGAGTGCACGCACATTTGAATGAATAGTTGTTTTCAAAAAACTCACCAGTGGCCCTGCAATCCATGCTGCATACAACCCATTGTTGCCAACAGCTCAGTGCTGGGATCTTGGACCATTCCTCCTTGGGTTCTGGGTCTTCTTCCATGCACTTCTATGTTCATCTCAAGGAACAGATTACTTAAATTTTAGGGACTGAGTTGGTCAGTGAAATTAATTGATTTTATGTCTGAACTATTTCTGTGTTGATCTGGACTTATGTTCTGATCACTAGCCTGCTGAAAGACCTGTTGATGACCCATTTTCAGTTTTCTGGTAAAGTCCACCAGAATTTACTGAAAATGTACCTTAATTTTACAAAGTCTATGCTGGTTTCCAGCACCTTTGAAAGAAAAATAGGCCCACTGCATGACAGATCCCCCACTGTACTTAACAGCTGATATGAAGTGAGTCCTCGCATGTTTATAGTTTGTTTTCACATAAAATCCACCCAGACTGTTGCTGAAAAAATTTATCTTAGTTGGCGCACAGATTTGCAAAAGCAATCCTAGTAGCTGTTGCATTGCAGCAAAAAGGTCCTAGGTTCGACTCCCAGCCTGGGGTCTTTCTGCATGAAGTTTGCATGTTCTCCACATGCATGCATGGGTTCTCTCCGGGTTCTCCAGCTTCCTCCCATAGTTTAAAAACAAGACTGCTATGTTAACTGATATCACTGCATTGCTCTTAGATGTGAATGGGTGTGTGCATGGTTGTTTATCCTGTGTGTCTCTGTGTTGTGCTGCGATGGACTGGCGACCTGTCCAGGGTGTACCCTGCCTCTCGAGCCTAGACTGCTGGAGATAGGTACCAGCTAATGGATGGATGGGTGCTGACTCTGGATGGTAGTGAGGTTATTATGGGTTCTCATCCAGTCTAGTTCTGATGCTGAACAGAAATGAGCCTCTTTATCATTTTCATATTTATAACACAGGGAAACTGAAAAAGATTAGAGCAACAAATCTGAATGCATCTCTGTGTATGTAGTCACTAAAAAGAGTCAACTTTTCTGAGGGTAAAATGGCTGCACAGATTGAACATTTTATTTAGATGGGGTTTAATTTTACTCATGAAAAAAATAAATTGAAGTAAAATATATCTGTTAGTAACTTTAAGCTGTTTATCTCCAGATAAATCAGACCCCATAGAGAAATCCCAGGTTGTGGTTCAGCTGCCCAGCAGTGAGAGGTTAAAGCCCTCCTACATTCACAGGTACACATTTATCAGACTCTTCTTCATATTCATTGGGAGAGTCCATATAAATTTATTGATTCTTCTTTATTTCGCTCTCTGTTTTTCCCATGTCTGTAGCTTCGGCATCACCGAGAACTACTTTGTGTTTGTGGAGCAGCCGGTGAAGATCAACCTACTTAAGTTCCTGTCAGCTTGGAGCGTGAGAGGAGCCACATACATGGACTGCTTTGAATCCAATGAAAGCATGGGGGTAAGATCAGAGGTTTCCTTTGCTTCACTCACAGATGGTCTCATCACAAAAAGCAGCTTCTTCTTTTTGAAACTGAATACTCATGGTTTATTGGCCTGTGGTCACTGCTTATAATAACTATGTGTGAACGTGTTGCAGACATGGTTCCACTTGGCCACTAAGGAACCTGCAGGTTATATGAAAAGCCACAAATACAGAACGTCCGCTTTTAACCTCTTTCACCACATCAACGCCTATGAAGACCAGGGATTCATTGTGGTCGACCTCTGCACGTGGAAAGGGTGATTATGAAGCTCTATATGTGGGGTGTTTGTATCTGTGTTTGCAACACACTGATATTTTATTTGTATTTGCAGGCATGACTTTGTGTACAACTACCTCTACCTGGCCAACCTGAGGGAGGAGTGGGAGGAGGTGAAGAAAGCAGCAATGAGAGCTCCTCAGCCTGAGGTCAGACGATACGTGCTGCCGTTGGATATTCACAGGGTGAGCTGAAACACACACACACACACACACACACACACACACACACACACACACACACACACACACACTATAAATGATTTGCAAAAGCAATCCTAGTCTCTACACATTTCCTATTTTGTCCTGTTAAAAACACAAACAAATGTGTTTTACTGGAATGAGATTTTAATGACAGTCCAACACAAAGCAGTGTGTAATTGTGAAAAGGAAGGAAAAGTCTACATGGTTTTGAAAATGTTTGATAAATAATAATAATAATTTTAGATGAGTGTTGCAAAAATATTTAGATGCTGGTCTGTTACTGGCTCTGTCAGCTTATTGAATTCATGTAAGTGAAAACTTTAAACTGTCAAGCTGCGTTTGAATGCGTGGAGATGTTTTCAGCTACTTGGACCGCACCAGAAACCCGTGTCGGTAAGACTACCCTGCACCCGTTTGACTGAAGAAACGTACTCAACTGACTCTGGACTGTAAATATCTCCAAATAAGTATGTCCTTCCTTTTTAAAATGTTTGTACAGTGGATATACGTTTCGAAAGTCCGCACATCCTTGCGAAATTTCCATTCTTTGTGATGTTAGAAAAAGGAGATCAAGATAAATAATTTTTAGAACTGAAAGAAAACAATCTCCAAAATGTCTGAAACCAGAGATAAAACGCCAGGCTAGCAGCCTGAATAACAGCAGCATTTATCCATTAAAAGCTCCACAATGAAAGCTTAGATCCATGTCTTGGTAGCTGTGCAGTTGGTCCATCCGTTCAGATGACTGACTGAACAAAGCTCTGTAAAATTTTCAAAGCTTGGGATATTGTTCTAGGACCTAACTCTGCTATTAACATCTCCACAACTTCCTGCCTGCTCTGATCCTTGTTCTTCATGATGCTGTTTGTTCTATAATGTTGTCTAACAGACCTCTGAGGCCTTCACAGAGCAGCTGGATTCTTACTGGGATTCAATTACTCACAGATTGGCTCTTTTTAGTTGCCAGGTGACTTCTGAAGGCAGCTAGTTGCTCTGGATTTTATTTTAAAAAATTGTAAAAAATGTGTTTACTTCTACTTTAATTTCCCAGTTTTGCACAACTCTGTGTTGGTCTATCTCCTAAAAATCTTGATAGAATACTTTAAAGTTTGTTACTTAATGTTTTGATGTGAACAAATGGGAAAAACATAATTAAGCCAAAGGTTTTATTCATAGCTATGTTTGGTTCGTTATCATGATAACTTGCTTCTGAACACAAACCCAACTGTTCTAACCTGCTTCGAATGATTTTTGGCTGCATTCAGGAAGAACAGGGGAGGAACCTTGTGTCTTTGTCCTACACAACAGCAACTGCTGTTCTTCACAGCGATGGTACCGTTTGGCTTGAACCTGAAGTTCTATTCTCTGGACCAAGACAGGGTAAACACACACACACACACACACACACTTAATTCATAGTATAAAAGCAGCACATGGAGGTAGCCAGACGTAGGTTAGTAATTCAATCAGGTTATCAGAGATTTACATTTTGTGCCATTTACTGTATGATTTAGGTTTATTTAGCCATAAAACCAGTAAAACTTGGACCTCCCTGTTCCACCTTGTTGTTGTGGCTAAAGAAAACAACACTTCAACTGTTGTAGTTTTATAAAAGCAGCAGCACAAAATAGTGTTTTATTTCACAAGGCATTACTACCATGAGTTTAGCATTAATCGTGATCTGTTTTTATTTTTTGATATGATTCAACCATTTTTGGCAGAGAAATATTGCTGTAGGTTCGAGCCAGTGTTTTGCTGAATATTTCTACCTTAAAATCCCAAAAAATATAATTAATACTAATCAATGTAGAGTGGAAAAATATCACTATGTAACATTTTTAGGAAATTTAAGGTGAAGTTTCTGTATTAGTATTTTAGAGGATCTTTTTATGGTTATGTTTAAATACTAATTTTGTGTGTGTCTTTCCTCGTTTTTTTCCCGTTTATGCCCCTTTGTGTCTTTTAGCCTTCGAGTTTCCGCAGATCAACTACTCCATGTGTTGTGGAAGGAAGTATTCATTCGCCTATGGTCTCGGCCTCAACCACTTCATCCCTGACAGGGTAGGAGCACTTTCAAGTTTAGTGAGAGTGAGACAGCTCGGAGGCCACCTAAAACACACACACACACACACACACATAAACACAGCTTTGTTACTGGCTTTGGTTTCCACCTCAGATTGTCAAGCTGAACGTGCAGACCAAAGAGACGTGGCTGTGGCAGGAGGAAGACTGTTACCCATCGGAGCCGCTGTTTGTCCCCACACCTGGAGCCACGGAGGAGGATGATGGTAAGACGCACACTCACCTGTATCTGCACTGGTTTCCAGCGTGGATGGATCTCATTAGCACGGTTTCAGTAACACACCTGTTGGAGGTCTTTGGGATTTTTGCATGTTTCTCTCTGAATCCATCTGGTTTCATCTATAGACCTTATACAGGTCCTTCTCAAAATATTAGCATATTGTGATAAAGTTCATTATTTTCCATAATGTCATGATGAAAATTTAACATTCATATATTTTAGATTCATTGCACACTAACTGAAATATTTCAGGTCTTTTATTGTCTTAATACGGATGATTTTGGCATACAGCTCATGAAAACCCAAAATTCCTATCTCACAAAATTAGCATATTTCATCTGACCAATAAAAGAAAAGTGTTTTTAATACAAAAAACGTCAACCTTCAAATAATCATGTACAGTTATGCACTCAATACTTGGTCGGGAATCCTTTGGCAGAAATGACTGCTTCAATGCGGCGTGGCATGGAGGCAATCAGCCTGTGGCACTGCTGAGGTCTTATGGAGGCCCAGGATGCTTCGATAGCGACATTTAGCTCATCCAGAGTGTTGGGTCTTGAGTCTCTCAACGTTCTCTTCACAATATCCCACAGATTCTCTATGGGGTTCAGTTCAGGAGAGTTGGCAGGCCAATTGAGCACAGTGATACCATGGTCAGTAAACCATTTACCAGTGGTTTTGGCACTGTGAGCAGGTGCCAGGTCGTGCTGAAAAATGAAATCTTCATCTCCATAAAGCTTTTCAGCAGATGGAAGCATGAAGTGGTCCAAAATCTCCTGATAGCTAGCTGCATTGACCCTGCCCTTGATAAAACACAGTGGACCAACACCAGCAGCTGACACGGCACCCCAGACCATCACTGACTGTGAGTACTTGACACTGGACTTCTGGCATTTTGGCATTTCCTTCTCCCCAGTCTTCCTCCAGACTCTGGCACCTTGATTTCCGAATGACATGCAGAATTTGCTTTCATCCGAAAAAAGTACTTTGGACCACTGAGCAACAGTCCAGTGCTGCTTCTCTGTAGCCCAGGTCAGGCGCTTCTGCTGCTGTTTCTGGTTCAAAAGTGGCTTGACCTGGGGAATGCGGCACCTGTAGCCCATTTCCTGCACACGCCTGGATGTTTCTACTCCAGACTCAGTCCACTGCTTCCGCAGGTCCCCCAAGGTCTGGAATCGGCCCTTCTCCACAATCTTCCTCAGGGTCCGGTCACCTCTTCTCGTTGTGCAGCGTTTTCTGCCACACTTTTTCCTTCCCACAGACTTCCCACTGAGGTGCCTTGATACAGCACTCTGGGAACAGCCTATTCGTTCAGAAATGTCTTTCTGTGTCTTACCCTCTTGCTTGAGGGTGTCAATAGTGGCCTTCTGGACAGCAGTCAGGTCGGCAGTCTTACCCATGATTGGGGTTTTGAGTGATGAACCAGGCTGGGAGTTTTAAAGGCCTCAGGAATCTTTTGCAGGTGTTTAGAGTTAACTCGTTGATTCAGATGATTAGGTTCATAGCTCGTTTAGAGACCCTTTTAAAGATATGCTAATTTTGTGAGATAGGAATTTTGGGTTTTCATGAGCTGTATGCCAAAATCATCCATATTAAGACAATAAAAGACCTGAAATATTTCAGTTAGTGTGCAATGAATCTAAAATATATGAATGTTAAATTTTCATCATGACATTATGGAAAATAATGAACTTTATCACAATATGCTAATATTTTGCGAATGACCTGTATTGACTAGATCATTCCAGGCCTCGAAAGCTGCTCTCCTGTAACATTTAGATGCATCCCTTTTCCAACACACCTGAGTTTAATGAATGTCTCGTCACCAGGCCTCTTCAGACTGAATCACCTGCTGATGAGGGTGATTCAGGTGTGTTGGAGCAGGAAATAGTAACAGTAGCTCTCAAGCACTGGAGTTGGGCACCCCAGGTCTTGTTTCACCAGAAAGGCTCATACTTGGAGTCCAACTGGATAATTAAAAGTGTACTTTAAATCCTCTTGGTTGAAGCTTTTCCTTTTCAAGCAAATTTCTCAGATCAATCTGCGTCATATCTGAGAACTATCGATGATAAATAACTTCTCGTGGGTTTCTTCATGGTAGTTTGGTCCATTTTTTTTTTTTTTTGACAGAGCCCAGTAGCTCTGGACAGAAGATAGCAGAGAAAAAATCAAACCTGGAAGACAAATTCTAGAAAAAGGTTGCTTTCCATAAGTGTTTACAAAAATATTACTATACTAGTTTAAATGTCCTTAAAGCAGATTCGAGCAACAACACATTTGTAGGAGTCCATTTCATTTTAATGTGCTTTAAAGGGGACATATAATGCTTTTAAATCCTTCCTTTTTACACTTAAATCATTAATTTCCTGTATTACACTGATCTCCACACTCTTATCCCTTTAAAACATGTAAAACGACTATATATATATATATATATATATGTATGTATGTATACCCCATGTGGCTTCTGCAGGCGTGTTGCTGAGTATCGTGGTGAAGCCGGGTGCCGAAAGACCAGGATTCCTGCTGGTTCTGGACGCCATGAAGCTTACAGAGCTCGCCAGGGCTGAGGTCAACACCGTCATCCCTGTCACTCTCCACGGGATGTACAAACCGCCTCCTTCACCTTAAACACACCGGTCTGTCCCTGTTTTCTGCCTGTTGAGTCCATAATGCATTCAGACCCGTTTTTAAAACAAGGACCACTGTGGTTAATACTAGGGGTTCTAAGTGCCACCATAATAACATGGATTTTAAAACAGCAGAACAGCAGGACTTGGACTTTATCAGTTTGTTGTCTTACGTGACTTAAAAACAAAGGAAAACAAATGGTTTTGCAGGTTAAGAGATGCAATTATAGACATTGTCTTTTGATTTTTTGTTTCAGTTTTATTCTTGTATTTCTGCTTGTGTTTAGGTTTGTAGTGATTAGAAGTGTTTATATATTAGTCATTCTCGCAATACGGCTTTTACTCACTGAGTTAATTAGACTCACCAGTTTCTCACTTCAGCAATCGTTGCTCCTTGGTATTTGATCTATAGTCACTTCTCACTGGTTTTCCAGTTACGGTCTTTGTTGCGCTTCATATGGTCATGTTGCTCCCTGTGCTTCTCTTTCCCGTGTTTTTAATCATACGTTTCAGTTCTTTAAGTTTGTGTTTCTAAACCCACAGCTACTTGGTTCTGCCCACCTCCTCCCTGCGTTAAGACCTTCCAATCCACAAATCACAACTGTTCCATTTTTACTCAGAAGGTCAAATCTCCACATTTTAGTTGGGTTATATAATTAAATCATATACAGTTGTATACTTTCTCCTCCATTGAACATGCTTGTTATGGCCTGTCCAGGGTGACCAGGGCCCAATGTGAAGTTGGTCCATCCTTGTCAGACCTCATGCAGCCACAACAGTCGTATAATTTTTAAAGGATTTATTTACAAAATGTTCTCTTCTTTTCAGATTTTAACGCTGAAAACAAGCTGTGTGGAACTTCAAGGTGGATTTACAGGGGTTGGACAATGAAACTGAAACACCTGTCATTTTAGTGTGGGAGGTTTCATGGCTAAATTGGACCAGCCTGGTAGCCAGTCTTCATTGATGGCACATTGGACCAGTAAGAGCAGAGTGTGAAGGTTCAATTAGCAGGGTAAGAGCAGTTTTGCTCAAAATATTGAAATGCACACAACATTATGGGTGACATACCAGAGTTCAAAAGAGGACAAATTGTTGGTGCACGTCTTGCTGGCACATCTGTGACCAAGACAGCAAGTCTTTGTGATGTATCAAGAGCCACGGTATCCAGGGTAATGTCAGCATACCACCAAGAAGGACGAACCACATCCAACAGGATTAACTGTGGACCCAAGAGGAAGCTGTCTGAAAGGGATGTTTGGGTGCTAACCCGGATTGTATCCAAAAAACATAAAACCACGGCTGCCCAAATCACGGCAGAATTAAATGTGCACCTCAACTCTCCTAGTTTCCACCAGAACTGTCCGTCGGGAGCTCCACAGGGTCAATATACACGGCCAGGCTGCTATAGCCAAACCTTTGGTCACTCACGCCAATGCCAAACGTCAGTTTCAATGGTGCAAGGAGCACAAATCTTGGGCTGTGGACAATGTGAAACATGTATTGTTCTCTGATGAGTCCACCTTTACTGTTTTCCCCACATCCAGGAGAGTTACGATGTGGAGAAGCACCAAAGAAGCGTATCACCCAGACTGTTGCATGCCCAGAGTGAAGCATGGGGGTGGATCAGTGATGGTTTGGGCTGCCATATCATGGCATTCCCTTGGCCCAATACTTGTGCTAGATGGGCGCGTCACTTCCAAGGACTACCGAACCATTCTGGAGGACCATGTGCATCCAATGGTTCAAACATTGTATCCTGAAGGCGGTGCCGTGTATCAGGATGACAATGCACCAATACACACAACAAGACTGGTGAAAGATTGGTTTGATGAACATGAAAGTGAAGTTGAACATCTCCCATGGCCTGCACAGTCACCAGATCTAAATATTATTGAGCCACTTTGGGGTGTTTTGGAGGAGCGAGTCAGGAAACGTTTTCCTCCACCAGTATCGTGTAGTGACCTGGCCACTGTCCTGCAAGAAGAATGGTTAAAATCCCTCTGACCACTGTGCAGGACTTGTATATGTCATTCCCAAGACGAATTGACGCTGTATTGGCCGCAAAAGGAGGCCCTACATCATACTGATAAATTATTGTGGTCTAAAACCAGATGTTTCAGTTTCATTGTCCAACCCCTGTAAATAAAAGCAACAAGCAAAAAGAAACTATCTGAAGTAAATCTAAAACGTTACCTATTCAAAATAAATAAAGGAGAATATCTTACCTCCCTGACAAAGAAAAACATGAGAACACTCCTCAACGTCACTTAGAACGTTGAAAGTGTTTTACCTAGATTCTTCACAGGTAAAGGTGTGGATGGTTGGGATGAGTAGAGGGTGAACGTCTGTGTTAAGTAATCTGCATCTGTCCGTCTGCTTGGTCCACCAATGACGGAGAGTCATCTGCACACTCAGATTTACGTATCTGGAAAAAACATGACCTTACAACACTAATCTGCCTTGATCTCTTTCAGTTTGTGTAGAAAGTTCTCAAAATTTCTTCCACCGCACTTTTCTTTTGATACGTTTCTGATGAGGAAAGATCATTGTGGCTTTTGGTTCCCATTTACCTTGCACAAAACTGTGCCAAAATTTCCTCTGAGAACCACTAAATGCTGCCCAGGTACCACAAGAGGTACTAGTACCAGCAGACAAGTTTAGCAAAGCTGCTAGCATTATGATGAATTTAACAATGCGAGGTGTATGTTTAATGGATTTTGTAAATAGCAACATACCGTGTGATTTATGCTACTTCTCCGGCTAACATCTAAACATCGTCATGTCATGTTAAACATTGCATGTAAAGACGAGAACACACAATCTACTTTTTCTGCATTGAAAATGTTTTGTTTCCTGATAAAAACAGCATGTAAATATCATACTTCAGAGCAATTTCTGCTCAATGTATTCAACATTTCAATTTATTACATTTTATATAGAAGACCAGTGGTTACAAAGACTGTAAAATTTTGTTTAAAGTAGTACATATTGACTGCAAAATACATGAAATAAACATAAACAACTGCAGCTATGAAAGCTCAGAAGTGTAGTGTGTTGGTGTCCTTCAAATTGGCTCATTTTATGGATTTTGGGGGGTTTTCACAACATGTTTGTATCAGGTGGACCTCTATCATAATGTATTCATAATTTTGTCCACTAACCTCAGTAGTTTCATGGAGATTAAAGCTTCTATATTGTTTTTTATTCAATGTTTTAACAAAATTAAGCCTGCATCAGAAACATAGTTGTTTGATTTAATTTTTAGCAAGTGTTACATTAACTCCAGCTGACCAATCATATTCCAAGACTTTTATTTGTAAACATAAAATTTGTGTCATCAGTTTAGTTTTACAGCTTATATGAGATAATGATGTTGCCTTCTGGTCCTATTGTTCTCTCTTTCCCTTCACATTGCACCTTAAAATTTGAGGGTTTATATCTGACTACAATTTGACCTTTGACAAACAGATTTCTTCCATTACACAGCGATTCGTTTTTTAAACTGAGACTTTTTAACTAAATTGAAAATAATTTTTATCATTTCAAATCTTTGAATGGGTGGTCCATGCTTTTATACGCTCCAGCTGGATTTTTGTAACTCTTCATAAGTTGGTGTTAGTTAGGCCTGCCTCGCACTACTGCAGCTGGTCCAGAATGCTGTAGCTCTTCTTCTGATTCGAACTAAAAGGTGTGAACATATTTCCATAGACTTCACTAGCTCCCTGTTCATTTTAGAGTTTTATTGTTGACTTAGAAGTCCCCTGGAAATCTGTCTGACCTCCTGCAGCCTTATGCATCCTCCAGATCCCTAAGATACAAAGATCACTTGCTTTCAGCTGCACTTAAGTCCAGGCTGGTTCACAGAGGCGATCGAGCATTAACGGTTTTAAAACTGTGGAATAAACTGCCCCAACACATCAGACAGGCTCCAAGTGTCCTTATTTTTAAGTCAAATTTAAAACCGCATCTGTACTCACTGGCTTTTATTACAGAGAGAAAAATAAGGGTCTCCTTTTGTACTTTGCTGTCATTTTTGCACTTTCTATGCAGCACTTTGTTTTTAAATGCGCTTAGTATATAAAGAAACTTGAACATGTGAATGGACAACTGACAATGAAAAATATGCCACACCATGGCTGTGACTGGACACTGAACTGTTTCTCAAGTTTACATCTGTTTACATCCTCGCTTCAGAGGATAAGAAGTTCAATAACTAATTAGAGTGTTCTTTAACAAATTAATGAGCATGAGTTGAAGACAGGGTGTCACAGCAGAGGCAATTTGATTATTTGCATATTAATAAAATCCTAATAATTAGTCCCTTTTAGATGAGACAAATCAAGAGCCTACCAGCTTGTGTGGGCAAAGAGCTGCTGGTTGGTCTCATTCTGCTCCTTATTGTTGAAGAAAATGAGTAACTAAATAAAATCAGATAAAGATGCTAAAGACCTAAATGTCATTTTTTAAATATATTTACACAGCAAAAAATATGAAATACCTTAAGAGATAAATACAGGCGAAACCAGGTGTTTACCTACACTACTTAAAAAGACACAGAACCTTTTCTTTTCTTACTGTCTGACATTAAATCAGTTTAAACATCCTGTTTTCAGTCTGCTATGATTACCAAAATTATTTCTATTTGCTAAATGTCAGACGAATGAGAAACAGCACTTTTAGGGATATTTTCTTTTACTTTTTTCAAGCGCAGTTTACATTCATTTTCTTGCATTCTGTAACATTTCCTTTAAACTGTATGAGTCAAATCTGTTGCATCTGTCTACAAGCGTCTCCCAAACGTTTGCTGGAATGCTGGTCTATTTCTGGACCTCAAACTGGTCTAACTGGGTAAGGTTTTTAGGACACCTTGCTCTGCCAGGACGTTGTGATGGCCACTAGAAAGAATTTAAGTGCACCCTTTCATCAAACATTTTGACAGGTGGGCGGGACTTCCGGTGAGGGCGGGACTTCCGGTGGGGGCCATGTGGGCAGGAGGTCACGTGGTCAAGCAGGGGTGTGTGTCCAAGGGGGCGTAACCGTGGATGCTGATTGGTTGTCGTCATTAGGGGCGATACCTTAAATGAGTCAATTAAAACACACAGGGGTGTGTTTAAGGGTGTTATTAATAATCTGTATGTTTTTTCAGGCGTTAATACATCTAAAAAACAAAAAAAAAGACATGCATCCTTTTATATTTTAAAGGTATAATCAACTTAATGTTGACCTATCACATGAAATCCTAATAAAGGAACTGTGTAACCTGACAGAATTGTAAGTTAATTTTGCTTTACAGCAGGACCTATTTGTTGAATATATGAGCCAGTCTAAATCCGTTCAAAATAGAAAAGACCTAAAACAGTAAATAAAAAAATTGTGCTTCACTACATCGATGGAACGAGAAAAACCTTCAGCTTCTGCGTCAACATACTGGAAAAGCAGCTGAAATAGGTAAGACGAATATCAGATTAACAGAAAAAAAAAGAACTTCAGTGTACTGTTTCCAAGTTACATGGCCCCCACCGGAAGTCCCGCCCTCACCGGAAGTCCCGCCCACCTGTCAAAATGTTTGATGAAAGGGTGCACTTAAATTCTCTCTGCCACTCAAAAACACTGACCTGGTTTCTTCTAAGCTACCTTGTAACCAGGGGTGAAAGTAGTTTTAAATTATTGCAGGTGTTGTGCCGTAAAGTGATGGTCTGCCAAAAACTGATCGGGTAAGATCAGGCGCGTCCCTGCGAAAGAGCGAGCTGCAGGAGCGCGCCCAGCCTGTCAGCTGAGTGTCTGGTTTTGAGAGTTTCTTTCTTGGTGGTTTAGCTCTTAGGGGCGGAGCTAAAGGGGGGGCTGGGGAGGCAATGGGGGCATATATGCATGCAGCGGCGATTGCTCTAAGACTGCAAGGGAAGCTCAGCTTCCCCTAAAATGTCAAAAAATAAGTGATCAAATATAAACTGTTGTGTGTTCATGTCATTGACTAAATATGCGCTACAACGCGCTCAACTTTTGTTCAGAATTAGCTTCTTATCACTGGTAATGACGCGGCTTTCCTCTCACTCATTCCCGCAGCTTCACAGCTTTAAACAGTGACTTCAACAGTGAAGCATAAATGCTGGGCTTTGTCCCGCCCATCGGACGTTCAGCGTCTCTGGGGGTCTATGGGGCAGTGGGCTGGTCCCGGACGCTCAGCTTCTGCATGATGATTGGATGATCTGTCTGAGGCTGAATCCCTTTTTGATTGACAGCGAAATGAGCGAATCAGCGGTCTTGAAATTGAGCTTCCCCTCCTTGAAAAACCAGCATCCGCCACTGATATTCCGTCTTTTCTTTTGAACAAATAAGTTATTGTTCTCTGCATTGTGGTCAAGTTTTGATTTCATTTAAATAAAAAATTTGACAGTTCGGTTGTTTTCGAGGTTTTTTTTTTAAGTCTGTAGATGCTAAGTGATTTATTGTTCGTCCTGTCTTAATGCAAGCGGCGGTTTTTTATGTCTGTGCACCACCTGTGTAAAATCTCCCAGTCCATTAAATCGAACGCACCGATCTCCTTGGCAACCGCTCTGTTTCGGAGGTAAATGAAATAATTTAGGTAATCCTGACTGACCTCAAACAAGAATGGTTTGTTCTGATATACTGTCAGACAAGAAAAATGTGTCTTTTTATAAATATCAGGTTTTAACAAATACTTTGCTTTGGTCCAAATAAAACTACTTAAAATGAATCAATCTGAGTGGACGTGTGTCAAAGCGTTCTAGGCAGTCGAGACATTTGATGAGGAAATGTTTTTCTCAGTCATCAGAAACGTATTTAAACTTGGACTTGGGGAAAATGACTTGTGAACATCTCCCATGTGATAACTGGTGCAGAGCATTGCAATAACTAGAGAGAAACATGAGTTTGGCAAATAATTAGTTTCTTTTACATAAATAAGCATTATTACAGTAATTATTTTATGTTTTTAATTACAGAAGGATTAAAATGTGAAAGGCTCTGTGGTGTGTTTTAAACACATCATTTCAAGGTACAGTCTAGAAGAACAAAAATAGTAAAGGTCTTTGGGATTTGTAAAGATTGAAAACTGCAGGTTAACATCAGATCATCATTATCCTTGACATTTATGTGAAGGAAATATGTAGAACGCACTTAGAATAAAAATGTGCCATTAAAACGTAAAAATGGCATAAAAATATTTAACGAGCTCTCCTCCAATCAGCATCCCTGAAGTTTCTATACAAAATCTGTTGAAGTTAAATGAAGACTGCTGATTGGACAGCTGCCTTCAAGGTGTTCTTTACAGCTCTGGGTTCCAGTTAAAAGTGTGAATTATGATGACCCTAAAAATCAGGAGCCAAATCTACAAGGTTGGAGGCTGCTACATCCGTATTAGCACAGACCGTCTCTTCTCTGTGGACAGCTGGTACTGCTGCTGTTTGATGATGTCCAGACAGACTCCCAGAACCTGCAAAGGAACAAAAATCAATCAGTGTTAGAGTACTCTAACCTACCCTGGGAATCATTTCTATAAAAATAACCTGACATTTGTACCGTCCTGGTTTCCTGCGGCAGAATGACTCCATCATCCCACATTCTGCCGGAGGAAAAGAACGCCAAGCTCTCCTCCTCCAGGTTCTGGTTCAGCTTCTCCTCCTCCTGTTCATCATCAGCAGGAAGCAGCGAGCCAGCGTGACCCGGAGCCGTCAGGGACACTCTTGCGTTGGGCCACAGGAACAGGAAATTTGGATCAAAAGCCCGTCCACACTGAAGACCAACAGGAGAGAGGACAGTTAGCTCAGTTAGATCATAATAAATAATAATGAAAAACAAGATTTATTCCATTTCGCTTTATTCCTCGTTTTCAGTCAGACTGCTCTGCTTTAGGCACACTTCACTTGGGTTGAACTTGGAGGGTAAATGAACTGGACAGCAATTTTCAATTTTTGCCACAGATTGTCAATTCCATTAAGATCTGGACTTTGACTAGGCCATTCTAACACATGAATATGCTGTGATCTAAACCATTCCATTGTAGCTCTGACTGTTTAGTGTTGTTGTCCTGCTAAGAGTTGAACATCCACCCGAGTCTACAGTCTTTTGCACCCTCTAACAGGTTTACTATAAGACTGCTTCATACTTCATCTAGCTTCCCTGTCTCTCATGAAAAGTATCCCCACAGCATGATACTGCCACCCCTATGTTTCATTCTAGGGTTAATGTGTTCAGGGTGATGTGCTGCGTTAGTTTTTTGCCACACAGAGTTTTGCATGTTGGTCAAAAAGTTTAGAGCTGGTCTTATCTGACCTTCTTCTGTATGTTTGCTTTGTTTCCAACTTGGGTTGTGGCAAGAAGGACTTCTTTATGTTTGTTGTGCGTTAGGTCAGTTCCTTTTGTTTGAGTAGTTAGTTTGAGGTTGTATTGTGTTATGGCTTGAGTTTAGTTTCTTCATTTCACGTCTTTTAAAAAGGTCCTTTATTAATTATTTGAGTTTTGTTACTTATCCCTGACCTGTCCAGTATGTTCCTCGATCTTCATGATACTGTTTGTTTCATAAGCTCCACCTTTAGTTCAGGGCCAATTTAAAAAGTACTACCTCCCAACCAGGGCTGTGTTCTGGGTCAGATTTTGACTCTGATACTCTGATTTGCTCCTGATTGGTTCCTGCAGTGAAAATGACTGGGTAGGAAAATGATCCTGGTTCCTGGAGAGCTTCCAGCAGTGGAAACCCTTCATAATGTTTGCTAACAAACCTCTAAGACCTTTTTACTGCTTTTGACGGCAATTTGTTGCATTGCATTTAATTTTAGGATATCGGAATAAAGGGGGTTAAGAACAAATGCATGCCACATTGTTTTTATTATTTTATATGGAAAAGATTGGAAAAACCTTGCATCCTTTTCCTTCTACTTATAGAACATAAAATCCCAATAAAATAGCTTCTGGCTGTAGCGTGACAAAATGTGAAAAGGTTCAAATGGTATGAATACTTTCGGCCCACTAAAGTGGGTTACATTTTCACTGAAGCTTTAGCATTTAAGAAATAGAAAGGCTGCTATGTACAGCGTTGTTTACCATGGCATAGCTGTCGGCACCATGGCAACCACCAATCACCACAGTGATTTTTGGTACGGAGGCACAGGCCACGGCAGACATCATTGATCCCTGAGCCTTCAGGTGGTTACTGTTCATCTCTGCCTGGAAGAAAAGGACAGAAATCTGATTTTTTTTGTCAATCTGAACGCCTTTAATCTCACTTTATAGCTTCAAAATCCTCAGATCTATAATTCTTAATCAAATGCGTAATATTTCCAAATCTGTTTTTGCAATTCCTACACCTGCAGAGAACAAAATAGGGTTGTTTGGCTACTTTTGAAATGTTTACAACATCAGGTCCGAACACAGACCCAGACAGCGGGTCTGTGGACACGGCTGTGTGAGTGAATACCTGCGCAGCAGAAAGCGTTAGCGGCGCTGCAGGAGCCGTGTTCTGAAGGAAGAGGAGCGGGATGTCTCTTTGGTCGCAGAGCTGGACGAAGTGACTCCCTTTTAGCGCAGCTTTGTACGTTAGCGCTCCGTTATTGGCTACTATTCCTACCAGGTGCCTAAAAAGAAATAAGGACGTGCCATAAGGAGACGTCACTCATGCTGATCTGCTACAGACTCAGACTTTAAAACCTTCAAAGCAAAATAAAAACAGATATGACTACAAAACATTTTCTCTTATTGATCAAAACAGCAGATGTGATTAAAACAAGTTTTATTTTTACCAGCAAAATGAGAGGTTCTTGGTTACATGCATGTGTGTGCATTGTTATGATTTATTTAAGAAGTGCATCTTCAGCACCTTTTAGATAAATATTAAACAACAAAAAAAAGTTGGCACCAGTAAGAGTGGACATAGTTCCAAATACTATGCCCACATTAGCGTGAGATATTATCATATATGAATATAGCAGTGTTTGTGAAACCATTGAGATTTTACCCATGAATCTTTGCAAAGCCAGTGACGAGAGTGGTTCCATAGCGAGCTTTAAACTCCTGGAAGCGGCTCCCGTCCACCAGCCGACTCACGATCTGACCAGCAAACAAAATCTGGCTCAGTGAGATAGAGCCTGTCAGCACTGAAACTGCTGAGTCTGCATAGCAAACTGTGTTGCGTGTTTTTGGGAGCGTTACCATCCTAACATCCAGAGTGTGGCTGTAACTCCGAGGAGCGAGTCCCAGAAGCTCTTCTGAACTGTGCAGCGGCTCCTCTCCTGCTTTCCTCTTGGCTGTGTCCTCCTCCTCTTCAGGCAGTTGGAAGTTCAGGGTGGAGATTATGTTTCTGGTTTGATCAAACGCCTCCTTCTCCTTCCAGGCAAAGTGGTCCACACAGCCACTCACCCTAAAACAAGGCAGAAAACCGACAGGTGGAGATACAAACTCACTCAGCTCGGGCTCTGATTTATGGGCCTTACTCGGCATGGAGTCGGGCCCCTCCCAGGTCCTCTGGTGACACCTCCTCTCCTGTAGCAGCTTTAACGAGTGGAGGGCCTCCCAGGAATATGGTTCCTATCTGGTGCACCATTACCGCCTCCTCTGCCATCGTAGGGATGTAAGCTCCACCAGCAGTGCACGACCCGCACACCAGTGCCACCTTTAAGACCATTAGCAGGATTTAAATCGGCAGGGAGGGTGTGTAAAAAGCTCTTAAATTAATATTTTATTGCAGTAGCGTAATCCCACAACGAGAATGTTTATGAGAACCCCAGGGCCACACTAGTTATCAAACAATTCCTATAAAAACTGAAGATTTCTTAAATGAATTGCTAACTTTTTAAGGTTGGTTGGAGTGTTTGTTGACTCTAAATTAGTAATTTATGACTTTTATTACTCTGGGGTTTAAATAGAACAAAACAAAGAATCGCATTTATAGTAAATATTGGTCACAAGACCGGAGGAGGACCCATATTTATCTTGCCACTGCTTACTGTTCATTAATCAGTGAGGTAAAGCTGCAAAGGCAGATGGAGATTTTCACATTTTTTGGGCAAAAATGTCACAAATTAAAATTTTAACATGGAAAATGTCCTTCACAAAGTATTTGTCCTTTATTAACTAGGCCTTTAAACAAGATTAAACACAGCAAGAGTTTTCAAAGAAAAAGTGACCCATTTTCTACAAATTTTAATCCTTTCTCTTAATACATCAGATGTTGGAGAACCTTTTCATGTTTTGGATCTACTGTGATATACAGATCCACTTTCAACAAAAAATTCACACTTCCTTGCTTCATTGAAATATGGCATGTTTAGTTTATTGATGAGCAGGTAGGAATAAAAATAATGTACTGTTGCTGTGTTTACCTCGCATGAGTAGTCTGCACATGCCCCGTGTTTCTATCCACTGTTTTTGATGCGTTTCTATGGAAGTGTCACAGCGCCACCATCGGGCATGGCATACAAACTACAGTGTTTTCAGTGGTGCTGTTTGCACTCGAGTGGACACACATTTTTTGTAAGTTGTTCTTGAGACGTTTTTGTCTCCGTGTGGACCGGGCCTAAGGTTCAGCTTGCAACAACAACCTCTCCAGTTGGGTCAAGCATAAAAACAAACAATGAACATGTGGAAAAGCACCTTTTTCCCACTGTTTAGAACAGTGAAAGAACTGTGATGCTGTGGGCCTGTTTGGTCCTTTAGGAACCTTGTTAGAGGGCACGAACCAGGACATTCAAAATAAAGATTTGGTGGCCTCTGCCAGCAAACAAAGGGCCAAAGGAATTGGTCAAAGATCTATCTCTGTGTGCTCCAACAGGGTGAAGAAAAGAGTGTTTTTATAAAGATCAACAGTAGGGGTATGAATAATTGTGGCACTGGGAACATTTATTTTTACACATCTATAGCAGGGTTGCTGAGAAATGTCATGGGTTGTAGTTTAGATCAAGGAAACTGAGTTAACATATTAATGGTGAGATCTTTTTTCGTACCTGTGGGATCTTCATAGCAGACATGATGGCTTCATTATAGAAGGTCCTTCCTCCATGGTTCTTATCAGGAAAAATCTCTGACTGGACATGTATGTGCAAAGAAGGCATTAGAAACAGAAATGGCAGTAAGCCTGATCCATCTATCGTCAGGTGAGCATAGGAACCTGCAAAGGTAGGAAAGCTCCACCAGAGTCCACCAGGTAGACACAAGGCAGGCGGTTTTGAATGGCTACTTCTTGTGCTCTTAGCTGCTTCTTCACTGAGATTGGATACGCTGTGCCGCCTTTCACTGTGGCATCGTTGGCAATAAACACACACCACAGACCGTTGATCCTGCCGATGCCTGGGTACACACACACACAGACAGGGTGAGTCATACAGTTGGACCTGTATGAGAGCCTGGTTCTGATATACAGTTTATAGTACCAAAGATACAGCTAGAGGTTTCTGACCAGTCAGGCAGCCGGCTGAAGGGATGTCCCCATACGGCAGACCCAACCCAGCGAACGGCGAAAGCTCCAGGAAGTTGTCATCGTCCAACAGGAGGCAGAGCCGTTCCCTGACCAGCAGCTTCCTGTTTCTCTGAGTGTGTCTGGCTACAGCGGTCTCCCCTCCGCCTCTCCTCACCTTGTCCTTCAACTCGGTGTACCTAACACAGAAAACCAGAGGCTGACCAACACTTAAGTATTCGCTGTGATAAATAAATATGACCCAACATGATGACATTTCCCTGAGTCAAAATGACAGATGACTTCATGCTTTTTCCCTGTGCTGTAAAATCTAGACGGCCTCAGATTCATATTTAATGTTTTTGTCTCAGATTGTTGTATATATGGTATATTAAAGCCATCAACCACTGAGGAGGACTATGTCTGATTAAATAACTAATCTTTTGTAACTTTAAACCATGATGAGCAGCATCACGAAGCAGATGATATCAAGGATTGTGCAGAGGGGAGTCTTCATCTTGAGACCGGAGCTAAACCTACTTCTTTTGGCAGGCGTTGCTGTTTCTCAAGTTTGCCTCATAGACATGGTGCTGGATGGGCAGCAGGGGAAGCTTCAGCACTGGGAAGGCACTGTGGAGAGCAATCTGCTTCGCCGGGGCAGAGCTCACACAGCGAGCTGAGAACTGCCAGCGTTGCCCAGCGAGCCTGAAAAACACGAAGCAAATGAAGGTGAACGCTCGCTGCTTCATCATCGCTCAGAAACAAACGGGAAGGTACCACGACTACGGAACAAACATCTAAAACTCTCTGCAACTTTAATACAGTGAATCCATAAGTATACATGAACATTTCCACATTGTTTCACATTACAACCATACAGTTTAATATATTTCATGAACATTTAATGTGGCATTCCAAAGCACAGCTTTGCACATCTCAAGATTAAAACCTTTTCCTCATTCTTCTTTGCAGACTAACTCAGACTCAGTCAGATTGGGAGGAAAGCAAGACTTGCCGCACGTTCTCCATTGGACTTAGGCCTGGACTTTGACTTGGCCTTTCCAACACGATTACCATGCTCTGAGTTAAACCATTGGATTGTAGTTTTCTGGTTGTATGTTTTGTGTTTTCATCCTACGATGAACCACCGTTTCAGTCTTCTGCAGCCCCCAAACAGGTTTACCATTAGGATTCTCCTGAATTTAACTCCTACCCATCTTCCCATTGACTCTGACCAGCATCCCTGTCCCTACTGAAGAATGGCATCCCCACAGAATGAAGCTGCCACTTCCATGTTTCATGGTTTCAGAACGTGTCCTCAGGACGATGTGCAGGATTGGTTTCTTCACCATCTACAGTGAAGTTAAATGTTGGTCTCATTTGAGCTGACTACCTTCTTCCACACGGTTGCTGTGTCCATGTCAGGAACTCTTATGGCTGTCTTTAATAAATGGCTGCTTCTTCCCACTTGTCCAGAAACAGCAGATTTGTAAAATGCACAACTAAAAACTGAGTGGGGAATCTCTGCAGCTCCTCCAGAGTTACCATGAGTCTATTGGCTGCTTCTCTGATTATTGTTCTCCCTGCCTGGCCAGTCAGTTTAGGAACACAATCAGATCTTAATAGGTTTTAAAGCTCTGTGAGATGTTCAAAACTTGGGATACTGTTTTATAACCTAACCCTGCTTTAAGCTTCTCCACTGGAAAGACCACTTTCCAATTAATAGAAAGACATGCTTTAGAAATCCTGGATAAAAAGTCTAACTTACACAATCACTGCGTAATTTTAACAAGGTTTACTTATTAATCATTGGAAAACAGGGTTAAATTCTTAGATATTTCACTAGTGAATAAGGTTTTGCATGGTCTTGCCCCTCCTCCATTAATCAAACTAGAAAGAGCTTTACCTAGAGGAAACATTACATACGTAGTTCTCTAACCCCATTAAACAGTGGTTGATAACAAATCAAATATGTGATCATATGTAGATTAGTGACAGTTGCATAATGAAAATGTGTTTTTCTCAATTCTTTTTTTTTTGTTCTGTTAATTTTTCAGTATTTTGTAACTAAGCAATCATGTGATTCGATGTTTTAATCCTGTTCTGTACCCCAACCTGCCAGGGAGCACAGGTTAAATCACTAAGGTTCTGACACAGAGATATCCCTTCACAGAACAGCTGCATTTATACTGAGACAAAATTATACCTGGGTAGAATCGATTTACCAATATGAAGACCTCTGAATATAGTTGCACCAAATTTTATTTAGGGGTAACAGAGAACGGGGGGCCTAAAACCTGACAGTACACAACACATTAAGAATTTAATTAGTAAAAAATTTTCTTTTTATTTCACAAATATGCGTTGAACTATCATAAAGAATTAGACATCCTCACTTTTACTTTAATTACATTCATGTATTGTATGTTATGGGTCCAATGTGGCTGAGGGAGGTCACAGACATTCACCTGGTGGCCCTGGTTTTCATGTGCGCATGTGCAACATAATGAGATGCTAAATGGAAACAAACAAAATGTCATCTATATTATTTCTATGTGTTTTCTAACAGATGATGGGTAAAGTCCTACTTGGGTCCAACCGTCAAGAAAAGTTAAATTGCATATTTGATTTATTTTAGACATCTGCTGCACAGTAGTGGTGCAGGAATATAACAATTACACAACTAAATATCCGAGGTGAAGTTTAATAGCTACGCTGATACAATAACTGTACGTAGAAAAAGGTTAAATTAAGCAGTGGTCATTTCCAAAAACGTCCTCATGCATCGAAAACAATCAAATCATTTTTTAAATCCAGCTCCTAGCACCAATGATCTCCTCTTTTTAACGTACACAAGTAATTTTATTTGATTCTATTATTACTACTTGTTTTTGCCTTCTTCGATCGCACACTTTCGCACAACTGCCCTACTTGTGTTACTAAGAGCTGCTGTGACAACTTCATTTCTTCATTGTGAGCTCAAGAAAGTCTTTCTTATCTTCTCTTCGTGAGTCAAATGAGAATAAACACATTCCGGAGTCTAAATGCATTTAAGTTAAAGTGTGTCAAAGGTCGTCTGAACTCGCTGCGGATGTTAAAGAAATGAAAACTAGCAACCAGATACCTGATGATGCAGCGCTGCATGCTTCACTTGTCTCCGCTGCAACACAGCTATTTACGCCTAGTTTACACTAAATCTGACGCCGAGATCCATTGATCGAAACTGAAGCCATCTTGAGGGGTAAGGAACTCTTCTTCTTCTTCTTCTTCTGTGTTGTTTTTTGGCAGTTGGCAAATAACTTTATGATGTGCATTACCGCCACCGACTGGTATGGAGTGTGGTTCTTCATGGTTTTAAATCTTATTTACTATTACAACAATCAAATTTTATTTATTAATTTAGTGCTTTTGAAAAATCTAATTATAATTTGAATATGTTTGCTACCTAAACTTCTTTGCAAAGTATCTCTCAATATAAAATTTTCTTTAATACCTACAAATTCTCTCCTTAAAATTGTTCTTTCTTGTTCATATTTCTGACACTTCAATATTACATGTTCTATTGTTTCCTCCTCTCCACAATAATCACATTTTCCTGTATTATGTTTCTTTATCTTGAACAATGTAGAATTAAGTCCTGTATGTCCAAGTCTTAATCTTGTAATTAATCTTTCCTCTTTTCTACTCCTTCTTCCTGTTCTTACTTCTCCTACTATCTTGTTGATTCTATAAAACCATCTTCCTTAAGGAACTCTTCTTCTCTGTTTGTTGAAAGCGGTGATTCTTCAACGCGCGCTACCGCCCTCTATTGGAGCTTAGCAATCACTACAAGCCCACAGAATCAATCGTTTCGGAAGTTGTTTTAAAGTCTGTGAAACTCCAGTAGAGGTTTCATGTTTCACTAAATCACAGCAAACCATCTGGTTTAGTGGTGTGACAGCATTCATTTTATAAACGCAAATAGTGTAACTAATGAAAATGGATAATATGAGCGGTGTTTCATTTTAGTTCTACATTAAAAAGCAAAGCATATTCAAGATTCTTAAGCAAATACACAGTTATTACTGAATTTGGTAAATTTGAGGGGGAAAAAAAATGAAAATTTAAGCTATTTTAAATCAGATACTTACAGTAATGATCGATCTAAATTGTTAAACCCCTGACAAATTAACAATGTGTAATAGATTCTTAGTGGAAACCAGGTGAGTATCTGTTGTGTGCATAATGCTTGAGAGAAAAGATGCTATTCATTTTAATTACTTTAAATAAATTAAATAAAAAAGAGAAAAACTTCAATTTTCCGCTCAGAAATGATAAGAATGTTTCATATTCTTTTAGCATACATTGATATGTTGATATAGGTGGTATGAAGTCAAATTCCTTGTTTGTTGTATGTACGAACTTGGCAATAAAGCTGATTCTGAACTGAACTGACAGTGATGCTGAAAAAAATCCCCCTTCGTCCTCAGATTTCTGAAGCTAAAACCAGATGGTGTTTGGAACTGTTCAAAGCGCCATAAACCTTGCTTAAATAAAACGGTTCCATGCCTCATACAGCTGTGATGCAAAAGCTGAAGCTTGGTTTCAGCAGACCAAAGAACTTTCTTCCACCATATTTCTGGGAGATTTTATTCAGGCCTAGATGTTTTCTTTGGAAGATAAGAATTATGTCTTGCAACACTACTCATTAATCCAGAAATATGAAGATGTTTTTATTAATAGACAACAACCATTAGTTGTGGGAAATTCCTGCAGCTTCTTCAGTGTGGCTTTTTTTTTTTTTTTTTTTACATCATAAGAACCTGACATTGAAGCATCACAACAGACATCAGTCGCTATATCTGTAATTACGTAAAGTGGCCACTAGAGGGAGCCATTGCATAACAACCTGAATTTCTCTCCTGTTGCCTTGATTTAAAGCGCTTCATCCCCCAGCTTCACAAAAGACAACACATAAATATATAGAAATATAAAGGCGTTCGGGATATATTTCAGGAAATTAGAAGAAAGTAACAATAATACAGTGTCACACAGGGCTAGATTTAAGAGGATAGGGCTAGGGTTTTGATATTCATGTAAAGTAAAGATTGTTATGCCTTAATCACATGGACAATGTTTGTATTGGTTCATTCTAAAAATATACATATAAATAATTTCTAGAAATGTTTTTATCCAAACAAACAAAAGATTAAGAAAGACAATTTTACAATAACTATGCCAGTTCTGAAAGTGGTGATGTAAAGCAATCTGTGAAATATATTAAAAAGAAAGAAGTGAGCATAGAGGATGTGCTTAAAATTTGCTTTAACTGATATGATTAGGTTTGTGTTTTTGAAAGTTGCTATCTAGACAAAAATCAACCAATTAAAAATTCTTACTTCAAAATTTTCTCTGGAAAATGAATGAATAAATAAAAAAGTCAATTTTTTTCAAAATATTTTATGTTTTTGTTAAATAAATTATAATACAAGATAACCCCCAACAAAAGAAGCAATATAAAATAAAGAAATTATTCAATTATTCAACCATGTTTTCTCTTAAATCGTGTTTAAACTGTTAAAAAATATCCTTCAGTTACACCAACCTATTCTTTCATAGTGTAAAAGAAATGCGCAGAAGGTTTAATATTTTTCTGTCTATAAAACTTTTGAACATCACAGATAACATATAAAAACATGACTTATTATTACTACACATTTTCTATTTAATTTGATTTGCTCTGTGGCCCTGGGCCCCTGTAGTGGGGCGGCCCTGCTGGTTCAGTGGGAGGAGGAGAGTCACTCAGTTAGCAGGACGGGAGTCCGAGCGGCAGTTTGGGAGATCCGAGGCGGGGGGAAAAGTGCGTCCAAACCGGGAGAAGTCACACGGAGGTATCCGCCATGAGTTGGGGAACGGAGCTCTGGGTGAGTTTGAACTCTTTACGCGGTGGTTCCTCGGCTCGGCTGTTGTCTTGTTGACTCCGGGACCGTGGTTCTTCTGAGCGGCGGAAAGGTGCCGCGGTTCAGGTCCAGCTTTGTGTGGAAACGCTGTTAGCCGGCGAGGCTAACGCTGAAGCTAATCCACCTTAACGGCTGTGACAGCGGCGCGGAACAATAGGCAGCCAGCTCCTCACCCGGTCCGGGGCCACGGTGTGACTCTGCCTCCCCTGTTAGGCTGCTGGTTACCTAAATTACACCCGCGTTGTTAAGTGGATTATTCCTAATGTCGGTTATGTGTGTGAGGGAACTTTTTTTTTTGTGTCACACCCTGTTAGTGGAAGGAGACCACCATCCTGCTCAGGCTCCTTAAATTAACCGCAATGAAGCCTCTTCTTTCCCACCTCTTTGTCTCTTGACTTCCCCGTCATGTGGGTACAGAATCTGATCAGGAAAAATGAACGATGGATTGTTTTAACACGCCACTAAATGTTAAATCATGACTTTTACTGTAGGGAAGTCATCATGCGTTCAGCTAACTCGATCACAGGTCCAGAAAAAACAGCTGATGTCTCTCCCAGATGTGGGACTGTTGCACAATGTTAGTATTTGTTTTCAGTGAGCGTGAAGCAGGCAGCATGGGCTGATTTCCATTCTGTATATTTTCGGGGTGTTGCCCATCCTGAGCTGTGAAACCCGAGGCAACCAGCAGCATCCCCCCTCTTCTTGTGTGTGTGTGTGTGTGTGTGTGTGTGTGTGTGTGTGGGACTTGTTGTCCCAGATGATACTCCTCCATCCGATCGCTGTGGTTATTATCTGCTGTCTGAATTAAACTCATTTTCTGCTTGCTCAGCCCCCCAGATGTAACATGATCGTGACGCAGAGATAAATGTTTGGTTGTGTGAAATCCAAAATTGTTGTGAGAGCAGTGTGATTTGTCAGGGGTTCATTTTTCTTCCCATTCATGGTTTAAAAAAACAAAAAAAATCCATCTAGGCTGTTTGTTGAGGTGCAGAGATGTATGAACAGCTTTCACCCTGTGCGTTGGACCAGATGGTGTGTGTAGATAAAGAGGCTGATGGAGATCATCTCATACAAGCAGAATTGGTTAATAGTTGTTTAGCTTTTTTTGTGTGGATGCACTGATCAGGCTTTCATTGGCCAATACCGGTTTGGAGTTTTCTTCAAGGTCTGTAACACATGCAACCTCATTTCTGTAAACATGGTTGTAATGTAGCGCTTCAAATAACGAAATATAACCAAATAATGTAATCTTTCTCATTTTGAAAATGAGGTTGCAATATTAAACCAATTTATGCAATAAATAAAGGGAGAGTTTTTAGGTTTGATGTTGATGTTTTTCAACATTTGACCTGCCAATCATCTTTCAGGATCAGTCAAGGGAAAAACTGGCCACTGGATCGGTGCCATCAAGCCATTTTCTAACAATAAATCATTTACCTTTAGTTTTATAATCTATGTAAATGTATGCATTTCACATGGAAAACATAATAAAGAGGACGTTCCAGTCCTTAAATCAGAAGAAATGGTTCAATGTGCTTCTGTACTCTAAAAGTCCAACACAATCTTAATTATCGTTCAGTCATACAGTGGGTAGAAAGCCCAGTCAGTGTAATCGTGTCACTGATTCTGCAGGAATCCCTCATCTTGAGAAAGCATCGGCAATACTGTCTTACTCTTAACGTTAGCTACATGTTCATGTCTTTATTTAGAGACCTTAATGTCCCAGACAGCTGCTGGACTTTACATTTATCTGTGATGTTTTAACCCCTCCAACAAGTCACTGATACATCCGTCCAAATAACGCTGTTTAATAAGCAATAGCTTGTTGTTTATCTCTGCCTCGTGTCTTTTCCTCCAGCCTTTCGGCAAAGCAAGCTGCATCTCATCCAGTCATTGTGGAAACTGGCTGATGGGCCGTTGTAATCCTTAATCTGACTGCAGACAGCTAACACATTAATCCAATCAGGGGATTCAGGGATTACCACCCAGAAGATATGATGTAAATCTGTTGATTGGCCAGTTTGATATATTTAGATGGCTGCACAGCTAATGTTGAGGTTCTTGTGTAAATTCCTCCTAAAAGTCAATATAATGCGACAGGTTATTTAGTTGTGAAGATCAACATTAGTGGCTGAAACCAACCCGTATAATAGGGCGCCGTTATCATTTATGTATTGTTTCAGTTTTAATATTACTGGGGAAATACTACTGCTGAGTTTTGCGACGGCCATATCGATTACAATTAAATCACATTTTCCTGACTTTCCTGTCATTGTGTTTTCTGAACTCAGTCGCTAAAATATACCCGTGGTGTGGGTACCGAGAGCGGTTAAAGAGTATCCAACTATCCAAATATAGTACTGCCTTGCAGAGTGCAATCCATTCTCACTTTGCATGGCCAAATAAATCATCGACTTGTGAATGCACGGAGCCTGATATATTGTATCCCACCAAATGTTGCATCCAAGCAGTGTTTCGTGATTGCGATATTGCAAACATAGATACTGCGATGATGGTTGCCGTTCAATATGTTGTGCAGCTCTACTAAGGATGCTAATATCTGTTATTTGAAGTACATTAATGCAATAATTTTACTAATAAAAAACAAATATAACCGTTACATTCTGAGATTTGCATTGCTGTGACAAGGTTCATTTTTCTATTATCTGTTTGCAAAATGGTTTTCTGTTGCCGAAGAAGATAATTAAAATTCAATTTTTGTGTCGTAAAATATTATAAACTGAACGAATAGCCTCTCGATCAAGTGGCTCGGTGCAGCCTGGTGTAGCTTCTGCTCCGTACCTTGGCTCTAGTTCAGCTCTTTGAGACCTTACAAAGCAAGTGATGGACATCCTATTACTGCGCTGGCTTTCTGCCCCCAACACACTCACACACACACACACACACACACACACACGTACGTGTGTGTGAAGTAGGAAGTGCGCATGAATTGAAGCTCTGTCTGTTTTGTGTGTGTGTTAGTGCCAGGATGCCGGCCCGCTGTGCTCAGGTCTGTCTGAGCGAGATGGGCCTGAGCCCAGCAGCACGGAGCGGTCAGGAATGACTGAAGGACTACAGGCTGACAGGCGGTCGCCCCGATTGGCCGGCCAAACTGAAAGACGAGGATAAGGGGATAGAGAATTAGAAAGTGGTGTGAAAAGGTCAATCTCTACCTGGTTGCATAGATTTAGGATTTTACTATGAAGGCTGTGAAAGGAAAAGGATTAACTGACTGTGGAAACTCAGAGTAGTGAGCAGGTTTGAACGCGCTGTTTGTTTTTTTATTGCCTGTGTAGGACGTAGATTTAGAAATCCCATTCCATAAATCCTGGAGGTGTCCCATGCCCAGCGTTGTTGTAACACAGAGTACTAATGTTGTTCATCACGTATCTCCTGCTTCAACCAGGAACTTTGTTTGTGTTCTCTGGCTTGCTTTGCCTTCAGACTTGGACCAAGGCGCTTGTTATTCGTGCTCCTGTTTGTGGTATTTATAGGTTGCAGACTGCAGGGCATCCGTGTCTGGAGCGATCCATTTTTCACAGACAGCTGTCTAGGATCTCTGGTGCTCTCAGATTGCTTTGTCTTCCATCCACAAATGGACATTTTGCTTGGACTAAAACAATTCAGGCGAATATCAAAAATACAAATATTCTGAAATGTATGTATTAAAGATGCTTGATTTTGTTCACACTTTAGAGGAATGTAAAAATATTTGCATACCCTCATCTTTTTCACATATGTCCGGTTATAGCCACAAACCTCAGTGGATTATGTGACATCTCCACCAGTTTTGCAAATAGAGACCGATTCTTCTGCCCATTCTTCTTCATAAAACAGCTGAAGCTCTGACAGGTTGGATGGGAAGCAGAACTTTTCAACACCTGCCATACAGTTGCATGTGTTCAGGACTGTTGTCCCGGCGGAGGATGAACTTCCATTCCAGTCTACAGTCTTTTTCCAGCTTCTACCAGATTTGCTTCCAGGATGATCCTGTATTTAGCTCCTACCACTGCCAGCACCCCTGTCCTTTCTGAAGAAATGCATCCCCACAGCATAATGCTGCCACCACTGTGTTTCTCACTGGGGAAAATGTGAAAAAAATTTGGGACTTTGTATACTTTCGCAGGGCACTTTAGGCAAATTGTCCAATGTTTGAAGGATCTTGTCTGATTTAAAAACGGCGACTCATTGTGCATCACAATTTAACACCTCTGCGAGCTTCCTGCCAGTGACCACAGGGCAAATCCCAAACCTCAATGTGTTCTTTCTGCTGGTTAACGGCTCCACGGAAGTTGTGGTTCTTTTGAGGTTGGCTACTGTTCGGTGGAGCAGCAGTCTTGTTCATTGCGGGCCACAGCGGGTGAGAAAACAAGTCATGCTGAAGCTGAGGGCGCCAGCCTGGACATGACAAGCTGTTAGACTCGGTCCAGCCAAGCTTGTCAACACATTGTGTGTGCAGGGAGGTGTTTTTGTAGGTGTGAGTGAGGGAACATGATGTTTTCAGATCAAGATGTGTGACAGCGATGGGTGAAGCCCATGTTGGCCTTTGTGTGAGGGTGAATGTCTTTCCTAATTAGAAAAATGTCCCAACAGACATCCCCCCCGGAGACGAGATGGAAGATGAAGATGGAGGGGAGGATGGGAGGAAATTTAGTAACGGGAGATCTGTTTTCATATGGTCGGGGGAGGTGGACTGATGAAGGCAGATAGGCTGGGAGATGAGCTGAGTTTAGACATTATGGATTATATGAAACTTTAATGATCCCGGTGGAAATATGTGGTAACTAGATAGGTTGTGATTGAATGAGATGTCAGTCAGAGCAGATGAAAATGAATTTGGCTGAAGTGATCTTTTTGTAATCTTCTACATCCTCCCAACCCTCAGCCTGAAAGCCTTCATTGTGTCAGTGTCTATTCAGATATTTGATTTAATGATTTAATTACTTATCTGGCAACAGAATCAGCATATAAAATATAGCAGAAAGGACTATTAATGCTAATAATTTATACTATTTCATGTCTGCTTTTTTCCAGAATCAGTGCAAAATGTGGGGATGTCATTTAGGACTTGTCATTAGGCCTAAGATATTTAAGATTTCTTTGGTTGCAGATCCTTCTGGTCAAGTGTTTGTGGCTGTGTTCCGGAGCATAAAACAGACCAACTGTCGCATAGATGCAAAACGTTTAGTTTCCTGTTATTCGCTGAAGTCCTGTCCTTTGTTTAGAAGTAGCAACCTGAAGGAGCAGCAGACATGCCTCTGTAGAAAATACAGGCTTTTCTAGAGGCTTCTTACACCCCTGACCCTATCGAACATCTCAGTGAGGCTGAAAACAGCAGATTTTTCTTTCCACAGTGACATCTTCCCTACTGAAGAGCGGTGTTCATAAAGCTTAGGGTGTTGCTTGGGGAAAACATCAGCTTTTTGCTCTCTGACTTGCTGGTGGAAACTTCTTAAAGATTTTTTTTGCAGCAGTAGTGGCCTTTATTTTTCGACAGTAGATAAACAGTAAATGGGGACGGAGAGAGAAAGGAAGACATGCGGCACATGTCACCGGGGCCGGGACTCGAACCCGGGACAGCCGCGTCGAGGACTAAGGCCTCCATATATGGTCACGCACTTAACCACTAACACCAGCATTGCTGCGCCCACGTAAAACTTCAATTAGTCGGCAGTTTCTTGATACACATTTGGAAAACATGTAAAGCAATAATGATGTCTGTCTTGCTGTCTGACAGATAAAGTAACTGTACACAGATGATAATGGAAATAGAAACGCTGAATACGTTCTTACACTTAATAAGTGAACCGTTATTTCTTCTCACCTTCTGGGGTGAAGATAAATACATCAATAGATGGATAAATAAGATAAATACTTAAAGGAATAATACATTTATGTGTATGAGTGCATCTGTCCTATAATTTGCAGAGATTTTAAATCAAATGTGATGCTAAAGTCTGATACTTGCCTGCATATGTGAACAAAGAACCTTCTTCATCTCTCAGATTGTTTCCCCGGTGCTTCTCCAGTTCCTCCCCCTCTTCCTTCCTCTCATCTTCCTGCTGCGTCCCTCTGGACTCTCTCACAGCTGCATTCAGCCAACCAGCTGTTTAGCAGTCTAGTTCCTCTTGGATTCAGACACCGACCCACCTGTAGGCCTCTGAAACCAATGACCTGGAATGAACCCGTCTAAACGGGTCGCTGAACGTTACCCGACCTGACTTTTTGGAGACTGTAGCTCCTGACATTACTGCTTTTCTTTGTTGTTGAAGGATCTATGGTATTTTTGGGTCACCATTTGTAGAGTGCAGGATAATTTGATGTGAGATTTTTATTTTTAGAAGTTATATTTAAGTATTTCTGTTCTCAGATATTTTACATGTGGTACTTTGTACGTTTTAGTCATTATTTTTCTTCATACCAGACACGGATCTCGTATATGAACAGAAGCTGTTCCAGGCCTCTCTGAGTCATGACTCTGCTAGTCGTAAGGATTTATTCAAAGCTGCAGCTGCTTTCAGTGCTGTCCTGTCTTCATGAGTCAGTCTGTCAACCGTTTATTAGTCAGTACCTTTGTTAGGCAGTGGAAAACTGGAAGATGTTGGGATTTCTTTGGAGAATTCTCCCTAGAGCGCCATACCTCTGCTGGTCGGTTCCATGTGATCCGACTCTTCTTGTGCAACGTGCACACAGACAGTAGCAGGGATTTCCATGAGGTTAAAGCCAGAAGGAAACAGTCGCCAGGTTGGCATGTCTGGGTGTTTGTCCCTTGGAGAAGGGCTTAAAAAAGTTACTAATCCATCATCGATACTGATTTCAGTCGTTATTCCCATTTTGAAAGTAATTTACTTGCTAATCATCAAAATTGCAAAATAATTTCAAACCAAGATCGCATGTTTTAGTCAACACATGTTATTTTCATGATTCGTTTTGGAAACCTTTCTGAAAATGTCTCTGCCACCATATCAGGAGGGTTTATGAAGAGGGACATAACAAACGGAGATAATCGGGTTTATCAAACGAGGTCTTATGCAAGGTTCATCTATTGTATGTTGTTGCATTGTGGCAGAGGAAGACCTCTGATTTCTGAGCTGAAGAAAATTGATAACTGCCAATGCACCTCAGAGTAAGGCCATAAAGCAATTTACTTTCAGTAACACAGGCTTGCATTACAATTTTAATCTTGCTACTGTACAGAGATATGAAGCGTCCTTATTGGAGATGTGTTGGAGATTGAATCGGTTTAAGCCATGAGGACCGTAACTGACAAGGACTGCCATAAAAACCTACCCTGTTGGGTCATTGCACCATCAGCACTAAAACTGGAAATCTTTTCATTCGTTCGTCATGAGTGAAGCATACAGACAAGCATGGCCGTCTCTTTGTCTTTAGGGCCAAACAGGATTTAAAGCCATTAACCTTGTCTTGAAGTAACAAACTTTTTGCCAAGCCCGGTCATATGGACATCTGATTCTGCAATCATGTGCGTGGGCTGTAGAGACTATTACCTGTAATAGCATTTTGAGTTTATGACAGATACCAGATGTCCTCAAGCTGATGTCCTTTGGTTGTTTTGTGCTAAACACACGAGCTGCCGGCTAAACCCGCTGAGCCGATGTTATCGCCTTCATGGACCTGCTTTATTGGCAGAACCTTAGAGTATTAAACTGCCTTGTGGCTATAATACTAAATAGTGTCTGACATAAAGAGTTACACAATGTCAAGACGTCTATGTAGTATAGTCTTCTTTAATGATTTATTTCTCAATAGTGTGACAGCTACTGCCTCTTTACTCTGAGTGATGGTGTGTTTTTCCAGAGTTGGTTTTTCTGGAGAAGCTTTTTTAAACCCTCAATGCAAAATAATGACTTGTCCTCTTATTTTATCTGGCTTTGTAGTCATATGTCTAAGTTTGGTAATGAGCCTGTAGATGAAGGTAGAGAGCACTGCACCACTTTTCAAGGTGGAAGTTTTTGTTTTTTTTTAACTCAGAGTTGGTTATTTTCAGCATCATTGAGATGTAGTCAGAGGAAGCTTAGAGATTGAAGGATTTAGTAGAAAATGGTGGGTTGTTTTTTTTTTTAGAACACAATGAAGTTCAACAAAGTTGCCATGTTTTATTGATTTGACATTTCAGCATCAGTCTGTCTGAAAACATGCTGGATTTGGAAATACTGGCAGCCTTTTGAAAATCTCAGGGTCAAGGTTAGGATCTGCATTTTCTTTTTTGATATTTTAGCAATGCTAGCCATGCTAATAGCTAATATAAGATGCTAAATTAAAATGTCAGCTCCAGCAGTTTTACAGTGACCCCTCCTTCATTTACACTGTGTGACATGTGCTGCTAATATAACTAATTATGACTACTTACAAGAGGAAGGCTAGAAGAAAATATTTTGAATGCTTTTTTTGTTTTCTGATGTTGTAACTCAAATCTGCTAAAGATCAAAAGCTTAAGGTGATTATAAATCGAACATAAATACCAAAAGTACCAAAATAATTAAACCTTCAAAAAAGCTAAACTTATGGATCAATTGGAAGAAAAGTATGTATTGATAATAATAATAATTGTATTAGTTAATTACGTTTTCACAATGTATCAATTAGGATTTTGAACAAAGTTCGGATAAAGATCAGTGGGATAATTTGCATTCTGGCCAAACCTGATGGTTGTTGTTGCAAATCTACAAAGTGCTTCCAGCTCCCAACTTCAGCATCAAATCCATCAAGAGTGAAAGAAACGGCTCCAGCATCCTCTTGGCTGTTGATTATGTATGTTTATTCATGTGACTAATGGCCAGCAGGCTTGTGTTTGCCTCATGATTATGAACCATTAGCTCTTCTTTGTTCATAATTCCTGTGCTGTCCTTTGTTTGTGCTCCAACTCTCTTCAGTGCCTCTTGATCACATCTCAAGAGTGATCTGAGAAGCTTTTTATTTCAGGGTTTCCCAGCACACAGGATAAAATAGAAAGGCTTTTAATGTCCTACAACCTCAAATAGATTTCAGGGACATGGACCTTTTTTTTGACCCTTGCAGAGGAAACGTTCTTTTTTGTTCGGAGTTAGGATAGATACTTTATGTTAGGACATTAACACAAAGTGTAGTTTATTAATTATAATAATTTTTTTAATCACTATTTGTATCCAAGTAGACCATGATTAATTAATGTCTCTTAATAACCTTTTAATTCTCCTTTTTAATAAGATTAATCAAGCAATAATTGAACTGATGTTGTTGCAGCCAAGCATAATAAATGATAATTAAAGATGCACCGATCAGAGATTTTGTAACCAATTCCTGATCTCTGATTTTGTGACTGATTTAGCCTATCCTAGTTTAACAAACTCTAAGTTTTACAATTGACAATGTTTAAATTATGGATATTTTTATGAATAAATTGTCTTTGTATCTTTGTTGTAATAATTAAAAAACAAATTTGTTTTTTTTTAAACAGCCAAGTTACAGAACAGTCTCTCTCCACATCATTGGAAATCACGGATGCAATATACATTACATAAAGAGTACAATCTTTAAGGTTAGATATATTTTGCTACAAATTAAACCCTACTGTATAGAATTGTGCTGATTTCAGTGTAACCATATCAATTTAATAATTTAGAGCAAAAACCAAAAAGTTAAACATATTAGATTTGGGTCATTCATACTTTGTAACTAAACAGCAGCCTTTCTGTGATAGTTTCTTGATTATGTATATTAGGACCAGAGGCAACGTCATACTGTGTGTGAAAGGGTGAGCAGTTAAGGGTTACACAGTTCCGCAGTTACAAGAAATTTCTGTGATTTTTCAAAGCAAAGGCAACATTACTATAGACATATTAAACAGTTTCATATTAGCAGCCAGCAGGTATGGTGCAGTTAACGTGACAAACTATAAACAGCACTCCCCTTGTTTATTCTCCATAGAAAAAGTAGACCTGTTACTTAACTCAGGGATGGCCGACAAGACGGTTTTAGCTACTGTAGCATTAGAAAGTATTGACGAGCTGCTAAAGCAGAGAGATCTTGAGATCGTCTATATGGCACAATCTATGCATTGCAGTTCTATGCTCCTACCCAGACAGAGTTTTTGTTTTTCTCCTTGTGTTACATGTACTGGGGTTGGACAATGAAACTGAAACACCTGTCATTTTAGTGTGGGAGGTTTCATGGCTAAATTGGACCAGCCTGGTAGCCAGTCTTCATTGATTCCACATTGCACCAGTAAGAGCAGAGTGTGAAGGTTCAATTAGCGGGGTAAGAGCACAGTTTTGCTCAAAATATTGAAATGCACACAACATTATGGATGACATACCAGAGTTCAAAAGAGGACAAATTGTTGGTGCACGTCTTGCTGGCGCATCTGTGACCAAGACAGCAAGTCTTTGTGATGTATCAAGAGCCACGGTATCCAGGGTGATGTCAGCATACCACCAAGAAGGACGAACCACATCCAACAGGATTAACTGTGGACGCAAGAGGAAGCTGTCTGAAAGGGATGTTCTGGTGCTAACCCGGATTGTATCCAAAAAACATAAAACCACGGCTGCCCAAATCACGGCAGAATTAAATGTGCACCTCAACTCTCCTAGTTTCCACCAGAACTGTCCGTCGGGAGCTCCACAGGGTCAATATACACGGCCGGGCTGCTATAGCCAAACCTTTGGTCACTCATGCCAATGCCAAACGTCGGTTTCAATGGTGCAAGGAGCGCAAATCTTGGGCTGTGGACAATGTGAAACATGTATTGTTCTCTGATGAATCCACCTTTACTGTTTTCTCCACATCCAGGAGAGTTACGATGTGGAGAAGCACCAAAGAAGCGTACCACCGAGACTGTTGCATGCCCAGAGGGAAGCGTGGGGGTGGATCAGTGATGGTTTGGGCTGCCATATCATGACATTCCCTTGGCCAAATACTTGTGCTAGATGGGCACGTCACTGCCAAGGACTACCGAACCATTCTTGAGGACCATGTGCATCTAATGATTCAAACATTGTATCCTGAAGGCGGTGCCGTGTATCAGGATGACAATGCACCAATACACACAGCAAGACTGGTGAAAGATTGGTTTGATGAACATGAAAGTGAAGTTGAACATCTCCCATGGCCTGCACAGTCACCAGATCTAAATATTATTGAGCCACTTTGGGGTGTTTTGGAGGAGCGAGTCAGGAAACGTTTTCCTCCACCAGTATCACGTAGTGACCTGGCCACTATCCTGCAAGAAGAATGGCTTAAAATCCCTCTGACCACTGTGCAGGACTTGTATGTCATTCCCAAGACGAACTGATGCTGTATTGGCCGCAAAAGGAGGCTCTACACCATACTAATAAATTATTGTGTTCTAAAACCAGGTGTTTCAGTTTCATTGTCCAACCCCTGTAGCTGAATTTTGGACTCTCCAGCTTTGCAAGGAACGTTTTTTTGAAGATGCTTTCATGTGTAAAAGGAGACCACAGCTAACTTACTGGTTTGCCAGTAAACATTTAGCTGGATGACCTGGTTCGTCTGTTTAACTGGTTACCAGATTTTCAGATTTATTACTAGCATTACATCTGAGGGTCTGCTGACACTCAGCAGAACAGCCAAAATGTTATTGCAAAGTTTAGTGCCTTTATTTATAGCATCAGTATGGCAAACCTTCACAATAAGAGCCTTTTGGAGGCATAAAGCGCTCTGAACGTTAACTAGCATAAAGCTAATTAAAACTGCTTGGAGTGTGAATACTGGGTACCTTGTGTGTTCAGGCCGCAGGCTGTAATTTATCCCTGATGGGTACAGAAGCCATTCTGAGCATGTTGGTGCTGCGGTGATGAAGTCATGAAAAATATAACAACTACTACTGCTAATAATAGTAACTTTAATGCTAAGGTTAAACTGACTGTGATGAATTTCTGCACCATAGTAATCCAGATACACAATCTTCATACTGTTACATATGTAGAAGGTGGTAAGAGTGAACCTTACCTGAGAGATGTTCTTTTGAATTGAAAATAAATTGTTTTGAGTTTGAAACACACTGTACTTACATATTTCTTAAATGTCATTTTTTTGATAAAAGGTGGGGAAATTGTGCGAACTGAGTAGAATAGGAATACTCTTTGCCCTGATCTGCGTCATGTTCTTTTCTTTTAGGGAAAACTTGGTGATCATGATTTTACTTTAGAAAAAAATCTAGATATATTTTGCTCATATTGCCCTCCTCTACCTCACCTGTAAGATTTCCAATATAATTCTAACCAGGGGTGCAGCATATCTGCACCAAATGTTTTATTACAATATTACTGTACCCAATATCAAGAACTGCAGTAAATGTCTGCTAATCATATAGGTACCATGTGTTCAGGCTCACTATGCCAGTGGTATACTTGGTGATGCTTGTTCTTTAATGCAGCAGTAAGTGTTTTAGGTGGGTTCTGCAGATGTAGGCAGATAACTTATCACCTGGGGTCTGTGTTTGCAGTGAACCCAAAGCAGAAAGAAAAATCAACAGCTTGAAAGAAACGTTGTCATTTTAGCATTCATACAACAAGTGTTCCTAATGTTATGCTCTCCTACTGCAGCAGTTTCCTATCCAGCTGCGTCTTTGTTCCTCAGTTCAAACGTCTGCACTGAAGAGTGGTGTTGTCAGCACAGTGGTTAAACATAACTTAATTAGATCTGTAGACATCTTTTTAACCTGGTAATTTTTTTTTACAGTCCTTTATCTGCTTGTTTATTATCACAACCTGATGCAGTGTTATGTGGTTCTGCAGTGCATCTTTGATTTAATGTTTAAATTACAACAATGAATCTAAATATGAACCTGCTAGCGCTTACACATACCTTTTAAATGCCTTTTACTGACGTTTCAGTTCAGTGATGCATTAAGGCCTCACCAGCAATAATGTGTGCAGTTTTTTTTATAATAAAAAATTTGATTATCCAGTTTGTTTTATTTTTGTCTGTGAAGAAGCTTCATTTGTAATGTCATTTAATCTTTATCATTAAGACGAGGATTATGACAGAAATTAGGCAATAATTTCTTCCAGAAGCATTTTGGTGTGAGGATTTTCAGGAATCATCTGGCCTCTGTTTACTCCATATGTTGATTTAGGATTGTTTTCACGTACAAAGGATGTGTTCGAGGTGCATTTTTCTGCTGTGGTTGATAAGTGCATCTATGGGAAACACCAGATTTTGTCAGGAATTTGCTGCATTTCACGTACCATAAATAGAGAGGTCCACATGGGTCAAGTGTAACTAGGACAACCCCACCTTTCCATTGCCGTTTCCCTTCTCTGCCCCCACCCACATCTAATATACAGCCTGCCTGCATATGAGGAAACAATGTAAATTCATGCAGCGAGAGTTTTCCCAGGCTGTTTATTTGGGCAATGAAGTTTCAGGGCCTAATAAAAGTCCTCAGACTCATGTGCACTCAGAGCTGTTCAACATGGAGGATTGGGGGTTACTTAGGTAACGCTGTCATGGACTACAAATTATAGTTGTTGTTACATTAGGGACCCCAGGCCATAATACATCAGATGGTCACGGCTGAACATATGCAGTTTATTTTAGAGCTTGTTAAATGAGATGTGGTAAAGAATAGATAATGTTCAAAAATGATTTAGATATGTTTAAAAATATTTCTTAAAACTGAGAGTTTTTAAATCAATTAAACATTTAATTAAAGACTAATCTGACGGAGATTAATCAGGCAAAACGGTTCCAGACAAGACAGCAGTTAAAGACTCCACGCAGGATTCCAGTTATGGTAATTTGTGATCTGATTTAACCTACTTTGTGACCTTCTTTTGTCCAACCAATCAGCATTTAACATGTGCTCATTTTAAACTCCACATGATTCACTCAGCACTCGACATGTTAACCAAATTCTTTACAATGACCTAAAGCAGCATGAACAAGGTTATTTGTGTGAAAGACCAAGAGAGCAGCAACAGAAACTTCAGGAAACAGCTAGAATGCTAGGCGTGGCTTTATTCACAAGGCAACAGTGAAAGTTCACAATCTGGAAAAAGAATCACACTATCAAATGTTTACATATTTAAAGGGGACTTTTATCAAGCTGTCTAAATTTAGTTACAGATTTATTCAGATTGTTGATTTGCTGACGATTTTAGATCCTTATAAGGACCCTGGCTCTACTTTCCCTTCACTACAGCTTGGTGTGCATCTTTGCAAATAATTACGCTAACACACATCATATTAAACAACCCTTGAAACGAGTTGAATGGGTGGTTACTTCAGACACCCAAATATATGATCCCAAGTAGGCTCGGGACGGCTGGCGGGGTCAAGGCGTACTGCTAAAAGTTTACATTGCAGTGTTTCCTTATTTTTGTTGTACCCCCCAGTACAATGTTAATAAAGAGTATTCTACTCTATTGTACTTCTACTCCTCTGGATTAAAGTGTTTGTACCACGAATCTAGGGAAAGTGCTAGAGTAACCAGTTTTATGAAGCGTAGTGACGTAGAGCTGCCCTTCCCCCAGCTGTTGCTACATGCTGCCACTCAGCTAGATAAATGAACTTTACTTTTTCTTTCCATATACAGGATATCTGTCGGATCTTAAAAACTCCTAAATATGTCAAATTTTTCCATACAAGGTCTTAAAATATGATTACCTAGGTCTTAAATTTGTTTGCTCTTTGTATTGCCTCTTCCATTGATTTTTCTTTTTTTGTTGCATTCAGTCGTTCCATGTTTTGTGGTTCGGACTGTGGTGATATGCCTTTTTTTATGCTGTGATCAAACTACGAGACCCACAATGCAGTGTGGCAGAGACTGACCCATTATCTCAATATGGGTTAGTTGGATTGAATGTACTGTTGCATGTTTGGCCTTCCCCATGAAAAATGTTGTATCTGACGCAGGTTCATTGTTGTTTGTTTGGGGCAGACATGTCGGGTTCAAGGCCGGGCTCTGTGCTAGCTCCTCAGCGGTTCAAGTCCAGCCTCTTAAAACTGAGGCCCCGTTTACACGGCGAGGTTTTGTTGTGTTTCTACTGTTCATCTACACGACAACGGCGCTGGTATTCTCTTAGAACGGCATGATTTCAAAACATCCAGATGTCTGTTTTTGTGTAGATGGAAAAAAACAGAATCTTCCTATATTGGCAAGCCCCGACACATGCACAGTATGACATGTTTTACCCCGTATTTTAGGCAGGGAGTGTTTGTTCGCATGTGCATGTTGTTGCCTTTCAAAGAACATAGCTCCTTCTAGTGGCCTGACAGGGAAATGACACCGTTTTAACGTTTCTACAAGTGTCGTGTGCACAAAGATCGTAATTAAAATGTGATGCAGTTGTGTTAACAGAAACGATCTTTATTTCAGTGTCGTGTAAGCTGGGCGTGAAGCAGTGCCAACCGTCACTCTTAGAGCTAGATGATATGTGTGCCATGTCTGTTAAGCAGTTGATGACAAGGAACGTTTTCGGCTCAGTTTTTGAGTAATTTCTATAAAAACGGAGTCATTTTTCCGTCACAGGTTTCATGCTATGAGAGTACCATACCAGCCCATGTCTACTCTCAAAAACACAAGGTTTTTTAAGGGTAATAATATTTCATCCATGAATTGTGGAAATATAGAAAATCATATTGTTAAAACTAAAAGCTTTGGCTTATTGAGTTTAACTGACATGTCAGGTATAAATAAAATCCTGGCAGGATATTATTTATAATGCCATGGATCACAAACTGTAGTAAAAGTACCACTGGTGGTACTTGGGTCGTACTCATAAGAAATTTTGCTGTCATTTATTTGCAATGTAAATACAGAGAAACTGGCTGTTTGAACCAGGAACGAATGCTGCTGGCTACTTATGGCTTTGTCCTATTTACCTCGGAACTGGAACTGGGAATGACATCAAACTCCTGTTAGCAATACAAGCTTATATCTGTTCTTTACGTTTTGTACGCAGTTGTGCAAAATACTAGCATCATCTTGAAGTGCCTTAAAGGTGAGATAAAAATCATGAGAAGCAGAAACAAATTGCTCAACTACATTAGCTACAAGCTACCTGCAAAACAGAACAGCATCCATGTTGTGGCCTTGTTTTAAATTTGTTATGAGATGTAGGTTATGGTTAATTCAAATGACACGCATTTATGGAGAAGTGTACTTCTATCAACACTGAATGTAGTGTTCTCTAAACATCTAAATATGCAAATACCATAGAAAAACATGAAAACAGATGCTTAGACTGTGCACAAATTCTGTCAGCATATCATGCTGCCTGCAAAGACACTGAACTTAACATGGATGCTCAGACTTCGAGCACATATTCCCTCTGAGCGGAGGCTCTAAGGGATTTAATCAGCGCTATGGAAAGGAAACCTAAGGCAAAACATAGGAAAGCCAATGACAACATGGATGCTTTTCATTTCACTGATATTCAAAACCTTTCAATAAAGTTTGAAAAATATCTTAGTAAAATGCCTTTTGTCTGTTAACTGCTGCAATTAAGGTCCAGATGTGGTTTAGTTTATTAGTGTTTTTAGCAAAGCTTAGATAAAAATATTAATACGGCTACATGCATTCAGTCAAAGTTAAAGCAAGCTGATTTGTCAGAAGATTAAAATGTCTTCCTAATAGAACGACTAAAACTTACTGGTCTGCAGTAAACCAAGTTTAAACATAGTTCAAATTTAAAAGTACTGTGTATTGTTTTCTTTTTAAAGACATTTACCTTAAGTGAGCCTTTTTTGTGAAGAAGTGTAAATCTGATGAGCTGCAGCTTTGACTTCCTGGTGAGAAATCTGAAAGTTCAACATTTACCTCCATAACCATGCTGACCTGTGCTCAGATGGCTGTAAATCAGTTTATTATTGGAAGGACTGTCTAATACTTGCCGTTATCAGATGTTGTGCTTTTAGAGTAGATGTATTGATGGTTTTTTTTTCTTAATTTGCTGTTTTGTTGTTCTGAAATTTGCGGTCTGACAGCCCACAGTCCACCACTCTAACCACTGAGAATGTAGCAAGGAAAATGTTTTACATTCAACAGGTTCAGACTTACAGGTGGCAGCCTCAATCCGAAGCCCTGCTGGGATTATGACACTTTAGTCCGTGGTCGGACAGATTAAGGATCTGGTTGTTTTTTCCTCTGAAATGAATGAGCTGTTTCTTGTGATGAAACGGCTCAGCGGATGGTTGAACAGACACAGTAATTGCCACTTCCTGCTCTTTCATATTGGGTACACACAGGAAACCCTGGGGTTAATACTTTGGACAATCGCTGAAACATGCTGGGCTGAACAGAGGGCCATGTGGGAACAAGTCCCTTTTGTCGCTGACCAGTTTAGTCATTATTCTACTTCAGTGGCGGATTTTTACACTAAGAATTTGTTTGCACTAGAAATGCTCAGCAGCTGTACTACAGTACATGTGGAAAATTTGACAAATCTCATCCTAAGATGATGTCACACTTTTGGCTAGTGTTGGTTAACTGGAAGCTTCTGTTAAACAGCTATCAGTGTGTTCTCAACAACTGACCACACCCTGTGCAATTAAATACAAAGCTGAGTATTACAGTATCAGGTCTGTTTACTCCCATTGAGCAAAGCAAAACCTCATAGTTAACCAGTCTGGAAATACTCTCTGGTACAGTAGCTGCACAGCCGTGTTGGCTTTAGGAGATTTGAAATCACAGAGGTCTGTGTATATCAGCTCCTGGTTTTAGCTGATACCCTTAGCAACTTTAGAAGTCTTGATGCACTAAGCCGATAATTGCCAGGAGCCTCTGCAAGCATCTGCGGTCCTCGCCTGTCCGTGTGTCTTGCTCTGTTCTGCAGCCGGACCCCGTCATCTGCAACATTTGTTATCTGTTTGGATGGACAGTGAGGGTAATTCTTTTGATTCGCTGATCAGTATAGTGGAGGTGGCAGTGACAATAGAGGCACAATTCATTTTTGTTGTCATTTTCATTTTTTGTTTGAAGAATAAGCAATGCTTGGAAAAGGTCAAGGTCTCCTGGAGAAAAAGATCCAATGGGTGGCCTGTTACTAGGGGTGTAGTGATACACCCCTGATCAAACTATCTGGACCAGGGAAGAAATTTGAGTTATTTTAATGCTGGCCAATCATAACCAGGTTCCATTTAGAGGTTAAATTGCAAACAAGAAACAAGATCCAAAGACCAAACACCCAGAGTAGACACAATGTTTAAAACTCCATGTAACCTTAAGCCTGAGCACACCTCACAACTGAGCAGCCTTATATGTTACTATTAATTAATAAGACAATACATTTCTTTTATATGTGCAGTTACACATTTGATGTTCAGCCTTCATGCTGGCTTGCTGCTGAAGGGGCTCAGACACACTGATATAATCTGGCACCTTATCCTCCGGTGTTATGCCACCATGTTGCTTCTCATTTGACATTAAATGATGTGTCAATATAATCCTGAGGGCAGAAAGCACCAGTTAACCTGCAGAGTGTTACAGCATAGGTAACCATGCTGGAGCTGCCCTGCTACATTGTGAAAACACCATTTATATATTATGTTACATAAAAATACATTTTACGTCATGTTCTAGGCAAAAAAAGCTATATTTTGCTTGTATATCTTACAGTTTAGTGGTTAAATAGATGCTATATAGTATAGGTGGATCATTGCTAGCCACATATTCCTGGCTGGTTAGTGAATGCATTAAACAGACGCATTACACAGATGCCTTGCTCAGCAGCCATTTATCTCGCTCCTGTACTTTCTTTCACTGTCTCGTCTAACTTGTCTGTCAGGCTGCATGGGAGGTATCAGCAGAGCGATACAATAGAAAGGATCTGGTTCCTATGAAACCCGATTAACTTGCTACATAGAGCAGTGCTCAGGTGTGAGTGTTTTTTCCACAGACAGGATATAAATATAGCCTTTTTGGCCTCCAATCCAACCCTGGCTTTTTGGTATGGATTCCAATGTACCTGAATGACATCACAGTAGTTTTTCTTCTCCGTTTTTGCTTCACGGATCCTTTAAGGATGCTTGTTATACAGAGCTTGCTTTGGACCATGACATCTGTAGTCAGGTCAAATGTTGCATTACGTGGTTTGATTTTAAATTGTGTGTAAAATGTTGCTCATCCACATTTAGTGTTGTCATATGACAGACACCTGCCCTCTGGGTGTTCTTCACTTTGTCAGCAAAAAGCTTTGAAACGCTGTTACTACAGAGCAGGTCAAAGTGCGGCTGTTGCTGATTCATGGCTTTATTGTAATGATAAAGAAGAGAGGAAGTGACATTTTTCTGTAGTTCCTGGTGAAGCTTAGAAAGCATGAACCAAAAAGCAGAGAAGTGACAGTGAGGTAGTTTTTTTATTAATAGAGGAAATAATGTTTTTTATGATTTCAGATGAAACTTTAAGTGGATGACTTGGACTGATCCAAGGTGCAGTGTAGTGGTTGTTTGATGTCCCACTGTGGCATGCTGGGATTAATGTTTAACTGACCCGTCTCTGACTGGGACCAGTGACGTCTCATTGGTCTTATCTGAATTCATTTAAGATACACCAGTGGACACAATTGCTCTGCTGCTAAAAATATTTTTCAAGGCTAACAAACAAGAATAAGATAATGTAATTTAACACATCCAGTTCTAAGGAGTATCAGAGAATCAATCAAAGCTTATCTCTGTTCCTCTTTCCATTCATTTCATACAACTCGATTTTTTTCAGGACTGGTAAAACCGATTTTAGATGTCAGGTCACCAGTTCGTCACAGAGACACACAGGACAACCAGCCATGGACACAGACACACGCACACACACCTAACCAATTTAGAGAGACCAATTAACCTAACAGTCATGTTTGTGGATGTTAGGAAAAAGCTGGAGTACCCAGGGAGAGCATGCAAACTCCATGCAGAAAGAACCTGGAACTTCTTGCTGCAAGGCAACAGTGCTACCCACTGACCCACCGTGCAGCCTTCACCTAAATGAACTTTTCAGTAATATTCAGATTTATTCATTATGACCGTAGGTAAAAAGAGAAACATGTGGTGCTCAAGAGGAATTATTATAAACTCCAATTAAAAGTAAATTTGTCCAACCCACTCGGCCGTCCTCAGTTTTTCTGAATCAGAAGATGTGCAAAGTCACAATAAAGATGAAACGGATGAATTTTTAATTTAAACATTTCAGACTGTGTTTTAAGTTTGCTGTTGGCATCTATATTTGTTTGCAGTGTTTCTTCTCTGTTGGCTTTTAGGGTTTTGTAAAGGTTTTACTTTGAGGTGTGTGTGTGTTGGCACACAATGAAAAGTGTTTCTGTTTATTGGCCCCTGGTGTCGGGAATTGAAAATGTTTAACAGGCAGAGCCATGAAGGGAACAGAAAAAAGATATTAGAATCAAGAATAACTGTAAACAATATTCACCAGATTTCTGCTCAGGAAACAGTTTGAGCTAAAACTGTCTGTGGCTGAAGGCAGCAGAGGCAGAGCAAATGCAAATCTGTTGGAAAAACTTAAATCATTAAACCTCTTAAACTGGAAATGTAAAACAAGCACAAAGTAAATATGACCACATCTATTCAATGATTTTTATTCAAAAGCAGACGTTGGTGCACCAAAATCTGCTTTCAATTGATTTATTAAAATTACACCAAGCTGACCCAAATCCAGGTCATATTTCTGAGAATAGACAAAACGTTTTTCAATCGAACCCAAAAGAATTTGCAAACTGGATGACTATCTTTTAATCCTTTTAAGTTTTGGATCAACAAATAAATGAAATGTTGCGCGCTCAGATTTTGTGGAGCAGGATAAGAAAAATTACAATTTAATTCTTTGTGACTTTAGTTTGTTTTTAATTATACTTTTTGGGCCTCGAGTTATTCATTTATTCAATAGCAGCAAGAAATCCTGGAACAAAAACAGTTAAAATGTATTTAATCTTAAAGACAATGATTAAATCCCTGCTAAATATTAGAAATGTGTCAAAAAAGAAAGGGAGCTGTTCAGTATAGGACGTTGTGGAAGGTTAGGTATTGCCCTTTGCTTTTAAAGGGGACATATCATGTTTTTAAATCCTTCCTTTTCACCCTTAAATCACCCTGTTGTGGTCTATATAAAGTAGAACCCCAATGCTTTGGTCTGAATTCCTTCTTATTGTAGCTTCACAGGCCTCTCTTTCACCCCTGTTCTGAGGTGTGTCTGAGAGCAACTCATTCTGGTGCCCTCCCTTAAAATGCTGCTGATTTTAAAAACCTAATACCGAAATAATCCGTAATAGTTTTCCGTTCTGTCATTTTGGACTTCTTCCTTAGCCGGACTGGACCTAAAACAGTGTTGTATTGCAAACATGAAGGTTTAGAAGGTCGGACTGACCACTTGGCAGCATTTCTTAGTCTGTTAGTTTTAGTCTTCATGGATCTGAGACGGTCCTGGGTCTGATGCTTCCTGAAGGATCTTCTTGATCTTACCGAGACATCAGGAACTGTGCAGGAAGGTTGACTCTCCGCTGGGTGACCTCAATGACCCCGTGGAGCTCTGTCTGTGTTTAATTGGGAATAAAATGGGACAAGTAAATATGTAGATCAGTATAACTATTCATTATTTTGCTTCTGTAATATTTTTAACAACTAGGTAATCAGGTATATTGTGTTCGAAATATAAATTATTTTGACAACCCTAGAAGAAAATGGTGATAAATAATGTTTAACAGACACAGGCCCATTTATTTGGTCTGATTATTTCCAACCTTCCTCATGTCTTCCTTGCCTCCTCTCTAAGGATCCCCACCTTCACATTCTTGAAATGAAGAGCCGTGTCTTTGGGGAGGGGTGGGTGTTGTTGCTTTCTCTGAGCAGGATGAAGCAGATGCACACAGTAAACACACACAGGGGACAGACGCAGCCTGGGGCTCTGCAGCATGATGCCAGGGTTTCAGACAAGTTGATATTTCCTGCCCTGTGTCTGCCATGTGTGCACCGGTGTTCGGGTCGTAGTTTCTGTGCTTGGACCATAGCTCTCTGCTCTTGAATGCCACAGTGTGTAACTAGTCTCTTGCCTTAGCAGAATTAGCTGTGCTAATTAATTGTGTGTTCCTGTGGAATGCTTGTAGACTGTCTGGATGTCTGAATGGTTTTTGTGAAGGAAACTAGATGTCTCATGGGTATCATAGTAAATAGAAGAGGCCAGTTTAGTTTCTTCTTTTGGTTTCTGAATGGCTAATTTGTTTCCAGTCTGAGATGTGAGCTCATCACAGCAGAGCAGTGTCATTGTCACAGACAAGCATTGAAGGAGTATAGCTTTGAGTCACTTCAGGTGTCAAATCCCAGGGATAAAAACTGTTTGCCATTTGAAGAGAAACGTGTGCCATCAAACCTCTACAGATGTTGCTGAAGTTCCTCATATCGAGCTTCCTTTTTTTCTATTAAAATACTCAGAATATCAATGATGCGTTGCAGAGGTTCTGCTCTAATTAATCTTTTCATCACTAATCTTCATTTCACTCATGTAACTATTTAAGCTATCTGAGTAGTAACCTAACAAATGGCTACACATAAGTGTTATACTGTAGGAATGTTTCTAAAGCAGAATCATCTCTTAAGTCCATAACTCTGTTCATTAATCTGCTTAAATTTAACTGCAGCAACATAGCCTTTATACAGAAGAATCCTAAAAACCTTTTTTATTAGTCACTTACACATTAAACCAGACTACAAAAACATCACTTGTGGTTGTTGGGCATGGGGTGTGGGAATTATGGCATTGTTATGCCAGTAATAATACCAGTAATACCAGAAAAACAACCATGTTCCATGGTTTCTCAGTATTTACATTTTGATAAAATCATGACAAAAAAAGAGGCTCACTTGCATCAAGATCGATACAAACTGTCCCCTTCAGTGTTGCAACAAGAGAGACACTCGGGCCCTCAAATAGTCCAACAGTCTAAGAACAATGCTTCTCAATCTGGGAATCTGGGAAAATGTCTGCACGCAAGGCTGAAAACCAACATTGAATGGCCATGACCTTCGACCCCTTAGGAGGCACTGCTATAAAGACTGACATCATTCTGTAATGGACATTACCACGTGGACTCAGGAACACTTCAGAAAACTACTGTCAGTGAACACAGTTCATCGCTACATCTACAAGTTGAAACTCTACGATACAAAGCGAAAGCCATATATCAACAGCACCCAGAAACGCTGTCGGCTTCTGTGGACCCGAGCTCATCTGAGATGGACTGACCCAAAGTATAAAAGTCTGCTGTGGTCTGATGAATCCACGTTATAAATTGTTTGTGAAAATCATAAAAGTCGTGTCCTTCGGGCCAGAGAGGAAAATGGCTCTCCAGATTGTAATCAGAACAAAGTTCAAAAACCAGCATCTGTGACGGTATGGAGGTGTTTTAGTGCCCATGGCATGGATAACCTGCACATCTGTGAAGGCCCCAATTAATGCTGAATGGTTCAACAGGATTTGTAGCAACATATGCTGCCATCCAAGCAATCTGTTTTTAGGGACATACCTGCTTATTTCAGCAAGATGATGCCTAGCCACATTCTGCACGTGTTAACAGCGTGGGTCCATAGTAAAAGAGTTCTGGTACCAGACTGGCCTGTGTGCAGTCCAGTCCTGTCCCCCATTAAAACTGTGTGACGCATTATGAAGGGAAAATACGACAACCGAGATCCTGGACTGCTGAGCAAGTGAAGTTGTTCTTCAAGCAAGAATGGGAAAGAATTTCACCTACAAAGCTCCAACAATTAGTCCTCAGTTCCCAAAGGCTTATTGAGTGTTAAAAGGAAACGTGATTGTAACACATTGGTAAACATGCTGCTGCCCAAGCATCAAATTCAAAATGACTCAATATTTACAAAATAACAATAAAGTTAATCAGTTTAACATTAAATATCATTATAGTGGATTGAATTGCATATTCTGTAGGTTGAACAGGATTTACAAATCATTGTATTCTGTTTTTATTTCCGTTTTACCCAATGTCCAACTTCATTTGAATCGGCGTCAGATGTCTAGAGATGGCTGGCTCTCCTTTAGATTCATAACTGGATATATTTCCAAGCAGTCTGACCTGCACTTATTGTTTGACAGGGGGAAATTCATCTTCACAGCACTGACTTAAAAGAACATAGACGGATGTAAAAACCATACAATGGTAAAACAGCGTTACATGAAACACAGTTCATAGTTTACCCCCCTCCACCCCACCACCGCAAAATGCAAATCCTGTTCAGCTGGGTCTGTTGTGGCAGGATGTGGTGATTGAGTGAATCAGGCTTCTCTTATGGCAGGCCCTTCTGCACTTCATGGACCTTTATCTTCACCCTGAGGGTACATGGAGTGGGTGTCAAATCCTGTTTTATTGAAATTACAATGTGTTGCATGGCCATGTTATTTGTCTTTCTCAACCATGAGGGAATCTCTTTTTAAGCCAGCTGACCGTCAGTACACAGGAAGATCTGAAAAAGGAGTTGATACAATATGATGGACATTTATTTTTGCAGTTTTAGAACCGTACCTTTTTAAACCTTGGTATGCCTTGATTCTGGTTGTATTTGGTGTTGGTGAATTAGAGAATAAAACGAAAAGGTTTTCCCACCGTTTCATCTGTCACAATTAAAACTAGCTACCAACATACTGTTTCAGTCCCTACTTACAATGAAACAGAGACGCCTACATGATGTAGTGGGGTTAACAGTTATGCTAAGGTTAGACGTATGTTTTCTCAATGTCTTAAACAGGTCAGTTCTATAATCTAGTTAAATTGAATTAGTTCAATTCAGGTCATTAATGCTTTAAAAATCCCAAAGGAAAATGAAATTCCTGCTTAGATTTAAACACAGTCACTATAAGGAGCTTTTGTTTCGGGCATGGTGCCATTTAAAACTTGTCTAACTGAAAAATGTGAATAAACCTAATATATCTTATCTAAAAGTGGAAATGACTTATCAATGTGATTGAATTGGACATCATATAACTGCATTGGAATCACAGATTACTTCTGTTTTGAATTAGCGTTGAACAGATGGACAGAACTTTATGAAGATTTCATTATCATCTTTTATTCGCTTGTTGCCGCCACCTTTTGTGACCGTGCAACCAAAATTATAGCTTCCACTCTTTCTCCATCATCCCTGTTATCCCAGCAGACGGAGAGAACAGGAACCTGGAGACGTCGTCGCTCCCCCAGAGAGGCAGTCTGCTCAGCTGCCCAAAAACTACAGAATGAGCTCATAGTCTATCACTTATTCATAGGCTCTGTCACACAGGCTGATGCAAGCACAGTGCTGCAGCTAATAAGAGGCAAACAAGCATATATGCTGGAGAGACAGTCCAGACATGAGCAAGAGGGCAAAAATAAACCCAAAAGAAACCTCAAAGCATACAGTAGTGATTCAATGTTAAACTCTGCAGGTTAGCTAAGTGCTGTTTAATGTCTTGGCTGGATAGGCAAACCCTTTACCCTCTCTTCCTTTGTTTGGCACAAAATGTATTGAATTTGGTCAGCCTCGCTGAAAGATACTGGCACAGCGTTTTAAAGAAACTAGCAGAGGCTCATTATTTCAGTTTAAACTCGCTGGGGTCCTGTTGTTTGCCTCAGTTATAATTAGTCAGCGTATTCTTCAACCAGTTTACAATGGGTCCCAATGGGCAAAAACAATTAATGATGTAACTAGATTTTGGTGATGCACATACTGCAGCATTCGGCTTTGCTTTCCTTAATAAACAGCAACTCCTTATTGGACCTTTAGCTATACATTGATGTCAACAAACTATTGCTAAATAAATGTAAATAAAAGAGAAGAAGGGCTTAGTTTTAGGCTTGAGAACATTTTCTCGACTCACAACATCTGAAGCAAAGGTAAAAAATGACAGTTAGCATGTCATGTGACCTGTATGCTTGTTAAACCCAGAGGAGGGTACTTGGAAGAAATCAAAGTCTAAACAAGAAGAAAACTGAGATATCGGATAATTACAGGACAAATGGATTCCGATACAAGACTTTTGATAGTGAACGTCTTTATTTTGTTCTAAACTAATGAAACTTTGAGTTTTTATTTTATTTTGTACACATTTCATCTTGCTATAGTGAAAATAAATAATGTCTATAAACACTTTTTTACCAATAATAAGCCATTATCAGTCAGATTAGAGCTGGATGGTTCAATTTACCTGCTTAACAGTAATTTTTACACTACAATTTATTAGCGTTAAGGTGATCGTTATATAATATAGTATGTAATTGATTAGCCCTGGACAAAAACATCAGATCTGACCTGTGAAAGCCATTACTAATTAGACTTTATTTTCCTCACTGACTAACTAGATAACAGTGCCACAGTAATGCAACCATTAGAGCAGCTTTATCAGTATGTTTATTCCCAAGAATCTTTGCCCTTAGCATTAAAACCATTTCTGATGGTCAACTCCACCAACTAGTTGTCTCTTTACTTTATCTTTCTGTGTACAAAATAGACCAATGGAGTAGAAAGATCCAGTGACACTCACTATGATTGATAAGGTCCTTGATTCATTCGTCGTTTTTATCACAAGGTGAAGTCAAGCCCCATTTTCTTTGAAAGAGGACTGCTTCAGATTTCAGCAGGGCCCGAAGGTTGTTTTCTGCTGCAAACTGGAAAACTACAGATTAAATCTGTCGACCATCTGGAAAAATCTGGATTAAGAATAACATGAGCACCAACACCTGCCCCTGCCTTCTTTCTTGGAAGCGACAGGTGTGGTCCTGAAACGCAGCACTTCAGTGACCACCAGAACTACTACCGCAGGCAACAGATAAGACTGTTTGTGCTGGCTGGGTGGGAATGTGTCTGCTCAGGGTGAAGCACAAGGATTTATCATGCACTGAGGTTACCATGTTGGGGGGAAAAATGTCTAAAATTCTCTACTTTCTGTATCACAGAGTTTGGTGTTTATCTGATGCTGTTATTCACACAGCGCCGGTTTCCTTCCAGGTTTGGGCAACATGTTCCTTTTGGGTAGCACCAGAGCAATTGAAACATTGTTCAAATTGGTCATCTTTATGCTTAAAGGAGTTGTCTTCCAGGATGACAGTCCACAAATGGTCTCTCAATTACCGTTAACAAAAATAGAAACCATATAAAGTATATTAATCCTGACCGGCCAGAGCATTGTGGAAGTCAGGATTGTCTTAACAAAAGTACAGCTGTGGTTGACAGCTTGATAGAGATGCACCGATCAGAATTTGTTTACCCATTTTTGTAAAGCTTTGACCTGCTTTTACAGATTTTGGTGGAACTGTAATATAAGAAGATAGAAAAGAACAATTCAGAACATGTTTTCTTGCCTTCCTGCTGTGAGGGCTCATTAAGTAATCATAGTAGGAGCAGAGGTGGGGTCACACTGAGTGTGTGAGAGAGCAGTCACTCTAACCTAGGGTTTTACTGTTTTAATGCAAGCCCTACGATGACAAAGTTCACATTTTAAGCATCTCATATTAGCAATTTGGACCAAGCTCAGGGAAAAAGCTCAGAAAAAAAGAGCCTTCCTGTTATCTGCTTTGAGTCTTGTTCTCTCTCACACTCTGCCTGTCTGAATGAACTGCAGAAATGTCTCAACATATCTTACCCTGTTTGTGCTTCCTCTGACTTTAATTTCAGATATCCAAGTCATACAGTAAATATTGTATAATGGTGTCAGATTGTTTGCTTAATGTTGTTTCCATCAGTTTGACTGTACGTGCAGTATGTACATACTTTCAAGGCACTAGTAGATAAACATGTTTTCTTGTGTTAATTTTGGTCTTCTTTTTAATTATCTGTCCTGTTTTCCTATTTCAGGACCAGTTTGATAATCTGGACAGACACACTCAGTGGGGGATTGACTTTTTTGAGCGCTATGCAAAGTTTGTTAAGGAGAGGCTGGACGTAGAGCAGAACTATGCCAAGCAGCTACGGTACGTTCACACCTCCACACACACCGACAGATGCAGTCAGACACATAAATATAACCACATTAACATCACAGCTACAGGAACACAAAATGTGGCATCTGCGTTTTACTTTACCTCATTATAAAAATCTTTATAATAGTGTTAGAAGTAAAAAAAAAAAATGCAACTCCTGCAACCTTGACTTAAATTATATCCGTTTTTCTTTCTAAAGATGTTTTATTAAGAGAAGAGTTTTGTCTGTATTTCAGAGTTTTACTGAACTGTTTCACCTCATAGCACTATTAGGCATTAGCAGTCAGTTTTAGAAATAAAAGTAAACCCAGTCTGCAGACTGAAGGTGTCGTTCAGTTTTAGTGTCTTAGACAGAAACCTTAATATGATGTTTAGGTTACATTTGGTGGCAAAATGAATTATGGTAACCCACGTTTATTGTTGGATACCTGAATCAAGTTCAGCGTATCCAGTCATTGAGCTGGACGTCTGATTTCACTGTGATTAGGGACGGTCGGTCGGACCAGCATCTGGAATAGTTTTCATTTTCAGCATGATCAGAAAGTCAGAATGATCAACTACACAGAAAAAAATCATGATATCAGTCATCTTCATTTATTATTTCACGTGTTGTGGTTTCCCCCTTGCCAAACTGGTACAAACTAGTAAACCTCTTAAAAAACCAGTCTAATCCCAGTGGTTGCACACTGCAAGGGGGGAAACATCTACTGAATATTTATCTCTCTCTCTCACACACACACACACACACACACACACACACACACTGCAAGGGGGGAAACATCTACTGAATATTTATCTCTCTCTCTCTCACACACGCACGCACACACACACACACACACACACACTGCAAGGGGGGAAACATCTACTGAATATTTATCTCTCTCTCTCTCACACACACACACACACACACACACACACACACACACACACACACACACTTCAGGGGGGGAAACTTCTACTGAATATTTATCTCTCTCTCTCACACACGCACGCACACACACACACACACACACACACTGCAAGGGGGGAAACATCTACTGAATATTTCTCTCTTTCTTTCTCTCACTCACTCACACACACACACACACACACACACACACACACACACACACACACACACACACACACACACACTTCAGGGGGGGAAACTTCTACTGAATATTTATCTCTCTCTCTCACACACACACACACACACACACACACACACCCAAGTGAGGCATCTCCTCAGCCACCATCTGTGTGAATCTGTTTCCAGACATATTTTCTCATTTTTTACTGATAACAATAGCGTTCACACACATACATCTGCAGTATTAGATAAACATGCAAGCTTCCACATTTCTAGCTGCTGTCTGGTGAATACGTCCCAACCTTTGACTGCGTTGCAGGAGTCTGCATTTCCAGGAGCCTTAGGGAAAGGAAAGGCTGAGGCTTTGATGTTTGAATCTCTGATTCATCTCTAATAACATGCTTGGATCCTTTCCTACTGAGTTTGGATGTCTATCCCTGTGTGTGTGGGGGTGTGTGGTTGTGGACGAGTCTGACTTTCAGTGTTTTATTTTATTTTTTTTTTACCTGCAGGATTAAAATATTAGACAGCACCTAAAGCTTGTATGTCTTCCTCTCTCCCTTGTAGGAACCTGGTAAAGAAATACTGCCCAAAACGTTCAAAAGATGAAGAGCCAAGGTGAGGAACTTCACATTATTTTTCCTTTAATCCTTCGCTTGATGCTTTTGGATGCCTGCAGACTGGAGCAATGGAAAAGTCTGCTGCAATCCCTATGAATAGTTTCTGACTGTTCATTTAAAAAAAGCGTAGACTGTGTGTTTGATGTGGCTGCTCACATTCTCTGTCTGTAAAGTTCCCAAACAATGTCATTCATCACATAAAAAACAGGCATTTAAAATGGTTCTAGGAGGTCAGAGGTGAGTTTTTTCTTTCCCTCTTGAAACCACATGAAGGTTGAACAACGTTTTCATTCCTAAAGTTTCCTTAAAGTGCAGAAAGAATAAAAAAGTTCTAATGTAAGAGAAATAATTAAAAGAAGAAAACTTAACTTTGTTTGGAAGCCATCGTTTTTGTAAAGTAGAACTACAACAAACAGCTACTTTACTGGTAGATCAGAGATATTATGGCTGATTTCTGATGAGCAATTTTGCAAAACTAAACCTGACTAAAAATAATTTTTTCAATTTTTATTTCTCATTAAGAAAAAGCTAAAAATAAGAGTTCATTATTTTTATTTCTAACTTCAGTATAAATACAAATCATTAACTAATTATTAACTGTCTTCAGAATAAAAGTTAGTTTAAATAAAATAATGATTTGCTTTTAAAAAAGCGACAGTGTTGCGTCTTTCTGCCTTGCAGAAAATCAGCAAATACAAAATCACTTTAGGATGTGAAACTGAGGTGTCTGTTAATAAAACCTAACAAAAAAATTATTACATTCCTTTACAAGACAGATCATAACTTTAATACCACAATATATTAAACTATTTTAAAATGAATAGCAGCTGTGTCCGACAGGATATCTGTTATCATGCCCTTCATTCATTTATTCCAACTATACTGAAGCTATAAGAAACCTTTCTTACCTAAATGGTTCTGAAGTATTTATATCTGAACCAGAGATCGGCATCAACCCGTGTGTGGCAGAGAGCAGTCAAAGCCACACAGCTCTGCAGTTGAACAAATATTTCAAAACAAAGACATGATTACAGACTCGACCTTGTAAACTCTTTCAGCATCCTGTATTAGCAATTAGCATTGCTAACAGCCGTTTCTGGTTAGATGCTCTGTAGATTAGCTAGGCTCTTACCTTAACTGGGAGATTTCCAAAAGATTGTCAGTATTTTCTTATCCAGCATGTTTCACGTTAGGCAGAATTGGTCTTTTCAAAAGGCTAAAAATACATTTTCTTTCTAGAAAAGTCTCACATCTTTTGTGTTTCCTCCAACCTCCTTTTTTAACATTTTAGTACTGAAATACTGAAAATAGCGCCCATTTCTTTATTCACTGACTGGAAAAAGATGAGATTTTAGTTTCTGACTGGTCACTAGTTAAGCCTAATATCGTCTGATTCCAGTGACTAGCTGATTTCTCAGTGCATCTCTAAGCTGAACCTTTCTTGAATCCACCTGTTCCACAATCTAATATTTGGCCAGAAATCTTTTATTGAACTCGATACAGAGCGACTTAAAAACTGTAAATTCATATTTGCCTCTCTAGGATAGAGGGCAGAGCGCAGACAGAGCATGTCACATTCAGACCTAAGAACGTGTATTCTCTGCACGTCTTACAGGTTCACATCATGTGTGTCGTTCTACTCCATACTGGGCGAGCTGAACGACTACGCCGGTCAGAGGGAGGTGGTGGCGGAGGAGATGTCTCACAAGGTTTACCACGAGCTAATGAGGTACAGCCAAGAGCTGAAAGCTGAGAGAAAACACGTGAGTATTGTAATGGGTCCATACGTCTCTGCTGTGTGAATGTCACTGACCCCATTCTGGCTTGCAGGCCTGAAACAGATGTTCCAATCGAGTCCTCTGTGTCACTTATGTTCATGTATTTTCTGTTTGGCTGCGACTCTGAGGATAAATACGTTGGATGTGATGTTAACCATCTGTCTTCATGTTTCTGCCATCTGCAGATGGAAAATGAAAAATCCAACTTCATGTGTTTTGGGAGAGTGGTGGCCTCTACTAATTTCAGACCAGAATTTATCACATTTTACTCAATATGAAAGGCTGGTTTTTTTATTGGTTAAAGGTTGCGTTTGTATAGTTGTCCTGCTTGAGCTTCAAAATAAGACCTGAGGTTTCAATGCAATGCAAAAAATTAAACTTTCAAATAAAAACTATATATTCAGATTTTTTAGCATTAAGTGTGTTAGGACAGTATATGAAGGAAAACCTTGATCTAAAGCTCCTGTGCAAAGGTGCAGTTGGTTACTCCACTGCTAAAATGACAGGACCTATCCACCTACTTTTGTGTTTGTTGCGATGTCACAATGTCTGATATCTCCGTGGTCTCTGCTTATTTACGTGTGTTTCCTGTTTCTGTGTCAATGTGACCCGTTTCTGCATGGAAATGAGCAGCACCTACAGGAAGGGAGGAAGGCTCAGCAGTGTTTGGAACACTGCTGGAAACAGATGGACAATGTAAGTTGGGGTCTGGGGGGGGGGGGGGGGGGGGGGTGCAGAGAGGAAACGTGTGTTTATGGTACATATTTTTTGTCAGTGACAACCAGCTGCTTCTTTCTTATACTAACTTGCATGAGGAGGGAATGCTAGAAATGCTAACAGAGGTAGCTGAAAGATAAACTGCATCCTTGCTTTTTATCGGCCTGACCCACGGAGTGGTTAATTACTGACAGGAACCAAACTTATTTCTTCCATCTATTCTGTTTAAGAAGCTATTATTAGAAGCAGCTTGATGCTTTTAGTCTAAAACCAGCACACACTGTCCCTTTATGTATTATTATCTAAAAGGGCAGCATCATTTTCTTCCTTCTTGGCACGACTCCTGATCCACAGCACCAAGGACAGTATCCAGGAAAGGGACAAAAACACAGACTGCAGCGCAGCAAGAATATAACACATTCTTGACAACTGGCTCCCCAAACCGCTACAGAGAATTCAGTTCATTCCTGAGATCATTTGATTACATCAGCTGTGTTATTTTAAGACACTGGACTCGTTTTATTTACACCCATAATTTATTTTCAAAACTAATTATTCTTTTTATTTGAAAGCGGCACGTCTGCAATCACAGGTTTTGATTTAAGATAGTCCAGCAGATGTTTTACTGTGTGGACTGTGTGACTTTAACTGTGACTAGCTTGTGACTAGACTGTAATGTCTCAGCTATTCACTGTTTCCTTTACTGCTAATGTGAACCAGATGGTCTATCAGGAAGTAAACTATCTTAGTCTGATTCACCGCCCTCTCCTTCACATATTTCCCCAGTTTTATTTACCCAGACAGGAAATGATATGAATGTGTTGCTATGAAAATAGTTTTTATGTTTTCACTATAGTCGAAATAAATTGTGCCCTCTTTTCCTTTTAGAGTAAAAAGAAGTTTGAGAGAGAGTGTAGGGAAGCGGAGAAAGCCCAGATGACCTTTGACCGGCTAGATAGCGACATCAACGCCACCAAATCCGAGGTGGAGAAGGTAAGCTGCATTCACCTGCAGAAATACGGTTTTAATTTATCTGTTGATTCTGGAGTAAATTATATGTAGTTCTCACTTACAGACCCATTCAATAAATTCAAGTATTATTGAAAAGTTCATTTATTAAAGTGAATCACTTTATGTAGATGAATTAAACACAGATGGATGTTTTCAAGCTTTTATTTCTGTTATATCTGATGATTTTCTGCTTACTGCCAATAAAAACACAACATTTAAGATTAAAATATAACAGTGGATCAATTCAAACATTTTTAATACCGAAATGTCGGCTTAATGAAAAGTATTTTTAATACCAGCTTAAAGGTTGTTATTTTTCATTTTTATTGGTAGTGAAAATGCAAACATGCTGACTTCCTTCTGTGATTTGGCAGAAGACGAAAGCCAGAAAAGTAAATTCACAGGAATGTAACTGCCGTTTTCTTGGCATTCAGTGTTGCATTATTTTATTGTAAAAACAGCTGTTAAAAGAGTAGAAAAGAAGGCTATCAAAACCAATCAGGCCCTGCGTGAAAAAGTAATTGCCTCCTAAACCTAATAACTGGCGACAAGAAATGCTTTCAAGTGTTTATGATAACTGGTATTGAGTCTTTTACATCACTCTGGAGAACATTTAGCCCCAAACGTCTTTGCAACATTGTTTTAATTCAGCGTGTTTGCTTGTCATACCACAACATCTTTGTCAGATTTAGGTCTGGAATTGGACTAGGCCACTGTAAAACCTTAATTTAGTTTTTTTCTGAGCCATCAGTGGTCTAGTGGTGTGTTTTGTACCACTGTCCTGCTGCATAACTTAAGTTCTCTACAACTTAAGGACACAAGTTGATGGCCAGAGCTTCTCCTTTAGGATTTTCAGGATTCATCAGAATCAGAATTTATGGTTCCATCAATTATAGCAAGCCGTCCAGGTCCTGCGGCAGTGAAGCAGCCCCTGACCACTTGAGTGTAACCTTCTAGAAAGTTCCACTATTGTGACGTCCGTGCACATTAAAAAATTCCCAAAGGTGTCAGCCATCATCAAGACGTGTTTTTACAAATATAGATAAGGCATTTGTGTGTGGTTTTGTTATTTGGTCAGCAGTAGTTCTGTGCTTGTGTATCCCACAGATGCTATTTTCTGTCCAGTGAGTCACTTTTTTACTGTTGAGTCATGGGCTTAGCTGAGTCAAGTGAGGTCCGAAGTGCTTTAAATGTTGTTCTGGGTTCTCCCGTTTCGTCCTGGATGAGTCGTGGATGTGCTCTTACAGTAGCTTTGGTAAGCCGGCCAGTTCTAGGTTGACAGGTGGTCCAGGTTTTCCCCAGTTATGGATAATGGCTTTCACTGTAGGCTTTCTGGAGTCCTGAAGCCTTAGAAATCTTTTTTAACGCTTTCCAGACTGCTAGATGTCAGTGACTGTTTCTCATCTGTTCCCAAACATACCTAGATCAGGATATGATGTGTTGGCTTTTGAGATCATTTGACCTACTTTATCCTGTCAACCTGGTTCTGTTTAGATGATTTCTTGTTTCTACATCTCTGGCAGTAATCGGGCCTGGGCGAAACTGAACTTCGCTTACCTAAAAAATGTTGTTGTTAATCTCTCTTAATTCATAATTTAGCTTGTTTGCCTTCTATATTTAATCGGGTCATCTTTGTCAGAAATCAAAATGTATTTAATGATCTGAAACTTTTAACTGTGGCTAAAAAGTAAAGACTGAAGAAATGTGGAAAGGGACAAATACTTAATTATTGGCTCAGCTTTCTGTCTTTGGTTCAAACTGGCTTTAGTTAGGGTTACTTCTGGAGTTTCTGCTGCGCAGTTAGATAATGACGAACTGATTGTTTGATGCCCTTTCTGTTCAGGCTAAAGCGCAGCTCTACATGCGGACTCACATGGCAGATGAGAGTAAAAACGAATATGCTGCCCAGCTCCAGAACTTCAACGCAGAGCAGTGGAAACATTTCAACAGCGCCATACCACAAATCTTTAAGGTAAATGAAACACATTGAGTTTCGCATCACACTAAGGGGTTTAATCATTTTTAGTCCATTGATAATTTCTTTGTCATCTTAGTATTGTTTATGTGTTTAATACAACATTTTAAATACCTCTCTGTTGCTTATATTCAGGCTCAGCAAACATAAAACGGTGGATAGAATTGGGTTTGCTTGATTTATTCACTTTGGAACAAAAAACTTTAAATTTAATTAAATGAATCATGCTTCCTTATTTTTTCCTCTGTTTGATTTGTAACAATGGAAAATGAGTCCCATTAACTACATCATCCAGTATGTTTGAGAATGACAGATGCACCGAAATGAAACTTTGGGAAAATGTCGATATACAATTTTAATAATAAACAGTCAGTTAAACATCCCACAATCCTTCGCTGCTTCACTGTGACCAAAAATGTAGAAATTGCTATCATCGGCTGAAACCGAGGTTAATGGCGATAAATTAAGCACCTCTTGCCAGAATGTTTCGGTTTTAATTTTTTGTATATTTTTGATATAAACCAGAAAAGCTGAACACATTTTTTCCCAAATGACTGAAGATGAAAGTCTTGTTTTGCTTTAACTTGATTCTTAAAGTTTGGCCACGTTAAAATAAATGACATTTAGGAACCTGAACGCAACACAGCACAACAGGCGAACAATTAGGCAGCATTGCTTTCTCATTCAGAGCAGCTGTGTAGTCGAGTAGCAGTCTCTGACATGCTTTGAGGAGAAACAGTTGGATTTGTTGACTTTTAAGGCCTTAGAGACTTTTTGTGATTTGAAATCTTCAGAATGTACAAAGTTTTTGTAAAAGTGAGTCAGGACGCTAACAAAGAACCCAGTTTTACTAAATTCTTCTACTGGTGTAGTCTGGTATCAGGTCTAAAGGAAGTGCTCTTCTGCCCCATCAGATGTTTTATTCAACAACTCGTTTCGTGTAAGCTATCAGCCGCATCCAGATGAAGAACCTGCTTACTTTTACAAGTTGTTTAAACACAGACGAGTCCCACAGAGGTGTCCGTATGAGCAGCTTTTTTCCTGCTGTGTGCAGAACCTGCAAGACATGGACGAGCGGCGAACAGTAAAGCTTGGTGAAACATACCGAAGCTTCGCGGAGGCGGAGAGGAGAGTCATTCCCATCGTCTCCAAATGTCTAGATGGAATGGTTTCTGCTGCCAAGGCTGTAGATGAGCGCCGGGTATGTTGGGACTGAAAGAGAAAACATTAACCTGTCAAAGTTATTACTTCAACCTCCCTTTTTAATCCTCTCCTCCTCCCAGGATTCTGCTATCGTTGTGGAGTCATTTAAATCTGGCTTTGAACCACCTGGTGACTATCCGTTTGAGGACTTCAGTCAGAATCTAAGCAGAACTGGGTCAGACGGGACCATCAGCAACACCCCAAAAGGCGAAAGAGAAAGAGACCTGGCCCCGATCCCACGGTCTGAAGCAAAACAAACAATAGGCAAGAGCAAGAATAAACTCTGGCTGTTTGGAAAGAAACCAAAGGTACCCGAGTGCTACTTTATTTCTACATGTGCTCGGTGGGATCATTCAGCTTTAGTTGTTGCATCCAGAGCATTGACTTTGTTTTCTACCTGCATCCGTGGGTATTTTCCTTAGGAAAATGTTGCATTAATCTTATTTTACATTAACTTCACTCAACTTCTCATCAGTTTTTGTTGAGTTATGGACATTTTTTACATTTCCAGCATTTATAACTCCTCCGCTGCAGTCGTTGAACCCTGAACCCCCTTCAGAAGCATGCCGTTGGCCACTTATTACCCACCTGCAGTTAGTTCATGTTTAACCAATCAGCTGCCTCGTGGTATCAGCAATCTGTTTGATAGATGGGGCGTGTGTTTGTTTACATGGAGCAGTTTGTTTAACACTCAGTGCCTAAAATCTTCTCCTTAACAAAGAGAAAAAGAGTTCGCTCCATCTATACGAGTCAGCCTTGGTTAAACGAGAATACATGACATCACTTCATTCAATAAAAAGACTCAAAAAGGAAGAAATGTGGAAATGTTAAACAGAAATCCAATCCAGATTTTTTTTACTTGAAAATATTTAAAATTTAAAATATACATTGCCTGCCACATTTACTGGCACAACAAAAAGATGTGTAACAATCCTTAGAATAAATTCACTTTTTATTACAGTTGCATAATTTTGCTCCAATCTTTTTGTTTTTTACATTGTTTTCAACAGTAACACTGCTGGCACAGTTATTGTGTCGGATATTTTAAATGTCTTTATTAGAAGTAATTGTAAGTTGATTTGAGTTTCTAGAAATGTCTAATTAGAGACCCACAACTTGCTGTATTACTGAGGTATAAATATGACTCCACCCATCTCCTTTAGCCACTTACCTCAAGTCTAGACAAGGGACCATATTTATGTTGCAGCCCCTTAATTACCAGTATTGTTCTTTGGGAGTTATGCCAGAGAAAAAGCCTTTTCTGTCTTAATGTCGCAAACATAAACATGTAAAGTTTTCTAAACTCTACAGATGGCAGTAATATAGAGCTTCTCAGGAACAAACACTCCAAGTGGGTTTGGTGTGAAACATGTGGAAAAGCTCCTCATATGTACTAAGTATGGAGGAGTACCCGTGATGCTGCGGGAAAAGTTAGAGGACTTAATGGTCCAAAACATGTTGCTAAATCAACACAGAAATGATTCACCAGCCACCATCCTGCTACTCTTTCCGTCTGTCCTCAAATATAAGTCCTGTAAGAAATACCTAGACCACAGGAGAGGACCCTGAACTCTGGATGATCTACAGAGATTGTGCAATGAGGAACAATCAAAGATCCCTCAGTCAATCAGAGTGATGCAGCCTTGTGGAAGATCTACCTTGGCAATGGGGGGCTGTTCAAAGTATTATCAGCAGGGGTGCCAATAAATATGGTACCAATGATTTTATTAAAAACAATTATTTCTTAAAATAACAGATGAAGAGATGAATTCATAATATTGAGGCACTTTACATGTTTTTACTGGGGGGTGCCAACAAATCTGAAGTTTGATGCTGTATTAAAATGTGGGGACGACCAAAGCATTAATACACTGTAACTACATCCATGTTTAAATAGATGTATATTTTATTTCTGTTGTGATATATGTGTAGAGGCTAAATGACAAATAACAGAGTGGAGTAGGACTTTCTGAAGTAAGCAGTGCTAAATAAGGACGTTTCACTGTTTATGTGACTGCGACTGATTCACTCCCACTAATCTAACTGGACTAAAACTGGAAGGTAAAGCTAACAGTTTTATTCTGACTTCTGGTCCTGTCCCCCTGCCCTGATCCTCACCAGTCCCCGTCCTTTCTCCCTCCTCCGCCACCTTTCTCCTCCTCCTCCTCCTGTCGTCAGCGGTCCACCTCTAAATTCTTCCCCACGCCACGCTTCAGCTCCGACCTTGTAAGCCACTATTTGTCTGAGATTAGGACTACAGTACCCAAAATCCCTCAGAACGTAAGGGGTCTGAGGAGAGGGGTGAGACAAGACGTGTCCATGAGTTTGAAACCGGTTTGTGTTTTTTATTTTCCTATCACTTCTTCTCAGGATGTTTGCAGGTTCTGTTTTTTGTTAAATGGCCTAAATGTAGATTTTAGATGTTCTCAATTGGATTATATGGTATATTGGCCTAAACCAGAACTGTGGAAGTTTAAGAACTTGCAGAAACCCTATTCTATTATCATTTTGATTCTTGTTTCAATATCTCCCAACTTTCTTTGTCATCTCTTTCCTATTTCATTCATTTTGTTGTTTTTGTGTGATCTCTTCTTTATGAGAACAAAGTTTCCTCCAATCACAGAGCTGAGGATCCCTGGTGATTGACAGCGTGTCGGTGTGTTGAGGGATTGGAGGGTTTTCGGGTTTATGTTTGCTGTGTTGCTGCATGTGGAGAGGCGATAACAGCTGGAGATGAGCTTACCAACACTAGGTGTGCTACAGATGTTGGTTTGGCTTCAGTCTGCAGTGCTGTGTGTGTGTGCTAACACTCCCATTAAGCTGTGGAAACAGAGCTCTCAGATGGTCCGACACAAACTAGTAAATAACACTCAGCCTCAGCGCCAACCTAAATCTGGGATAGGCTTTTACTTTTATCGGTTCTGTCAGAGCCATCTGTGATTGGCAGATTTTCATGTGTAATCTTTGAGTTTCCCTCATTGGTCGAACAGACTGCTAAAATATTTATCGCTGTTTAAATCAAACTTGTAAAAAAGAAGCAGACAAAGAAATATCTAAAATTTACACCATGTGTTGGCAGTCAGAGTTTAATAAAGCAAACTACCTTCCCACCTTTTCAAAGCCAGCTTTTTATTTTTATTTTATTGAAATCTAAAAGGCTTTTATTAGGATTATGCTAACTAATTAGCTAGTAAAACTCAAGTGTTTTAGCAAAGTATGTTGAATTCTTCAGGCATGCGTCGGTGTATGATTTTCACAATATGATAACATTGAGTAGAAATAAACCACGATTTCACACCATCTCCGGATTTACTCAAAAAATATCAAATCAAATGAATAAAATTACCCAGCTGGTTATATTTAAAGTAGAAGCGCATCAATGATGCCTACTGCTGCTAGAATATTATAACATATTAATTATTACAGTTATTAAAAATATATTTCTAACATGTATTTGTTACTTTGATCTTGACACATAGACTAAAACATAAATATACATTTAACTCCTGCTAAATAATAGTTTTCCAGAGCTTATTGCACATATTATTATACTCTTTATAGGGTGTTTGCGATGACATCACAAAAACTGTCTGCCGGCCATCTTGGAAGACAGACAATAATTGTAACCATGGCGACACATTCTTGAATATAGGCGAAAGCGATCATTAAATTCCTCTGTTCACTCATCCTGAACGGTAAAGGATAAAATGTTTCATCTCTCTGTCTCTGATCGCCACAGTTTACAGTAACTCTGAACTTCAATTTGAATCTTTTAACCTCTGTGGTGCTGCTCCACTAGCAGTGTCTGGTTCTGCAGTTCTTCCAGAGTGCAGACAGGAAGTTAGATAATGTTCTTCTGCAAACATCCCATAGACTAACACAAGGTTAACCAGATAATTTTAACTGGCTTATCAGTCAGGGTATTTGTTCAGGGAGCCCGTCTACAGACATACTGCTTACCCACTGTACAATTAAAACATTACCTCAATAAGAGTTATGGGCCGCGCTCCTGTGGTTGCGTCCGTGTGTTTTGAACGAGGACCTACACTAAACAGCTGCATGTTGGTTTCTTGTAAACGGGCAAAAGCGTCAGTGTCTCAAAGTAAGCTCCAGCACTTTTCCCTCAATCATAAGAAAGAGCAGATCAGCTGTTTCAAAATATTTCAGGTTCTATAGATGATATTATATGTCAAATATTAAATGTTACACCTTTTTGGCAGTAAAAATGATAGTTGCTTTTTTGTTTTAATTTAAAGCAGTTACACCATCCTAATTTTGTGTAAATACCTTGAATCTTTGGTATTTCACCTCAAGGTTCTCATACTGTCAGATTCTCATGCCTTGAATAATTTAGCATCTAATGTTTTAATTTGATTTTATCTGAATATTTGACACACAGTTTGAACACAGATGAAGAGTAACTGGTTTTTTGATCGTGACTTCACTGACAACTAATCAGAATGTTTCTTTTCTTACTTTAATGGTCGATGCTCAGTGGTCATTTAAGATGGTAAGTTAGTTTCTTGGTATGTAAAGTAGTGATGAGACCCAGCAGAGCAGCTAGAAGCAGATGTTCCTTCACCCTGTAGGATCTCCCTTAGTAAACAGTACAAAGCCAGTAGAGATAGTAAAGTAGCTGCTGCACCTTTTCCATCCCGTGTGCTTGTGTCAAAACAGGTGAAGGTGCTACACGCTCATGATTGTTTTACGTGTGATACTAGCATATTATTTGCCATGAATAACACTTGATAAAAAACATTTATTCGTCACTAAAAGCGCTCTTCTTCAGGCAATCCTGCATATGAATCAACTTAACCTTCCTGGATACTCGTTTAACAAGCAAGTAAGAAATCAAAATTGCAGAAACTTAAATCTGGATGTCTTCAGTTGAATTGGTATAAAGTCCTTAGTTTAAATAAAGAATGAACAGAACTTTTCCAGGCTGGTTTGAGCTCATTATTCTTGTAACAAATGGAGGAACAAACCAGATCCAACTGCAGAGTCTGTGGTTTAATTACTGCTTTAACTGGTGAGGCAGTAAAACACTCTTTCAAGCATTGTTAAAATGTTTTTTCATATACATGTAGGAAAGAATTGCCTCATCTAAATATATACTGATGAACAGATGAAATGCTTGAAAAACCTTTCAGCTATTTATAAAAAATAAAAGTTTTTTTGTTTTTATTCTGGCATTAAGGAGAAAGTAAATGATAAAAACCACCAGGATCAATCAAATTACTTCTAATATCCATAGTTTTAATTGGCCCTGAAGAATATAGTCAGTTGGTCGGCTTTATTAACGCTCCAGAGAAACTATCTTTAGTGTTTTCTGCATTCCTGGTACTAATTCTGCTTCTGACCTTCAGGTACCGTCTCTGGAGGATTTCAGCCACCTACCTCCTGAGCAGAGGAGGAAGAGGCTGCAGCAGAAGATTGATGAACTCAACAGGGAGCTTCAGAAGGAAACGGACCAGAGGTGAGATATCTCCAGAGCTTCATATTCAGAAAGCATCAGAAAGATCAAGTTTGGCTCCTGAATGTGTTTGTTGAATCTTTAACATGACATTCTGTTTCGTTTCTATCAGGGACGCGTTAAATAAGATGAAGGATGTGTATGAGAAGAACCCTCAGATGGGCGACCCCAACAGCCTGCAGCCAAAACTCTCAGAGACCAATTGTAACATCCAGAAGCTGCGCTCAGAAATCCACAAAAATGAGGTACAGAGGAGATGCTTGGCTTACAGCAACTTTGCAGCTGCAGAAGCTGGTATAGAGGTGGATAGTGTCTGTCCTTTACTTGGAAAGTGGTGTTGTCATCGATGTATGTGGAGTTAACCCTGAAGCTTTCTTCATCGTTCTCATTGTTCTCTTGACAGAGTTGGCTGTCTGAGGTGGAGGGCAAGCAGAGCTCCAGAGGAGACAGACGACACAGTGCAGACAACCACCATCACACTCCTCATGGCAGGGAGAGGTAACGGCTTCAGCTTGCACAAGATTTCTTTTCATAAAGATGAATTATTAATCTGTCTTAGAGATGGTGCTGAACTTTAATCATAGAGAGTCATGTTAATTAGGAGTTTTTAGCGGGATCTTAGAGCTGATAAAGACCTGGATTCATCACTAGAAGGTCTCCAGCTGTAACAGTTCATTAGTGTTGGAAATGTTTAGTTTAAATTTAAACTAAAGGAGCATTTTGGAGTGTGTAGATCCATTGTGGTATCAGGTCAAATGTAATGTGATTAAATTATTGTAACATGTTTAGCTTCCAGAAGAAATGATGCTTTGCTTTTATTTTAGTGAGTTTATTAAATATATATACATCTTTGAACTTTTCTGGGAAGTCATCCTAACTTTGTATGCAAGTTCACTTAAAAGAAATAAATCTTTTATTCATCTCCAGCTCCATCTCCAGTTATATTGCTATTTAAAATCTGCTCTTTCAAAGAGTTCATAATGTCACCCAGTCTAACAAGGTCACAGGACCTTTGGAAGACGCCCACAGCATCATAGGTCCCCAACCATACCTAATAGTAAGCATGAGGTGCTTTTCCACATTAAAAGCTCTTTTTACTCTTGTCTGATGAAAACACACAGTTCCAGTCCCAATAAAGTTGGGCAGAAAAGGCTTTTTTCTAGCATCCCTCGGAACAGCCAGTTGGCATGTAGATGGCATCTAATGGTTGGTGACCTCTTGGTGACCCTAGGTTCCAGTCTTTGCAGCAATTCTTCAACAGTGGACTCTGAAGCATTGTTTTGCATCCTGCTCCCTGTGTTGGGGTCCAAAACAAACTGATGACCAGTGGCTAAAAGAAACGGGCCTCCGTGTCAAGGCGTTTATACCCCCGTGAGCCAGAAAGTCATGCATTACTGATGCATGAAGTTCCTAGAAACTCTGGTCAATAAACAACCGTAGTATGAATTAATATACTGCTTCAGACTTTTAGTTATGTTTATTTTTTGAAAGTTTTGACTTGAATCGAAATAATATTTTTTTTTTCCTCACTGAATAAATCAGTTTCATCAAAGGTAGATTTGTCTAAATATTTGAGTTTGACATCATGCTTCAAAAAAAAGATGAAAAATGTTGAAGGCTTTTTACTTCTATTTTTCAGGGTTCCCACAAAATTCTCAGTGTCTGTTTGCGTAAAATGCGTTTTCTTTTCTATTTCACGTTTTCCAAGCCTAAAAATAGATGTTGGCCTTGATGAAAACATTTCTGGAATTAAGGTTTTCAAAAATAAAGCCGATAAACATTCCTCCTCCTAATTTTAGTTTCATTCGGTGCTACTGCTCTGCGTTTTAGAACATATTGAAGCTGTTTCTTATTTAAGTAATTCACTCAGAGCTCTCTTGTTTCCTGTCAGCCCTGAGGGCAGCTACACGGATGACACCAGCCAGGAGCACCACACGCCTCACCGCCGCCCTGCGCAGCCGGCTCAACCGATCCATGACCCTCATGAGTTTGATGATGAATTTGACGATGACGACCCGTTACCCGTCGTAGGGCACTGCAAAGCGCTCTACTCTTTCGACGGTAAGAATAAACTAAGCAGGTGTACAGGTCCTTCTCAAAATATTAGCATATTGTGATAAAGTTAATTATTTTCCATAATGTCATGATGAAAATTTAACATTCATATATTTTAGATTTATTGCACACTAACTGAAATATTTCAGGACTTTTATTGTCTTAATACGGATGATTTTGGCATACAGCTCATGAAAACCCAAAATTCCTATCTCACAAAATTAGCATATTTCATCCGACCAATAAAAGAAAAGTGTTTTTAATACAAACAACGGCAACCTTCAAATAATCATGTACAGTTATGCACTCAATACTTGGTCGGGAATCCTTTGGCAGAAATGACTGCTTCAATGCGGCGTGGCATGGAGGCAATCAGCCTGTGGCACTGCTGAGGTCTTATGGAGGCCCAGGATGCTTCGATAGCGGCCTTTAGCTCATCCAGAGTGTTGGGTCTTGAGTCTCTCAACGTTCTCTTCACAATATCCCACAGATTCTCTATGGGGTTCAGGTCAGGAGAGTTGGCAGGCCAATTGAGCACAGTGATACCATGGTCAGTAAACCATTTACCAGTGGTTTTGGCACTGTGAGCAGGTGCCAGGTCGTGCTGAAAAATGAAATCTTCATCTCCATAAAGCTTTTCAGCAGATGGAAGCATGAAGTGCTCCAAAATCTCCTGATAGCTAGCTGCATTGACCCTGCCCTTGATAAAACACAGTGGACCAACACCAGCAGCTGACACGGCACCCCAGACCATCACTGACTGTGGGTACTTGACACTGGACTTCTGGCATTTTGGCATTTCCTTCTCCCCAGTCTTCCTCCAGACTCTGGCACCTTGATTTCCGAATGACATGCAGAATTTGCTTTCATCTGAAAAAAGTACTTTGGACCACTGAGCAACAGTCCAGTGCTGCTTCTCTGTAGCCCAGGTCAGGCGCTTCTGCCGCTGTTTCTGGTTCAAAAGTGGCTTGACCTGGGGAATGCGGCACCTGTAGACCATTTCCTGCACACGCCTGTACACGGTGGCTCTGGATGTTTCTACTCCAGACTCAGTCCACTGCTTCCGCAGGTCCCCCAAGGTCTGGAATCAGCCCTTCTCCACAATCTTCCTCAGGGTCCGGTCACCTCTTCTCGTTGTGCAGCGTTTTCTGCCACACTTTTTCCTTCCCACAGACTTCCCACTGAGGTGCCTTGATACAGCACTCTGGGAACAGCCTATTCGTACAGAAATTTCTTTCTGTGTCTTACCCTCTTGCTTGAGGGTGTCAATAGTGGCCTTCTGGACAGCAGTCAGGTCGGCAGTCTTACCCATGATTGGGGTTTTGAGTGATGAACCAGGCTGGGAGTTTTAAAGGCCTCAGGAATCTTTTGCAGGTGTTTAGAGTTAACTCGTTGATTCAGATGATTAGGTTCATAGCTCGTTTAGAGACCCTTTTAATGATATGCTAATTTTGTGAGATAGGAATTTTGGGTTTTCATGAGCTGTATGCCAAAATCATCCGTATTAAGACAATAAAAGACCTGAAATATTTCAGTTAGTGTGCAATGAATCTAAAATATATGAATGTTAAATTTTCATCATGACATTATGGAAAATAATGAACTTTATCACAATATGCTAATATTTTGAGAAGGACCTGTATTTAGGTGAAGGACCAGTCAGAAATAACTTACTGGTTTATCCAGATTTTGCCTTTTACCTTCTGAGTGTTTGAAGATAAGAGTTTGAATGGTTTGAAATAACAGCAGAATGAGCAGCTATAGCTTGAAAATCAACACTGATGATGTGTTTTCTTTGTTTTATAGGTCAGAATGAGGGGACGCTAAGCATGGCAGAGGATGAGGTATTGTTTCTTAGCAATTCCTTGCTTATAGTAGCAATGGCGCTATCATGTGGTCTTCTGTAAAACAGCATACATTTAGCTCCTACACAATTTTATTCTTTTGCCGTTATGGTTGTTTCTTAATGTAACCCTCTGCTACTGGACTTCTACCAACTCTGTGTTAGTTTGTACCTGCTTTGACAAGCGATGGTTTAAAGAAACTTTCAATAATCCTCTCAATAAATGGCTTCATTAAATCATTTTTACCAGCAGAAGGTCACAATTTTGGTTTCATCAGAGGTCATCCGACCCAAACTGTGATCAGAGCCTAAAAGTGGAAATACAATGTGATGAAATGATACAGGGAATTAAATTAAATGTGAGATTTAACACTTTTAATGAATAATTATCTTCACAATGTATCAAAATAATTTAATTCAATTTAAGTCTAATTTGATGGAAAAATATTTAATTAATCCCAAAGAGAAAATGTACAAATTAAAGATGACTAAACTGAAATGCAGTGGGTAAGTAGATGGGTACAAAATAACTTGCTTATTGGTGCGAGAAGAAAGTGTGAAGCGTTGAATTGCTGCCCAAATTTTGAGAACTTTTTCAGATTTATTTTCTGGTCCTGGGTTTGAATCCCAGCTGCTTTCTGCATGGAGTTTGCATGTTTATCCCCATGCATGGATTCTCTCCAGGTACTCCGACATCCCCCCACAGTCCAAAAACGTGACTGTTAGGTTAACTGGTCTCTCTTAATGGTCCTCAGGTATGAGTGGGTGCATGGGTTGTTTGTCCTGTGTGTGTTTTTGTTGCCCTGTGATGGACTGGCCATCTGTCCACGGTCAACCCCATGCAGAGATATGCGGTTTTATTTCTTTGCTGAAAAGGACCCGGAACAGATCTCCTGCAATTTAATTAAGTCCATCTAAGCTGCTAAAACTACTCACAGCGTGTTGTCTTCACCATATCCTCTGTAGTTGATATAGTCTCATTTTAACACTTGTGAAGCATGGTCATATATTAAAAAGTTCCATCTTTCATCCATACTCAGTGTTACAAGTTGTTCGACTTGGAGCTTCTATTCTAGAAGCTGAATCCAGTCCTGAAGAGATTTATTTGAGGTCTCGTAAAATGCGTTCATGTGACTGATTCACAATTCTGCGAGTGATGACATCAACGCTGTGTAAGGATTATGATTATTGATTTATTAATATTTATCAGAAAATTGTAATTAAAATAAATCATAATTCAGGAAAATAATTTCTTAACCAAAAATCATTACTTACAAATAGAAATCACAGATGTCCTCTGTTGTTGTGATTATGGGCTCAAAGTTCTTAATAATTACAATGAGTTATTCATCACTTATAATTGATAAATTATTAACCAAAACTACTAAATGTCACTGTTTAATCAACCGCTTCACTGAAGGTGGGGAATTTCAACCTTGGTTTGACAGATAAATCACTCTTGTTCGAAATAACGAGCAAGAGTGACAAATTACTTTGACGTTTATTTCTTCTCTCCACCGGAGACCTGACCCATCCTCGAGGGTCAGGTCTGAAGAAAACAAGGGGGGGGGGGGATCACGCGTCCGTGATCACCTCAAAAAAAGAAAAACTGTAAACTTCTCATCCGTCCAGGAGGGGAAAATATGAGGAACCGTTTGGTCAATTGAATCTACAAGGAGGAAACTCATCTCCTTGGAAATAAAACCTCTGTGGGTTTTCCACCTGTGCCGGGTGTCGGCGTGGTCTTCGATCGGTATATGAATATTCTGACCTTCTTGTATCAGACAGATTTCCAGCTTTCAAGCTCTTCTGGGAATGGCCTTGTGGAGCAAAAGTTTGCCTGCGACTCCAACAGCTGCTTTCTTTTGGAAATTCATGAATTATATGGAATGGCCGGCCCCATTTTTCCATATTAAGCTTCTGTATAAAACATGTCGACATAATTTTTAGCAGTTTTCAGTAATTACCTAGTAAAAAATTTGCACCAGTGGTTTGTTGAGGCTGATGTGTCTGTTGTAGTCATTCAAGGACAGATCAGAAATGAGGCGCCATCAGGGTTTGAATCTGGGAATGATGTCACCCCTAACCTGACCTTGTTCCAGTTGCAAGTCTAAAAACCAGTTGGATGCTAACTGGATGTCTAACTATTACTTGTATTTTTCTAAAATAAAATGTGAAAGATTTATTTCTGCGACTTTAACTGCATTTTATACATATAGCAGCTAAAATGGAGTTGCTCAGGAACGTCCGGTTTTCCATGCTGGAATTCAGACTTCAGGAGACATTCAGTTTAGATCAAATAAGATCTTAAAAATGGTCCATGCAGAGTGCTGCGGCTGCCCCTTGGTTCCTGTGCTTAAGTCACTTCTTGTCAAACTCTGGCTAGCTGTTGTCTAAGTTAGATCGAAATTAGAATTAAATGCTATTTTAATTTGCCAGAACTTTAACTCAGAATATGCATGAAGCAGAACAAAGTACTTTTAAAAGGATTTGGTCATCTAAATGTAATCTGTCCCCTTTAATCATGTCAGAGTAGTTAATCGACATCATGAACCTTGTATTTTACCACTAACAGGCTCTGAACTGTCCTTCACCTTGCTACCTGCAGGTCTTGTACATCATTGAAGAGGATAAAGGGGATGGCTGGACACGGGCGAGGAAACAGAGCGGGAAGGAAGGCTACGTTCCCACCTCCTACGTAGAAATCACGATTGAGAAAAACAGCAAAGGTGCCGTCACCTACATCTGAAGCCTCCCTGTCTTTTGTCTCTCCTGTCCTCCATGTTTGCCTCAACCTCAGTGTAACACCACAAAGACATTACAAAAGGAAAAGAGCATCCAAACACTTGCATGGACGTCTGTTCTGGTTTCCATCCCATCTCTTTACCTCTCTGCCTTTCTGTGTTCATTCACCCCCTCATGTATGTGGGACTGATGTCGGAGGGGTGAGTGCCTGGGACACATAGGACAAACCTGTTTGTATTTTGTATATAAGGTATTTCTGTCCAGTTTGAGCTTAGTATCAAACAAATAATTTTAGATAGGCTTATGTAAGATACTATAAACAAACAAGTTCTGCTTCAGTCAGTCTTTTAATTGTTGATTTTTTTCTGTATTAAGTTGTCAAACTCCCTACGTTTAGGCCCTTTTTATGTTTTTTCTATTTGTTTGTGTGCATATTTGCACTTTTGTTGTTGTCTGTGCCATCCTGCCAGTATATCTGGATTCCCGCTGCAGTAACACTTTGAAGTCACTGGAGAAAAACATTTACATTGCAGTTTTTTATGCAGTATGCACAAGAGTTCATTTAATGCAGTTTTTTTTAAGATGGTCTCACAAGTAAGACACAAAGAATTATGGTTTTCTTCCTGCCAACAATTCTCACAACAAACTAAGCCGGTTCCACCTTAAAGGTTTCATGAAAATGAGCAAGTTTATGTTGCAGAAAATTCTGCAGCCTGAAGTGCTGCTCAGGCTTTAAGCTTTGACCTCTCGATACTGATTTTAGCATTTTCTGATTTCTCCTGAAGAACTATTTTAATTAACGGTATTTAAAAATAGTTGATTCTAGCTTTCTTTCTCTACGCGTTCATTAATTATTTGTAGAGGTTCACTGATCTGAATTGTTTCTGATTTCTAAAATCTTTTGTTTTGCCTTCGTGTTGTAAAATGTTATTCATTATTTATATTAGAATCAGAAGTGATATAAACAAATAATTCACTGTAAAACAGGATTCTACTAATGTTTTAAAACAAAGACAAAATAATTACACACGATATCTTATTAGCAATGAGTGCAATCACTGTGGCTAGCATAAGAAAAGAGCCGTCTCAGTGTGTATTTTCTAAAAAATATAGATTCTTACCCCAACTCTGAGATTTCCAAAAGGCTGCTAACATTTCCAAATACAGAATCTTTCACAACAGACAAATTTTAAAGAAAAGTAAAACTGTGTACTTTGTTCAGCCTTCCTGTTATCTGCTGAAAGTCCTGCTCTCTCTTTTGCAGCTTAAGTGAACTGCAGACATTTCTCGACATGTTGTAGAACAGCTTCCTTTTCAAAAGCTGTTTAAAAGTCTCTGTGCTTTCTCTGACTTCATCTTAAACTTCTCACTGATACTAAAAGTAGTTGATGTTGAGTCTTCTTCCCTCAGTAACAACTTCCACACTGAAGAGTGGTATCAGCAGCACGATCTGTTTGTTTAAGTATGATGTGTTTGCTGACTGGAAAAATATCAGATTTTTGATTTTCTGATCACATTCAGAGCCAATCAAGCTGAAAAACATCAGATTCCATAAATCCATAAATTTTGAATGCATCTCTGTTAATAATGATGTTTTTTATTCTTCAACATCTTGTAGCTTTAGTTGGCAAAATGCTTTTGTTGGAAACTTTTATAGTAGATCAAGTTACTTTTTAAATCCCCAAAACTAACAAGTTGGTGAGAAATAGATCGTATTTGTCACATTGTAATGGAAACCCAGCAGTGTGCAAGGGAAAGAAGACAAAGTCTCGATTAAAGTACCGTATTTTCCGCACTATAAGGCGCACCGGATTATAAGGCGCACCTTCAATGAATGGCCTATTTTAGAACTGTTTTCATATATAGGGCGCACCGGATTATAAGGCGCATAGAATAGAAGCTACTGCAGTCAAACGTTTGACTGGGGTTGCGTTATGCATCCACTAGATGGAGCTGTGCTAAAGAGAATGTCAACAAAACAGTCAGTCAAACTTTATTAATACACTACAAACCAGCGTTCTGATAACTCCATTCACTCTCATGGTAAGGTCTCCTCTACATAGAATTATATTGAATAGAGCCAACCGCACGTTAGGAATGCATTGGAGTCTATGAAGTTGAAGTTGAAATCAAACGTTAGTTAAAACGGGAAAGGGAACTTTTCCCTGATTCAGTAAACACGTAAAAGAAACAGGTTGATGCACTAAATCAAACGTTAGTACTGTTAACCTTTCCTGTTTCTGTCCCCTGACCGTAGTCTGATGACACAGAGGAGACGCTTTCTCCAGGGCCGAAGTTACTAGTTTCCTCGGGGTTAACTCCCTCACTCATACGTTGCTGAGTTGAACATGAAGAAACAGCATCAAAACACTGAGTTGTTGACGAGATTCGGGGTTCTTTTTAATGACTTTGCAGCACGTAAAAACACAGGGCTTACAGACTCATACACCGCTGCTCCGGTCGCCGTCTCTACCCACCCCACACACACAATAATACCGACGTCACTCCTTCACTCTTGATTCTCAGCTACGGCAGCACACAGCGCCACCTCTGTCCGGAGGAGTAATGTCAACATCTTCCATACACACACACGAAACATACACCCCACACATTGAGCTTCTAATCACATATAGTTCAGGCAATTCCTGCAACAGTACATTCAAACGTTATACACACACAAGTGGTGTTGGACTAGGAGTAAGCACAGTACAGGTGTTTACCGCTATTACTTCGGCGACGCCCCTGACTACGGTAGCCGTAATGCTGCAAGCGGTGCGGCTTTGTAGTTTACCAGTCGTACTGAAACATTTTGACAGAGCGCCGTGTACAACCAGTATGGATCAACCAATTAACCAATTGATCCATATATAAGGCGCTCCGGATTACAAGGCGCACTGTCATTTTTTTTAAAAATTAAAGGTTTTTAAGTGCGCCTTATAGTGCGGAAAATACGGTACTCCTAAATATAAATATCGTAAACAGTAGAAAACAACAACAACACGCAGGTCTTAAATATGGCTGGTGAACCTTGCAAGAAAGGGTCCACCAATCATCGTTGCTCAGCACATAACCTCGCCCCGGGGTAATCTGAAGGTCCTACCCCAGACCAGGACCTCTTGTCCGGGAAAGTGTGGACCCCAGAAATTGAAATTTCTCAAGTGTCAAAACGCGCAGTGGACTTTCAAAATCCCAGGTAATGGCTGAAAGTCGCTTCAATGGAAAAGGGACTAAAAAAGTGGACCATAATGGGAAGCATGTTCCACGCATGTGATAGAAAAAAAACGTACAATTTCACTCAGATTTCAGAAATGTATATTATGTTTTCATTTTAAAGATTATTGTTATTTTTTTTTAACTACTGCCTAATGTAGTTTTTAAAGAAATGTTTTTTATAAGTGAAAAAGTTGTTTCTCAGAAACTGTTTGCAGCAGCAAACCGATTCACACTTCAAGTTCAGTTTGTACATGAACACTGTTGCTTAATGCGACTGGCCTGAAGAATGAAGAAACATGAGGTTTTCACCTGGTGATGTGATTTGGTGGCAGGAAGAAAACCGACTATGACCATCTTTTAACATTTGGTTTCATGTTCAGTAAGAAAAATGTTTGTGTGAAGTTTGCAGGATTATTTCAATAATTCAGTTTATTCAGTTCTGGTTGCTCGGCGTGAAAGTAAAGTCATACAGTAACAGTGCAGTCTGAACCTAGCTATGTTTTTATGAGCAGCCAGCTGTGTGGCCATCAGAGCCTGACATACACAGCACAAACTACCAGACCTACTGCCGTTTATTTCCTGGGACAGTTGTGTGATCAGGTTTTACCCATAACCTCCTGAGCAAAAACTCCAAATTCAGACTTTTATTGTTTATTTGATATAAACAAATTAAAATATTTTAAAGATGACCTGGTGCTTTAGTTCATACTCAGTGTGCGACAACCTACTTATGTGCTGCAGAAAAAAATGAATTTCACAATCACTCTAAAAGTTTTTTTCCATGTTAAACCCAAACTTCTCTCTCTGTTTAGGTTTTCTGTGTGTTTGCGATTTTTATAACGGTTTCTCTCCTCTTCATGACTGCAGGTTCCTGAGGGCTGCAGAGTGGCCGGGCGATTTGATTGGCTGGTGGAGGGCTCATGCTGATTGCTGATAATGATTGGTGGTGGTGGGGGTGACTGAGACAGAGAGAGGAGAGGGTGGAGGGAGGTAGAGAGATGAAGTGAGGGAGGTCCGCATGTTTCTGTGCTCACCTTTCCATAATCAACAAAGAGTTTTCAATTAACGGCATCTTCATTTTTGTTAAGTTGCATCTTGATTCGCACTCACAGTTCATCCAAGTTCAAAGCAACAGAAGCTGGAGAGACCTTCAGATTGGGTGGTGACAGCTGCAGCCGCCTCAGTTACACGTATAGCAGAGAGCAGTCAAAGAAATGAAACTACACCTGAGCAGCAGTTTGTTTACCCGCCTGCATTTTAGAGCTGCACAGCATATCAAACCGCAGTTATATCACAATCACAAAGGACTGCTTGGATGCAATTAGTGACCAAAGTCAGACAGCGCATTGAGAGGGGTGGGAACACTGTGACGATGACACTTCAATCAGTATCATCATCAATAATATTGCAACATAATTCTTACCTCATGCAGCCCTGTTATCTTTTCTATATTTACCATAAACAGTTTTATTTGGGTTTTATTTTCAAGACTGCCGTATTAGTTCCCTTTTGCAGCGATCTGGTGCATCATGAACATGTGGAGCAACAGTAAACAGTCTCATGTTTTCGGTGCATAAGTCTGAGCTCTGTCTCACCCTTTTCTGAGAACTAGAGAGCGAGCCAACTGATGGCTTTATATTAATGTTACTATAATATTTGAAACCAACAACGCCTAAAAACAAATTTGCATATAGAAAACAGTACACATTATCTCAGTTTCAACTGAAACAGGATTTTTACCTAAAACAAATTCATCTACCCTCTATTTGAGCAAAAACATTACCTGACACTACATTGTAACTGTGTGCAAATATTGCTTTGATTATGACCATTATCTCCTCCATCTTGGTAAAATGCTTAATAATGGTGGCCCCACATGTTTCCTGATTGGTCACATGTAGTGTAGGCCAATCAACAAAGAACATGCAGGTTAAAGCTGACTGCAGTCGCTCTGGATGACATTGATGTCACGGATTAAATGCTGCACACAAACCTGTTGACATGTTTTAGTTTGATGACAAACTTAAAAAGAAGATTTTAAAAGTAAAAGCTGATAAATTGGGTCTGCAGTGGTTTAAAGGCTCATCACCCAGACCACAGTACCACCCATTATTTAGACCTGTCTGCATGTTCTTACACAATCATCTAGATTGAACTACACGGCTCCAATAAAAGGTTTGCGCTACCTAAGCTTTTATCTTAAAACTCTAATCCTGCCACTTGAGTTGCTCCTTCCGTGGTTCGTGTTAATCTCCGACTCGGTCTGTGTAGGTTTGACACTGAGATAAACGTTGTTGAAGCACAAGCTGCAAGCTGTTACTACCCCGTCTTTAAAGACTGTAAAGTATCGTCTGCACATTTCTGACCAAAATTTCCTCTTTCATACATTTTTCCTTCAACAGATTTGCTCTAACTGAAAAAAAAATAACTCTTAAAAGGAGTCTCCTCTGTTGCTGCAGGACAAAATGGTTTAACGGAGAAGCATTTTAAATTTGTGACCATTCATGCTCCCGTGTGTTATTCATAGCAGCACCGTAAGCTTTCTGCAGGGTTTAACCAATCATCATGGTCTATTACCTGCCAGCGTCAGGCGTTTCCAGTGTTTGCTGCCACTAACACCATCAGTGCTGCTGTGCTCCATCTCACTGCTGTAATCATCTGTGCTCTGTTGGTGATGTCTGCCTGCCTGAGCCACTCTGCTCCTCATGCCTGCCTTCATCCTCACCAAATCGCATGTTTGTGGCGTCGTTTCATCTACCTGAATGTGACCCCAGCAGTATACTTTGTTAAATGCCACATTGTCGTGTTCTAATGAAGCATGATTTATTTATGTTTGTAACTTCTCTCAGAGGTCATTAGACACACAGCAGGACTCTCAGGTAAATACACAACCCCTCCTCCTCCTGTTCCTCTCTTTCATTTCTCTGCCTTTCCCTCTGCGGATGTTATACCTTCAGTCGACCAGCAGATGGCAGTCTTCCTTCACCGAACCGCCACTCAGCTCCAGTTGGACTGGGCTTCTTTTAAAAACCCAGAACCACAAACAGGAGCTCAGGACTCTGCCTTAAACCTTCATGTTGTTTCCTTTTTACGGTTGGGGGATTTTCACATATCTTGCCTTTATGTCTGACTACATCTCCCATCAGCCACCTGGGTCCACCCTTCGCCTCTCGGACTCGAAGGAAGTTTGTTTCACGTAATCAGCTGTGTTTGTGAATGTGACGACACGCGTGTAACAGCAGCTGTATGGAAAGCTAAGTAGGCCAAAAAATGTCTGTCATCCTTGGCCTAATGTCAAAGTGCGCACTCGTGATTGTGTTACATGCGTCATGTTAATTTCTATCCATTGAATGATATGTACATATAAACATCTGTGTCATGCTGAATGTGTTTCCATGGTGATTGTTTTCATCTGAGTTTTTATTTGATTGGCCTTCTCCTGAGAGACAACATGGTTTGAATTGAAGAGATGCACTTTGCCCTGAAAAAGCGTTTGAACCTGATTTATATGGAAGCATGAATGAAGGAATGATGTGAATTTTTCTGAATGACCACTAAACAAAAAGTTAAATTTGTTTTGTACTCTTTTTGTAATTCAAAAACAATTCCTGTATTTTTTGCATGATTTCTTCTAGATTTTGAATTCATTTATCTCTCTGGTGATTGTTTTAAGATGGTCTGTCTGAGACACTAATGAACACTAAACCTTCAGACTTTTGACGAATAATCGCTGACCATCAGCCGGCCGTGCTTATGGTCCTGTTTCTGTGATGAAGCTGTGAAATGTGCCGTATGATGCTGTAGATCTTGTTACCTGAACTTCCTCCTCCCTGTCAAGCCACAGCCTTCGTATGTCTGATCATTTTGCACCTGTGAGAAATTCAAGACTTGAATATGTTAATCCTCTTCCTGTAATAAATTTGCTTCTCTGTTGCCTTCATGCAAATCTTAACCTTAAAACTGAAGTGTAAGCAAATTAGTCTGAAAATAATTTTAATATATTTTTCTGACCTCTGGGTGGGTTTTTGGGGGGTGCTGATTAAAGGTTGCGTTTCCTGCTGCCGGATCGATGAATTTCATGCATTATGTTGTGGCTTCAGCAATCAGTTAACTGTCAAAGTGTTGCAAAACATAACTGCGTACACTTAAGGCCAACATTTTGGGATTTTAGTTTATTAATCAAGAAGTTTGTTCCTGATAGGAAATGAGACAAGTATCTTTTCAGGGATAACATTTAAAAGCCTTGGACAAAAAACTGTTTTTTTATTTACATTTTATGTAAAAAAGAAAAAAAAAATACATTTTGCAAAATATTTTTTACTCTGGCCAATAATGAGTGGAAAAATGTGTAACTGTTTAGCAGCTTTTTGCATGTTTCCACTGGTATTTTGACAATTTATCTTTGAGCTCTAAGTGTTAAAAGTTGGAAGGCCTCCTTACCATCACCCTAATCTTTAGCTCCCTCCACAGATTCTTCAGCAGGGACTCCAACTCACTTTAAATCTGCCTGGGGTAGGAATAGTTTTGGGCTTAACTGTAAATTATTATTTTCTGCAAAAGCATTTGCATAATTTTGTGTATTATAATGCAGGGAAACATTGCATCCAAATTTAATTCGAAGGCATTCTGGACATCTGCATATTTTAGAAAGGACTCCTGACATGGATGTCGTCCAACTCTGACCTTAAACCTGCAGTGAGTTCTTGTACTGAAAGCCACTGTGATCGTGAATTCTTCTCTAACTGGTTAAGTTTTTCTTTCCTGTGGAAACCATACGCGAGACCCTTCAGAACATTTAAGCCTTTCCCCCAATAAATAAACACAGAAGCTGGTGACAGGTGTGTTAGCAGGGTAGAAGTATGTAAATCTGTTCTCAGTATGTCGTAACCATGGCAGTACTTCACTCTCTGTATTGTTGAGCACATTTTTTTATTTACGTTGAATGTCAAATACTTTGAACACAATGCTTCCTTTCCTTGCTGAAAATATTGCTCTAATAAAATATGCATAAAAAACCAGAGTATTTTGTTTGTGTAAAAGAAAAGATGTCATGTTTAGACTTAGAAGCTGAAATCATGCAACACTTCATGGAAACCAGATGAGCTCAGATCATAAATTGTATTTATTACATTTTATGACAGACGTTCATGATATAAACATTAAAATTCACACTTTATTTTACAGTCAGTCATCTTAAAATATTTATAGTCTAATAATTTGCATTAAATATGTACAACTTTAATGTTTTAGTGATTTTCTTTTTAGTGAATTAAATAAAATCTTCATAGATACAGAAAGTTTTCCTCTGATTCTTGTGAAAAACAGTTTTACACTTTTTGGTAACGAACTACTGCAGAAACCTAATTGGTTACATATTTTATAAAAACAGCTGAAAGAGAAGTTGTCCATTTATTGTCAAGGAGAGCCTTTATCACTGCGTTGCTTCATCCATTTCTGTCCTAGTGTAATCATTCGCCTAATGTGTGAAAAATGTACCATTTTCCATTTTTCTTCCTCTTATTGTTGTGGACCACAGTCAAGGGGATTTAAAACATTTATTTCTTGATTTCTTATTTAAATCTGGGCACAGGTCAAAGTTTACTTCACACTCTGGAAAACTGAGGAAATGTTTCATACTCATCCTTTTTTTTTATAGGTTTGTATTTCTCATGCTACCGATGTGCTAAATATCAGAATGTTTTGCATACTCCGCTTTATGCATACAAAGGTTGGTTTTTACGCTAAAGCAGAGAGAAAAGATTGTTTTAACCAATGGATGAAAAATTCTGACACTTTTTGGGAAATTTTGCAGATTTCTTACATAAAAACACTTTTGTCCAAGCGGACAAACTGTTCTTAGCTCTGAAACTGGTGGAAAATATGAACAATTTAGTAGATATACAATAAATTAAAGACCCAGAATCAAATCTCGCCACCTATGAACGGGTTCTCTCCCATTTTACTGCAGTGCATTCTGTACTTGATCTGTTTTTGTTGACGGTGGAGGTGAATAAATTTCACTGGAAATGTTGATTTCGACGCGCCAGCACATCGTTCATCCTCGAATGGTTAACCTTTGCATGATGATGTCGAGCAAAGCAGTTTTTGTACTTCTGGAAATAGCTAAGAAATAGAAAATAATCAGCAATTCTTGTCAGAATAAAACCCAATGGTTGTTTGATAAAGCAGTTTTCTAAGTGTTCAGCTCCGAGCTTTTCTGCTTGTTTGTTTTCTGGTTTCTGGTCTGTATCTTTGTACCCTCGTGTCCTGCTCTATTATCTTTCTTTAGACTGAATCAGTCTCTGTTTTAACATGTTGCTCTACAACAAATCTTCATTGTTTTTTCTCCTTTCTTTAAACAGACATGAAAAGTTGTGTGTGTACAGACTGCATGAAGATGCTGGAGTAAATATGTAATACTGGATTATAAACTGGAAATAAAACTGACGTAAAACAGTTAGGGCTGGACAGAAAATAAAGAACTAGAGAGAAACTTTTTGCTTGTGGCTCAAGTGGTTGAAACAGCGTTTTCCTTCTTTAGCTCAACAGGTGGGAATTCTTTCCAATTCCCCAATTTGTTTTAGGAAACTATAGAGTTGCTTTCAGTAGGTTCAGGTGCTGCAGAACTCCAGATGTGTGATAAATTATAATCCTTCAGCTAACTTGTCACTTTGCTCCACTTTATACAGAGTCCAAAGTGTGCAGGGTGGTTAGATTACAGCTTTTGTTTTGGTCGTGGGCTCCAGCTTCCTGGACAGCGCAGTAAGGATGAGGTTGAACTTGTTGTAGCGATCTGATTGGTTGACAGCTGCTCCGCGGCTCCCCCACAGCAGCCGCAGCTGGAAGTCCGTTTTAAAAACTTCAAGCAGATCTTCGTCACACTGAAACCCTGCAGAAACGATAACATGGACGTGTTTGCGGGAGTCGGAAAAAAAAAAGGAAAATAAAACTGACCAAACGATTTCCCCTTTACCTTTTAGGATCGTCACTGCATTGGATGTGTAGCTCTGTGCGTTGTTTGCGATGTCACGAGCAGCCTCCAGATGGCGCAACATGATGTCGCATCCCTGGTCGCTGGTCTCCCAGAGCTCCACCCCTTCGGGTGTGGTTGATGGTTGCTCCATCAAGGTGAGGAGAGGGAGGAGGAGAGGGAAGCAGACCACCGAAGGAGAGGAGGCTGGAAAAGTTGAGAACAGGAGAAGTTCAGATCTTGAAAATGCACCTTGAAGGACAATATTTCATGCAGTTACAACTTTCGCTCCTTCTGTTACCTTCGCCTTCATACAGACTCTTGTAGAAAGGTTTGAGAATTTTCTCGTAGCTGATGGCAGTCTGCGTATAGTTCCTTCGTAGAGTTGTCCAGGTTTCCTCCAAGCGGCTAATCTGGATGATCAACAACAAACAGCGACTCAGAATAAAGCTGCGAATATTACACAGATGCAAACACATTTGTGTAACATGGTGCCAGCAGCTGCAATAAGAGCCTTAAAATTAGCAGCAGCTGAATCACACTGAAAATTGTAGAAAAAAATTTAACTAATTTGATGACATTTTCCCAGTGGAGAATCAACCGAATGCCAAGAAACCACAACCACAAGCCTCCTTTTACCTGAACAACAGCAGGTTGTCTTCTCTAACATTTGATAAGGTCAGAGCATAAAGAGAGGCAGGATTCTCTCTCATGCTCTTCAGCTCAGCCCACATATATTCTACAGGATTTTAGTCATAGAAGAAAGTTTCTCTTGTATCTGTTTTTTTGTGTTGATTTGGATTTATGTTTTGCATCATTATCCCTTTTATAAGACCCACTGATGACCTAATTTTACTTCACCAGTGAAGTCCAAACATTTAAAACATTCGGATGTTTCATAGACTTCATGATGCCAGGGTTCCCAAGGACACTGGAAGAGAAACAGGCCCGCAGAATCACAGATCCTCCACCATACTTAACAGTGGACATGGGATGGTTTTCCACATATTGGTCCACATACAGAGTCAGTGTCAGTTGACCCAGTTAAAGTCCCAGTAGACTTGAACAAACTGAGCGGGTCTGCGTTTGTGATGGTAGGACAGAGAAAGCTTTTTACCTCCTATACTCTCCTCCTCACTGTGTTTATCGACTGAATAAACTTGCGTCCTTGTTCAGCCTTGTGGCCACAGGCTGAAGGAAATGAGCCTCTGGGTCACGTCATATTTATACCCCCGGGAAAGTGGGAATCATGGATTAAAATGAAAAGTTCCTAAAACGTTGATCACCTTAAAGTGCTAAACTGATACATTTTTATTGTAAACACACCAATAATTGATTTAATTAAACAATATTTTTTTGCCATGCAATATTTTTCATTAAGTACTCAAATGAAAAGTTGGATTTTCTAAATATTTCAGATGGTACTGCTGAGGTTCATTTATCTTTACCAGGAGTGCCAATTAATGTGTACGCGAAAAGGATTCATTTAATAAAGACAACCTCCTATAAATTATGTTTCAGTGAAAATAATTCACAATTTGTTGTCATCAGTGTCTCACTTTATGTTCAGATTGAGTTTGTGTTACCTGCTGCATGTCCAGAGCTTTCATGAGGGCCGTGAATGCGAACAGATCGCCCACAGCATCCTTTAGCTCCATCGCAACGAGGATGATGCGATTCAAGGTGGACGCCCGCTCCTCCACGGTGCCCGTGCATCCCAGAATATCCACAGCAACGCCTATCGCCATGGTGTGGTGCCTTATGGTGGGATGGAAGCAGTGTTGGTCGTGTTCATTTTAGCATTGCTATAGGATAATCATCTGCTAACAAAACATTTGATGAGAACAAATCTGACAAATGTTCTTGTGATTCTTCTCATTTAAACTCCTGCAATAAAAACAAGAAGAACGCTCCATCTCCAAAGCTGTAACATTCATGCTAATAGGTGCAGCTGCCTGTGATGCGTACCTTTCCATCAGGTCCAGCCTCAGCTGCCGGCCGTGCGGCAGCGTCACCAGCTCCAGACCAGACGAAACGCCCATCTGACCTTTAAGTTGTGGAGTCACTCCGAGGATCCTGGCAACCTGAGCAGCAACAAGAGTTAAACAAGAGGCTGTTAAAGCAGCCTTCAATTATTTTTTATCTCTTAGTGTGAATAAACAAGGCGGTGATATTTTCTTTGCTTTATTTTATTGGTGTTGAAAGAGGAAACATGTTGACCTCCAGAAGAAGCACCTGTGCCCGATAATCTGAACTCATACAGAACCACTTTCATCAAACACTGTTGATCAGATGTGTTTGTTGGTACAACGGAGTGTGTTAGGGTCGGTAAGATGGCACTACATCTTGTTCTCACTTTTCTCCCAACCTAAGACTTACAGTCAGACCCTAAATTATTCATAGAATTATTGGCCCAGAAAGGGTTCTGACTTCAATTTGAGGCTGTGGAGAGAGCTTAAGATTAGGGTGATGGCAAAGAGGCCTTGCATCCTCCAAGACTTGGACCCCATCACCTAAGAGTTTTCAAAATGCCAATGGAAACATTATAAGATGGGTTTGATTGCTGTAACTCTTTTTAGGACTTTTCCATTGATTATTGAGAAGAGTATACCAAATTTTTATGAGTAATTTTTTTAATAAAGAGTGTAATAAATAAAAATAGATATATAAAAAAAATGTTTTCAGTAGAATACTACTTTTCCGTTGTTTTATCTTATGAGAGAATGCCTGCAGGTAAAAAAAAAAGATCTAAATCTGCTAGGGGGGTAACCCATTCTTGTCCTTAATCTTTACGTTTTGATATTTAGGAAAAGCCTTTTGGAGCTGTATCTTTCATTGCTGTGCTGCAAACATTGTACCTGACAGTCGGCCATCAGCAGGTGTCTGGCTATACTCTGATGATTGTGGCTGAGCAGCAGCTCCTTTGCTCTCTTCAGGACAACCATCTCCAGCGGTTTGTTTTCAGGCGGCAGAAGACGGGATTCGAACTCCGTTGGCATGAACGTTGATTCTGTCTCCATGACCGGCTGTAAAAAAGCATGTCTCGCCTTTTCTCTCCTCCTAATATCCCCACCCTCATCCTTCCCTGAGTCCTCCTCCTCTTCCTCACTCGTGCTTTCTAAGGCTGCGATGGCGTGATGGTAGGAGCTTCTGTCAAGTGTTTTCTGTCCCTCCTCGCTGTCGGTTTTCAGCCTCTCCACATAGCTACAGAGGGGTGTGTTCTGCGACTTTGGTTGCTCCCACTCTGATCCCTGTGGGCTGCAGGACCTCAGGTCGGCAGGGCTTGGCTGCAGCTGCTGTATCCTTCCTGTTATCACCTCTGAATCAGGATACTGAACAACTTCAGGAGGGGAAACAGCAGAACTGGATGGAACGTGAGAATCTGCAAAAGGGATATGTCGAAACTTCTGGGGCTTCACCGGAGGAACAGGTGGTCCTGTGGAGAAGAAACCATATAAAACTGTGGATTTATAAATAAACACCGAATAAAAGGTACTAAATCTATATAAAAAAAAAAAAACCTTTGAGAGCATGTGATATCAAAATGGTTGACTGAAGTCTAAACTAAAACATAACTTTTTACCTCCACTCCTCCAGGAAGAAGCCAGGTTTTCCCCAGATGTAGAGCTTAGAGGAGGTGCAGCCAGGTTGGGGGAGGTAGAGCAACTGGAGGGGGGCATCAGGGGCTGCAGGCAGGGTGAGCGGGGAAGTCGAGCCAGGGGCACTTTGCTAGGTTTGGGAGGGGGTTTGGGACACAGCTGGGTGTCGGAGCCCCTAATCGCTTGGCCTAAAGACACAAATGATACACAGATAAAAAACGTTAATGTTTTACAGTCCATGAAGGAATTACTTTAATATCACAGCACTTCTGATCATGTAAAGACAAACACATAACCCAAACATTATTTGCAGGGGTACATTTAATTTCCTACCTGCAATCACAGAAAGAGTAAACACTTGAAAGCGAGTTATTAACTTGAAAACCCAACAGGAGCTTTTACTGGCTTCATTCGTCAGGTGTATTCAGCCCCGCCGGCTTATTTGTAGCGCTGCATAATTTATTAAAGAAAGATAAAAAAAAACCTAAAATGTTTCCAGGATTTTTTAATTCTTAGAAATACTGAGTTTTGGGTTTTGTTTTAGTTCCCTTCTTTAACTATCCTTTATAGAAATCACTATTATATGTTTGGTTTGAAGCTCTGTGTGAGCTTAAGCTTAAACACTGTTGTCATTAGGAAGCAAGAACTAAAACAATAAATCTATTAATCTGTTAATATTGCTTAATATTGTAAGAAGTGCAATATACCAAAAATATATTTATTCTTATTGATGGCTGGTCTCAGACAAAGATGTCTGCTTACCTGCTAAAGGTTCTGCAGATCTGCGCTGGAGTGATGGGCTCAGCACCGGCTCACTGCCGGTCCGAAACACTGGAGACTTGGGGCCGGTGCTGGGGACCAGCGGGGACTGTTGGAGCTGCGGTTTGGTTCCTAAGGAGGAGAAAACACAAAATAGATGGAAGACGTTTTTCTTCTTGCACCATTTAATAACGTCATCCAGTGTATTTAGCTTAAATCTGTTAGCTTAAAGTCTGAAAGTGGCTTATTATTGTCTGAACACATTTACACGTTTCACGATATGCAGAGTGAAGCAAGTTAATATATTACATGTTAGACAATCTTTGAGGGCTGCACGGTGGCGCAGTTGGTAGCACTGTTGCCTTGCAGCAAGAAGGTCCTGGGTTCGATTCCCAGCCTGGGGTCTTTCTGCATGGAGTTTGCATGTTCTCCCCGTGCATGCGTGGGTTCTCACCGGGTACTCCGGCTTCCTCCCACAGTCCAAAGACATGCCTGTTAGGTTAATTGGTCACTCTAAATTGACCTTAGGTGTATGAATGAGTGTGTGCTTGGTTGTTTGTGTGTTGCCCTGCGATGGACTGGCAACCTGTCCAGGGTGTACCCTGCCTCTCGCCCATAGGCTGCTGGAGATAGGCACCAGCTCCCCCGTGACCCACTATGGAATAAGCGGTAGAAAATGACTGACTGACTGACAATCTTTGAATGGGGGGAACATTTTTTCACTTGCCTAGAGGAAGGAAACTTTCTGACTGGTGTGCCTTCAGCGGACGTCGCTTCTCTTGGACTTGATTGAGACTTGCTGGCTGACTACCGCAGCGGTCCTTCATCCTGAGAGGGAGAAGCAAGCAAAAACTTTACATTCAGAAAGTAAATATCTTTATATAAAAACAGGGAAGTCTGAGAAATTCAAATTCAGTTTCTGATGGCACACATTTCTGCCCATACCTGATATTTTTGAGAATATTTATGATTGAGAAATGTTCCAGCAGATGCTTCACATGCAGCAAGTAATAAACAAACTTAAATTAAGTAGCTCTATAAAACAATATCTTTACACTAGGTAACTTAGGACAGGGACACCAATCTTTGCCCCACTCGGTCCTTCTTCAGTGAATGTCCTCCTTATATAGCATATATTTATGGACTACATGTTCTTATAACATAATCAGTGGTTCTTCACATTAAATTAGAATTGTTACTCTGATGTGATCCCTTCAGCCAGACGCTGTTCTTCAATCTTAATAAATGCCTTTTCATGTCAGGACCTGGAGCATATTGTGAAATAAAATAATAATTTTTCTTTCATTGTTTCGCTGCATCTGGTGTGATCAAGGCTTAAGAGAGGACAACCTGATGGACATGATAGAGAAGTTTGCTAATGTCTGTAATTAGTGTTATCTGCTTTGTGAATCTAATGCAGAAATAGAGGAAATACCAAGACCAAAAGAAGTTACAAAAACAGAAAAGGCTCTTGAATTCCAGCTGGGATTTTCTGACATGGTACTAGCAGCAAAGTGCATAAACATCCATTTTGTTCCACTCTACTGCTCAGTATTATTTTAAATGTCCAATAAATATATTTATTGATTCTTTTTTTCCTGACGCTAGGTTTAATTCCTCAGAAAACTACATAAAATTACTCATCTCCATTCCTTAAACTTTCCATTCACCTTCACTTTAATTATAGAGGGCATTTGCACGTATAAAACATGTGTAACTTTGGCATAGAGTCATGGATGTCAGCAGCTGGTGGGTGATGACTTAAAGGCTTACATATTGAAAGGGGTTTAAGTGTGAGAAAAATAATGAAAGAGCGTCAAACTGGGTAGAGCCTTATCTCTGGTGTTTAAATATAGCAGACTGTATGTTACTTGATTTGAAAGCCACTGTCCACCTTTCTCCGGTGTTGAGAGTGTACATATGAAGCATACTTAGTGAAAATAAAACATAATTAAAGCCCCAGAGGAATTTGGAGGTTTGATATTAAATCTGCGCATTTGTGTGAGGCTCCTGGTGTACAGACCTCAGCTGGCTGCCTCGGACGAAACCGTTGTCCTGGCAATGTTGGCCATCGTGGACGTTGTGTGTGTCGTTGTGCCCGTTGGGGATGTTGAGGCTGAGACGGTTCTGGCTTCGCCTCTCCTGCACCATCAGCCCCGCGTCTTTGTGGTTGCTCGACAGTCCGTACTTTTCCTCCAAGTAGCGCAGTGGAAACGTTCTGTTGATCGGCTGGAAGATGATGGCCCCTACCACCTTCAGCGGGAAGAATTATTTACGTGCTTTCTGTTTTCTATCAAAACACTTAGGGGTATTCCACATTTACCACACAGTACTTTAAAATACCCATCGGATTTAAGTATGCATCATGATGAAACATTGGAGCAAGTTAGTACTTGCCTGTGAGACGGGTTTTCTGTTGCCAACATAGCGTCTAATGAGTGCAGGAACGCTGTCAAATCCTTCCTTATCTAGCTGATACTCAACTCTGGAGTAAGCTTCATTCAGTATCACTACCTGAATAACACAAAACAAACAAAACATCCTTTTTTTCTATTTTTCAAATAAATCTGAAGGTGTGAGAGGGAAACACTGAGTGTTAAAAACAAAAAAAGTGGATCTGCAGTGTTTAGATGTCCAATAAATGATACAAGCTCACTTAAAGCTGAAAAGAAACAATGTATGTTTGATTTTATTATGCAGTATATGACGAGAAATTCAGTGGAACGCTGTGCAGTGGAGTTCCGGCAGACCCTAAAGTTCAATGTTCTGATGAGATGAATTCCCCGAAACCTCAGCGCAGCCTCCAGATACCTTCATTTAGAGTTAGTGCTGCACCATGTTAAGCTCAGAAACAGCTAGCTTGATATTCAACTGACTGCTCTACTGTACCTGCTCCCAAGGGGTCAGACATGTCTACATGCATTCCAGCATTGAACTTAAAAACTATTAATAAATCCTAATTTCACCAAATAATGCAAGGTTAAACTTCTAGATAACACTCAAATGATGAGAAAGTTTCAAACTGATGAAGGCAGTAGGTGAAGGACCATGGAAATATGGAAAGAGAAACATTAATATGAGAAACGTTTTTAGATCAGACATGTATATAAGTACCTTCTTGTTGATTTTAAAGTGCTGAGCAGTGTTTCTCCACTGGCAGGTCAGAACGTAACTTCCTGGGCTGGAGAGTGAATCCCGCACCAAGAAATCTCCGTCACGCTGCACCAAGCTTTCTGCAACCTGGAGGTTATGAGCGGTTACGCACACACACACACACACACAGGGTCACACAGTGGCTGTTTACAGTCCAAACATTTAATTAAATCTAATAATGGTGGTCTGTGGGACTGTAACTATTTTTATGAGCCGAGTGCCGGCTGGTCTGCAGGGTTTATGTAAGACATGAAATGTCAGTCTGTTAGTTTTCCTTTTAACTGTACTGTCTAAATCAGAAACATGCTTTTAAACCCCATTTTAAATCCTGGAAAACACACTAATTTAAGTTTAGTTGTTTCACTTTGATAAACCTTCTGTACAGTTTAGTTTTTTATTAAATTAAATATTGTAAAAAAATAAAAAAATAAAAATCTAGGAAAACTTTTTAAACTACTGTGTTATTTCTAACAAACTAAGGGCTTTTCAAACCTTGTTTCAGTTTTATATTAAATCCAATAGTTGTTTTTATGATGTTTTATTCACACATATACCGTAAACAACACTAAATCCACCCCGAGAGGGAGGCAACAATCTCAGTTTCAGTTTTATGACCAAGATGTCTAAAAAACAAACAACCAAACCAGTTTCTATCTATCATTGCCACACATGTCTAATTACACATTAATTACACAACAGTATATAATTCACCTGATTTCGAGCTGAAGTTCTCACAAAGTATGCTGGACATTCATATGTCCTGTTAAAGGATATCATCAGTGTACAGCATATGTTGCTGAGCAGTAAACTGGGCTCAAATATTTACATACCCTCACCCTTTTAATAAGTGGCACTGAAGGTTCTACAATGGCTTTTAGCATAAACCTTGTGGTTTATCCTCAATAACATAAAAGGGCTTCGTTTGACAGCACTAATTGAATTGCCCAATACTTCGAAGAATGGGGAAGATAGAGAGCATTCTGAAACCATTCCTAAACAACCGCAGTTCCAGAAATAAAATATTCAAATAGTAGTCCAGATATGTCCCCACTATTCCAGGTTCTGGAAGAGGACCTAAATTTTCATTCTCAAATGACAGGAATTAGTTAGGATGTTTGAGAACAACTCAGGAACCACTAAGGCTCAAACATGCCATATACTGGAAGCTGCTGGAACATCAGTGTTTTTGTCCAGAAAACAAGCCAGATTCGCTTTGCCATGGACTGAGAGGATGCTGAATGAAAACAGATGCCTGGACACCTTCACACTCATCTGAAATTTGCAGTTGACTGCATGGAAAAGGCAAGTGTCTTCTGTAAAAACATATGGAGAAGCTTGATGTTTTCGACCACAATGATCAGAAGTATTTTTGGATGGATCATGGTGGGGCTTTTAGACCTGAGAGCATTGTACCAACTGTCAAACATGGTGGTGGCAGCATTTATTGTTTCATTTGATAGTCCTGCACTGCACAAGATAAATGAAATTATGAAGTAGGAGGGTTGGCTTCCATCACCCAAACTTCACTTCAAATCTACATGTAGATGGTTGAAATCTGGACAGGAATGAAGGTCCAATCAGAACAATGATCCCAAACACCCATCAGAACTGGCCCCAAATACCAAGCTAGAAATGTACCAAAAGCTATAAGATGGCTACAAAAAGCGAGCAGATGAGGTCGTGAGGTGTATGCATGTATCTTCAGGTTTGTATGAATAATTTTGACCCTGTGCAGAAAACAGAAAATCCCCAATAAATTCAAACTTGTGCGCCTGCTTGTTGTTATTGTTTGATATTGGGTCGTTGTTCTGCCCTGGAGAAAGAACGGTCAAAAAGCCAAAGTTAACGTATTTACAGTATGTAAACGTCGAATTCTAACTGTTCCTTAAATAATCTCAGCTTTCAACCCAATACAGCAAAGCTGAGAATGATGCGGGTCCTAAATGTTATGAAAACGTTTTAAAACTTTTTTATGCATTTCACATTTTTCTTTCAGTTACAGCCTTTTACTCTTTTTCATTTCCACAGAAACACACAAACCTTCACACACAACTCAAGGCTGTAATTAGGTTAGTGTTTGTTTAGAGTGTAATGGTAGTTTAGTTTAGAAAAAGGAAGCGGCTTATTAGAAGAGATTACATCTCAGCTCGGGGTTTCAGAGGGAACACACGGTCTCTTTCACTCACTTATCCAACACAACAAATAAAATACATGCAGCACGTATAAAGAATGCTTTCTATACGCCGACCTGAAGGCACAACCCCAGCTTCTGCTGAGGTCAACCTGCCAGTAATCACTGCGCATCAGTCTAATAATGATCTGGTCCAACAGGTTTCAAACCAGATTTAAAGGGAGAGGTCCCGTGACTCAGATTTATCTCTGTGTCGTTTTTTTTTTTACCTGTCTGGGAATTGCCCCGTGGTACCAAGCGTGGCTTCTCGGCTCCTCGCAGTTCATCTTCAGCTCCTCCTCCAGCTCCCTGCGGAGCTTCTCCAAGGAACAGTCCAGGATAAACTGATCCCTGGAAAACTGGGATGAGAACAGGAAGAGAGAGTTTGGTTTATCTGTCTGGTTCAGCCAACAAATATGTGTGTTTATCAATCCACTCATATCTTTAGAGTCAGCTAATCTTGGATGTAGGTTTTCACTGCTGTCCATAACAAGAAAATTATAACGAGGAAAGCTATCAAACATGATGCCTTCCTTTCGAAAAATGGGACAAATTAACTTGTTTTGACTATGCATAAAGAAATAACGTTTTAACTTATTTAAAGCAGTTTGTTAGCTCATTACAGTTCATAACCTGCTGTTTCCTATCAGCTTTAACATAAACTACTTCATAATGATGTGTTCAAATGGCTGCGCATGAGACTACTAATGTATCTCAGTTATTAATCAAAATGCTTAAATTCTAAATGATGCAATGCTTTTTATATGACAGTGACCACAGATAGTACAAAAACAACCAAAACCTATCCATCTAAATATGTCATGGTGATACACTGATGCATACTTTCAGAGCATAACACAGTTAAGTAAAATGTTTAGCTCAGACAAAAAGAAAGGATTAAAAGCCAGCTTTATACCTAAATGATGCAGTTGCATTATCATTTAGGCAACGTCGTCCAATCTTTGCCTTTTCTGTCCTCTGCATCTGGTTCTAAACATTCTTCAAATAATTTATTCAAAATAAAACCTGCACTGTTGTGCCAATAAACGCTTTTGATGTCATGTGGCATTTAAGAGCCAATAAGAGATTTTTGAGAACGCCTTGATAAACCTTTCAGAAAACCAGTATAATCCTAAGAACTGAGTAAGGCACCAAGCTGTAGGTCACAGTTTCATGGATCTAAAACATCAAATCAGAAACAGATTTCTGTTAACGTTTCTGTCATCAGGCACAGCAGCCGTCAGATAGATCTCACTATTGGGAAAGAAAATATTAACTTTTTCCCTTAAAAAATATGCCTCAATTCAACAACATACTCTATGTATTTACTTTACATAAAACACTCACAGAGTTTACATAAAACACCAACTATAATGGAAACAAATAAATGCATAAGAACAAGAGAAAATAATTACCAAGTAAAAAAGATTTTAATTTACTTCATTTATCCAAAACTGGCCCTTATGACAAATACTGCCTCTACAGTTCAAAATGAGTTTGTGCTTATTTTCTAAGCAGGGGAAGATACAGGCTCTTCAAAACAGCTGTGGATAGACAACTTATAGAAATCCCAGTTTGTCTACAGTAACATGTAACTGGTTGGTGAAGATCAAATACGGATTTCAAGGAAAAGCAACAGGTGTGAAGCACGGTGGTGGAAGTGTGATGGTGTGGTGTTGTCCTGCTCTTGTAAGGTCTAAGCTTGCAGTCAATGGTTAGTTAGTATTTTAACATATTGGCAGTGCTGGCAGAAAACGTGAGACTTCAGGCCAAATGAAAACCAAACCAAACAACGAGTGGTTCAAAATGGAGACACGGGAAGTAAAGACACCCCGCTGGTTCTAACACGGTTGCTGTGCAACAACCTGGTCAGTTAGTGGACCGGATTACGGGGTAATATTGGTAAAATGTTCACAGGTAATTTAAAATAGCCAGCATTTAATTATAAAACCGTTAAACATCATGAAACAGAAGAAACTATGAATGCAAGAGAAAATGTTCCAACATAAAATACTGAAATTATTTAGTTTTCCATAAATATGCCATAATAAAACCTGACTTGATGTTTCTCTAGAGAATCATTAACTGTTGAATAAATCGATCATCCTTCATAGACTTGTCACCTCAGCTCCTCTTTTCCCATAATGTTGCCGCAGTTCTGCCACAAATAATAATAAATGTAGCGGTCGCAATAACCTACATCTTCCAATGTGACAAAATAAAAATAAAATGGGTGAAGCTTTTTGGACTGTGAAAGAAATTTAAAGTGAAATAATCAAGATGAAACAAAATATTGTTTATGTGGTTTAACATACTGGGACACAATCACCAAGCAAACTATAAAACTAAGTGAACTTAAGGTGATCCAAAAAGAGCAAGGTATCATGGGTAGATTATCCTATGGAGACAAATTATGACTTGGTGAACCAAACCCAACATTGAGACGGTAAAAACAAAGTAAATAGAAAAGGACAGTATTTCTAACCATCTTCACCACAACCAACAAACAGACTTACATAACAGCTACTGGTTCTCTGCATCGCACCCTCCTTCTCTCTTCCTTCAAACTTCATGGCATTCAGGTAGACACACACACTCTGGTTGCTCTCTCTGGTGTTAACAAGATCACACTGGCTGTCGTCTCACACCATCTCTCAGACAAACGTGCCCATACAGACTCCCTCTGGCTTTCCCTCCTACGTCACTCCATCGCTCGGCCTCACCTTCAGCAACCGCCCTGACCCCCACCCACCTGCATGAACCTGCCTCCATACACACCTTAACCTGACGCACATAAGTCAGGGAGTTATTTCCCAATGGATAAAATAAGGGGAATATCTTTTTCTCTGCCAGACAGTTTCTGAAGAAAATGAAAAAAACCTTAAATTGTTCTTTAAATCAATATTATTTCTGTGGTGCAAAAGAATACATAACATTTACATCCTAATCCTCAGCCAAGAAGAGGGTGCTTTAAGTTTCACTTTTAGGTCGAACCATCCAGCCTCCTAAAGGGGAATGAAGCCATCTGCATAATAAAGCATGAGATTAAAAATCTGTGGCAGGCCAGTTTGTGGAGTGATCAAATTGTGAATATGGTGTTAAATGCATAGGGGCTGATTTGGGAGTATTTTCTGATGGTATAATAATCTTCCAACCCCATAAAAATGAAAAACTGATACACGAGATAATGACGGTATATAACTATAACTAACTAATAAGTAAGCCATGAAATCATGTGCATCATTTCTTCTCCACGTTCTCTATGCGTTTATAATTCCTCTGCTTTATTTCCTGTCTTTCAAACCCTTAGTAAAATCATTAGAGTGGACTCCTCTGCCCTCAGCCTCCATATCTGACAGGAAATCATAATGCTGTTTTTGTTGTGTTCTAGCTTGACCCAGAGACTCGGACCGGTATATCTGACCTGTGCCATGTCTGTTTTTATTGTGGCAGCAGCAGGAAATGCTGGAGGCGGATGATCTGAGCCGTCACATCCTGCAGCTGCACTGACCTCACTTTGTGGAATCAGGTTTCCTGCTCTGTTTTCTTGTTGCGACAAACAGTTTGGACATATGACAGCCATTTTTTCTCTGACGTTTCAGCAACAGTTGATGCAACAACAGAAACCTTTTCTGGAAAAACAGTCTATTTCAATATAGTTTCTAATTTGTTCTGTGGGCTGTGACATTTGCATGTATTTTGTTTTTACCTGTAACGTAAAATAGAACCAAGATAATGAGTCAGGTCATGTTTTTCTGTTTGAGTAATGTCCAACTCTTTACCAATTTTTATTTAGACTTGGATACTCTAATGCAAAACGCATAACCAGAAATCTTAAATCACTATTTGCTGTAGGCCACAGAATTCCTTTATTGTTCCATTTCATCTCCTGTCGACAGAAATGTCTTCATCCATGAGTAGATGTCTTAAATGATCCCAGTGTGAGACTGGGACACTGGTCTTGTCACTGGGAAGAGTTTGTATTTCGGTATTTTTTCCAAGGACATGAGCTTGGAGGAGCCTGGGATTGAACTATAACCCCACTATATCAGTTCCCACAAGGGACGTAGGGAGGAGGAGGGGAAATAAACCGGAGGTCATGGCGCTTATATTTTGTTTCACTCTTTTGTTTTTCATCAGATTATAAAATTCTGTTATAAGCAGCACGACGCACCACAAACACCAGGTTGAATTTTTTTGTTTCACTGGAAGTGGATATATTTGCAAACATTAACCTTGGTGAAGTGGGTTGTTGGTATTAATCTGAGCCCACATGGCTGATTTATTGACTATTCTCCCATCTGTGATTCCTCCAGTTATTGTAACGGCCACAATAAAAAGGGCTTTACATCTGCAGTTGCACTCCGTGTGATGATAATGAAGAGTGGGAAGGCAAAGGAGAGAGATGCAAGGCAGCCATGAGTCAAGGTTATTCTGTATATATGAAGTAATGAACAGAGTTGTGAATGGAGGCAGATAACTGATGGGTCATGTACAGGAAGAACAGGGAGGATAAAGGGATGTAGGAAGGTGTGAAGAAGAAGAAATGGTTGGAACCAATTTAAGACAGAAGCATGAAAAAAATTAACTGATAAGCTAGATGAAAAGTGTTTTGTAGGCTGACCTGTAATAAGTCATCCTGAGAGTATGGCTACAATTTTCAATGTACATAATGAGTAAACTGCAGTAAAACAGCGAGAAGATCCAACTCTGGGATCCATTTGCCCTCTAAGTTGTGAATGATTTCAGACTCAACTACGTTTCTGTTCCATGATTAGATCAATGTTGTGCACAGAGGCACATCAAGATCTCTACCATCATCACCTCTGGAGATGTCCCAGTCCAACCCCAGGTACACGGTCAGAATCCGATCAAGTCTAGTCTCCGGTACTGATCCAAAATGTATGTTCAGTAATTCTGTCAGCCTCAATGTTTGAAAGCTGCTCTGCAAAAAAAAAAAAGAAATCACAGACAACTTTTCATCTGCACAGCTTGTAAATCTGTTGTAGGATGTTGCTTTTTTTTGTCTAGTCAGTTTTTTTTGCTAAAAATCAAAGTGTTTTTCACATCTTATAGATGTTGACATTGACACGATGTTTTGGCCAGTGTCATGTGACTTTGGACACGTTGCTCACAAGTGTTGCTCAGTTATCATTTAGTGATAAGAACTGACTCAGAACAACTGATGGATGAAGACCAGTCTGATATTCATGTAGCAGAGAATCACAGTAACCTCCCAATGATATTCAGAAACTACTGTAACCAAGTGTGTTAAAGCTGGATTTTGACCAGACAGTAACATGACATATATTAGGTTGAGACTACATAAAACTGAAAAGAGAAAACCCATTTTCTAACTACAGTCATGCAGAAAATTAGGACACCCTATGTATTTTTCTGGCATATATATGGACATTTTACATCAATAAAAAAAAGAATAAATTGAACTATATAAATAAAGAATAAAACTAAAAAGGCCATTACATTGTTTTGTAAAAGCAATAATGTGTCTAGTGAGGAATAAATTAGGCCACTCCCACATTTAGTCCCACCTATAATGGCTCGAGTGACAAAGGTGCACCACATCAAATGGTTGTAATTGGATTATCATTTCTCAGCATTTTGAAGGAAGTTTTCCCTGTCAAACATCCAGCTTGCTGTGTTCCTCACTGCTGAAGGGAGGGTGAACAGCATGGTGAGATCCACGCCTGTCCTATTTTAGATGTTTTCCTGGTACGACACACCTGAACGGTTTATTGATGACATTCTGAGGAGATAATACAGCCATTTGACTGTGTTGAAGCAGTGACACGTATAAGGCATGAGGGACACCGGCCCCCTAAGGACAGTAATTGGACACTCCTGATCAAAGCTGAGGACAGTTGATGAGACTAAATTACTCTAGATCTTTGGATTTCTGCATCTTGGTTCAACCATCAAAGGTCCTCTGACCCTTCCTGTTTACTCAAAGCTAAAAACTGTGATTAAGCCAGGAAATGTTTTACTCCTCATTTTGGGGCAGCTACATTGGGATTATCCCCACTTGCATCTCTGAGATACCAATGTGATATGAACACATTGTATTTACTACATACATAGTTTTCAAACTTTCTACAAATAATCTGAATATCTGACATGCATTTGTACTCAGCTTTCGTTACTCTGATACTAAATAAATCCAATGCAACCAAACACTTTCAGAAATCACCCGATAGAGTCCACCTGTGTGTTATTTAGCCTCCGTTTAATAACAGTTGCTCTGCGAAGGACTCAGAGGTCTGTTAGAGAACATCAAAGAACAAACAGCATCATAAAGACCAAGGAACACAGCAGACAGGTCAGGGAGGAAGTTGATTAGAAGTTTAAATCAGGGTTAGGATCTAAAACAATATCCAAAGCTTTGAACATCTCACCAAGCTCTGTTCAATCCATCATCCGAACATAGATAGGGGACGGACCTACTGCAAACCTACCCGAACATGGCTGTCCACCTGAAATAACATCAAGTAGGAGCATTAATTTAGAAAAACTGATAAGGAGGTCCACGGTAACTTTAGAGTAGCTGCAGGGATCCACAGCTCAGGTGAGAGGATCTGTTGACGGGACAACTATGAGAAATACACTCCACAAATCAGGCCTTTCTGGAAGAGTGTCAAGAAGAAGAAAGTCATAAATGAAAGAAAAATGGAGTCCTGTATGCAGTTTGCCAAGAGTTAAGGGACACAGCAAATATGTGGAAGAAAGGGTTCTCGTCAGAAGAGACTACATGCAAAGGCCATGTATGCAAGAAAACTATCCCTACACATCACCCCCATCCCCATGGTGAAGCATGGCGGTGGCAGCAATATGCTGTGGGAATGCAGAGACAGAGAAGCTGGTCAGAGTTGATGCTAAGATGGATGGAGCTAAATACAGGGAAATCCTGGAAGACACCCAGTTAGAGGCGGCACAAGACTTGAGCTTGGAGCAGAGGTTCACCTTCCAGCAGGACAACCCCAAACAGAGATACAATGGATTGGTTTAGATCATTTATTAGAAAGGTCTAGTCAAAGTCCACATTTAAATAAAGATGAGTAGCAGGACTTGAAAATTTATTTTCATAGACTTGCAGTTGGATTGCAACAAAATGTGGTTCTACAAAGTATTGACTCAGAGAATCATTTACTTCATGCTCTCAGTAATGCATGCTTTGTGTTAGTCCATCACATAAAATCCATAAATATGAGGTTTCTGGTTGGAATGATACAAAATGTAGAAATATTAAGTTATTTTTAAGACGCTGCATCTTGTGTCAGATGTTTGAGGTTTCTGTGTCTGCAGGTTTCAAAATCCAGGTTCAGTCTTATTTCTTTGTCGCAGCTTAAAGTTTAAATGAACTTTTCTCATTGAAACTTTCAGATCAAATAAGTGTGCATGTTCTCTGTATCTTTAGATAAATGTTAGAAGGCCTAAATGTCAGCAAAGCAAAATCTGTTGTGCAAAAAGTATAAAGTTTTAATACAACAGCAAACACTGAAACATCTGAGTAAATGAAGTAAAATCATCAAGTTCTGGAGTCAGTCAGATAAAATGTAAACTGAAACTAAAATGTGAAATTTTCTCTCTCTGTCTGCTGTGAGTTTTCATTCTGGTTTGAAAGCTCAGATATGAGCTTTGATTTGTGCAGGCACTGAAAGAGAAAACTGTCCCACTGTGGTTAAATGGCGACCTCCCAAGGAGACAGATGGAGAATAAAGAGGAGAATGGAACAAATCCTCTGGCTTTTTGGACTCCGATAGCGAGGAGAGAAGGAAGCACAAATGAAGGATGGGGTGAGAAGGCAAAATCTAAGGGCTAAAAGAATAGTAATGAAGAAAGGACAGTGACTGAAGAGTCTGTGATGCTCCTGTGCAGTTGTTTCTCTAATGAAGTTCACATTTAAACAACCAACATTCTTTTTCACGTTATTAGAAACTCTAGCAGCAAAAACACAACAGCTCAGACCTTAAGCAACCCCCTGCTCTGAACTATTAAAACACCTGAAGTGAAAACTTGACTGTGCAAAGATCTGATCACATGTGGTGCAGATTTACACTTCGCATTAAAATCTGCTTTTCTTTATCTCTGCACCAACTGCACTTTAATAGTAGATGTACCTGGCAAGGAACAAACAGAACAGAACCTCCCGGTCGGGCTAAACTACATCACTGCAGCCCCCACCCAAACCCCCACTTCATCCACTTAACTTAATGACATTCATACATTTCAATGACGTCATGCAGTGCCACAAGTTAGTGATGTCTCATCCACATGAGGACTATCACCCTGGTCCCGGCACCTCTGGCTCATCCTGGCCGTCACACACTGCCTTGTCTGTCTGCCAGGACCGGTTATGGATGAAGTCAACATATATCTCACACTCACAGTCGCAGACACTCACACAGTTGGTCATTTATAAGGTCGTCTGGTCCCAGTAATAAAAGCACAGTGTTCAACATGCAGTGAGACATGGAAAAGAGAAGGACCATTCAGTGTGATTAGATTTTGCTCCAGCTGGACGTTGGGACATGTTCCTGTTGCCTGCAGGGCAGTGAGGGGTTGTGTCTTTTTTTGTAATGCCTTTTATTGGACTGGTGAGTTTCCTGTGGTCTGCTATAAACAGCAACCAGCGATCAAAAGGGCATTTTGAAAGCTTAGAGAAAAGAACATTACATGTTATGAATAAAGTAGGGCTAACCTAAATGCCAAAAAGCTGATTTTGCAGCATGCATAAAAAACAGAACATTTGCACTTGCACCAAAAGATATAAAGTAAAAGAATGAGCAGCACTTTGTTTTCTCACCTTCCCAGTGATGACAGAGTTCTGGTGATAGAAGCAACACAGAGCTGCTGTCAGAGCCTTTAAGTTGCATCGCTCCGTCATTCCAGCCAACTTTTCCAAAAGGCAACGACCAGCAGCGGATGATGCAGTTAACAAGTTTTGTCCAGTGGTGCAGCCCAGCCTTTGGTTACACCAACCACTGATCTAAAGCTCAGCTTGGATGAGCAAATAGCTTCTTCCAAGCAAAACCTCCATCACGGAGATGTTCTCCGAGGAGAAGCTGTCTCTCTCTCTCCTCCACAGTCCCTCCCCTGCAGAGTGAACTCTCCACAGCTCACTCAGCTCTGCACATCCATTCTCACACTTTTCCCCTCTAAGCTCCACCCACAGGCTTCATATATGGAGGAGAGAAACATCCATGTGGTAATGTTTGAGCCAGTCATGTGTGGATTGCCTGGGAGTGGCCCCAAAGGCAACTCTCCCTCTCATCTTCTCTGAAAAAACATGGTAGGATAAAACTAAGGGCATTTTTCATTTTCTATATATGAAACAAAAAAGTTGAAATCATCACATATTTCTTGTTAAAGTTATGCTTTATTTTATATAGTGTTTTCAAAATGTCAGGTAGTAGGAAAAAATCCTCTAAAACAGAAGCAATAAATAAATGCTCAGCTTTATTTAAAAAAAGTTTTAGGTGTATCTTCAAATGTTTACCTATCAGTAAAAATATTTGCAAATGCAAACAGAAAAATAAACATTTTCATTTTAATGAACGGTTTGCAGGAGAGGTAAATGCCTCAGCCTTGTAGTTTTGTCACTGCCTATAAATCCATCAACGAGAACTATACTACTAACAAATGAATTTTCTTTTTTAAGATGTTTTTGACACTAGTGGCCTTTATTGGCAGTCCCCCAGACAAGAAATGGGGAAACACATGCAGCAAAGGTCTCAAGATCGGGAAATGAACCCATAACCGCCGCGTCGAAGACTATAGTCGGATGCCCGCTCCACCGCTAAGCCACACACTGCCCCAAACTATATCAAATCTATCAAATAAATGCCACTGGTGTATTTCTCAGAAAAATAAAAGGAATTTTACAAAATAAAAAAGTGAGTGGAAAAGAAATGAATGATTCAACATACAAACTTAACATGTACCTATATGCAATTCTGAATGTATTTAAAACTTTTGAAGGCCTAAAATGTAGGATGTTATGACTTTTTAAGGTCCTGCAGAAACCCTGTAAAATTCTTCACTTTTTAAAACTCAAATTTCAATTTTCTTTTGTTGATTTTAGGATATTTTGACCATAGATGTACCAGTCAGCCATAAAGAAAACCAGACTACATTTCCTTGATAGGAACTCTTTAGTGATTAGTACATGGCTAAAAATCTAAAAACAATTTTCCCCTATTTATTAAATGGACAGGCTAAGATCCATCTATAAACAGGTCAACAAGCACCATGTACTTTGATTTTTCAGAGTTCAATAAAAATTAAGAAATGATAGAGAAAGTCACCTTAATGCACGAATCTTGTAATTTCTTAAAAATAAGAAGAGGTCAAAATCCGAATTGGCAGAACAGGACTTAAAAAAGAAAATCAGTATTGGTCCAAAAAAACCTTATAGAAAACAAACCAACCATTTTTTCTGTCTCATTTCGAAAATGACTGGAGCTTTTGTTTCTGGAAAATAACCCAGAAAAAGGGTGCAGGATTTTCAAAGCGAGATCAAACATCTATCCCTTCCCTGCACCCTACAGAATGATGCTGATGAATAGCTACCCATCTGTGTGACTTAATGACTGCAGAGCAATTACCACCATAACTTTCCCACCAAACACAGCGCAGACACGCACACACTGGGGATGAATTTCGAATATTCTGAGTCTAATTACAACGTGAACTCTCTGAGGATACAGGAAGGAAATACATGTCCAACATTCCCCAGGCACAACACACACACACACCCCACTGTTGACCACAGCAGCCCCAAATCACCAGCTAGGCTCAACCTACACCTTAAAATACACTTATCCAATGCTCCAGGAATGCACTGGAAAAACAGCAAGGGACAAAAATCAGCGTTCCGAGTCTCTGCACTTTCTATTTCTGTTTGTTGTTTAGGACAAATGTACTGAGGGAAACAAACCTTTTTCTGCACCTTTAACTGCTTTACTACCACATGAATGGAGAATTTTCTCTCATGTTTTACCATTATGTACTACAACTGCCAAAAGAGAAGTTGGAAAATCAGCTAATGTAAAAACAGCAGGATAGATTAGTAGAATCACCAGATTAAAGTCAGTAATAAACAGTAATATGGGACAGTATACAGTGCTGGATGCCATGCTGCTTCTGGCAGGTAGTTTGGATTGTGAGTATTACATCATAATAGAATATTAGTATCAGCGTCAGTGTGACCCGCTGGATGCATTCATCAGGCAAAGGATAAAATCTGCGACTGCCGAGTTATTTAATATGTTAGTGATGGCTCATTGATTGGTAATAAACGCCGATCTGTTTACACCCTCACTGCAACCCGACACGTTCCCTGTGTGACCTCACATTGTTATCAGAAATGTCACTGCAGCTGCTGGTGAAAATAAATAAATAAATATATATATATCTATATCTATAGATATAGATATATCTATATCTATATATATATATATCTATATATATATATATCTATAGATATATATATCTATAGATATATATATATATCTATATATCTATATATATATATAGATATCTATCTATCTATCTATCTATCTATCTATATATATATATAGATATAAATATTTCAGATTTTCTAATTTCTAACTCAAAGTAAACCAAACTACAGCACACACACCCACAGGTACACTGGAGATAAAACACACTGCTTTATTCCTAAATGATGAGAAACACCAAAACAGAAACAATGTTTAGATAACTGAATATTAACTGAACAGGATTTGGATGCTCAGGTAACCACAGATGAGTCAAGCTCCGTCTGTATTTGTCAAAAACGATTAGAAAAGTAATGTTGTGTGGTTTGGAAAGCTGCTGTTTTAAAAGTAGGGAATAAATTCTCAGCACAAAGCTCTCCAGAACAGGCTTCCCATAAGATACAGTTTCATTTATTTAACCTAGTTTTGTTTTCACTGAAATCTAATTAAACCTCCTTCCGGAGCTGGTTCTATTACAACAGGTGGTGCAGTGGTTAGCAGTGTTGCATTGCAGTGAGAAGGTTCTGGGTTTGAATCCCGGCCGGCGCTCTTGGAGTTTGCATGTTTTCCTTGCATGCACGGGTTCCTACTGGCTTCCCACTTCCACTTTAAAAAAAAAGATGACTGGTGTTTTAACTGGTCTCTCTGTTCTCTGTGTCCTGATGGGCTGGTGACCTGTCCAGGGTGTGCCCCGCCCAATAACTGCTGGAGACTGGCACCAGCCAATCTCCAGCAAGGATAAGCAGGTACAGACGTTCTATAGTTCATTGTCGTGACTTTCTGTATTTCTGAGGTAGCTTTAAAGTGAGCGACTGTAGCAACAAATCTTTCCCATGGAAATAATTTAAATATGCAGATCCTACTTCTATAAATATGCACTGTAAAAATGATGTCAGATTAATAACACTGGTCTACAACATGTAATGATTGAAATAAAATATAATTGGCAAACGATTTTTACAACTTTGTTCAAATTTACAGCATTAGAATTTGAATCTGAATCAAATCTTGAATATTTCAACATTTGAAATAGATTTTGAGGTTAGAATTGAAAACGGTTAACATGTTGGGTTTTATTATGATCCAATATTCATGAAACAACACACTGTGGAAAAATGCTATTTCACTACATTTCTCAAAACATTATATAAAGTCTATAAAATCTGGAACAGATTATCCATTTACTAAATATAGACCCTTTTAGTATGTAATCTACAGTTCTTTTATTTTGTTTGCAAATATTTAAAAAAACAGAAGCTTTAATGCGTTGACATCAAAATAACTGGACAAAGATAAATCTGAAAGGATGTCAATAGCAAAATTCAGATTTTTATCTTTAGCCTTTACTCCTTGTTTTTATATCTGTTACATATATTCTATGCAATAAGTAACGAGGGCTGAAAACTTTGGAAACTGATTTGGAATCAAATTTCATACATTTCCACAGTATCGGACCCCTCACTAACAACAACTTAACAGCCACGGGTCTGTTCCTCTGAATGTAGTCAGAAATGATTCCTTAAGTCTGACGTTTGACCAAATTTTGATTAAAAGACATTTTTAAAGAGGCAAAACAATATAGATTCTGACAGCTTATAAACTTATCAGGACAAGTCAATATTCAGTATTTTATTAAAGGTCCTATAATTAATCATCATACAGAAAGCCATTGGTTATCTCCAAATTTATCTGTAGATTTAATTGGTCTGTTCAGATAGGAGTCACACCCAAGCTTGCTGGTGGACGAATGGTGGCCACTTGCTGCTTAAAGTCATGCTCCATTACTAAATTAAAGCAATAAATCCCAGAGAATGTCCTACTGTTGGATGCTCTGACTGATGGCGAAACCCGATAGGCTCTGGCTGTCTCATATTGGTAGTACCTCAACATGACCACTAGATGGCGCACTCCCATAACCCTTTCAGTAAATCTTATTATGGAAGCTGGTGCCCAAGTTAAAAAAGGAAGCATACGATTATTTGCTCTGAGCTGTAAACTGAAATATTTAAAATGCTTTGATGTTATCATGCAAGGTGTTCTCCTTTTTCTGTCTGTATGAGTCTTTGGACCTCTTTGTGTACTGCTGCAACCTGAGACTACACACACACACACACTCACAAGTGTGTGCACAGAGGGCATTATTGTTTTCTATGGCTCTAAAGCTGCAGATCTGCTTGCAGCTCTGACTGGGAATGAAAGAGAATGAGCAGAAGTGGGAAAAGAGAAGTTCTGTTCATTCTGAATCGCAAAGAAATCTATAAATCAACTTCTCATCAAAGGCTATTATACTGCCACCAGCTGTGTACTTTCATTACAGGATAAAACAATAACTGAACTGTGGACAAATACTAATAATAACCACATAGTAATACTTCCTGTCTTTCTCCTGATTATAAACTACCCATTCCAGTGCTCTTTGATGTCCTTATACACTTGTTAACATTTTTCCATATCAAACCCCTGGAAAAAACCGAAAAGATCTCAAGAATATCTCTGATGATTTGAAAGTTAGAACTTCTTTTCTATTTGAAGTGACCTCATCTAGAGTTATTTCTTCTTCTTTGCAAAGGGGGGGACAAGCTAATAAGACTGACAGCAGTATTTAGACCCCTAAAAGCTTCGGAAATGAGTCTGCAGGATACTTTAAGGCTATTGTTCTCTGAAAAGTAGTTTCCACACATTGAAAACATCCGTTCCTGCTCACATGTTCGACTGCACAGTGCATGGTTTACTGCACCAACACCTTCAGTGCATGACACCGAACACCTGCAGCTTTGTTAGTGTCTGCCCGTGCTCACCTGTCCATTTTAATCATTTAAAAAACAAAAAGCAAACACACCTGGAGCTGCAGAGCAGACAGGCACATTTTCACACTTCGTATATAACACACCAGATACAGTAGCTCTATCAGCAGTCAGCACACAAACACAAAGAGGAATCATCCACCACTGACTCAGCCCCAGTTTGACCAGTGTGTGAGGTTGCTCTCGTGGGAAGGACTGACTTTGTTTTTCGCACTCAGGTGGCAGAATCAAACATATGAGCTAACAGATGGAGGGAATAACTGATGTTGGGAAAGATGAAGATGGTTGAAGGGTGGGGCGGTGAGAGAGAAGCTTAAAACATAGAAATCATCCAGGAAAAAGAATAGAAACCACCATCTTTTTAGTTAGGATGGTTTTACAATGAAATAATGTGATGCTGAACAATTACTGGTCCACCTGGTAATGATGTGTATACTGTCTAAAGCCTTAAAGTAATGCTTCTTTATGCATTACTTTAAAAGCATTTGCTTTAAATAATTTTAAAGCATTATGCTTTTGTGGAAAATTAATAAAATTCCAACCTTTAATTTGAGTCCATTTAATCAGTGGGAGGAGAAATCACCAGGGCCGGACTTATTGGCACACACAACAATACCACAGTCTAAACACATATAGCTGGAACTGAGCTGAGGACCAAAGCTTATCTTCCCATTATGCATAGATGATAAGGTGAAGAAATTCTCTAAACTTCTCTATTAGACTGCAGACGTTCTGCAGCTAGTTATGTACATGTCAATCAGCTGTTTGGGAGGACCTTTTCTGTCCTACCATCAAAAACGTAAGCTTGTGGAGTTTCCCAAATGTTGCTAGGATTGTAAACTGGACCTGTGTGCTATGGTTAGTTGAGACCAGGATCAAGCTTTTCAACAACAAACTCTCCACCAGGTTTGGAGTAAAGCAAAGATCATTTATATGGAAAAGCAACTCATGCCAACTATTAAATACAGTGGAGGATCTATGATGCTGTGCGCCTGTTTCTTCTCCATGTTTCCTGTGGACCTTGTCCAGGTACAAAACTATTTGAAATACCAGGACATTTTAAAACAAAATCTGGTTGACTACCAATAAACTAAAAAAGGGTCCTCAGCAGGTCTTTCAGCATGAAAATCATTCAAGATGTACCAAAGTTTGCCTTCTTCAATGACTATTTCATTCTCAGACCTAAACCCCATTTAATGTTGGTCAACTGAAGAGAACACAGCATAAGAGAGGATCCAGGACTTTGTGAAGAGAAATGGTCAAAAAGAGGCAGTACAAAGTATTATACCAGCTGAACATGCGTCTATTGCTCTTAGAAAATATGGATTTCCTGGAAAATAAAGTAGAAATCATACAGGACAAGGACCTCAGAGAGCAAAAACGAAGGCCTCAGCAGAATGAAACAAAGCCATAAAGAATATCGCATGTCAGCCGGATGATGCCGTGCTGACAGAATGATCATTTCCCTCTCACTGAAAGCTGAGACTCAGGTGGTGTGATTGTGAACAGGTTTTAAAGCAGCGTGACACCGACAGCAGAGAGGCAGACTGAGTGAGTTAAAGGCGTGTTATCCTGATGGTCCAACAATGTTTGGATTTACGTCTCAGAAGATTGATGTTTATGCTGCAGTTAGAAGTTAGAGATGATCGGTTTAACACATGTAGCTCAACATGTGTCCTGTGCTGGATTCAGATCATTTTAACGGGTCCTAATTAGGCACAGTATGATAATCTTGAGTAAAAATGGGCATGGATTCACACTACTGACACAAAAAATGGAAACATACATCATCTAATTCATTTTATCAATACAGAAAAGCGTCAATTAAAACTGCTGCTGCAAAACTGATATATAGATAATCACAGTTATATGAAAGTTGTTTATGTCGTGTATTCGGTTTGTTTATATAGACTTAAGAAACGTTTTGAATAGTCATCCGATTGATTTATTAGTAGCTTTTTAGTAAACTTCGCTATTGTGCATAACAGTATTTCTTATTTTGGTTCTGCTCTATAAAAAATATGGCTGGCAGTATAACGCTGCCTTCAAGTCAAAGCACAGATCTAGGAATAACATCTGATTCAACTTGACTAATTTTCCCACTTGCACCACTTGCAAATGAAAAAATTAGTGGGAATTAGTGAGATTTAGTAATTGTGGTGCTAATTGTTTATAATAGCTGATTTTTCAACGTCTATTTTGCCAGTTGTAGTATGTTATGATAAAAAAATTTATAAAATTCCCCATTCTCTATTTCTGAGGTAGTAATGCAGCTAAACGTTGCTAGCAATACAAGCCAATAGCAACACACTTCATTCCATTCTAGACATCCAACCATTAAAGGAGTATAGTACCATTCCTATGGTTTAAAGTCCTTTTTATGACTTTTTTTATGACCACAAAACTGCATAATGCACCTCTGCTCTGTGAGTTACAGCCAGCTACTGCACACTGCAAGTCAGCTGGCTGAAAAAAGGTCACTACACTTTCCCCTCACTTATAAAAAGACAAAATTGTCTGTGAATATTACTATTTGCTAAAATACAGATTGGTATTTTGTGAACCAAAATACAAGGTGGTGGAAGCATTATGCTGCAGGTATGCCACCCATCACTCTTATAAGGCAACAATGTAACAACTATAGTAGGGAAGATGTGTGTTACGTTGTCGACAGTGTTTGTTTTCTTCATTAAAAATGATAAATCAGTGGTTTACTGAACATTATTATGACTGCAATAATTAAAGTTAGATTATTTTAGCAGCATTTAAAAAAAAAAAAAAAGGAATTGGGTCATTCTTAGTTTATATATCTTTAGAAATAAGTTGATGCCATTGTATTTTTACTCAAGTTGATCATACTATGAAAATCTCATAAAAATAAAAAAACAACTTTGACACAATTTATATGCAAAGCAATCATGTTGAATCAAAATTCTTTGTAAAATCTTTCCAAACTTTCCAAATCCCAATTTGGACTTCAGGGGGTGTTCGGTTTCACTTTTCTGAATCGGAACTTGGAACATCTGATATTTGCAAATAAAACAGCAGAAGAAGCCAATTTTTACTGGCTAATAAATCAAGCTATGTGCTCATGTAACCAGCCTGCAGCCAACTGCTTAACAGGCCACTAGCAGCTTGCCAACAGCACCTTTAAAGTGGCGTGGCCTTAATAAAAGTGATGGGTTGGTCTCCAGTTATTTTCAACACAATAACTGGATGTGTTCACTATAGGACAGTGTCTTCATTCAGCCTCCTGCTGACTGGCAGTGCACAGCAGCATGTAGGCAGGAGCAGCTACTATATGCCCCCAACATGTTTACTCTGGCATCTGATTAAAAAGGATTAAAAAGAGCAGAACAACTGAATATTTCTGCAGTTCTGACACAAAACGATGCCCAGTGTTAAGGCAATCCTTTAGATTTATTTCAACTCTCAAACTTTACTGAATTTCAGAGCAGTCTGCAAAATTTGAAGCTTTGTGTGGGTCTAAAGTGTTTCTTTTATGTTTCTTCTATTGATACAAAGTGAGCAGACTTAGAATTTAGTAAAATTATTGTTTTTTGCACTTTTCATTAAAGTGTTCTTCAAATTAACCTTAACTTGACTTAACCACTCAGGGTCTGGTGCTTTGCATCTACTATTTAAACACTGTTACATTTAGTTTCCGCACACATTCCCCCTTTTCACTACACCCATAAAACTGTCATAAAAATGTGTAGCTGCGTGAGTTTTATCGATTTGTTTTAACCAACAAGTGTTTGTCTTACCTTAACATAGTCGACTGCAGCATCCAGGGCAGCTACAGGATCCCTGGGAAAGACAGACAGAGAGAGGGTCCTGTTTAGAGAGTACATCCTGACCAGTCGGACCCAAAGAACCGCGTGTTGAGGTCTGGTTCCTCTCTGCAGCTTTTACAGAAATTAAAACTACAGAGCTGGTTGAGCTTGGCTTGACTTCAGGTGGGTCCCTAACTGGTGCTGATGTTGCTTCTTTTGGTTCAGTTGATGCCTAAGAGGTTTTTACAGCTGTGCATCGGTTTTAAGAGTCCATGCATGTCCAATTCATGGGTAGGAGAGACAAAGACTGCAGATATTCTCCATAAAGTTTCTCAGAAAAAAAAGTGGTGTGAAACAAAAATGTCACGCTACAGAGTTTTAAGTTCTGGCCGCTCTCGGTCCTGTTCTCTCACTCTTTCAGTCAGTGGTAAACACGTTCCCTTGCTGCACTCCTGGTTTGACCTCCTCCTTCACTCCTCCCCCAACATAACACACATCACAGCCACACGCCTACCATTCTTAGTCCACTGACAGTTTTACACAGAGGTTAGAGCGTGCGTGCGCGCGCACACACACACACACACACACACACACACACACACACACAAACTTTAAGCAGATACACTAGCTTTATTATTTTTCCATCTAAAACTGCATTCAAACAAATCATTTTAGTCCCTTTCTCCTCATCTCACTCCTGCAGCAGTTTTATCTGCTCGTCTTTGTTGGAATTAAAGTAATTTCCTATTGGATTTCACATTTTATCCAATTTCGAACGGCTCTCATTTTTTATTTTACTTATGTTTAAGCCTAGTGTGCATGTATTTTAAGAGTTACCACAGCTTTTTCTATCGGAGACTTACTTCAAGGGGCTCAGCGAAAGCTGTAATCAGATCAAATCCCCAGCCACATTAGTAAGGTTGGTAGTTCAGATCCCTTAAGCTTGGAATGGTGTTCCCACGGGAATATTAGCACAGCTCATTTCTTACCAAACCAAATATGTTTAGCCCCAAGTCCCTCTCAGTTTTAATATAGCCCTAAAAAATGAGTGGGATTAGCTCCGTAACTGAACAGAAGGCCTCATTCACAACAAACCGTTGTCGTTTTTTTAAGGCAGATTGTTCAGCTTTGCAGGCCCTGTCAAGATCTCCACCAGGTCTACACAAACCAAGAGCGGAGGAAGCAAAATATAAAGCTCCTGACCCTATAGCAGGTCTACAGACCACAGCGTGTCCTGACACGCCCTGCAGCATATCAACATGAAAACACTGAGCTGTCCCCTGAGCCAAGGCCAAAGTGGCTGTTTTTGTTTTTGGTGATACTCTGCCAGGAAGTACTGCAAGTATACGGATCACTAAAGGTTGTAAAATGTTGATTTTCCTGCAGTGCTTTGCAGAGGTATCCATACCCCTCCAATTTTTCACATGAACTTTCACCTTTAAACCACAACAAAGTAGCGCATAGTTGTGAACTGAATGAAAAATTATTCATGGTTTTATTTTCTTTTTATAATTTTTTTTCTTTTTAAAAATAAAAGTGTGGCATGCATTTTTTTCAGCCTGTCTGAGTTAAACACAATTTATCACAATGACTGCTGCACGGCTTTAAGGTGACATCTTGATGTGCTTTTAACATCTAGAGATGCATGTTTTTTGCCACGCTATTAGACTGAGATTAGTGTCTGTGAACAAAGATGTGTGTCTATTCTTCCCAAAGATTCTCAATTAGATTTAGACTGGACTTTGACAGGACCGTTCTAACACATTCGTTAGCATCGCACCCCCAACTTTATGTTTAGGGCTGTTGCCCAGCTGAAAAACTGAACCTCCAACCAAATCTCAATTTCAATTCAATTCAATTCAGTTTTATTTATATAGCGCCAATTCACAACACATGTTGTCTCAAGGCACTTCTCAACAGTCAGGTTCATACATTCCAATTAATCCTAACCATTGAACAGTGCAGTCAGATTCAGCTATTTATTCAAATTGGATAAAAAGCTTTTCTATCTAAGGAAACCAAGCAGATTGCATCCAGTCAGTGACTTGCAGCATTCACTCCTCCTGGATGAGCATGTAGAGACAGTGGACAGTCACTGGCGTTGACTTTGCAGCAATCCCTCATACTGAGCATGCATGTAGCGACAGTGGAGAGGAAAAACTCCCTTTTAACAGGAAGAAACGTCCACCAGAACCAGAACCAGGCTCAGTATGAGCAGCCATCTGCCACGACCGACTGGGGGTTTGAGAGAACAGAGCAGAGACACAAAGAGAACAAAGAAGCACTGATCCAGGAGTACTTTCTATGGGAAGGAAAAGTAAATGTTAATTGATGTAGCTCCTTTAGTTGTTTCACCTAGAAAGAAAGAACAGATAAACTCTGAGCCAGTTTTCAAGGATCGAGTCTGAAAGAGAGCACATAGTTAGCCCTCTTCTTTGTATCCTTTCACAGGTTTTCTTCCAGGGTTGGAAGAACGCCTGGAAATGGATGCATCTAGCTCTATCCATCTTCCCATCAACTCTGACCAGCTTCCATGTTCCTGGCAAAGAAAAGCATCCCCAGATGCTTTTCTTTGCCAGGGATGAATACATCTGCACTGGCATCATGTATAGATTTCCATTCTGATCTTTCCTTTAACTTTGAGCAGATAAAAATGTTGAACTAGGGTTTTTATTGACTGGTTTGTCACTACTTTCATTTAAAGATTTCAAAGTGAAGACTTTGATCTCACAGTAAAAACAGAACTAAGATTGCATGTTTTTTCACCAGAATACATTGCTAATGTTGATAGAAAAAGATTCAGTACTTTTTCCTGGTGTGACCATTTTGTGCTGCTCTACTGAACTGCTGTGAGACCCAAAACCCTGACCACATCAACCACCTGCCTCCCATAACCCTGACTCAACTTTCCATTGTGAGCATGCAGTGGAAATCACCATGGATAGACAACACCCATATAGATCCCTCAGAATGAATCTTCTCAAATTAGGGAAATTCCCTCTATTCCACCTTGTGAAGCTGGCAAAGGCAAAAGGTCAGGTTTAAAAACAAGGGGACATCCTGGAAGATGGTAAAACTTTGACCCCATAAAAAAAATCATTTGTCAGGTGTATAATTTTCTCTCGTGACCAAGTTGTCTAAAGTTTAACCAATTTATGTGTGAGATGGTTAGGGCCAGACTACACAAACAGATCACTGCTATATCAGTATTTCTATCAGTATTTTTAAAAAAAGCAGGCAACGCAGAACCTTTTTGCATCTAAAACCACACAAAAAAAAAACAATCTATAACAGAATCAGCGGGAGAAAATGCTTAAAGAACTGAGGCGAGGAAGAGGATGAAAATAAAGAGCAGGGAAGGCTGAAGCATGAAGAGCTGACCACAATCTTTTTCTGGCTACTGTTGTTCTATGCAGTTCACCACTCAGTTCTCAGCATGACCACAGCGGGCTGCAGGATGGCGAAGGCTGAGGACAGAAAGTCAAAGCAAACCGCTGCATGCAGTACCTGTATGCTACCTCTAGGGGTCAGTGGGTTTCCATTACACACAAACAAATTATGCTTCAGACTGAAGTCTTTGTTTTTCTATACAGCTATATTATTATGGCTTATTCACTTCAAAGCATCATGCTGAATCATGTAATACAAGCCATTAAGCTGTAAAGTAATAACCCTAAATATCAAAAGAGAAATAATTAAAATAAAAAAGATATGAATGTAATAGTGAGACATAATTAAGCAAAATGAAACAAAGACATTTTAACTATCATTTGGACAAGAGAATCTTTTAATTGCTTTCTTTTTTTCTGTCTCCCTACTAAATTCAAGTAAATAACCTCTAGAGTATAAATTGCTGCAATAAAATGCTTAACTTTTAACTACGCTCATGCTCCATAAATGTATGAATGGATAGTTGAATGAATTTGATTGCAAACTGCACAAAATCCACAAGAAACCTGCAAGCATGTGAAAAAGACATACAGAAAACCTTTAGACATACTTGATGATAACTGATCAGGTTCCTCTGCACTGCTAACCAAACTGTCTGATTTTAATTTAACATTTCATTACTCTAACTTTTGATATTTCAAATTCTATACTTTTTTCTAATCGACATTAGTGCTGCACATTATAAAAAAGATTTTTTGTTATTGCAGTACTTCTGTAGGCAATGTGCAGAAAGACATTAACGCCATAAATGAACTGTTTATTTATAACAAGTCATACATAATATTCACCAACATTATCGCATGTTTTCCTAATTTCATGCAGCCCTAATGTTCATACTGTTTTCAACTCTGCAAATAATGTTCTGTCTCCAGTTTGTCCTAGTTCAAGTCAAGCTACTGTGACAAAATGAATTAACACCTGGTTTCCATCTAATCTGTCTAATCTTATCTGTTTCTCTGCTAAAGCATCAAAGTTCACTGCTGTCCCCTATTTGGATTGATAAAAGGTTTAAGGAGCGCCACCTTGTGGTTTGTGCTGTTTCTCTTTTAACAATTAATTCCAGTTAATTTGGATTGTTCTGGTTCATAACTAAAGAGTTAACATGAAACTTTAAAAAAAGAAAATAGGTCATTTTAAAATTCAAAACACTTTAAGAAAATACAGTCGGGTTTGGGTTAAAATCCATCCAGGTGGCATGGTGATGTGGGCTGGATGGGCTCTAAGAGGATCTGGGCTAACAATGAACTTGCGTGAAACCAATTTGGGTTTTCCAAACTTGTCAGTATGTCTGCAGTTGGGTCTCAAACTGATATTATGTAAACAGTTTATATTAAGTGCCGAATCTAGGATCCACCTTTTACCCAAAGAATGAAACTTACATAGATCACTATGTAACCAGTGGACAAACCAATCTGGGACCCAGTTTCCAGGCCATTTCTAACCCAATTGTAAATTTTGCCCTGGCAATCCCATCCTGTTCAATTCAACCCAAATAAAATCCAATTAAAATGTCAAATAACAAAATGTTACCATAGGAAACCATCAGATTGATAATTTGATTCGGTTTCCTACTCTGAGCATGAACTATTAATTCATTTATTCATTCATTTATTCATTCATTTATTTATGTACAGGTCCTTCTCAAAATATTAGCATATTGTGATAAAGTTAATTATTTTCCATAATGTCATGATGAAAATGTAACATTCATATATTTTAGATTCATTGCACACTAACTGAAATATTTCAGGTCTTTTATTGTCTTAATACGGATGATTTTGGCATACAGCTCATGAAAACCCAAAATTCCTATCTCACAAAATTAGCATATTTCATCCGACCAATAAAAGAAAAGTGTTTTTAATACAAAAAACGGCAACCTTCAAATAATCATGTACAGTTATGCACTCAATACTTGGTCGGGAATCCTTTGGCAGAAATGACTGCTTCAATGCGGCGCGGCATGGAGGCAATCAGCCTGTGGCACTGCTGAGGTCTTATGGAGGCCCAGGATGCTTTGATAGCGGCCTTTAGCTCATCCAGAGTGTTGGGTCTTGAGTCTCTCAACGTTCTCTTCACAATATCCCACAGATTCTCTATGGGGTTCAGGTCAGGAGAGTTGGCAGGCCAATTGAGCACAGTGATACCATGGTCAGTAAACCATTTACCAGTGGTTTTGGCACTGTGAGCAGGTGCCAGGTCGTGCTGAAAAATGAAATCTTCATCTCCATAAAGCTTTTCAGCAGATGGAAGCATGAAGTGCTCCAAAATCTCCTGATAGCTAGCTGCATTGACCCTGCCCTTGATAAAACACAGTGGACCAACACCAGCAGCTGACACGGCACCCCAGACCATCACTGACTGTGGGTACTTGACACTGGACTTCTGGCATTTTGGCATTTCCTTCTCCCCAGTCTTCCTCCAGACTCTGGCACCTTGATTTCTGAATGACATGCAGAATTTGCTTTCATGCAAAAAAAGTACTTTGGACCACTGAGCAACAGTCCAGTGCTGCTTCTCTGTAGCCCAGGTCAGGCGCTTCTGTCGCTGTTTCTGGTTCAAAAGTGGCTTGACCTGGGGAATGTGGCACCTGTAGCCCATTTCCTGCACACGCCTGTGCACGGTGGCTCTGGATGTTTCTACTCCAGACTCAGTCCACTGCTTCCGCAGGTCCCCCAAGGTCTGGAATCGGCCCTTCTCCACAATCTTCCTAAGGGTCCGGTCACCTCTTCTCGTTGTGCAGCGTTTTCTGCCACACTTTTTCCTTCCCACAGACTTCCCACTGAGGTGCCTTGATACAGCACTCTGGGAACAGCCTATTCGTTCAGAAATTTCTTTCTGTGTCTTACCCTCTTGCTTGAGGGTGTCAATAGTGGCCTTCTGGACAGCAGTCAGGTCGGCAGTCTTACCCATGATTGGGGTTTTGAGTGATGAACCAGGCTGGGAGTTTTAAAGGCCTCACGAATCTTTTGCAGGTGTTTAGAGTTAACTCGTTGATTCAGATGATTAGGTTCATAGCTCGTTTAGAGACCCTTTTAATGATATGCTAATTTTGTGAGATAGGAATTTTGGGTTTTCATGAGCTGTATGCCAAAATCATCCGTATTAAGACAATAAAAGACCTGAAATATTTCAGTTAGTGTGCAATGAATCTAAAATATATGAATGTTAAATTTTCATCATGACATTATGGAAAATAATGAACTTTATCACAATATGCTAATATTTTGAGAAGGACCTGTATGTATAAATATGGACCAGCAACACCAACATAAACCCAAGGGGAAACGTTAGTTTGTCCATATTTGGGTTCCCAAACAAATACGTTTGTGCTGCAACAAATACTCCAGTGTGCATGCTGGAGAATTGCATAATGTCCGCCTAAATCTTTATTTGCTTAACATCGGATGATATTTAAAGGGCATTATACAAACCTTTAAAACTTATTTTAAAGAATTGGATTTTATGTACAAATGCTCCAATTAGGTTTTTCTGGTTTGAGGTCTGGGCAGCCGATTCAACTGAGTCCAAAGTTTTCTTCTAAGGTCAGTGACAAACAAGGGAAAACTGGACGATTCCAATCTGTAGTGGACTGATCTGTGAATCTCTAGTTTTATGTTGATCTCATTTAGTCTGAGGTCCAAATGAACTAGTAGTCAGATATCCTCCCAGCACAGATCTTTGTACCTTCTCCTTTTTACGGTCATTTCTGCTGCCCTCCCCTTTCTGTCCTGGTGGTCCTCAAGCTGCCCATAGAGGTCAAGAGAAAGACAAACTGGCCAATCAGGAGCTGGTGCACCATAAGGTCAGTGGTCACAGGTCAGTCAGCAGCATGATCGCAGAAAGTCAGGACTGACTGACAAGTTGTACTTGTGGTTTTATAGAAAAGCAAACTGATTTGTTTGCTCAAACTTTTCTAGAGACACTAATATCTGGATTTAACAGAATATAACATTTAAAAAGAAGGTGGATACTGAGACTAATAAGTTTGGTTAATTCAGCATCACAGTGAGAGTTTAATGCTGCCCACAATCCAGCCACCTGCAGAGGCTTAATTTGACTCGGACAAATTATCTTGCTGTATGTCAGCAGCATATGAAATGGATCCAGCATGGAGGCACAGAGATGAAGAGAGGAGCAAACAAAGAGTTCAGAGTAATCTCTGATCAAACCTGCCACACCCTGACTTACAAAGGTTACCAAACTGCTGGGGGCCAAAAGCATGCACAGGCACGTGCACAAAGCTGGCTTGTATCAGATACAGTGTGCTGTAAACCGACCCCAGAGACAGAAAGATGGGAGGGTATGATGAGGGATGAGGTGTATGTGTGGGTTCTCTCTGAAGCTGAGCTAACTGCAGAGCCCCCCTCAGGGCTCCATTTACAACCTTCTCTATCTTCACCCAGCTCTGAATGTCCTCACTCCCTGCTTTAATGGGAAGCATTTTGATGAAGCAACAATTCTATTAACAAAGGCATGATTTTCCTTTTTTTTTTTATTTATAAAACCTTAAGGTGTTCCATGCATTGAATAAAGCCCCCTTTACTACGATACTCTTAAATAAAATCCAGTGCAACCAATGTTCTTCATAAGTCACATAATCAACCTGTTTGTAGTTTGATCTCAGTACAAATTCAGTTGGTCTGTGAAGGCCTCAGAGGTTTGTTAAAGAATATTAGAGAGCAAACAGCACCAAGAAGACCAAGAACCACAGCAGACAGGTCAGGGTGAAAGTTGGGGAGATTTTTAAAGCAGGGTTAGGTTCTAAAACATCTCAAGCTTTGAACATCTCACAGAGCTGTGTTCATTTGAAAATATATGAACATGGAAATTAGATGGACCAACTGCAAACCCAGCAAAACATAGCTGCCTACCTAAACCGACAGGTCAGGCAAGAGGATGTAATTCTGGAGGAGCTACAGACATCCACAGCTCAGGTGGAAAAATCTGTTGACAGGATTACTATTAGGTGTACACTTCACAAAATGGGCCTTTATGGAAGAGTGGCAAGAAGAAAGTCTCCACCTCGAGAAAGAATGCAGAGGTCCTGTTTGCATTTTGACAAATAATATTTTTTATGTAAATAAATAAAGAAACAAAGTACACGAATGACTGCACCTCAGCAGACCCGTGCAGTCAGAACCACTTGGAGCTTAACAAGCTCAAGACGGTGGACTTTCAGAGAACACCACTAACCTTCCGTACCATCCTGCTCAAAACTGTGTCTACTGTGGATCACTTTAGGTTCCAAGGAAGCACCCTGGACCTGAGGTGGTTGTCTCACATAAACAGTTTGAAAGAAGGCCAAGCAGAGACTGTACTTCCTGCGGCAAATCAAGAAGTACAACCTTCCACAGGAGCTGCTGGTCATCTTCTCCACTGCTATAATTTAGTCTGTCCAGTCTTTGTCCATCTCAGTGTGGTTTGACTCATCCAGGTAATATGACAGGTCCAAACTACAACGAACAATTAGGTCTGCAGACAGGACCATCTAGGGCTTGTATAGATCTAAGGTCAGAAGGGCAGCTAACATGTCTACAGATCACACACATCCAGGACACAAACTGTTTAGACCTTCAAGTCCGTGCTACAGAGAACTATTCGCACAAACGAGCCACCAGAGAGCGTTTCTTCCCCCAGGCTGTTTCCCTTATAAACACAATGAACACCTTACAGCCTGAGTAGTCAGCTACTCTGCTGTGAAATGAAATAAGCATTTTGCACTACCACAGCCTGCCTTTCTTCTCTTCACATATAAAATGACTGTAGATACACATACAGCAAAATCAAATACCTTATCTGTGCACGCTATCTTGGCCAATAAAGCTGATTCTGTTAATTATTTTGGGGACAATTAACATGTGGAAGAAGGTCCTGTGCTCCTCCTAGACCAAAAAGTGAACTTTTCAACCAACATACAAAGCTGTTTGTCTGGTGGAAAACCAAAACTTCACATCTCCCTGAATAATCATCACAACTGTAAAACATGTGGTGATGTGATCAAGGTGTAGAGAGGCCATCTTCAGCGATAGGAAGCTAAAGGGGCATGAATAATGTTGAAATTCAATGTAACCATTTTCATATTTAATACAAAATCTCTTTGAAACATTTTGTAGTCGTCTCTTGAAACAAAAACAGATCATTTTCATGCTCACCTTGAATGTTCCCAGGTAAAGATTTTTTTTTGTCTTAATCACTACTTTAATACACAACTAAGTAAAACGAGGTGAATGAGCTAAATTCTCCCACACCAATTTGCTTGATATGGGTTATTTGCACAGAATGTTCAACAAATATCGGAGCGCGACAATAAATAGATCAAATTACAGCAATCTTAGCCCTTATCTGCCTGCATCTGTGCATGTTTACCTGCTACTCTTGAAGTCATCAGTGATATTCCGACCCAACGAGGATGTCATGGGTTGAAGGATGTGACCTGAAGGCAGTGATGTGTTCCTGGAAAGTAATGGCTGTGCCTGATTGGTTTTTGGGTCCCATGTGTTGTTGCTCTGGCTGATGTTGGTTCCTCCTCTTCTGCTACGAGGCAAAGTTCCATGCAGTGAGACTGGCTGGTAGGCTGCACTGGGAATTTCAGATAAGCTGCCTGCCTGTCCTGAAGGGAGGCTGCATGAAAGAAACAAGCAATTGAAATTAAACACTAAATTGAAATATTTTAAAGTATTACTTCACTATTTAAAAATCTTGTTAAATTTGATTTTAAGCTAATAAATCTGGCAAATAAATTAAGATCACCAAGGATTGGAGCCATGGAGATCCATGGAGATGGTGAGCTTTCGGGGCGAGCAGGGGCCATTGCTGGGGCCACCAAGGGAAGTGTTGGGCCCTCCAGAGTGGGCAGAACCTCCTCCCAAGGTGTGATGATGTGCATGTAGGGACCTGGGCAGACTGGCAAAACGCCCCTCAGCCATCATCCTTAACTCTGGAAAAGTGCAGAGACATGAGATGAATCATATCTGAAACAAGCGCCACTGGTGCTTTGAAGAATGACAACAAACACAAAGAAAACATGTTGAGCTTACTGGAAATAAAATAAGATCATACGTAACACATAAAAAAGGAACTGGTACAATTACCACACCCAGATAGGCTCATAACTGAGAATATCTCGCACTCTGTCAAACGATTATAATACAAACCCACAAAGCACCCTGCAGGGATAAGAAAGTCCTCATTATGTTATTGCATACCGGTAATTACAAGGCATTTAAATACTATATGTCACGTCTCAAGGACTTATTTTCCTGTTTTAATTATGCCTTCAAACACACAGCATAAATAATGTTTGTTTTCATGCGCATTTAGTAAATTCATACATTCAACATAATCTATAGCAAATGTCGTATTTAAAAAGCCTCTAGAGTTTCGGGTTAGCTGAAATTTTGTAATGAAATTAGATAAAAAGCTGACTGTTCGAGAATAAAATAAAGTCTGCTGTAGCCGAATCTGATTTGATAAAAAAATATGAAGGAACAGCTGCACTTCCCTCCTGGCAACTTTATTTTGTGCTCATGAGGTAAGCTGTCGTCTGTTGGCACCAACACCACAGACAAAAATACACAGTGATGAACAAGACAGATAGCTCGGCGGAGTTGGGAAATCACAGGATGGGTTCTTCCTACATTTCCCTGCAGTGTGAGCATGATTGGACAGCATACGATCATCTGCTCTGATTCAGTCTGCATGCAGCCATTAGTCACACTGTACAAACTAAAATATCATAAAAACCCCGAACGAACTGGCAGTCTTAAATCAAACAACTTCTCAACCCTAATCCAATCAAAGGTCTGACAATGAAATCCCAGCTGGTTATTTTTGCTTTGTAATGAAGCTGATTAAGATCAGAAGATGTAGGCAGCAGTTTACAATAAATGGAGAAGCACAGTTTAGACCCGACAGTATCGAGAAGAGGTTATTTTTGACGGCCTGATTGATTTTGACCAAGCATTTAAATTTGAAGTGAAGCATCAATCATCTGCTTCTGCCGAAATATTGTCAGCTTCTTTTATTGGCAGCTGCAATATGACAGAGAGCCTTGCAGAGGATAGTGAGAGGAGCTGAGAAGGTCACTGGCCTGTCCCTACCCTCTGTCCTGGATCTGCTGCAGGAACAGGGTTCTAAGCATTACCAGAGACTCCTTACACCCTCTCTATGAACTTTGGGAACAGCTGCCATCAGGCTAAAAATACATCAAAAGCAGTACCACCAGACTGCTACACACCTTTATGTCTTGGCTACTGTTCAGCATTTTCATAGCTTAAGATTATGCACTTATTTTATGTTTTGATCAATGTTTTCCACAGAAAATGTGTTGCAAACCCCAGAGAAATGCTCTTTCATTTTGTTTTACAATAAAAGGACAACAAATTGATTAAATTTTGTTTGATTTGGTTCATTCTGATCTGAGTGAGCTCAAACAAGGAATTGATGGCAGTTATTCTGCTGAAAATATAATAAAAACAATGCATCCATATTTTATTATAACTGTTTAACTAATGTTTGCCGAGGTTTACTTCTTTGCTTTGCCAGGGATAGGAGAAGAAAGAGAAGACCCAGGCTCCACCTGTGTGCAGACAGTAGGATGTGTTTTTGTACTGTTTCTTACAGTGACCTCCCTCCCAAGCTGTTTTAAATGAGAACTGGCTCTCAAACATTTTATCAAGTAAAAATAATAAATAACATCAACAGCACTGTGCCGGAGCATGTCTTTCTACGGTATTAAAATACATACCATGGTGACGTTGCTCTTTCATACCCCTACTTTAGTCGTGTTATACCTAATTTTTTTAAAAGGGACAAAACATTGCCATTTGCCATGACACTTTCGTACTGATTATGCAAAACTTCGTATGTGGGGAATTTTTTTACCCACTTTAATAACCGATGATATGAAGTAATTTACTACAATTTACTGTGAGGAAATATGGTTAACACATTTCAATAAATTGGCCTGTGGGGTAAGCACTGGTAAAGGGGCAAAGACACCCAGAGCTCCACTAAATACAGAGAGCCAAAGTAGCTTTTTTTAAACAAACATCCAGAAAGGGTTTTTTATCCTTACTTTCTTAATATGAAGCTTTATTGTATGCATAACAAATGTCCATCAGGTTGACAGTTTAGTAGGACTTACATATAGCTACATTTACGACTGGCAAAGGTTACGAACTCCAGTTTTAAATGAAGACCAGTGACCTCGATGTTTGATACAGATGGATTCAATTTCTGAAGAGTCGGAAGTTACGAATTAGGAGCACATAGCTGTAAAATCAGTTTTAAAATGGAGCTAAACAGAATCAAACAGTGGGGGTCACAGAGTCATCAGCTCCTACTGATAAATGTCAATGAAAATGTAAATGTAGCTTTAGAGGAACAACCAGCTGGCTGGTCCAGGACTCTTCAGAGTGAAGAGAGACGTTTACCCGCTCCGAAGCAGACAGTAAAAGACTTACTAAGGCATGTAGAATCAGACAGAATGTGGATTCCTCTGAGGGGCAGAATGACTACAGCACCTATTATATGACCCTAAGGGATTCAGCTGTGTGTGTGTGGTACTGACCATCTGCCAGACACACAACCTCCCCCTGTAGTGCATACAAAGATCAACTCTCACCGAGTTAGCAGACAAGAACATAGCAAGCACATAAATACTTAGCTTTAGAATAAATTATGCATGCTACAGGACGTCATTATAAGGCAAGTGCATAAAAAAACCCTCCTTTAATGGATCGGCTCATAATTCACTTATCCTCAGATGTAATTTATTTCACATTCAGACTCATTTCAGCCGCTCCTCTCTCTTTCTGACCCGATCCCAGCTCATCCATCTTTCTCTTTTAGTGCCGTGTCCCCCCCTTCCACATAGACGTCATCTGCTTATCACTTTCTGTCCATCACATCAGCTCCTCTTTTGCCCTGACTTTTGTCTCCTTCTTTTCTTTGGCCTTCTGGCTCTCATGATACACTTATTTTACTCCTACCCCTTTTCCTTCAAAGATTTATCCTCTGCTCCCAGCAGCTGTTCAGCTTCCAGTCACATCGCTATACAGGAAACAGTGCTGGTATTTGCTGACACAGCTTCATCATATTTTAAATTAAAGACATAATCAGCCCTGCTATTATCATTATCCAAAGAATGAAAAAAAAAATCTTATTTTCTTCCAATTTTTAACATTTGTTTGTACTAATAAATAATGACTGGAATTATTTGCAATATTTACTGGTACAAAACTGGTAGTTATGTTCACATTCAATCTTATAGAAGCAGGTCAGGTTTTACAGAAAATCCTCCTCGTTGGCCTTGTCGATTAGATACAAAGTAAAAATTTAAATAGCTCAGTAACACAGTTTAAGTTTGATATCAGCTAATTATTTTCCTTTAATTCGTCTCACATGGCGCTTAAAATTGACTTCAATAAAAAAATAGAGGAGTTTGTGGCTAACAGTCCATCACAGACATGCAATATGTTTCAATTTATTTTGTTGAATCTTTGAAAAAATACCAAAAACTAAATTAAAATCCAACATTTAATTAGCAAAGAACTACAAGCTGAAACCTGGTGATGTGATCGAGTACAGAATCATCTCCGGGTTCTTTGCTGGAGTTTTTGAAAAAGTTTTTTAAAGACATGAATGCACATCTGCTACAGATGTGCTCATTTAGTCCTAAATTTCTTTTGCCACCCACTTTTACACTTTCCTATTTTTTTTTAGCACAAATTGCAAACAAAAGATGTCATAGTCAGGTAGAACACAGATAAAAAAATCAACTAATAGCCATTGAAATACTTTACAGAGACCAAAATTACTCACAAGTAGGACTGGCTCGCTGGAACAAACGTATACATTAAATAGTAGTGATTTTACAACTAATGCAAAGTACTGCAGTGGGTCATGCAGACATCCAGTTCTATGGCCTGAACCAGACTTTAAAGAATACTTGCACAGCATCAATTTTGTCGCAGACTATTTCCAACCAATCACATGCATCTCCTTGGCAATGGCACACTAGACAAAAACATTCTGGGTCTCTGTCAGCACCGGCGCTGAAGGCCTTGGGTTGGGAACACATAGACACACTCATGAACACAGACACACAAGGTCTTGGGTGGGAAGATTAACAGGAAGAGGAAATGGCAGTATAAACATAAATGAGCGGCGACCCATTATAGAAGATTAGTGACAATAAATCTGCTCCCACGTTTATTTTAAAGGAGTATCTATTTTTCACAGCCCTAAAGACACAACTTTGCTTTAACATTCAGTTGATTTCAGTCCAACTGTTTGATAGTAGGCTCCCTCCCCACGTCTGTAGCTGACAATAAACATCAATCAGGACACAAGAAGCACTTTCCTTAATCCCCTAAAGTGGTGGTTATGAACTGCTTGGTTCTTCACATTTAATTCATATGAACAAACTGCGGGTATTGGAGTATTCTAGGCTATAAGAAACAAAAATGACCATTAACATACTTTATATCTTTTTCACAATCGCAACAGTTTAGATGAAAGGTCTGCGGCAGCACTGGTCTATCATTACACACAATAGAGAGGACGAATGCAAACAACATGTTTGGGAATGAGCAGTTTCCTCTCCCTGGCTTAAAGAGTTTTCCTGCTATAGCGAAGACTTGAATTCACACACACACACACACACGCATACACACACACACCAGTGCATTAGGAAAACCACCCCTGGCCAGAAGTGAACAATGGGAACGACTGTCACATGACGGCTGTGTAGAGCCAGTCTTTGTTGAAGTGAGAGAGAGAGGTGTCCTACTGCGCTCTTCTGTGCGTGGGCCCACCAGCATGTGTGTGTGTGTCTGTGTGTGTGTGTGAAGTCTGTGTGTCACATGTTAATGAGGTCGGTATTAAATCCCACAGCAGTAGCTGCCATTTCATGCTTCTAAAATCTTTGTTGGCTTGTCCATCTCTCTCACTTTCTCACCCTTTAACACCTAACTTCACTCAGCGTGTGAATTCATTTTGCATGCCTGCGGGGTGTAAAATGTTACGTCAACATACAGTCACCGATGACCCCACTTTGAGCTAGTAAATCCCACAGGGTCAACTGAAGCAAGATGTGCTGTATAGTAAAACCACTTTGAGACCATTTCACTGTAATCTATTATAGTCACATCTCATAGCTGTGCTTCAATAAATACAAGCAAGATGATACATTAAAATGAGGATAATTGCTCAGAGCTCTATGTGGATTGGAGGGATTGGCTGTTTGTCACAAATGAAAAATACAGAACTAAAACAGAAAACGTTTTCTTAAATTTAACTTCCACAGCTGCTTGTACTAATACAGAGGTCAGAACCAGCTGTCGTCTTGGTAGTCAAAGGTTAAGTCCTTGTTTTCATAAAATAACATTCTGATAAGGGTGTAATGAACCAGAGATTGATATGCAGAGACTGATAATGCTAGTTTTTATATGCTTTAGTTTTGTGTCTTGTTCAGTGTCTCCAAGAATCCTAAACAATCCTAAAAACTTCTCATACTAAAACCAAGCCGCCGTGTTTCCAAACATCTCAGGGATAAAATGTGATCCTTATTTGTACCTGTGGAAAAAACATGAACAGTATATACAAACATGTTATAAGTTAATTTAATTGGATAATATTTTCTAAAGATTTTATGTCACATCTGATTCCCTTGACTGTGGCTGTTGTGGAATCCCATTTGAGCCAGTTGATTCTAATGAACCATAAGAGATTATGATCTATTTAGCTAAAACAACTGTAACTGTCCTCTTGCTGGTACATTATTCATGTTTTGGAGTGAAAATAACTCTAAATCATCACCTATCGATCAGCGTGTTGAATGACCCGTGGGTTGGAAGAAAAAGACATGTTATATAAAATATTCTATGGCAAGTGGATCCTTTTTATATAACAAATCCTTTACAAAAGGAGGGGATAGCAAGGAGACAAAATGACCTGCACCCATTTTCATGCTTTATAGCAAGCTGAACATTTAAAAAAAGACACCACTTCTATGTTTGGGTAAAAATATTAGGTCAGGTTTAAAGGTGATTAACCTATCTTAGCAAAAGCTACAAAATTAGCTTCTGTAATCTAGTTGTACTACGAATTAAAGTTGCAAGGTCAAAGTTTGGCTATAACAGCATTCATTATAAACTGTGCTATTGATTAAAACTATTGCCTGTTAGCCATGTTACTTAGTTTTCTGGGTAAGCACAGCAACAATCAAGTCAATATGGGCCTTTGGAAAAAAATCCCCCACTTTGTTTATACACATTACCATTTTATCTCTACTACTTCTATTTTTACCTGCAAATAAACCATTTTTTATGCATGTAGTTAATCTATACCATAGGAGTTGATTTCCAGTTGTAGTCCAATATTTTTTGAAGTTTTGCATAGAAATAAAAATAAAAAAGCTGAACTCTTACATATAATTTAATTTAATGCTGAAAACTTTGCATTGCAGTCTATTCTCATTTTGTTTGGTTCTGATCCCTGTTTGGACCAGTAAATAAACCAAAATAACTAAGAAACCTTCTGCTGTGCAACCACACTTTCTCTCAGTAGACTTTGGCCAGAATATACAAAGTTCTTTTAATTGTTGGGTGTCAAAGTGAGTAGGAAGCAGCCCCCTGGTTGGTGCGAACTGAAGCTTGGTTGGAATGAAACATCCTATGGTACATGGCACCATTTCAGAACCACAAATCTAGGGTATGAAACAACGAAAGACGGTGAAATACCCAGCAAACAAGAAGGCATAACAATGTTATCTCCACATATTAAGGTAAAGTGACCCATGTAAATCCTGTCATGTGTTTCTATTTGTTTATATCCAAAGCATATAAGGTAGTATATCTGTGTTGGGAAAATGTAAAATTGCTTAACCACATCTACTGAATCACCAGGTCAGACAGTCTTGACAACTTGCTGGAATACAATCTAATTAAAATGACTGTAGACCCCAGAAGAACAACAGAAGACTTAAACTACCACTGCAAGTATTATTTAAATGCTGAATCTTGCAACGCAGTTTAGACACGACACTGACTAATGTCTGAAGAAAAACGCTGCACACGTGTTTCTCTGCATGAAACACGTCTTGCACCAACACAACGTCTGCCTGTGTCATCATCTGATCTGAAGCTTAAGGTTAGAAGATCTCTTCTCAATGCTGGAAGGTCAGAGTTTGAGTTCGAGTCAACTTGTCAGAGTAAATCTGAGTGCAAATGTGGACCACGTTGCGTGCGTTTGAGCAAACGTTAATCTGATAAAAAGCCAGCAATTCTAAAAAGAAATAAAATAAAATCAACGTCACATGTCAGCAATAAACAAATATTTACACAGTTAATGTACTCTGACAGGAAACTACAGACATGAGCCAGGCTGTTGAGCGTATCTATTATATTTGATATAATTATGCCCTGCTGGGAATTCAACAATTACTGCTAACAATCTCAAAGACCGCAGTAACACCCATCGCCTGGGGATGGCAACTTATTGCTCACAAAACTCTCAGAGTAAATGTAACTCGCTTCAAGTTGCTAACTAGAGGGATAGAGTAACATACATGTAATCAAATCAAAATACTTAAAAAAATCAACAGCACATAAAACTAAATCTGGTAAATAATATTCGGACTGCTGCATCAGGTGTGTACTGATGTCAGCATTAACCTTCACTCATTCCTTTGCATACAGTCTGAGAGCACAAGTGTCCAATCATTCTTACCTGTAAACGATGCGTCTTCTGCTGGATTGTTGCTTCTACTGAGCTCCTAGTTTTGCAAAGTATGAAAAGGAATACGTTTGAAGGAAGTGTACAAGACCGAGTCACTGACCGGCCAAAAGTCCAACACTCACTCTCCTTCAGACAGGCAACAACAAGTAGCACTGCACAATCACAAGCCCGTCCCTCCTCCTTCTCCTCCTCCTCTCCCTGGGGAGTGATTTGCGAGCATCCAGCTCCTCCTCCTGCTCCTATGTGTTTCGGAGTTTTCCTTCTTTTTTTTTCTGGCAGAGTTGTGTCTTATCAACCCAAACTCTTGCCTCCCAGCACTCACTCAGACTCCCACAGACTTCTTCTCCACCACCATCCCCTCCTCCTCCTATATCCACTCACCTCCTCTCCTGTGCGTTTCCTGCACAGCCTCATATTTCGTGCACCGTGTCCTTTTGTTTCGCGCCTCTTACACAAACAACACCAACTGGTCTGGTGCTAAAAAGAAGATTTAAAAGTGACTCAATGTTGCTATTTGCAAAGAGGAGAAAGGAGCACAACAACCTAATCTCAGTGAGGTTGTGACATGTCTGAGGAACTTTAGGTAATCTCAAGATTGATGAGGTTAAGATATTTGACTCAATATTTGCTCAAACATAAATCAGCGCAGTGTTACGGGTTAAAGTCTTATTGAATGCTTCTTTTAACATCTAACATTTAATGCGTAAAGGAGAAAAAAACGAATGAGCTTTTCCTGTGTCGTTGTGTGTGTTTCGTTGGAGTGCTGGCAACCCTCAGGACAACAACCTCTCCTGTCTTTGTCCTCCTGTTCCTTTGTATTGTCTGGAGTCGATAACACAAAGACACGTGCATGTGTGTGCAAGGGTTATCCTGCAGACAATGCAACAAACCCATCCTGCTGCAATGAAAACTAAAGATGATCCGATGACCCACTTAGGACATACAAACTGTTACACACATGGATTTGATGTTCAGTAGAAAAACTACATTTGTTCAGATCGGGTAAGACACCAAGGTGAGTCAGGGCTGTAAAATGATGATTTTATTTCTAAATTCAAACATATATCAGATAACCTGTCACTGTAAGATTATGTCTTTGAGAATAGATTAAATAAAATCTGTTTTTTGTCTTTTGCAGTGCCACCCGGTGTTCAAACAATGAAAAGGCAGCAGAAGGCTCAGATTTGGCTAAGCCCATAATTGTTCATACCCCTGGCAGATTTAGGTTAAAAGTCTTTTGGTTTGGCCAACATGTTTCTTCTGACTGGAAGTAATGTTAAACACTTGAAGTGGCCCAGAGTCCTGACTTGAATTTGTTAGAGAATTAGGAGGGAGCTGAAATTTCACTAACATCACTTTCCACTTGATTTTTCATTCTTGCAGTTTTCAGAGAAATATATTAGCTTTCTAACACAACAGATTCTAACATAAAACACTAAAGGTTGCTTGAATGAAACAAATAAATCCTGAACGTCTGTTTAAGTTTGCAAAGGTTTTAGATGTGCTGCACATTGGCAAGTAATAATTGACCAAAAAGTGCAAATATTTAAAATAATTTTCAATTGGCTTGTTAACAAAAGGAAGTTTAGGGTATATGACTTGAGATGAACTTTATATTATTTGATAAATCCTGTCTTTTCTCAGACCTTACCAGGGGATCATATCATTAGGGATATATTAAAGAATGAAATAAATATTAAACAGTATGCTTGCAGCTGAAGGTAATGTTTTTGTTCTGATACAGCACAAAATTCTGTATACCTGTTTATTTAAAAAACAACTTTTTGATATAAGATGCTAGTGCCGTTTAAAATGGTAAATGGGCTGAATTTATAAAGCTCTTTCCTAGTCATACCAACCACTCAAAGCACAACATTACAGCCACATTCGCCCAGCTGCACTCATTACCGGAGAACACTCACACTGGTACACCGATACGCAGATACCGATAAGGTTGACTATTAGATCAAGTGCATTGCTCAAGGGCACATTGACATGTGACAGGAGGAAGCTGGAATTATACCCACAGCTTTTGGCCTGCAATATGACTACTCCTCCCAGTGAGACACAGTAAATATCAAACTGGCCTGTGAAGTTGGAGTTGCAATCAACAGGTTAAGGATTGTTTCCAGGTAAAAACATACATCAGAACCTGATTTGCATTTTTCCTCTCTCTGAGTCAACCTCTGCCGAATTTAACAGTGACATGTGATCATTTCTGTCATCTTTTGTGTCTGCAAGGGTGGTATTTCCAAGAAGCTGCACACTGAGTCAGAAGTACAATCTGTAATCTTCTCCTGAATCACCTGAGTCTTCCCAAAATACATAAAACAAAAGAAGAGGCGGGGGTCGTTAGGATGGGGAGTATAATCCTTCAGAAGTGACTGACATGTGTCGTTATGGTTAAAGCTCTTATCAAGTTGTTGGCAAAGGAACAAGACATTCCTTAAAAGATGCTCTGGGCATGTCCATGCTATTCCAAATGAGGTCCCTCCGCAGTATAGATGGGTATATAGAAGTGAAGTAAAGAGTGATTACAAACCTGAAAAATGCACCTTGAAATTGACTTAAATTCAATCTAAACAAACTCTACAATTTTAATAGATGGAACATGTTTGACTTACTGACCAAAATAACATTTCTTAGGGCTTTAAGTTTGTAATTTAAAGTTCACACATTGTTCAAGAGTGTGAATTTGTAAAAGCAGTTTGTAATTCCAGAGGTATGGGTTGTTTTTTTACAAGCTTATCAAGAAATATGAAGTATACAGACAGTTTTCTAGTAAACATCTGTTTAGAAATATAAAAAGATCTTGAGGGCACAAAATCTCCTTACTGTGTGTGACTAAATTATTGTTATTATTGTTATTAAATTAGATGCAGAGCCCCACACTAAATCAACTTAACACGAAATCCAAATACCCGTAAATTCAGTCAAACTGACTAATTTAATAACATCTGCTGTCTTTTGAGGATTAAGCTGTAAATCAAGGCTTTATTTACCACTTATTTCTAAAATGACTTCCAAACCAAAGTGTGTCTGTTATTCTTTTTGTCTTTTACATGTGTTGGATCTTAGCATACCAGAAAAAACATTTCCTGCACTTCCAGTTACCAGAAATTCTCCAGCCAAGCCCACAAGCTTTGCTCAACTAGTTGAAGCAGGTGGTCCAATCTGAGCAAACATTAGCCACCAATACAACCCAGGGCACATGTTTTCCCTCAAACCATTTAATAAATAGGTATATCTTTAGAGCTGTGTAATACCAGCTTTTAACAGTTTGTATTCAGGTTGTCAACATGTTTAAAACAGTTGTTCTGACCCCTCAGAGGGACGATATAAAGTCTGCACAGAACATTCTCACCCTGATATCATCCACTAACCCCTCTTGTCTTGTTTTTCTCCCCCCCTCATTCCTTGGACTCATCGTCTCCTTCCTCCCTCTCCTACTCCACCGTCCTTCTAATTGATCTGTATATAGATCCATGCTTGTGTTCCAATGTGCACGTCAACGATCAAGAAAGAGTGTCCTGCAAACACGTGTAAGGCACTACTGCTCATTCCTTCAATAAAAAGGAAAAAGGTTTGAAAGTGTGTTTCAGCTTGTGAAATGTAACTTTAATTCTGATGAAGAGAAAATGTCTGTGGTATATCAGTGTCAACAGTTAATCCACAGTAGTTGCACCAATAATAATTAACTGCACACAACTGCTTAATAAGGCAAGTCCATTTACTTATATCTATAAATGATGCAACCTGCAGCCTTAAGCTAATGAGAAAAAGTTGTATGCCGGAATTTCTTATTAGTCACCTGATTACCTCAAAGTCATTTGAAGAGACCTTGTACAAAAGTACAAACGTCTACATGTGGTATGCATGTACAATGTCTTGCACCAGAAGTATCAAAGCGATTTCTTGTGCTTGTGCAAGCTTGTTCTCACCTGAAAAAACTAATTTAATAAGGCTCTTCTCATTTCTGTAACTGTCTTATCTTTTGCTTTCATGAACCTGCTTCTGCTTGCAACATGGAGATTAACCAGAAAATGTTTTTAAGTAGGTTTAAATTCCTCAATTCAAGGAGCAAGAAGAGAGAATGCTTTTCTGTGAAATCAACTTGGGGGCTAAGTGCCTTGCCCCAGGGCACATTGACATGTAAAAGGAGGAGGCTGGAATTAGACCCACAACCTTCCAATTACAAGAAAACTACTCTACCTACTGATCCACAGTCGGCTCCTGATCAGGACTCATTATCACCACATCAGAGTTGGGAAGAAACAGATCTGGCCATAAAAAACAATGTTTTGTTCAATATTTATTGAGGACCAGTAAGATGAGATTTATCGCATTTCTTGAGTTTAAAAAAAGTTTTTCCTCAACCTTATTATTCATTGTCCAAAAACACCATCATGACAGAAAAACACAGAAATATAAATGCAGCACAGAAACTGCATGCGATTCACATAAGTCCATTTTCCACAGGAATACCTGGAATTCAAATACCTGGGATTTTTTTATTTACCTGAGCAAAAAGAATCCTGGGTAATATGTGTGCCATCTATTTCCACTGCTCTGAAAGGCGGGACATTTATTTAAATTACAGCCAAATTACAAATGGAGAAATTGTGAAGAAAACTGCACTACATCTTTTATAACATTAATTTCACTTCCCTGTTTTATGTACTAATCATGCAACATTCAACATACTGAATAAATTACAAATTTATGAGTTTAAAAAAAACAAAACATTTAATAAGAAGCACCAGGTTTTGGTAAATATACACAAATGTATGGACATTCTGAAAAGGAAAATTACTTGGTATTCTGTGGTTGTTAGATGTGAAGAGTTAAGCAAGGAGAGGAAGTGGATGAAAATCCTCACACAAAATGACAGTGATGATTTTTGCACAGAAGACACTTCTGTGTGATTGCATCTGAGCTATTCAAGATGCATCATGTTTTTACAGGAAGCTACGTCGACTATCCTGTGAACATTAAAACAAAACTGGCAACAGTACATATCTCACAACAGCCTTGAAGTAACATCTAAATACCAAGCCTCATCAGCTGAAATTTAACGAAATTAAAGAGAGTTTGGATATTTTGGAAGAATGTATTTTGGAAGAATGTACTTTCTTATTCAGAATATTCCTATTTTAAATTAGTCTTATTCAAGGATCAAGATGTTCTGATATGAGCAATATGAGAGACTACAGCTGAATGATGATGGCATAGTTGGTGTACGGACAAAAAGTAAAGAACAATGTTGACAGTACACTCCGTAATAACTCTAGGTCATGTTGATAGTGTTGAGATTGTCCCATCTCATTCTGTGTCGACAATATGTAAAGGTTGTGGGATGAAACATCACTGTGAGGACAAAGACAAACTCAAGATAAAGCACAAACTTGTTTTTACATGACCTCCAAATCACCTGGATTGAGCTTGATGTGGGTTTCCAAATCATGTCCACACAGATGGGTCCTCGCTGAAAAGGTTTTAAAAGATGTCAGTCAGTCATTTTCTACCGCTTATTCCATAGTGGGTCGCAGGGAAGCTGGTGCCTATCTCCAGCAGTCTATGGGTGAGAGGCAGGGTACACCCTGGACAGGTCGCCAGTCCATCGCAGGGCAACACACAAACAACCATGCACACACTCATTCATACACCTAAGGGAAATTAAGAGAGAGACCAATTAACCTAACAGGCATGTCTTTGGACTGTGGGAGGACGCCGGAGTACCCGGTGAGAACCCACGCATGCATGGGGAGAACATGCAAACTACATGCAGAAAGACCCCTGGCTGGGAATTGAACCCAGGACCTTCTTGCTGCAAGGCAACAGTGCTACCAACCGTGCCACCGTGCAGCTTTTTTAAAAGATGTCTCAGGAAAATGATTTTTTACATTTAAATAAGAAGAATGCGTTTAAAGATATGATGATCAGTGTCAGTCCAAGTAAGATTTAATGTGGGCTGCTTAGCTGTGGTTCTCTCCTAGATGAAGCCACTAAAAGAGCTACTAGATGAAGCCACTAAAAGAGCTACTACTGCCTTTAATGTTTTACTTTCCTTTCACATAGAAAGTACTCCTGAAAGCAGTGCTCTAGTGTTCTTTCTGTGTATACGCTCTGTTCTCTCAAACCCCCAGTGCGCCTGGTTCTGCTGGAGGCTTCTTCCTGTTAAAGAGGAGTTTTTCTTTCTGCTGTTGCTACATGCATGCTCAGTAAGAGGGATTGCTACAAAGACAATAACACAAAGCAAGCAACTGTCTCTACATGCTCATCCAGGAGGAGTGAATGCTGAAAGTCACTGACTGGATGCAATCTGCTGGGTTTCCTTGGATAGAAATAGTTTTTACCCAGTTTGAACAATAAACTGAACCTGACTGTATTGTTTGATAACTATGATAAGTTGGAATGTATGTGATTGACCTGGAATCTGTATGACTGAACTGACTTTGTGAAGTGCTTGAGACGACATGTTGTGAACTGTCACTATATAAACAAACAGAATTAAATTGAATCGAAAGCAATCACGGATAAATGGTTATTTGCTGACATGTTTTTGTGAACACACCGAGCTCAGAGAAAAGATTAAACTCATAGCATTGGACTGTTACTATGGTAACACATCTATCAAACTATGAAAATCATTCTTTGCACCTTTACAAAGTAAACTTACCTAATCCTTTAAATCTTAAATTTAAAATTTTAATTATTTAAACCTTTTAATTTATCTATGCTAAAACTGTCAAATCAAACTTAATAGTTTTCTCATTCTTATTAAACAAATATATACATTTTTTATGGTCTGTGTTAAAATTTAAGCACTTGATGTTTTGGGGACCCTAAGCAGCAGCTTATTGTGCTTGTGCCGGCTCTGATGATGATTGTTTGTGAATGTCTGCAGTACAGAAAAATCCTCTCCTAACTGACCGATGTGCTGCACAGAAAGGGTGCCAGAGATCAAAACAAACCAACCTTCTGCACAATAACATTAACACACAGAGAGAAGCAATTTGTGGTTTACAGAAGCAATTTTCTTTCAAACAGCAAATTTTCTTCAGATATTTTGGTTGCTGCGTTTTTATTTTGCCTTTTCTGCTTTAGTTCAACCAACGTCAGTCTGATTTTTGGCCAGGAGTAACACATCATCTTGGTAAACGCTCTGGATTTGTTTCACTTAAAATATTCCAGAACTATTTCTGGAAATATCTCTAAAGTATTTTCGGACCAATAGCTGCCAGGATTTGGATATCGGCATGCAAAATGAGTACCATGTACTGTGTCCTCTACATTTATTGGCCCTACTGGTAAAGATGTGTTTCAATCATTAAAAAATGTTTCAATTCCATAAATCACACACCAAAGTTTGCAGCAGTTCTGCAACAGTACACTCTGGAGATTTGTATTACCTCCCTTCCCATCCTACTTAGTGTGTGGTCACAGGGTAAACTTGGGTCCTCACACAGCCTTGTTTGTCACAAATTCGTCGTTTTAAACTTTTTAATTATTAATCTGAATACAGTATTCACAAGTTTTGACAACTAGCTATTTTCATGACTTTTGAAGATCAACACAGCTGTGCCTTATTGAATGGCATGTTCTCATGTTGGTCCTGTTTTGAAGATTGGCTAAGAGAAATGAGCGTCTGTGTCACGTCACATTTATACTGTACTAAAGCAAAAGTCATTGAATACTTTTTTGACACGGATTAGTGTAAACGTGTAAAGTTTACATTAATCATGCTTCAGTGGTATTTATTTCCCTACTGAATAAATGTTCTCACTTTAAAAGGGTGGATTTTTCTAAATTTGTCGCATTATGGCACTGCAATAATAACGCAGTAATAACTCCTTTTGAGGCTTTTTACACATCTTAGCCAGTTTTAAACCTAAGAAAAGATTATGTCAATTTTACTACATCATTTAGAAACAATTGTTTTTAAGGAAAACTCTATGAAGTATTTAGCTTAAGACTTACTGTGCTTAAAAGTTTTGTGATTTAAGATAATTAATGACAATAATACTAATATATGTCAGTAGTTTATTTTCTCCCTGGAAACGTTGCACTAGTTTGTAGCGGTAAGTATTCTATAGGTTAGTCTTTGTGGTGATTTAGGAAAAATGTGTTAATGTATTGGTTAAAGTATCTGGATATTCATGTCTAACACCACTACAGTTCAGGGATGTGAAAATAATATTCAATATTTAAACTTGTTATCATAGGTGAGCTTTGGATTCTTTTCTTTAGACAATCATCAACAGCTAAAATTAAGCTTGCCTTTAGGGATGATTATGTCATCTCACACCCAACTGAAAATGTTGCAGGTCATGACACAAATTAGAGGCTGAGAGATAAAAGTATTTTCAATCAATTGTCTCTGATTGGTCCTATTGCTAGGGTTTTGGGATAATTACTTCTCAACTAAGGACACAAAAACAACAAAACTAATACGTGTGGTATTTTGAAACCATTCTTTGTTGCTACTTAGCAACCAACACCCATGATACTTTTACAGTTAATCCTTTAAACATGATAAATATGCACCATTGTAGCAACACCAGAAAGAAAAACCAAAAGGCCTCAAATATGTGTGAAGTATGAGCTTGTATGAGTGGGTCGAGCCATTTTTACCCTGCAATTGCTGTTACTGAAGCATCTCTAATTGGACTGCTGCATTTTAATGTCTGCCAACAAGGAAAGTACCTGGCACATTTACACACAAAGTATGGAAGAGATCGAGGCTCCTGCAATGCAACCACAGTTAATCTGTAAAATCATAATTTTCAGACCTGCATCCTTAAGCAAATTTCTGGTTACTACCTCAAGTTAAATAAGAAATTATGTTTAGAATAATTTTTGAGATCTAAATTTGACCCTTATCAAGCTGACATGATTTCTCTTTTAAGACTAGATTAAAATGTCTCCTTCTTGATAAGGTTTCTAGAACTGGATCAGAAGGACCCTAAACCTTTGCTTAGTTGCTGAAGGACCTCCTATGAATCTCAAAGAACATTCCCTACATCTCCTAGTCTCCTATTTCTTTGAGCATTTAAATGTCAAGTAGACAATCTCAATGGCTTCGTCCGTCCTCCTATTTTCACTCCCATCTTTGAACATTTCCACCCAAGAAGAGAAATGTAATAATAACAAATGTAATCTGACCACACTCATGGTCACTCTAACAAATGTTAAATGTGAAGAATTTAGAAGTATATTTTTGTTCTTATAAGTCACGTCAGTCCAGTAAGGCTTGAAAAGTACAGGGTTGACAGTGAGATATGAGACTTTTTAAAGTAGTTGCTTTCTTCAGTGTGTATGACCTCTGAATAATGTTAAGCACAGCCAAGGAAGATGGTGTGTTTTTTGAGGTGATGCAGTCAGTGTACTGCATTGTTTTGATTGTGAATTGCTAATTTGGATCTCCATTCTAGACGATGTCAGCCTTTAATCTTGTTTGCCAACAGCTGTGTTGACCTGAAACACTAACTATAATCATTTTGTGTAAAGCAGTGTCACACATGACTCTGTCACTAGGACAACTTCAGGACTTTACAGTGTAATTCACGGGAAACTGGGCAAACAAAGCTGTTTGTCTCACTGTGTGTCACCTAAAGCTGTGGGGTAGAAGACGGAAGACTGCTGAGGCCTGCAGTCCTGCTGGGTTTAATCACTTTTATAGGTGTGTGTGTGTGTGTGTGTGTGTTTAAGCCATACTGTTCTCAGCAAGACAACGCTCTCCCCTTCAGCAGAACCCCAAGGCATAAGCACGTCTTTACATGACAATAATGCTATCTCTCTCCATCCGCCTGTCTACTCTTTGGGCAGACAGGGACTCAAATCTGGTCTTTGAGTTTCTGTAGAATAAACACGGAGTACCTCTTCTCTTCTCTCGTTCTTGAAGGAGGTGCAGGGAAGTCAGGAGGTGTAGGCGATGGAGGTGATTGTGGACGCCAAGCTCCAGGAGGTCATATTCCGATAGGTGGAGTAGATCCTGGAAAGCATCACAAGGAGAGATTATCTTATACAACTAAAATCAGATATTTACAGTCGCAGCATTAAAAAAACACATAACCTTTTTTTCTGACTGACAATGAATCAAACTTTAATAGGAGATATTTTACAACATTCTTCCACTTTAGAACTTTGCGTACTCTAACACAACACACTGTTTCCTTGTGGTACACAATGGAAAGCAAATCAAAGGAAATCAGGCAAGATGTTGGAAAGGAAAATCGATCCTTCAGTGACCTGAATGATTGAATATAATTGTTTAAACATGGTACAAAGAACAAAAGCAAAATACATTGTGAAGATGCTGGCTGAAGCTGGGAAGAGAGTATCATTGTCCTTAGTGCAACAAGTCCTATAATGATGTGGGCTAAAAGGCCAGTCAGAAAGGAAGAAGCTGTTACTACAAAAGAAACATAAAAAAATCCAAATCAGGAAAACGAATCAGTGATTTGGAGTTGCCATTACAAAGCCCTGATCTCAGTTTCATAGGAGATTCGTAGGCCGAGCTGAAAGGATGTATGGGAGCAAGGCGCCCTACAAATCTGAACCAGTTACACCAGTTCTGTCAGGAGGAATTGACCAAAATTCCAGCTAGCTATCGTGAGAAATTGGTGGAAAGAAATGTTTGACCAAAATCATACAAATACTAAGGAAATGTATGTATTTCAGACACTCAGGAAAGCTGAAAATGTTCTCTCTGTCATTATTTGGTCATTTTGTAAATAGAAAAGAAAAATAGGAAGCAAGCTGAAACAGGAAATATTTAATGGGATTTAATGTTAAGCAGTGAGAAAAAATATGTCTTTTTCATACACTCTGGATTTTTTAGATACACTCTGGATGGCATATTCAAAGCATTATATTAAAAATCCCTAAAAGACTTAATCACTGAAAAGCTGCAAAAGCACAGGCAAACAGATGCTGTGCCTATTTGAAGTGACAATAAGCAATATGTTATTTAGCAAAGCCAGGGAGTGCTGGTCATGTTTTACTGGGGGTGTAACGGGACATGTATTCATATTTGGATTTTTAGGTACAGAACATTCTGTAGTTTCCACATGGTACAGCAACTGCACACAGCTTACAGCCACACACTACTCCATAAACAGAGGAGTCAGATGCCAGCCCCTGCTTGCAGGACGTCATGGCTAGCGGCAGCTTTAAAGAGAAGTCAGAGCTTGAAGACCCCTTCTGTCGTTGTAATCTCCTGTTTGGGAGCACTTCAGCTTCCTGGTGAACTATGTAAAATGGACAAAGATAAGTGGACAAGACGAAAGCAGTACGTCAAACTTGCTAACTCATTTGAAACGGCGCCACATATGTGTGAATATCAGCGCAGTAACAAAAGAAATATATATATATATTAATATAAATATATAAAGCTCCTTCCCGTGCTCATTTCAGCCAAAAGATAATACTATCCCTTTATGAAAAAGCAAAATCTGCTGTTATCCACGACTTGTCCACGGCAGCTGCTGTGACACTTACAACTGATGGATGGACACCCGGAGCTACTGAGAGCCGCATACCAGTTACTGTCCTTTACATCACTCCAGAGTGGAATATAGCAAGCCATGTTTGGCAAACTCACTACACACACTAGCTCAAATATAGCAGATGAACTAAAGGCGGTGGTGTTAGAGTGGAACCTGGAGAGGACTGGAACAACAATTCCAGTAACAACAAACAATGCAAGAAATATGGTGAATGCAATGAAGGAAGGAAGGACTGGCCTCCCAAATTAAGTATTTTGCCCACAAAATAAATCTAGCTCCACAGAAAGCAACATCACTCAACCACGTTAAGAGTCCTTGGTAAAGTCAGAAGGATTGTGTCCTTCTTTCATGGTAGCCCAGCAGCTGCGCACATACTTGAGGGCAAACAGGAGATGCTAAATGTACCAAAGCATGTCCTTATTCAAGATGTCACTACTGGCTGGAACTCCAGTTATGATATGCTGGAGCAGTATCTTGAGCAGCAGACTGCAGTGTACACAGCAATGACGGACAAAGGACTCAAGAATAAAAATGTAACTGCTTTGTCTGACCAAGATGTGTGAAAGGTAGAGGAGATAATTGAGGTCCTTAAACCACTAAAAAACCCTCACAACGCTGATGAGCGCTGAATCCACACCTTCTGCCTCTATGATCCCACCCCTGAAAAGTACAGTACTCAACTCTATGAAGCCCAGTGAGCAAGACAGTCCAACTATGAGTCAAGTCAAGGCAGCCATCAGATAGAACATGGAGAACAGATACACTGTTTGTCAAGATTCCTCCACAATTGCAGAGCCCTTGACCTCTGGTTTAAAGCCCTTCCCCATGTGGATGATGACTGTTGTCGTGACAAGATCTTCAGCAGCCTTATGACAGAGATTGTGACAATGGTCAATATTTCTTTTGTGCATGAAATATCTTTCATGATTAATTTGAAACAAGTAGTTGCATGCTGTTTATTTTAATAATTGTCTTGTGTATAAAATCTTCTTCATATTGTAGAATGAGGAGGCCACTGGGAGAACAGCAGCCAGTTCAACCGGAGGGACCGGAGAAGCCCCCGAGGTACCTGAATCATCTCCTCCTGTTAACAAGTCAGCAATGACTACATTCTTTGGTGAGCTCTTCAAGGCTCAGGTGAGAAACAAGCCAACTTTGGAACTGGCAGTGAAGGAAGAAGTCACCTCACCTGCAGTAGACTGCATTTCGCTTGACTCTGACCCACTTCTGTGGTGGAAGACCAATGAGCCCATACATCCTCATATTGCCAAGTTAGCTAAACACTACCTTGCCATAACAGCTACCTCTGTCCCTAGTGAGAGGATATTTTCTACAGCTGGAGACATCGTAACTGCCAACCGGTCTGCCCTTTCTGCAGGCAATGTGGACAAATACATTTTTCTGGCAAAAACATGAAGGTTAAATGAACCTGAAAATGGCTATAAGCTAGAAACTCCTAATGTTAAACAAAGGGAAATAAATAATGTTCATTCCTTAAAGATAGTTAATACTGTTCTGTTGCACTTCTTCACATCACTAATTTTCTAAAAGATAAAGTATTGATATAGCACTTTCCAAAAGGGAAAAAATTAAAACTGTTACATATTTTATTTATTTTTAATTTACCGTATTTATATTTATTTAATCTAACAATCTTTTATTTGTGAATCTACTGAGCATTGATTGCTTTTTTGGTTTCATTTTAAATGTAATTAAAGCTGTTCATGTTTACACCAAAAATAAGCAGTTTTATGTTTTGCTTTTTCTTCCCTTACTGTACCAAATAAGTACCGAACCGTGACCTTAAAACCAAGGTACGTACCAAACCGTGATAATGGCATACCGTTACACCACTATGTTTTAATATTGCAGTTTTGTTCTTTTGGGGTTATGAAAAGGAGTACCATTTCATTTTGAACTTTTATCTATACATTTCAGCTTTGATTATCAGTGATTTCAGTGATATCAGTGATCTTTGTAGAACCAACCAGCAGATGAATGCTTGGGAGCAGCATGGGGAGTTTTGCAGTGTTTTTGCCGTTTTAGTCTCGATTCTGCAGCGATAAATAATTTTTTTATCAAACTACAAAAATGGCTGAACGGGTTAAGGTGGAGCGCTCTTTGACCTGGAGGGGGGCGGGTGTGCAGCGCTTCTACAGTATTTAAAGAGACGGCACCAAAATGATTAGCTCTCAGAACAGGTAAAACAGGAGCAAGTGGAGCTACAATAGCAAGGAGTTCAGACCAAAGCATTGAATAATTTAAGTGTGAAAAGGAAGGATTTAAAAGCATAATATGTCTCCTTTAAAGTAACTTGCTACTGATCTACTTGTAATCTACAACATCTGCAGAGCATGGGCTGCAGGTCCCACAATCAAAGTGGGAGACTCCTCCAAGCCCTGGATATCCAGCCCATCTAGCTCTGCAGCGGCCTGCAACTTAACCATTAATTTGATTCTGGTGTGTTGAATCAGGGCGACATATAAAACATGCAGGACACCAGCCCTTGTGGACCGAGTTTGGACACCACTGCTGCTTTACACACATCTAAACTTTAATGACATCCCATTATTAATACAAAGGGTATTAAACAAGAAGGCCAGGTTCGTAGTCTCTGCTCCAATTCATCCCAGAGATGTTCTGCTGGGTTGAGGTCAAGGCTCTGTGCAGTTTCTCCTTCCCAAAACTTCTTATGCATGTTCTGTAGAAGCAGTCTGCATGCCAAGGTGCTTGATTTTATGCATGCATGATTGGAACATCTGAACCCCATATAGTAGGTTTCTCTTGTCTACTTGGGCAAAACAAGTCATTAACATTAATTTAGATCTCTTCGGGGAAAAACGCACACAATTTAAGTTGGGATTCTTCTATAAATAATATGAAGTTTTTCATTTGCCTCACAGCATTGCATCAGTTAACAACTCATAATACAGAACAAGCTGTATTCAATAATAAGTTGGCATTTGCCAGATAGTTCAAGACAGTAAACCAAGAGTTATTACATTTGTTTAGGTCACAGAAAAACCTTTAAAAGCACTAGTCCCTAATCATGTTAGATATCACACACGGCAACAATCTTTTTCATTAAAGAAGTTAAACAATCAGTCCAGACAGCTTGGTGGCTCCAGAAGATTTAAAGAAAAACACTGGTGACCTCTCCAGAAGTGTGCCATCTCCTCCCCTCATCCAGATCCTGTCATTACAATCTCTTACCACACCTTCAGTCCTCACTGTCATTAACTACAATGATCTCTGAAGCAGACACTGACCTCTTTTCTAAACCACGAGTCAACCATTACCAGACACCAGCTGGTAAATGACACAGCACCTGCCATCACAGGCTGCTAACCCAGCTGAAACTAAAAAATTGTTTCTTTAAGATTCTTAACAATCTGACTATTCTTTAGTTCATCACAAGCTGCTTCATGTAGACCACAGACACAAATACACACACAAACAGCAGGCAAACCCACACACAGAGAAAAAAAAAAGATCACACAGAAGGTGTGAATAGTTAAAACAGTATGTTAGCAGATAAAGAGGAAGACCTGCAAGCATATCTGTGTCCCAAAGCAACCAGCAGCATAAAAGCACAGAAACAAACTAAAAAAATACTAATCTCTGCAACAGGAAACAAATACGGACACAAACTGAAGCGATAAATTACATGATCACATAAAAAGACTGAAAAATACATCTTTCCAGATGATCATTGTAGTTAACATGCCCAGACAGGTCAGTAATAACATGTTGACTAAAAAACATTCTCTACGGAAACAGATAGCTGGCATATCTATGCCTAAATCTCTCCCTCCCGCTATCTTTCTCATCTCCTGCCGGGCAGAAGAGCAAGTTGACATGTTGTCTTTTGTCTTTGGCTTCCAGATCATACAGAGCTGAACAACAAAACAAGCCCTCATACCACGACTTTGGAGAGTTGATACAGGAGTCCAAGGATGTTGGTTTTGGTTGGCTAAACATTCGGGTTGATGCTACAATGAATGAATGAATGAATGAATGAATGAATGAAGGAAATGGACGACAGCGCAGCGATACTGGAATACTTCTGGACAATACCAGCTTCATCAAGCACATTTTAGCTGGATTTCTAAAAATGACAAGCGATAATGAATCATAGTTCCTCATACAGGTCCTTCTCAAAATATTAGCATATTGTGATAAAGTTCATTATTTTCCATAATGTCATGATGAAAATTTAACATTCATATATTTTAGATTCATTGCACACTAACTGAAATATTTCAGGTCTTTTATTGTCTTAATACGGATGATTTTGGCATACAGCTCATGAAAACCCAAAATTCCTATCTCACAAAATTAGCATATTTCATCCGACCAATAAAAGAAAAGTGTTTTTAATACAAAAAACGTCAACCTTCAAATAATCATGTACAGTTATGCACTCAATACTTGGTCTGGAATCCTTTGGCAGAAATGACTGCTTCAATGCGGCGTGGCATGGAGGCAATCAGCCTGTGGCACTGCTGAGGTCTTATGGAGGCCCAGGATGCTTCGATAGCGGCCTTTAGCTCATCCAGAGTGTTGGGTCTTGAGTCTCTCAACGTTCTCTTCACAATATCCCACAGATTCTCTATGGGGTTCAGGTCAGGAGAGTTGGCAGGCCAATTGAGCACAGTGATACCATGGTCAGTAAACCATTTACCAGTGGTTTTGGCACTGTGAGCAGGTGCCAGGTCGTGCTGAAAAATGAAATCTTCATCTCCATAAAGCTTTTCAGCAGATGGAAGCATGAAGTGCTCCAAAATCTCCTGATAGCTAGCTGCATTGACCCTGCCCTTGATAAAACACAGTGGACCAACACCAGCAGCTGACACGGCACCCCAGACCATCACTGACTGTGGGTACTTGACACTGGACTTCTGGCATTTTGGCATTTCCTTCTCCCCAGTCTTCCTCCAGACTCTGGCACCTTGATTTCCGAATGACATGCAGAATTTGCTTTCATCCGAAAAAAGTACTTTGGACCACTGAGCAACAGTCCAGTGCTGCTTCTCTGTAGCCCAGGTCAGGCGCTTCTGCCGCTGTTTCTGGTTCAAAAGTGGCTTGACCTGGGGAATGCGGCACCTGTAGCCCATTTCCTGCACACGCCTGTGCACGGTGGCTCTGGATGTTTCTACTCCAGACTCAGTCCACTGCTTCCGCAGGTCCCCCAAGGTCTGGAATCGGCCCTTCTCCACAATCTTCCTCAGGGTCCGGTCACCTCTTCTCGTTGTGCAGCGTTTTCTGCCACACTTTTTCCTTCCCACAGACTTCCCACTGAGGTGCCTTGATACAGCACTCTGGGAACAGCCTATTCGTTCAGAAATTTCTTTCTGTGTCTTACCCTCTTGCTTGATGGTGTCAATAGTGGCCTTCTGGACAGCAGTCAGGTCGGCAGTCTTACCCATGATTGGGGTTTTGAGTGATGAACCAGGCTGGGAGTTTTAAAGACCTCAGGAATCTTTTACAGGTGTTTAGAGTTAACTTGTTGATTCAGATGATTAGGTTCATAGCTCGTTTAGAGACCCTTTTAATGATATGCTAATTTTGTGAGATAGGAATTTTGGGTTTTCATGAGCTGTATGCCAAAATCATTCGTATTAAGACAATAAAAGACCTGAAATATTTCAGTTAGTGTGCAATGAATCTAAAATATATGAATGTTAAATTTTCATCATGACATTATGGAAAATAATGAACTTTATCACAATATGCTAATATTTTGAGAAGGACCTGTATGTGTTTTATACATCAGATCTAATCAATCTTGTCAATAAAACGTATTCCATCCAAAGCTAAATTTTATCTTTCCAAGGATTTTACAACTGGACTCAAAAAGAAGAGATTTCACAGTACTATTCTACGGATTACCTAAAACTAAAGAAAATATGTTGAACCCTGAACTACTAATCTACAAGACAAACAGTTCTGTTTCCCAGCTACTGCTTAGCCAAACACTGTTTGAAAATGAAGTAATCAAAGGATGATCGATTCTTTTAAAGCTGAAAAAGACTTAAAATCCACTTTTTTAGCCCTTCCATACATTTTTTGTGCACTTGGGAGTCTGTAGGAGTGCAGAAACATTGAATTTAGTCTCTCCAGGTTCTGTGTAGATATTGTTATATTCAGTTTGGGTCATATTTTTCAATCCTTTCACTTTTCTCTATTCTGTATTATGTTTCATCTGATTAAGAGGTCAGTTCCTTCTGTTTATGGAAATTACACCTCAGTTGTTGGGTGTATTAACCCACACAGTTCATAACCTTGTGGAAGTGCCAAGTAAAATTTTATTTTTCATGGAAATGTTCCCACATCAGTGGGGGAAATTCCTATTTCCCCACTTCAAGGAAGAGTGCTTTGGCACTCAAGAAGGATTTGAGGAAACAAATGACGGACACAGCAAAGCGGTAAGCTGCAAATAACGCTAACATGACGACAAACTTTATTTTAGACATGAATTTATTGTGTGTTGATATGACATCCTGGCATTTGTTCTGATAGCAGTAGCATTGTGCCTTCTGCTTTGGCTAGCACTGTGAGCTGCTTCTAGCTCCTTGAGGACAGAACCGCATGCGTGTTTTAAATATTATTATTATTACATAAACAGTTTTGCATTTTCTTTTGCCTTTTTTGTCTTGTGTCTACGGCGCTAGATAATTGTATCTCTGGTATTAAACTACAAAAATGGTTGAATGAGTTTAAGTGGAGCGCTCTTTGACCTGGCGGTGGACGGGGTGTGAAGTGGCTCAGCAGCATTTAAAGAGACCGCACCAAAACGAGATGCTCCAGAAGTGAAGCTACAATAACAAGTTCAGACCAAAGCATTGCCGTTCCACTTTATATAGACCACAACTGGATGATTTAAGTGTGAAAAGGTAGGATTTAAAAGCATAATATGTAGCCTTTAAAAGTTATCCAGAGAGTTTTTGATTGTCAAATGTCAGGAGGAAGGTAATTTTAACAGCCTAATTTGGATTTTTATGATCTGTTTTATTCCGAGAGGGAGAGACAGAATATATATTAACAATGATGTTACATGAGAATTTAGCAAAAGTCAAAAAGGCAATCATTACTTTGAAAAACCATCTTACTATTTTTATAAGCAGCTAAAATAGGTCTTATTTTGCTTAAATTATGAAACCCAGCTGGTCAGCTGAAGTAGGGGAAGGAACAAAATGTTTTTGGAAAAATAGATCAGATTGTCCAGCATTACCCATTCCGGATAACAGCTAGTATGACACGGCTTTCATGGTTTTATCTGTGAAGCATTAATAATGTTTGTAATTTAGAGCTAAAAGCATATCGCACTAAAAATAAAAACAGTAAAAGTACTTTGGCACAAATTGCGTGTTGGAGGTTGGTGGCTGTACTGAAAGCTGGTCGAGTCGATATAGGATCAGAAATTTATGTTTTCACAAGAAGCCTGATTTTCCTGGAGCCACTGAGATGGATATTGTTGTTACAATATGCAGAGGAAGTTTAGCAACACAACACTAAGCTCATTATTACAAACAATGGTTAAAAAAACAACTGGAGTTTAACCTTAGTTTGAAGACCATGACAGCTGCAAATACAATAATGGCAATAGCCCCTATAATAGTTCTGTTTTTTCATTCAGACTTTCTTTCAAACAAAATAAGTTACACAAAACACAGCGAACTCTAATCATGTTACAATTCTAAAACCCCAACCTGAGTATATTTCACTTTTATCTGAAGTCTGTAATGGCTCCTCTAGAATACCAGAACTTTCTATTCTCCACAATGCCAGTTTTCCATTCTTTAATTACGTTCTACATTTAGGGAAAGCAGCAGGTCATAGAATAACTGATGTTTTCTACTGGCTCATCAATCTCCTCCTTCAGCCAATGGGAGAGCAGGATTCAGAACAATAAATGTCTAGATGTAAAAACAGCCTCCACACCATCAGGGGCCATTCAGCGTAATAGGCCCCTGATCGAGTTTTATTGGGCTGTTTTATTAAACTGCTGTGGGAAACACTCTTAAAAACCACAGCTTTTCACGTTGGCATTCTTAGAATAGAGATTATTTCCTCCACAACAGTTACTGCAACTCCAAATGGACAGCTGTTTTTTTAAATGCACAGTTTAACCTAATTATAATAAAAATATTTTATTTGTTCAAACTCAGGACAACTAAGTGCCTTTTTCTAAATACCAGAGTTTAATTCATGAGAGTTTCTCCAAATTGATGCCTTTGGCTTGTAAAACAAATCTGAGACAGGGTTATGCAAATGTTGCCTCTTATATTGTTTCAGAACCGAAAGTGAATTAATGTCAGTCGAGACAAAGAGACCAAATAAAAGATTTTCCCAGGCAACACAGTTCGAATGACTGAACAAACATTATTTTTTCTCGAGGAAAACAAAAGTTCAGAATCTAACAACCCACTGATAATTTTATGCTGAGTTGGTTATACTACATTTACAGAATTAAGAACATATTCAGATCTACTGACAAAGAGGTGATCTTAAAACTGTTTCAAGATCAAATGAAGGAACGTCACTTTAAGGAAAGATACATATTACTAACTTTAAATCCAGAGTTTTCCTGCCTTTACAAAAGTATTCACACCTGTTGAACTTTAAATCATGTCATCATGTTGCAACTACAAACAATGATGAAATTAAAATGTTGCTGTAATTAACTACAACTACAGTGAAGGTGTGCCTCAACCAGGTTTGCTCACCCAATGACGTAAATATTTATCCATTGCTCTTTGGAAAATAGGTCAAGCTCAGTCAGATTAGATGGAGACCTTCAGTGAACAGCATTTCAAGTGTTGCCACACATTCTCATTGGGTTTTGGTCTAGACTTTGACTATGCTATGCTAACACATGGATATTGGTTGATCTAAACCATTCCATTTTAGCTCTGATAATATATTTAGGGCCATTGTTGTGCTAGAAGGTGAACCTCCATCCCTTTCTGTAGTCTTATGCAGTCGCTGTTTAGTTCCATACATCTTCGCATCAACTCTGACCATCTACCCTGTCCTGCTGAATAAAAGCATCCTAACAGCATGATGCTGCCACCTCCGTATTTCACTGTGGAGATGGTATGTTCGCAGAGATTAACATTGGAAATTTTCCATAGCATTTTGCATGTAGGTCGGTTCAGTTTTGGTTTCATTAGACCAGAACATCTTCCTCCACCTGCTTTGCCCCCTACATGGCCTGTGGAAAACTGTAAATGGGAATTCTTATAGCTTTGTATTAAAGCGGGATTTCTTTTAAGAGCTGTATCCCAAAGGCCAAATTTGTAGAGTGTACAAAAAGTAGTTGTCTTGTCAACACTTTTCCCACCTGAGCTGCAGATCTCCATAGCTCCTCCACTGTTTACTATGGGCCTCTTGGGCTCTATCCTGATGAATTCAGAATTATGCTCTGATTTGTTTGTCGACCACATAAAATCCCAATAAAAACAATGAAGTTTGTGGTTTTAAAGTAACAAAATGTGAAAATGTTTAAGACAGGCACTGCAGAAAAAATAAAAAAAAATAAAAGCTTTTAGTCTTATGAATTCAAGCAGCAACATAAAACAGTGTCTTTGCAACTACAGGAAGTAATTCCTGTAGTTGTAAGTCGGTCAAATTTATTTGTATAGCACGATTTCAGACAGGATGTCACAAAGTTCTTCACAAAATAAACAACAGTACAGTACAGAATGTAAACACAATACAATCATAAATACATATAATAAAAGCTCCAGTCTAAGTGAAAGATTGCTTGAAATAGAAATGTCTTTAGCTGCTTTTTCAAATCATCCACGGAGTCCAAACTTCATTAGAAATCAGGCAGTGCATTCCACAGCCTGGGTGCAACATCTTGGAAAGAGCATTCACCTCGAGTTCTGAAACGGGTATGGGGAATTACCAAAAGATTTTGATTTGATGACCTCAAACTACAACAAGAGTTATATATTTGGATCATATCAGAGATATAAAAGAGCCTGACCGTGTAAAGCTCTGAAAGTTAAAACTAGAATATTGAAATGAATTCTCAATCTGATAGGCAACCGGTGCAGCGACTTTAAAACTGGGGTTATATGGATTCTTCAGTTTGAGCGAGTTAAATATCTCACAGCAGTGTTTTGGACGCCCTGAAGGCAAGCACCTTCTCATTAAAACAGGTAAACAGACCATTGCAATAATCCAGTCGTGTAGAGACAAAAGTATTATCATATCAAGTTCACTTTGGGAAACCATGGATCTAAGTTTGGAGATCTTCCTCAAATGAAAAAAAAACAGCTCTTTACAATTTGTTTTAAATGATGCTCCAAGTAGAAGGCTTGATCAAAAATGAAATTCCTAAGGCTTCTCTTCTGTGAGAGCGTTAAATCACCCAGTTGTTGTTTGATGTCAGACATGCCACTGTCCGGCGCAATAATCAAGGTCTCCATTTTTTCTGAGTTTAGCTGTAAGCAGTTATTGTTACACACTGTTTAATGTTTGTTCAGCAGCTGATCAAAGAAGACATCCTTACCACATCCCTCAGTCTGTTTGTCAGGATAGCATGATTAACTGTGTCAAAAGCTGAGGAGACCAAGGCTTTGTATTTACCGGAATCTGGTGACATCATAACATCACATTGCTGATTTTATTGTAGTTGCAATCAAACTATATCAATTTCAAAACTTATAATGATATACAGAAACATGGAAATTTTTGCTCTATTTATGCAAACATTTGATTGTATTACCTCTACACCATCATATTCCTGCTCCAACACCATGCAGTACTGCGGCAGTCCAAGTTGGCTCAGCCAGCGGGAGATAGATTGGTGCTTCATGGTGATGGATTTAACCACACAGGAATGCAAGCAGATGCATGAAAGCGTCACAGCTAAAGACTTCTCCCCTGGATGGAACTTGAAACACATAAAAGGGGGAATCAATTAATTTCACAGAAATATTCACAAACAATATAAAAATAAACACTACACTAATACTTTAAAAGGAAAAACCTTTGTTCTTCACTTTCACAAAATGTCTAATTACGTGTTTTAAGCTGTTGCTGCATTTAATCTGAGACATGGGAATTAAAACAACTCCCTCACATCTCTCTTGCCAAGTGGCCTTTCACAGCTAAATGCAATGGAATTTATCAGTTTACTTTAAGGTTTTAGGCAACAAACCCCGACATGAATACTTTACATTCACAACATTTTCTTAGGAAGAAAAAAGTGGATCTGCACCAGGAATAGATTGTACAGAAAATAACCATGTAAAATGTAATTTTGTTTCTGATTTAATTTGGGGTTTCAAAGCTTTATAACACTTGCTTTTCTACACTTCCAGCCTTTTGGAAATTTCACAGATTTGACTGATTTTCTTAATCTGACCTTTTGATCTGATTATACTAAAAAAAAAAAATACAACTTTGTCCAGAGGGTTACTTCTACTGTCTTCAGTCCATTTCACAGTGATAAGTCTTACGCCTTCATTGCACCTCAATGATAACATTAACAGGACTATTTAACATTAATACTTTCTGCTTTTCCTGCATGTGCTTGAGACTTTACACAGAAAACCTTTCAGAGCATTTTGGAGTCCATGCTTGAATCTTTAGAAGAAATGTTAGAGCTCCAAACACATCTTCTGATGACATCTCTGTCTCAACTGAAGGTACCAATACTGAGAATCAATCTCTGTACCTGAGGTGTCAGTTAAGACAGAGTTATGTAGATTAAAAAACGTTGTTTATTGTTACAGTGGGCGCTCATATTGCTTACCAAAAATAATTTTACCAAAACAGTTGAGGGAAAAAAACAAAGCACAAGCACAGATGATAAAATAATAAATATTGACATTCCTGCCAAACAAATGTAGACAAGTGATTTTACAAGACCATAAAAAAAATCAGATAAATTAAACTGGTCCTGCATTTTTTACAGATAATGCTTTTGCATTGTGATAAAACATTTCTCTGGGAGAGAAATTGGCAAACTGTTGATGAATAAAATCTGGCCTTTCCAGCTCCTTCTGCTGAGACCTTAGAAGAACAGGGGAGTATGCATTGTAACAGCATGATTCATGTTCCTTACCTTCTACACACTCAAACTACACAGCAACACAAAAGTTTAAAGGTATTTTTCTTTATTAATTACTCTCATGATAATAAAAGTAGGTATTATAAACAGCAATTAATGCAGTTTATCAAATGGTTCAGCAACTGAACAGTTTATGTTTCCATATCCTGGTGGCTTCAGTTGGAAGGACACCAAGGAGTACATTAAACATATGGAAACTACAAAACGCATGGCAAAAAGTCAGTGATGCAAACAACAATGAAACCCAGTTGTTTATGAGTACCTCATCTGTCCGTATGCAGTCAAGACGACTGTGACCTGCATGTACTGAGTGATGTGGGTGGCAGAGCACACATGGATGCTGAAGGTTTTACGGTCTTGTTTCATGCATGTGTGTTTTTATTCAGCGTGTGTGGGGACATGCCATCAGTAAAGACGGAACAAAGGAAGTTTTCTCAGGCAAAGACGCTGTGACTGAGCATGTGCAGTAAACCTCACCCCATCCAATCTCATGAGGAGATGTCACGGGAATGTATGGGATGTTGCTTAAGGTTATCAGACCCACAACCCTCTAGGAGTGTTTCACCACTATCCATCATCTGGAACCACCTATCATATTGGTCTAATCCATGCATGGGCCATCATGAGAATTTGAGACAGGGAGTTCATAGGGTTGATGGACTACTGTCAGGGTCTACCACTGTTTCCAGTTTAACTTAATGGAAGAGTGCAGGTAATTCCACTGTCATGCCTATTCCCAGTGAGATATCTGTAGCACCAGCTTTATTTTTCATGCCCTACAAATGGAGCAGTCTCTGATATATTCTCTATAGGGTGTAGGGGTTCAATAAATCATCTTTAAGAAAACTGTTGGTGCTTTGTGTTCCCTTTAGCAGATATTATTACCACTGCCATTATATCTTGGCACAAAATTAATGTTCTATTAAAAATACATTATATTACATATAATATATTTATATATGGAATATGCTCTGTTTCTACCTCATAAGTGCATATGTAATTTCTCAAGCACAAATTGACAAATATGAACCTGTACACAAACACATATACAAAGCTTTGGCATCATTTCCCATTACATTATAGGAGATGCACTTTATGCTGATGTTGCTGGAGTACAAGGAGAACTCCTAATCTTTCTCTCTCCAGTTCATCCATCATGTAATCGCATCCTTAACATTACTGCAAAACAGTCTGATGTAGAGCCAATAATCTAGCAAACTGATGATTACTATGATCTATCAATCTCATAAACATAAACACTTCTGCCTTGTTGCAGAAAACATTTATTTTAGACAACACTATTTAATCCTGAATAATTTAATGTTCATTTACCATATGTAACTGATTAAGGTTGTAATTAAAATATGTTGTGATGAAAACTGATTAAGAAAAATCAAAAGTTAAAGCAAAAGCCAATATAGCATAAATACTTTTATTATAATCTATTGAAGTATTGATTTCACACAACTACTTTTAGATAAAATACCCCTAAGTAATGATCCAAATAATTTGCAAGTAATCAAATTTTCCCATTTTTTTCTGGATTGGCTTTGACCAGTAATTAGCAGAGCAAACATAAAAACAACAATGCATGAAACTCACAAAAACTGAAATCTCCCACTTTTTACACCCTTTAAACACCTCATCAAACAGCATGTTATTTGCACTCTAAGTTTAGGAAAAAAAACACATAAAGTTGGGCATAACTTTTTACTGGATTGAAAACTACTACGTCTACCAAGATCTTACAACAGTTTATATATTTAAATCTGATCTTATATATGTAAATCTATATATGTAGGTCTGACTTTCTAGAAATTTCAAAATCGGTAGCATTTGTTTAAAAGGCCTTAGGCGAGTCAGTAAAAAGTTGAGTTTTATTGCTACTTTTAAAGTAACTGGCATTTTGAGGAAGATACTTCTCGATGAACCTGAAACAAAAATCACACTGTCTTTTGCAAACATCTGCTTCATAGATGGTAATTGCATGAACACATTCAAACAAGCTGGTAAAAACTTGTGTAAAATTTTTATACAATAAACACTATTTTTCACTGCTGCCACAACAGCACTTAATACTTTCACTACTTTAAAAGGAAATCGGGGACAGAAAGCAGATTTAAGTTGAATCTATGTGATCAAAGATGAGCCATCGAGTCTCAGAGATTTAACAACTGGAATTAAGTGAGTGGTAAGTGCAGCAAACAGATGCCGGTGAAACCACTCTGCCTCCTTGTGTGTCTTTTACTACCAACATCAAGACTTTTCGGTGCATCTTTCAGCCAGATGATGGAAGTTATGACTGAGTAGCAAAGACTAACAAACAGATGTGTGCCGTTTTGGAGCGTGGAAGCTTCTCCCTGACTATCAGTGGTTTCTCTCATAAATTTTTTAATGGTTACACGTGGCTGGTTGGAAAATCCTGAAAGATAACAGACGGAGATAACTGAAAACGTGGATTAAATCTGAACGCTCACTGGAAGAAAAGGAAATCTAAGGAAACATGTATCAATAGGTTTGCCAGGAAAATACTCAAAAATAGGCTTATCATGAACATGAGAATTTTTTTAAATATGTTCATTATTAAAGAAAAGACTTAACCCACACTCTGTCCCTCGAGAGTTCCTATTCCTCTCTTCTTCCTGTTGTTTGACCTCAGCTGTTTCTCATGACCACATTTCTCGAGAGCACAGTCACAGCATCCATTTTATCCTGGAATATAAATAGACTCACTGGTTTTATGATCTAAACAGGCCTGGCTGTTTGACAAATACCCACCACATACCAAAGTAACTATGGCAGAGAACAAACTTGGAGAGCACAGCAGCTAATGCAGCATCAGAGGACAATTTCCCCTTTTACTCAGCCCCTCTCTAATGCCAGCATTGGCTGCCCTCTATAGTCCAAGGGCATCCATTTCACCAATCACATTAGACTGACAAAGAATCCAGCTGATTAAATTAGGCTGCAAAAATAACATCAGCATCACCACCATGCAGACCCGTCCAGCTCCAGTAACTCTGCAGGGTCCTGTGATGTTTCAGAGTTTGGCTGAAGGGTGCAATGTGAGAAAAGCAGCTGATAAGCTTGAATAAAACCAAAAGCTTACAAATCCAAACAGGTTTAGGTCATATTCTTGGATATCACCCAAAATGCAAGTGATGCATATCAGATGAACTATGCTGAGGGGATTTCTTTGCAGTAAAGGTTATGGTTTTTTTATTTGTGCTTTAAAAACTAAATGGAGAAGGAAAAATACATTGTAATTTGAGAAATATTGTAAAATGGGACAACTTCAGACAATGAATGTTAAGTATATCAGTATTTTGGTTATGTTTACTTAGCAAAAGGCATCTGTGAACTCAACATGAACATGGTGTATTGTTCTGCTAGAAACAAAACTTTCAAAACAATCTATTCCTTGATGCCCCCAGAGTTTTCTTTTAGGTGAGACACAAATCATGTGACCAGGGTGAAATATCATTTTCACCCTGTGTTTGGATGCTTGTTAGAGGCACACGTCTACAAGCATCTTCATCACATGTTCACCTGTGGGTTTCATTAACAGCTGAAATACATATTGAACAAATCAACATTTTTCTCAGCATATATATTCGACTGGGGCTATAAAGATACTATACAAACTAGATTTAATGACCCAACTAGTCCAAACACAAAGAAATCAATGTGATGAAGTGGAATGACACAAAACATCAACAATAGGAAGGATACTTAAACATCAAACTCTGATCTTCAGTTTTTTTCCAACGATTTTTTTGTTGGTGTTTTAACTGGGCCATTCAACCAGCTTTATTTTCTTTCCCGGAAATCCGTTGAGTTTTCTTAGCTGTGTGTTTGGGATCAGTGTTTGACAAATTCACTCTCGATTCATCTACAGATTCTTATCAAGAATGTTTTGATACATTTTCCATTCATCTTTCCTTCAATTATGAGAAGTAGGTCATTATCATATGCTGAGAGACAGCTCCACCACATAGTATTACCACTACCAACCTTCACTGTTAGTCTGATGCTTTGGGGTTTATGTACAGTGCCATTCCTCCGCCAAGGGTTGTATGTGCAATGACATTCAAAGAGCTAAATTGTAGTCCCCTCTAACCAAAGCATATTTTCTCAGGATTTTATTGGTTTGTCCAAGTGTTCTGTCGGCAATTTTAAATAAGCCTTAACATGCTTTTCCTTCTGCAATAGAGTCTTGTGTTGAGAGTGGACATAGAGGCTGTTGTGTGCTTAGCTGATATTTCCATGTTTCTGAGGCCATCAGTGAGTAGTCCATGGTTTCTGGACAGTTCTTGTTGTTTTCATGTGTCCTGTCTCTGCCTTTCAGTGAAACAATATGGAGAAACTGGTTGCTGACATGTGCCAAGACAGTTTTGCTCAAGGTGATATTCTAACTGCATGATTGTTCGATTGACTACCCCAGGACAATCCCAAAGCCCTATATGTCTGTAATGGATAAACACTGGGGTGCAGGGTGGCACCATGTAAACCAGCCACCCCCGGCAGGTGCACCCAGATGTAGAAATATATCTGCAAATAATGTCTTGAGAGTGTTTCGCTACAGGGCCTGATTTACTAAGATCACAAATAAGTGGCACAAAATTGTGTGTGGAAAAAAAAAAATTGCATGTTCAAGTAGACCCTCCCCCCCCACACAAACACACACACACGCCCCAGCCCGTGAAAGCTCCCAATATTAACACATTTATTTAATTCAGCATGAATGTGCTGCTTTTACCTAGGCTGTAAAGGAACATTAAGGGGGTAAATAAATACAAATCTCTTTTGCGCACCAGATAAGAGTGTGCACTTTCAGGAGCGCCCAGGACAGTTAGTTTATCCTTCAATGTCCCTTTTTTTTGGTTTCTGGTGGCTGTTGATGTTCAGATTTGTTTGTTGGTAACACAATATTTATGGTCAGTTATGCTTTTGATTTTGTATTAATTGCATAAAGATTTTCTGAAGCTCTGCTGCAAACATGCAGCAGGCAACTATAATCTGCAGCACCTTTTGTGGGCTGTGTAGAATCATTCCTCCTGTGCATCCAGACATAACGGTGTCATCCCATAAAGTGATGGTGCACTGGAATTATAATGCTGCAGTTCCAAAATGGCAATGCTGAAAGATATCTCTATTTTTTTTCCCTGACAGTCAAAATATGTTGATATGCACACAGAAGGTTCTCTTTCACCATCGTCTGTCATTGTACCTATGCCTCCTCCTCGCCACAATGACCTCTGACATTTTTGCGTGCCAGTTTGCACCTGCCTTTAAAATGTAATAAATATAGACACAGAACATGCACCCACAACCTGTTTCAGGTTTGATAAATCGTGCTGCGGATGGTAAGGATTTACATTTGCACATCCTCCTCCCAGTATTTTCCATGTTCTGATGGTCAGCATATGTTTTGCATATTCATAAAAGGGAAAACATGCTAAATGGTTTGCACCTGCTATTTTGGTCATTGGACAGACGTAATCCTCATTGCAGCTGGTTAGTAGATCAGCTTTGCGCGTGCTATCAAGTTTGCATGTGTTTATCATTGATTATTGGGGAGAGGAATGTGATGGTGAGAAAACGTTGATCTGATGTGCAGACTTTGATTTAAGATTTAAGTCGGCTTTTAAGGAGCTTATGATGATCTATGATTAGTGTTTAATATGGAGTAAAACTGAATGTCTGAGAGAAATCATGATGCAGAGTGGCTTCAATTCCCCAGCTCACCATTTGCTTCTGCAGTTTCCCCTGTCTCCAAAATGAGAGGACGCAGGGGTCAGAGTCTGCGTGTGGGGCCACACATTCTCCAGTCAAGATTGTTTTTAAAAATCACAACCTTTGCGTGGAAAGTGATGTACGCCAGTTTCAGGCCCCGTTTTGTACATACCTCACGTTTGTAAATGAGAACCAAAACTTTCTGACAGCCAGAAAAAAAAAAAAAAAAAATCGCTGACTATGCTGTTTTTAAGTCACATTATGACTCATCCGGGGGGAAGCACAGAGTCATCGTCCATTTTAGAAGAACCCAAGTTTTAACTTCTTCTTTGATGTTTTGAGGTCCTTGAAAATTAACTCCACATAATGCGCTTTCCTTATGATGTCATCTGTTTTGTGAAGTTCACCAGTTCTTCCAGTAGCAAAACACCCACACAACATGATACTGCCACTGCCGTACTTCACAGTTGCGATGCTGTTCTGAGGCATTGTCGCTGTGGCCAAACACTCCAATTTTCAATTTCCTGAAAATTAAATCGGATATTTATAGACACTGTCTATAAATATTTGATTTAATTTTCCGCCACACTACCAGAGGAGGATATTTTAGAAGTAATCATGTAAGAAACTTACAAAAAGAAGAAGACGGCTAACTTGGGACTGATTAAAACCCCTCCCCTGGGGTTGTCCTCTCAACTTGTTCTCTGTTATTACCACTATAGTTCTCAACTGTCTTTTCCTTGTTATTTTCCCCACCTTATATGTGTTTTTCTTCCTTGCATTTCTGAAATTACACCAACTGCATGTTTCCTTTCCTTCTGTTTATGTAATTTTGTCTTCAGAGCATTTTACAGACAACATTCATGCAACTTTGTAACATTTGTGTCTGCATGCATTTGCACACCCAGACGCTGCCAGAGGCAGTTCATGAAATTCACAACTTCAAGAAGCTATCTATGCCCATTTCGGTGTCAGTCTCTGAGCTCAGACACACGCTCTAACACACAGGTGCACATCAAGCATGGCTGGACTTGCAGCTAAAGTACCACAAAGCAGCAAGCATCTAAATTCTGTGACATGACATCCAACTTTCACTGTGCATCAGTAACTTTCATCTAGTTTGGAGTATTGCTTCAAAGGGCTCAGATGTCTTTTAAGGGATTTATTTATGCTCTGATCTCAAATTATTTCTTTGGAAGCCTATTTTCCCAAGTTTATTATTAGTTGTCTGAATACTATTTTTTTTATTCATTTTATGAGCCCATGAAGGAAATCAACTTTAAGCTGATTGCATAAAATGCTGCATTCTTCAGTCAAAGAAAATCTTCTGTTCTTTTCCCTTAAAATCATATAGTTTTATATTTCTAGCTCTACCTTGACGAGAGCAGAATAACATGCTAATTTATGGATAAATGTTATAAACTCTACTTTTATCCTGATTGACAATTAATATAAGTGCTATGAAATCTAAGACAATGTTCTGCTACTCTCATTTGTCATAGCTATCTGCACAATGAGAGCAATTAAATTATTGTTTTCTGCAAAAAGATACTTATTTAGTGAGCTTAAATGAAGGCAATCTCAGCTTAGATTTGACAAAAAAAGTGTTCAAAAGCTTACATATATGAGAGAAAAGTAAAAATAATTTCTAATTTCCATGAATAGGCACTGAAACTTGACAAACAACAGCATTGCTAAGATCCTAAAGATGACCAGTTAATTAGGCACACTAATTTATATCTTAAATCCCATATATTTCGTAGGAAATTAACAGAACAGTAAAACAAAGACAAACTGCTTGAGACAAAAAGTGCCAATATACCTTTAAAATCAAATAGCTTCAGTTGTCAGTTTAACACACTACCTGGTGAATAAATGTTTAAATTTCTGTTAGAATTATGTGCATAAAAACAATGAAAGCTTGTTTTACCTTGAGAGCTTCGCCCGGCGGCTGATAGCTGCTGCAGACCTGCACGCTTGCAGGGGAGCGTGGGGCTATGAAAACGCTGCAACAGCAAAGTTCAGCGGACCGCACCAGGAAGAGTTTCTGTGGACACCCGAGCTGAAGTCTGCAGAGAGAAATCCCCTTATGTCACAACCAAGAGTGAGTTTCTGCCCTCATGCGTGGAGATAAAAGATTGCCCACATCAATCCTGCATGCCTGCACAGACCAATAAAAATAAGCTGTTTTGTAGAGTTGAGGGTTATGTGTTACCTGATGATGCAGAAGGGGAGGAACGAGTGCAAATGAAGGTGGCGCTAATTAGCAAGAAGCTCCGTGGAATCTACCATCCATCATTTTGTCTTCTGGAAACCCACAAAAAGACAAGCAACAGAAAATATCAAATTAGCAGTGAAATGTGACTGGTAATATACAGTTCCATAAAAAGTCCCAACCCCGCATCCCCCTTCATGTTTTCTTCTGTTTTTTAACAGATTTATTGTCCTGATGCATAACTCAAGTGTGCTTGAGCCAAGTGTCACAAACTGATAGCCGGACATTCTCCCCCAGAAATATCTGCTAGAGAGCAGAATTCATTAGTTACAGCACGTAAGCAGCCACAGATCATCCCTGACCATGCTGCGTTGGTTTTATGCTACGTAACAAGCTGCATAACTTTCAAAAAGTCCCACAGAATATTTTCACAAAATTCCTGGTAACAATTTATTAGTTCTGCTCACACCTGAGCAGTGGTTTTCACCTTAAAACTCTTCCATTGAGGCCATTTTTGCCCAGTATCCTTCCTATTGTTAAGTCATGAACTCTGGCCTTAACTAAGAATCAAGTTCTTTTTTGACCTCATGGATGATCCATTGATGCACTCTTGGAGTAATTTTGGTAGATTGGCCACATCTGGAAGGTGTACCACAGTTCCATGTTTTTCTCCACATGTGTGTAATGACTCTCGCCATGGTTCGCTGGAATCACAAAACCTTAAAATTGCAGGACTAATGCCTAGCAAACATGTCCCCTGTATATCTAAACTCTTGGAGGCTCAAATCCAGCAGGGGGCACTAACGAGTCCCAGAGTCCACACATACAGGTCCTTCTCAAAATATTAGCATATTGTGATAAAGTTCATTATTTTCCATAATGTCATGATGAAAATTTAACATTCATATATTTTAGATTCATTGCACACTAACTGAAATATTTCAGGTCTTTTGTCTTAATACGGATGATTTTGGCATACAGCTCATGAAAACCCAAAATTCCTATCTCACAAAATTAGCATATTTCATCCGACCAATAAAAGAAAAGTGTTTTTAATACAAAAAACGTCAACCTTCAAATAATCATGTACAGTTATGCACTCAATACTTGGTCGGGAATCCTTTTGCAGAAATGACTGCTTCAATGCGGCGTGGCATGGAGGCAATCAGCCTGTGGCACTGCTGAGGTCTTATGGAGGCCCAGGATGCTTCGATAGCAGCCTTTAGCTCATCCAGAGTGTTGGGTCTTGAGTCTCTCAACGTTCTCTTCACAATATCCCACAGATTCTCTATGGGGTTCAGGTCAGGAGAGTTGGCAGGCCAATTGAGCACAGTGATACCATGGTCAGTCAACCATTTACCAGTGGTTTTGGCACTGTGAGCAGGTGCCAGGTCGTGCTGAAAAATGAAACCTTCATCTCCATAAAGCTTTTCAGCAGATGGAAGCATGAAGTGCTCCAAAATCTCCTGATAGCTAGCTGCATTGACCCTGCCCTTGATAAAACACAGTGGACCAACACCAGCAGCTGACACGGCACCCCAGACCATCACTGACTGTGGGTACTTGACACTGGACTTCTGGCATTTTGGCATTTCCTTCTCCCCAGTCTTCCTCCAGACTCTGGCACCTTGATTTCCGAATGACATGCAGAATTTGCTTTCATCCGAAAAAAGTACTTTGGACCACTGAGCAACAGTCCAGTGCTGCTTCTCTGTAGCCCAGGTCAGGCGCTTCTGCCGCTGTTTCTGGTTCAAAAGTGGCTTGACCTGGGGAATGCGGCACCTGTAGCCCATTTCCTGCACACGCCTGTGCACGGTGGCTCTGGATGTTTCTACTCCAGACTCAGTCCACTGCTTCCGCAGGTCCCCCAAGGTCTGGAATCGGCCCTTCTCCACAATCTTCCTCAGGGTCCGGTCACCTCTTCTCGTTGTGCAGCGTTTTCTGCCACACTTTTTCCTTCCCACAGACTTCCCACTGAGGTGCCTTGATACAGCACTCTGGGAACAGCCTATTCGTTCAGAAATGTCTTTCTGTGTCTTACCCTCTTGCTTGAGGGTGTCAATAGTGGCCTTCTGGACAGCAGTCAGGTCGGCAGTCTTACCCATGATTGGGGTTTTGAGTGATGAACCAGGCTGGGAGTTTTAAAGGCCTCAGGAATCTTTTGCAGGTGTTTAGAGTTAACTCGTTGATTCAGATGATTAGGTTCATAGCTCGTTTAGAGACCCTTTTAATTATATGCTAATTTTTTGAGATAGGAATTTTGGGTTTTCATGAGCTGTATGCCAAAATCATCCGTATTAAGACAATAAAAGACCTGAAATAATTCAGTTAGTGTGCAATGAATCTAAAATATATGAATGTCAAAGAGTTTTCTTTATTTTCATGACTATGAATATTGTAGCTTCACACTGAAGGCATCAAAACTATGAATTAACACATGTGGAATTATACACTGAACAAAAAAGTGTGAAACAACTGAAAATATGTCTTATATTCTAGGTTCTTCAAAGTAGCCACCTTTGGCTTTGATTACTGCTCCGCACACTCTTGGCATTCTGTTGATGAGCTTCAAGAAGTAGTCACCTGAAATGGTTTTCACTTCACAGGTGTGCCCTGTTAAGTTGTCCTGTTAAAAAATAAATGATGCTCCAACTAAACGCAAACCGGATGGAATAGCATGCCGCTGCAAGATGCTGTGGTAGCCATGCTGGTTCAGTATGCCTTCAATTTTGAATAAATCCCCAACAGTGTCACCAGCAAAGCACCCCCACATCATCACACCTCCTCCTCCATGCTTCGAGGTAGGAATTATATGTCCAAACTTTTGGTGTGTACTGTATATATATATATACACACGGTATATTGTTGAAGGTACGAAAAGTAAAATGTTCCATCCTGACAGGAGCAAAACCGCTAAAGTTTTCTATCAAAACAGGCAGAAATATTATTTTTAAAAATGGTATTACATGTTGTACAAATGCACTGCTATTCCTTCTGCAGCTGAAGCAACAGATACAATCCAGTTTGAGACAAAGCAAAGTTTCTTTTCTTTTAGATCAAAATAGATAAAACAATCACTCCAAAGATGCGGCCAAGGACTGTTTTCACATGGAAGCACATTTATTAACTTACCTCCCTTCCCCCAAACAAGCTACATGATAAAGCACTTGCAATCAATCTATTAAACCAAACAATTCCCTTACATGCACAGGTAAAACAAGTTCATTTTTATTTGCACACTTGTGCGTGCAAATATTTATGGTATTCCTGCTGAAACCGGAACAAATCCACATCTGCCAAAACATATTATAATACACGCACTCCTGCTCAACTCCTGCCCCCTTGTGGTATTAGATGCATAGGCAAAATTCCTCTGGTTCTCTTTTTAGTCCTTACCACCAGTTATTTGTAAGGAAAAAAACAATCAGTCTGACAGAAGACTTGGAGGAAAGGGTGAATTAGGTGTGCCTCCACAGTGATCACGTTGCATATTTAATTTCAATAAACATTAAATTGTTTAGAAAAGTTCTTTTTTTTTTTATGTCAGAAGAACAGTTTAAGGATTATAATCCATCTTTTGCTGCTTAGCCCAGACATATCGGACAGTAAATGGTTTTCTAGCTGATGTCTTTAGTCCGGCTGCTCCATTCCAACTCTTCTGTGCGAACTCTGGTATCTATCAGTACCTGAGCTTTCAGCTTAAACTGTATGGTGTTCAAGCTGTTGGGGTCTAAAGGTTGGAAGTTAAAGTTATGCCTGAAAAGACTGATTGCCATTAAGTTCCTATTGCCACCTATAATGACAAAATCAGTCAGGTACGGTCCTGTAATTATTTAGGTCTGTTGTCTTAGAAAAACCTCACGGAACTGGAACTGGTCAAAACGATGCTTGAGGTTCTTCAGAGCAACTAAATAAGTTATTCTTGGTTTTAAACCCCATGAGCGTTTTTGCAGTACCGTGTTACCATATGGAATACATGTCAAATCTGCTTTATCAAATGAAAATCTGCTCTACGATTGTCGGTCAACTTTGAGGCCTCTCCTAACATAATAACATAGTAAGATTAGCTGAGAACATTCCCTCTGACCCTGATCATATCCTGAATCATGCATACACACAGCTCCTGTCTGGTTGAAGATACAGGAGTCCACAGTTTGACAAGGATAAACTAAAACAACTATTATCTGCACATGGCATACTATCAGTGGTGGGTAGAGTAACCGGAAGTTGTACTTAAGTAAGAGTAGCACTACTTCACCATATCTGTACTCAAGCAAAAGTATTTGGTAAAAGGGCTACCTAAGTACTGAGTAACTGTTTAATCATAACATCTGATTTTATATATTTTTTAAAAAGGTATGTAATCAGACACACAAAAATCTAAAGTCATGTGCAATTCTGGCATTTTAAAGACTACATCAAATAATAATTACAAATAAATCACATAATAACACAATGAGGCAGAAGAAAAACTTTTCCAAATCAAAATTTTTCTACATGGGCTTCCAGTGGTAATATATACCGTTAACTGTATGCTGAGTTGATTGTCAAATTGTTCAGCAGATATAGAAAATAACATTAGAGCAATAAAGCTTTCGTACAAACAAGAAGTCTTACTTTAAGATAAATTGTGTGTCTGGTCTGGAGCATCTTTGGTTAAAAACTCTTGATCTTCCTGCAAATGATACGGATTTTTCACAGATGGTAAATGTGGTGGGAACTGAAGTATAGTGTAGCATAGCAGGTGTTTTGTTCTCCCTGCTTTCAGTTTACTTGCATGTGTGGTATCAGCCAAAGCAAAGCTCAATACAAATTGCCACCCTTAAAAACCAAAGCACAACAACAAAACCCAAAACCCATGAATGTACATTGGGCTGTTCACTACTGGGACATGAGGTTACGTGAGATTCCTTCATGGGACGCTGAAGGGACTGGAATACTGTAACACAAAGGCAAATAGGAAAAGCAAAGTTAAACAAAGAGAAGTAGACATTCTAAATAATATACAACTGGCACATATTTCAATCAAACATAACACTAAACTCTAGTCGTTAAATAGTTAAAAAATAAAACAGACGGGTCACCTTTTCGACTATGACCGCTCCTTGACCAATCAAAGGATCGAGCGCAAATAAGCAGCCTCAAGAGCCAATCAGGATCAAGAGAGGGTGGGCGCTTTGTTATTATGGAGGGCTTACTTCCTGCTTTGCAGCATGAAATCAAGAAACTGCAACAGCCGCTCAACGAGGAAGCGAGAGAAAGCTGAGGCTTGACAGTAATGTAGGTACTTTAGTTTACTAATGTGTCTTTGATTGTATGTTAAAGATCATAGCAGCTGGGATGGTAATAAAGGGGTGATGTATCTGATTGTGTGAATTTATTTGAAACAGCCAGAACTGCTGCTGCTGCTCACAAGACTGCAGCATGTGATATCGATTAGTGAGAAAAGAGGACAACCGCTGCTTTGTTTCAGCCTCTGACCTGCTGGGAAACATACATCTTCTACAGCAAATTAGGTGAAGTAGCTTTTAGTTTTTACACCGTTAAGCTCATTAGTTTACCTTAGTTTCGGTATTGGCAGTATAAGTGCTCTAAATCTTAGAGTTAATGTTTGGACTAAATCGTTTTTTTTGTAACGATATCAGTGTTGTTATTTGTTGTTAGAGTTGAGAATCTCATTTTCTTAATAAAGGGAATATTAATATAAGCTGGCATTCGCTTCCAAGCAGGTTCCATTTTTTTAAGTTGAGAAAAGGGAGTTTTATGGCTTTTCTTTGGCATCTGGGCTAATTATGATGAGCCCAAGCTTGAAATCTTAGATGTCCTATTTAGTGTGGGACAGTGTTTACTTTATGAATCGTACAATATTTGTTTTTGTTTTTTTTAATGCAGAAAACCCCAAAGAATTGTCATTTTAATCCTTTTTTGTTATTTTGACAACCAAATTAGGTTCAGTTCTGAAATCTTTAGACTGGGCCCTGTCTAGTCTGGAATATTGTAAACTATATATAGACCGTTCTTTACTTATAATTTCTGTTTTGTTAAGCATTTATTCTGATTTTGATCATTTTTGAGGCTTTGATGTTTTAAGGATGGACTTTTTTCTGACGCTTAAAAGAGAAAAAATGTGCAGCAGGTTCTTTGATAGAGGTGGTAGTTTTGAATTTGTTAAAAAAAGAAGTATTCACAGCATTATCCCCATTTATGTATCAAAGCATGTCTCTAACCTGTGTCTGATTTTATTGAACTCCAAATGATGCACCAATTGTCCAGCATGCTGTTGGCTAATGTGTTTATAGACTGCATTTATTTGTGAGTCTATGGTTTTATTACATTTATTATTTGGATATATTAGAATTGCAATAGGAAAAAGCATTTTTCCTTTTGGGTTTTTAAAATATGTTCATGGGATGTGTGAGACTCATAGAAATGATCAATACCTGTTCCTGCTCAGTTTTGTAAAAAAAAAAACCTTTTCGTTTAAACGACTTTAAAACGTGGTGATCTGCTTGCAGAGGATCACACACCTGGCCCAGATAATCAGATATTAACATAAGATTTTAGAGTGAAATATAAAATTTCTGGTAGTCCAGACCTAAGCGTTGATTTGATGAAACAAAGTAGGTTTACTTTAATTTAACAATGTACCAAAAACAATAGTGTTTTGCATAGTATTATAAGCAGTGTCTTCTCTATATATTTAAGGTGTTTTGCAGATCTGTATGTTGGAATCACAGAATGTCTCTCGACTGTAAAGGTTGCTGACCCCCTGGTTTAGAAGCCTAAAAATACCAAAAGGGCCTGTTTTAAATATTCCATACAGCACAAACTGTGTTTGGTAATTTGTCGTTTATTGTAGGAAAATGCACCACAATTTTGACAGGTTTACATATTTGACAATAAACCTGATTTGATGTAGTCCAGGTGGAAAAAGAGCTGAAAAATGACGCTTTTCTCTTCTATGAAACTGGAAGCTGTGAATATAAAATTTAATTTTGTTGTGATGTTAATCTCCAAAGGGGATTTTTACATGTAAATTGTATATGCATATTACCAATTTTCACACAGGACTCTTCAATTCATTGTTATTTTAATCAATATTCTTACCACAATAATTTCACACAATTACTTATTGAGTTTAGAAAATAAGACGTAAGTTTTGTGCTTTAAAGAAGATAATAGAGGTATACCTGCAGGACAGAACTGTTGTTAATAACATAGTTTCTGTGATTGTTTAAAGCTATAACTGAAGTTTAAATAATATATAATTAGCTGCACAGCCCTAACTTCATGTTTTGTCATTTGTTACACGTATAAAACAATAGAATACCCTACACATCCTCCCACCGGTTATTTATAGGACAGTGAGGATATCCTTCCAACAGTTGTTTGAACAGGATAATTGGATTAACCTAAAACCATACACTGTTTTTTGCAGCAGTATTCCAATGGATGAAGCCTCGAGGAGAAGAATTTAACCAAACTGAGTGGAAAGAACAGCAATTAGTATTTCATTTTACATCACGGGGCTGAATCTCCTTCCCAAAACAAAGACCAAACATGGTGCATGTCTACAATTGCCATCCTTTCGCCTCACAGCAGATTGTACAGGTAAACTGACTGAGTCAGATTCAGTATGTAAAAAAAAAAAAAAAAAAAAATTTAGTTTATAGTTGCCTTAACATTGTTTGCTCTTTGTGGTTCAGGTGGAGCAGGAACCTGGATTCGTGTGCAGTGGAGGCGGAGCGCTGTTTGTGGTGACAACAGGAGGATGCAAGGTCTGCTGAAAATATTCCTCATTTTTTATTATTTTTGTATTTGTGACATTATGTTCTAAAAATGCAAAGACAAAACAGGAATCGGGAGTAAAATAGTAAGTTGTGATTGGGCAAACTGGTATGGGTTAATGTATTCATGAAATCAGAATAAAAACTGTCTGCCTTTTTAACTGTATGTTGCTATTTTGAAAATCTTTTACATTATCATGAAAATGGCTTTTTTAAAACACTTGAGCTCTTCACAGAAAGCAGTATAAATATATTCATCTTTCCGAGGGAGACACAGTTGCACTTCACTTTGATGCTTTACTTGCCAATGAATGGATGTAAATATCTGGAAAAGATGTTCATCTTCATGTTTAACTGAGTGATGTCTTTTTAAAACTCAACCCAGGTGGAGGCATACAATCTGGAAAAGGAGGGCTGCCCTCTAATCTGTCGTTTTGCCACCATGGGTACAGTTAGGAAAATCCGGCACAGCACCATAGGTACGGACCCTTCCTGTTCTCCCCTACAGTGTCTCAGAAGAGTATGCACACCCCTTGAACTTTTCCAGTTTTAAGATCTTGCTGCATATTTGTTTTGACTGGACCGTTCTAATACATGAATGTGCTTTGATCCAAACAATTGCATTGTCGTATGGCTGTATGGATTATTGTCCTGGTTGACGGTGAATCAAGTGTTTTGAAGCCTTTAACAGGTTTTCTTTCAGGATTGCCATTTATTTAACACCATTCATCTTCCTACGAACCTTGAACAACTTTACTGTTTCTGCTGCAAAAAAGCAGCCCCACATCGTAATGGTACCTGTACCCTGTTTCACTATGGAGATGGGGCAACCAGGGCAATATTCCTTGTTGGCCGAAAAGTTCTATTTTGATTTTGTCTGACCAGAGTACGTTCTTCCACTTGTTTAATGTTTCATGTGTACTGCACAGTGGTTTGCGCTGTTGCCTTGCTGCAAAAACATCCCAGGTTCAAATCCCTTTCTGCATGGAGCTTGCATGCATGGGTTTCCTTAAGGGAAACTCCTGCTTCCTCCCACAGTCCACAAACATGACGGGTTAATTGGTCTTTCAAAATCAGCCTTAGGTATAAGTGTGTGCGTGCTTGTCCATGTACACGCATTGCTACGGATGTATGCAGTCTCCCTCCCATGACTTGTACCGAAACAGAAATGTGACTTCTTATTCTTTTTTATGGCTTTCCTCTTGCCATTCTTCCATATACACCAGATTTGTGAATAATACGACTATTAATTATGGTGCCAACAGATTCTACCACCTGGGCTGTGGATCTCTGCCGCTCCTCCAGAGTAACCATGAGCCTCTTGGCTGCTTCTCTGATTAATGCTCTTCTTGCCTAATACTCTTAGTATTGGTGGACACCCATGGCTTTATTAGGTTGCTATTCTTTTTCCATCTTCAAATGAAGAATTGTGCAGAGCTCTGTGAGATGGTTGGGACATTGTTTTATAACCTAACATTGCTTTAAACTGCACAACTTTGTCCTTGACCTGTGTGGTGTTATTTGCTATTCATACTTTTTAAGATTTTATTATTGAAAGTAATTTTAAAACCATTTCCTTCCGGTTCACACTTCAGTTGAGCTTATCGTATAACATGAAATTACAGAAAAATGCATTTAAGTTTATGAGGTTAATGAAACATGGAAATGCTGAAGAGGTTTAAAAACTTTTTGAAGGCACTGTAAAACATCTCCATCCATCTTTATGCAGCCATATATACCACCTTTAGTATGTTTGCAAAGCGACTCCTATGAGTCGGCTGGAAAATGCCAAATGACTGAGTCATTAATCATCCGTTCATCCACTTTCTATACCTGCCTCTTCCATTCTGGGTCGCGTTGGAGCTGGTGCCTATCACCCTGGACAGTACGCCAGTCCATCGCAGGGCAACACAGAGACACATGGGACAAACAACGATGCACAGGGGCAATTTAGAGAGACCTATTAACCTAATGTTTTTGGACTGTGGAAAGAAGCCGGAGTACCCAGAGAGGACCCACACATGCACGGAGAGAACAGGCAAACTCCATGCAGAAAGAACCGGCCGGGAGTCGAACCGAGTACCTTCTTCATTAATCATCATTAATCATGGCTCCAATTCTTTCTCTTTCAGGAGACTACTTGGTAACCATAGAGGAAAAGAACAGCGCCACCTATCTGAGAGTCTACACAAACTGGCGGTTCCAGGTACACTGTAAAAACTGACTGTAAATAGCTCCAAAACCTAAATCACACAACAACTTGTATACTTTTTTTTTTTTTGAATGTTTTATGAAATTTGAACATTATTTTCCCAATATTACCTTTTTCTAATAAGCCCGAGCTGAGCATTGACCAGTATGTTGTTCTTTTAAGGGGATTTAAATAAAACTAAAAGAACCATTATTGTTTACAACATTAGGCCTTCATAATAAAGTCAGAACTTCCTTTTTAAGTGGTGAGTAAAATATGACAATCCCATTTGAAATACCTCAAATAAAACTGTTACCTGTTTATAGCTGACTTAATGTATCCCTTGGATCCCAAAGCTAACGTAAGAGTATTCAGGCAGCTCTTACTAGTATTGGTGTTCAAAGTGAGCAAAAAACAGATCACACAGGTAAACAACTGCCTCTGGTGTACTTAATTGCAACGATAATCTCTCTTTTTGCTTCTTTAAAATGTTCAGTCTGTTTTAGTGAAATGTTTCTTGCTTTCCATTCAGGCGGAGGAGAAGGCCCGTGTTGGAGTGCGTTTATTGGGCCACTTGCTTCGTGGGGCATCTGTTTGGGGCGGCGTGCAGATGGAGATCATTGAGATCCCTCTGTCCGAGCATCCAGTCGCCGTGGCATGCTGCTCAGTGAAGGGAGACCTTCTGGTCGGTTGTGAGAACACTCTGGTTCTTTTCACATTGAGGAGACATACCCAACAGAACCTGGTAAGAATCTTGACCTGAAGAGTCCTGACCTGATTGGTTGGATGGTATGTTTAAATTGTACCTTGATAAATTCCTTTTCATGTTCTTGTCTTTTCAAGAGTTCCATTTTAACTTTTTGCTCGGCTCAAACAGATTTATTGAGTAACTCTGATTTGAATCTCTTAAATACCGCAGAAGGAGAACCAGCAGGAACTTCAGAGCTCCTGGTCGAATGCAGAGCAAAGCTGCAGTCAGAGTCGAGGTAAGTTAAAGAGTGAAAGTTTCAAAACCTAAAGGAGGAGAAAATACTGAATAGCATACCTTACTACTTACTTCACAAGAGTCGTAATATGTCCACATATGAATCAAGAAATTAAACCAATAACCAATAGAAATGGTTGTTTTTAAACCCTTAATTGCTTATTAGTTGTGTTTTTGTCATCAAACAAATGTTAAGGTAGTTAGAGTTTAATAATTTAAACATGGCACCCACAGTTGGTGTAAATTTATAAATGATGCTAATTAGCATCACTAGGTGCTTAGGGAGTGAAAACAAGTTACATTGTCAGTATGTTGATTTTTCAATGCTGCTATTTGTCAAACAAAACTTTGAGTCAATTGAGTCAAAATGTATTTCGGAAAAGCTAAATACCTATAACATTACTTTGCTGCACAGTCCAATAAGCTGCTATTTCCTTTTTCGCAATAAGAAATAAGTGTTGAACATCGTTTGTTTTTGAATGACCATTGCTTTTTGTTCACGGAGTGTAATACAGCTAAACTCTAAGTAATCTCTTTAGTGTACAGTAAATCACAATGTATGATTTTTAAATAATCTATGTGTTACTGCTGCACAAAAGTATTTGAACACCTGTAAAAATCAATGTTAATATTTGTTTGCAATTACAGATGTCAAACATTTTCCAGATTTTTTTTTTTTTAGATTTGTTTTTTTTAGATTATGTCTCTCAGTGGACTTGCACACACATATATATATATATATATATATATATATATATATATATATATTCAATTCCCAGCCAGGGGTCTTTCTGCATGGAGTTTGCATGTTCTCGCCATGCATGCGTGGGTTCTCACCGGGTACTCCGGCTTCCTCCCACAGTCCAAAGGCATGCCTGTTAGGTTAATTGGTGTCTCTAAATTGCTCTTAGGTGTATGAATGAGTGTGTGCATGGTTGTTTGTGTGTTGCCCTGCGATGGACTGGCGACCTATCCAGGGTGTACCCCGCCTCTTGCCCATAGACTGCTGGAGATAGGCACCTGATTCCCCGCGACCCACTATGGAATAAGCGGTAGAAAATGACTGACTGACTATATATATATATATATATATATATATGCTGCTCAAAAAAATAAAGGGGACACTCTAACACATCCTAGATCTGAATGAATGAAATATTCTCATTGAATACTTTGTTCTGTACAAAGTTGAATGTGCCGACAACAAAATCACACAAAAATCATCAATGCAAATCAAATTTATTAACCAATGGAGACCTGGATTTGGAGTCACACACAAACTTAAAGTGGAAAAACACACTACAGGCTGATTCAACTTTGATGTAATGTCCTTAAAACAAGTCAACATGAGGCTCAGTATTGTGTGTGACCTCCCTACAACGCCTGAACATGCTCCTGATGAGATGCCGGATGGTCTCTCCTCACACTGCAACCACTAGGTGGAGGAAAAGCATTTCAAATACAGGTCCTTCTCAAAAAATTAGCATATTGTGATAAAGTTCATTATTTTCCATAATGTCATGATGAAAATTTTACATTCATATATTTTAGATTCATTGCACACTAACTGAAATATTTCAGGTCTTTTATTGTCTTAATACGGATGATTTTGGCATACAGCTCATGAAAACCCAAAATTCCTATCTCACAAAATTAGCATATCATTAAAAGGGTCTCTAAACGAGCTATGAACCTAATCATCTGAATCAACGAGTTAACTCTAAACACCTGCAAAAGATTCCTGAGGCCTTTAAACCTCCCAGCCTGGTTCATCACTCAAAACCCCAATCATGGGTAAGACTGCCGACCTGACTGCTGTCCAGAAGGCCACTATTGACACCCTCAAGCAAGAGGGTAAGACACAGAAAGAAATTTCTGAATGAATAGGCTGTTCCCAGAGTGCTGTATCAAGGCACCTCAGTGGGAAGTCTGTGGGAAGGAAAAAGTGTGGCAGAAAACGCTGCACAACGAGAAGAGGTGACCGGACCCTGAGGAAGATTGTGGAGAAGGGCCGATTCCAGACCTTGGGGGACCTGCGGAAGCAGTGGACTGAGTCTGGAGTAGAAACATCCAGAGCCACCGTGCACAGGCGTGTGCAGGAAATGGGCTACAGGTGCCGCATTCCCCAGGTCAAGCCACTTTTGAACCAGAAACAGCGGCAGAAGCGCCTGACCTGGGCTACAGAGAAGCAGCACTGGACTGTTGCTCAGTGGTCCAAAGTACTTTTTTCGGATGAAAGCAAATTCTGCATGTCATTCGGAAATCAAGGTGCCAGAGTCTGGAGGAAGACTGGGGAGAAGGAAATGCCAAAATGCCAGAAGTCCAGTGTCAAGTACCCACAGTCAGTGATGGTCTGGGGTGCCGTGTCAGCTGCTGGTGTTGGTCCACTGTGTTTTATCAAGGGCAGGGTCAATGCAGCTAGCTATCAGGAGATTTTGGAGCACTTCATGCTTCCATCTGCTGAAAAGCTTTATGGAGATGAAGATTTCATTTTTCAGCACGACCTGGCACCTGCTCACAGTGCCAAAACCACTGGTAAATGGTTTACTGACTATGGTATCACTGTGCTCAATTGGCCTGCCAACTCTCCTGACCTGAACCCCATAGAGAATCTGTCGGATATTGTGAAGAGAACGTTGAGAGACTCAAGACCCAACACTCTGGATGAGCTAAAGGCCGCTATCAAAGCATCCTGGGCCTCCATAAGACCTCAGCAGTGCCACAGGCTGATTGCCTCCATGCCACGCCGCATTGAAGCAGTCATTTCTGCAAAAGGATTCCCGACCAAGTATTGAGTGCATAACTGTACATGATTATTTGAAGGTTGATGTTTTTTGTATTAAAAACACTTTTCTTTTATTGGTCGGATGAAATATGCTAATTTTGTGAGATAGGAATTTTGAGTTTTCATGAGCTGTATGCCACAATCATCCGTATTAAGACAATAAAAGACCTGAAATATTTCAGTTAGTGTACAATGAATCTAAAATATATGAATGTTAAATTTTCATTATGACATTATGGAAAATAATGAACTTTATCACAATATGCTAATTTTTTGAGAAGGACCTGTATGTATCAACCACCATTTATAGTGTGTATATACACCACCTTTGCTTGGTCAATTAAAGAATATTAACACTAAAAAATACAAATTTGTTGATGAAAGACTTTAGTAAAGGGCTGTCTCCATTTTAACATGGACTTGGAGTTAGGAAAAAACAGAAAACGATGATAATGGTTAGGAGAAATAAACAAGGCAGTGGTTAATAAAAAAAAAAAATGTAGGGTTATAAATGTAATTTTGCCATTAGGAGACATTACAGCTTCTAGACAGTAGGCACTGCTGATCAGTTTATCGCTCACCATCACTTTATGGCACAACATCGAAACGGGTATGAATGAATCAGCATCACTAAGTGGTTAGAGTAAAGCGTTTTTCAGTTTGCTGCTGCTTTTCAACTGATTTTTGTTTTATTTTTAGTTAAGAATTTATTTATTTATTTTTTTCCTTATAGGTCGGACTTTTAGTCCAAATCTGGAACTTTCTGTCTTGGACTTTGAACGTTCAGTCATCCTGCATCTCTCAAAAATTAATCTTAAAGAGGTACTTTCAGTCTTTTCATGCTTTGTTTTTGTTTTCTAATAAAAAATTTAAATTTTCTGTTTAAGCAATTTTAATAGTCTAAGTTGTTGCTAAATATATTTAACATATTTCAGTAAGTAAACATTCAAATTTTCTGTGTGAATACTAAGAAATATTTTCAGAAAACAAATAGAAACCAATATTCTTAATCCAAGATAATGTTTGAATGAAAATGCTTTGTGGAAAATATTGGATTGATACTATTAATTATTGTCTCATAATGAATTTGGGAGCATTTGGTAGCTTTCAGGTTTCTTTTAATTTTACTTCATTTTATTTGCCTGCAATATTTGAACCCACAAAGCTTTCTGATTTTAAAATATAATGCACATGAAAGTCATCAATTTAAAATAAAACAGAAGGTATATTTTACAAATTATTTTAGTACTAGTTTCTTCAGAAGCTAAGTTATAAATGTTTTATTGGAAGATCATCAGGGATTAGGAAGGCTGCTTTAAATAAAGTCTTGAATTTGTAATGAGTAACACAAGTCTATTTATGATGCATGTTACCTGAAATATTAGCAAAAATACAAAATCTCATCCCCTCTTTCTAAATCACTTTGAAAAAATGCACAGATGTTTAGGCTGTAAAACTCTTCCAGTCTGATATTATAATTAAAATAGTTTGACTTAGTCAAAATGTGAATTTAATTTGTATTATACAATAACAGATAAATCCTTGCCTGTCTGCTTTAGAAAACATTTCACTCAGTTTGTCTTACTTTATCCTTACCATCATTGAAAATAATAAAACCTTGTCAGCTTCGCCCTCGGTTTCCCCTTTAGGTGGCGCTGTGTGGATCTTATGTGGCAATCCAGGCAGAGCTTGAAGTTCTGGTTCTGAAACTGGAAGCAACAACTGAGCGCACAGCCACAGAAGAACCTTCAGAGTCCTTGAAGTGTGGTAAAAACAAACCTTACATCAACAATCTTTTACTTTTATTAGGTACTGGTGGAGGTTTGATGTACAGGCTGTAGAATAAAGAAGGATGGTTCTGAAGGTCGGACAGAATGAGGATAATGTTGAAGCATCATGAACTCTAAGGAACACAGTAGGCAGGTCATGGAGAAGGTTGTGGAGAAGTTTTAAGCAGGTTTATGTTACAACAACATCCCAAGTTTTGAACATCCAAATCCATCATCTGAACATGGAAACAGGATGGAACATCTGCAGATCTACCAAGGCATGGAGGTCCGCCCAAACTGACAGGCTGAGCAAAGAGTGGACAGAGAAGCTGGTCAGATTTCATTGGAAGATGGAGGGAGCTAAATACAGATTAACTCTGGAAGAAAACTGCCAGAGGAGTAATGCAGTGGTTTAGGTCAAAGCATACTCAGATGTGAGAATAGCCCAGCCAAAGTTTGGTTCTAAATTCATCTAGAATTGTGGGAAGACTTGAAAAATGCTGCTCACAGATACACTCCATCCAGTCTAACCGAGCTTGAGTTATTTTGCAAAGAAGAATGTACAACATTTTCAGTCTGTAGATGTGCACAGCTGGTACAGACGTACTCAAATAGACTTGTAGCTGTAATTTGCAGCAAAAGGTGGTTTTACAAGATGTATCCTGAGGGGAAGAAAACAAATGCATGCCACACATTTCTGTTTTTGATTTGTTAAACAAATGTTTTAAACTATATATTACAGTCCTTCCACTTTAAGGTTATGCATTAATTTTCCACTGTTGGTCTATAAAGCACTAAACGGTCTTAGGCCAAAGCACATTTGAGTTGCTTCTCTAGTATGAACCATGTAGACCCCTCACATCTTCAGAGCTGATGGCTCCCAATAAAATTCACTGGGGTTTGTAGTTTTCATATGAAATTGCGAAAACATGCCAGATGTATAAATACAAGACACTATGCTTGTATATTCAGCAAATTTTCCAGAAGACCAGGGCGATTTCCTGCTTGTTCCGAAACACCAGGAGCTGCTCGGAGATCGAGCCAAAGATTGTGACATCCCCGTCAACGTTGAACAGACTGGACTGGAGGACGGGAGACACTACACTGCGTTCTACGTTCTTTTTAGGTGTGAGTTTTATTTGGTGTAAAATTACATGACATTGTGATAATATTTTACTATAGTAACTTGTACTCGTATTTTATCCCACCTGCAGGCGTTTTACTCCAGAGTTCTTTCAAGGCTGCAGTGTGGAGGAGATGCAGCTCCACTCACTGCAGCTCTACCCAATGTTCACCAGTAAGTTGCCACAAGATGGACACATACCAGCACCTATTACAGCAGTAATAAAATCTTTTTGTATTACAAATTATTCAAACATGGATCATTTAAACTGATATAAAATTGTATTTAATGATCTATTAAAATGTATTTGGGTCTAGATTTCTGGGAACTGCCTAACTGTACATTAATTGTGCTCACAGGAAGAATCAGTGAGTGATAATTTCTCTCTAGGTAAACAGTCGGTGTCTGTGGACGAACCAGCCTGCATGTTCTGTTTCTTCTCTCTTCCCACTGCTGGACATCTGTACAGTTTGAGGGGTGGAGTTGAGCACCTCTCCGCCTATCAGTATCCAGAGAAGGTGCTGCAGGCGGTGCTAATGGATCACCTGCTGCAAGTCATAACAAAGTATGTTTGCAGCACTAAAGAAACCCAGAAATCTGTATATGTAGGCAGTTGCAGAGTGCATCTCAGAAAATAAGACCAAAGTATTTCCATCACTTTTATAACATCTTTCATCCCTTTTTTGTTTATTGCTTCTGTTGTTTCATGGCAGGAATGCTCTGCAGTCTTTCACAGTACGTTGTGCAGCAGTAGCAGCCAGGGTTGAAGATCCCTACATTGACACCACCATGAAGGTTTGAGTCCATTCCTTTGCATTGCATATTTAGGACATTAAATATTAATTACTTGTGGCATATTGCTGATTCTACATTTATTGGTCTCATCACTGCCTCCTAGTGGCCAGATATAAAACAGATTACTATTTAAAATTACACCAAATGTTGACGTGCACTTTGTAAAAAGACACTAAGCCTCTTTTTCTCACTGTCTGACTAAAACTTTCCTGTCTGAGGTCGGATAATAAAAATTAGCATTGCCACAACTGGGTCTTTCAAATGGACAGTGATTCTAAGCATAGCACAAGATTTGTTACAAACTTCACTCATTCATTCATTCGGTATGGTGTCAGATCATAGGTAGACGAACACCTAGTTATGTTTGTGTGTTTGACAGGCTTGTCCACCATGCAGCCTGGAGGTGTGTGCGCTCAGAATGCAGTTATTTATTGGTCTGCGGTCAGTGTGTGCCTACGGTCGCCATGTTATCCTGCTCTCCACTGCTGACACAGAAACACCAGAGGAGACAGAACGCCACACGCAGCGCAGGGGCTTGTAAGTCACACAAATGCAGTATTCAGGCCTATTCATAGTCAGGTTGGATATTTTATGGAATATTTCTTTTAGATTTTTAAGGTTTTTCATCAAATGTCTCATTAAATTCCTGCTGGTTGTTATTAAACACTCTATACCATAGCTGTGTGTTTCCACAGTCAGGCATGCATGCAGTTATAAACCTTTTATTGTACATATGTGTGTTGTTATTTTAGCGAGTTGAAAGAGCACAACATGCTGACTGGTATTTTCCTTGCGGTGGGAATCGATCCCGCAACCACACCAGCTCTGGAGAGCCTTCTCTCACGCCCCTTCCTGTAAGACAAACGCAACTCCCACCCCCAGAGTTGGTTGTCATTTTAAGGTCAAGCTGCATTGCAAAAACACTTAAAATCTCACTTTAAACTTTTGCACCATCCATTATTTTTAAAGAATCGATTTTAAAAGAAATTCAGAAATGGCCTTCCATGATAAAAATATTTTTAATTGTGGTTTGCCCTTGATACAGTATCAGTATTTTCTAACTTTTGACGTCTTTAAATGTAGCAAGAGCTACCATTCATCCGTTTTTTTTTCAGCTCATCTGGAAAACGGCGTTCATCTCAGATACATTTTCACTACCTCCTCTTAGGGGGCAGAAATTCACTGGTTGATGCTCTTAACGCCATAGTTCTGCCAGAATATCACTAAAGCTTTTGTATTCTTGTTTTCCCTTCAAGATAAATTAGGTTTTATGTGTCTTTCCATTGCACAAAGCTTTGTGTCAGTCTTTGGGGTTGAGGAGACAGTAGGCTTCCATCCTGGCTTGCACTTTTACAAATCTTTCTGTGGCTTAACATGCAGATGGGCCATGATGGTGCATTCGATGACAACTAGTAAACTGCATAATCTATGCTTAGTTGGCTGTTAAACATTCTGGTTGCTCTCTGGTTAAAACAGTGGCAATGCTCAACAACTTCTGAAGAGCAGAATTATAAAAAATAGACCAGACTTCACTTTCATACACTGTCAAATCCGTAACAGAAACCTTAAGGAGACAATAAAACAGCATCTTTTCAGCAGCATTTTGGATTCATTTGACAACATGTCAGTCTGCTATCTGGACAGCCTGACAATAGAAAATATTCCAAATGTGTTGATGAGGTTGAATTTTTCCCTTTGCATTTGTATCTTATTTGGAAGGAATATAAATGTAACCTTTGTAATGACAGAGCATTATCGCTGATCAAAGAACAACTTATGCCTGCCTATTATCCCATATATAAGATCTGTCTAGACAGTATAGATAAGTGTGATAGACAGACAGTTGAAGTTAGTGCCTATGGTATATTTAAGACCAATGGAAAGTTAAAGGACATAGAATATCAGAAAAAAAGGCACCAATATAACTTTATAAACAACAATATAAATACCTGGAGAACAGACTGGAGCGGAGATGCAACTGTGAAGCCATCTACAAGAAGGGACAGAGCAGACTGTACTTCTTGAGGAAGCTTGGGTCATTCAGTATTTGCAGCAAGATGCTGCATATCTTCTATAGGTCTGTTGTGGAGAGTGTGATCTCTTCTGCCATAATCTGCTGGGGAAGCAGCATCAGAGCCCAGACTTAAAAAAGCTCAACAAGCTGATAAAAAAGGCTGGTTCTGTTCTGGGGACTCCTCTGGAACCTCTGGAGATCATTATGGAAAGAAGAGTTCTTCATAAAATGAAGAACATTATGGAGAACCCTGAGCATCCTCTTCATGAGACTGTCCTACAACAACAGAGTGTCTTCAGTCAGAAGTTTCTTCAGATCTGCTGTAAGACGGAGCGCTACAGGAGATCCTTCCTGCCCACAGCCGTCAGCATCTACAACGGCTCTTTGAAGAAACCTTCATAATATGAGCTATAACAACATTTAATTTCCCTTTTATGATTATTAAAGTATAATTGAATTTGAATTTAATTTAATTTAAATCTAGAATGAGGCTCTGTGTAAAATACAGCTGGTGATTATGACCTTGTTATCAGGTTTGCTTAAAACGTTATTAGTGAGCATTTTGAAACTTAATAAGTCTAAAGCATCGTGATGTCAGTCAGTCAGTCAGTCATTTTCTACCGCTTATTCCATAGTGGGTCGTGGGGAGCTGGTGCCTATCTCCAGCAGTCTATGGGCGAGAGGCAGGGTACACCCTGGACAGATCGCCAGTCCATCGCAGGGCAACACACAAACAACCAAGCACACACTCATTCATACACCTACGGTCAATTTAGAGTGACCAATTAACCTAACAGGCATGTCTTTGGACTGTGGGAGGAAGCCGGAGTACCCGGTGAGAATCCACGCATGCACGGGGAGAACATGCAAACTCCATGCAGAAAGACCCCTGGCCGGGAATCGAACCCACCAGATTTCTTAATAAAACTAACACAGAGGTAAAGAACTTGAAAAATTAGAAAATTTTGCATTTAGCAGTTTTTAGGAAGATTGCAATTAAGTGTTCCATTTTACAGTCAGGAGCAGATCTTTCACAGCTAATTTCAAATGAATGGTGTCGTTTATGTGATACCTGCACCATCACAGCCTTTCAGTGTGTTGTAGCAAAGCTGCAGAAATACAAAAAAGGATTACTTGGTTTACGGAAGAGAGACAAGAAGCACACATTTTTTGAAAACTATAATCATCTTTCATGCCCGAGATTAAAGTGATTAAAATTTTTTGTGTTGAGAAAACTATACTATTATTTCTACAACTTTTGCTTTCCTGTAATCTCTAGAAACATATTTGAAATAGAAAGACATTTCTGACTTCTGTAGTTTTACATGTTAGTTTTACATGTTTTTTTTTTTTTTCTTTGTCCTGAAACTCTTTCATTCAACCTGTAAATAAGAAAACTCAGTGTGTACATGTGGGGAAATATGACCCCTTCTGCATACTCTGTTTCACTTATTTTAAAATCCAAATGTTTGTTTCAGTTCCTGTTGGAACATTGTGCAAAATCATACAGCCTGATAGATAAATAAATGTTTACATTTGTGTGTGATGCTGCAGCTTGGCCTGAAAGAGACAACAATTCCCGTTTTAGAGCTCAAACCTAGCTACCCTTAACTCGCCTAACTGCACTCTGTGTGCCTTTCTTTGGTTAGCAAACTAATGATGTCATTGTTAAACTTTGGACTAAAATAAAAGTTCTGTTTTTGATATTATTTTTTGCTGACTTAACCAGATTTCATTAATTGGATTCTTGAATTTTCCACTACATGAAAACACACTAATTAAAAAAATTTATTTCTGTCATGAATGACAAAAATAAACAATAAAACAGAGCAATAATGTACAGGTGTTTCAGTAACCTTGATGTGGTTCTTCAGCCTCACCCTGTTCAGAGTTCAAAAAGCTCTTAATAGATCGTAAAATGGCAGTTTTGGACTTCCTACGCAGATACTACTTGGAGCAGATCTCCTTGTTACCTCATGTTAACATGTTGACTAACCGTAGACTAACTGTTCTTTATTCATGTGCTTTTCTTCTCTTTATTGTTGGTATTGCTCTTCTGTTTTTGATTGCATGGGTTCTGAGAGGTTCTTTCCTGAAAGTGTTACTGGGATGTGATTACAGTAAAAGTAATCACAATAACGGTAGGCACTTTCCTCTCTTGTCTGTTAGTTTATCATGCATGTTCAGTCTCATTTAAAACCAGTGTTCACTTTAGATGTTCAGTGTCAATTGTAACTGTATTGTCCCCAAAGGGAAATCAACGTGCAGGTTGTCTACTCAGCAAACAACGCATCAATTGCCTTACAAAAAAGAAAGTTTTGTCTGTAACCAGATACAGATGAAACCTTGTTTGCACAGACGTTTTGTGAATCAAAGTTTGTTGTTTAGTTCAGATGAAACATGAAATACATGAACTGGCAAATGCTTAGAGATTTTGAGTTTGATGCTTTTATAAGTAGATTTTTTTTGGAAGTTGTGAAAGAAGCTCAAATGGTCCCTTTCAAATCAAATCTATTATTATCCTGATTATTGTTGGGTACAACAGAACTTTCACTCTTCATAACTTAAAGATAAGGTCTGCCAGGTTGTTTCTACTCAAATAATAACGGTGGTCAGAAAAAACAGACGAACGACTAAAGCTCATTTCTCTTTCCTGCAAGCTGATGTTTAGACTAAAGCAATCTCATGCAGGGTACATGCAGAACTAGGCTTATAGGTACATCATCAGTTTGATTCGTTAAGGGATGGGCCTTTACTTTCAGGGCTAAGTTTAAAGTAAGTGGCAAGCCAACATCTGGACTACATCAGAGGCCCACAGCATGCAGAAACTGGCTTGTAGACACAACTTCCACATACAATTTTAGTTTGCTTGGTTAATCCATGGATTTTCTGTTTTTACAGCTAGGTGCTGTTGCAAGGCAACGCTCATTTATTTGATCAATATTTGGAAATGATAGAGGTATGAGGAGAAGCCCCAAGTCCCACAGAAGACTGGACTCCAAGAGTTGTGACATTTCTGGGAAATAACTTCTTTTCAGTGTAATCCAATAGTTTATGCAAAGATTCTTTTAATACAGACAGCCGTTCGAACCTATTTGGAACTTTTTTATTTCAATGTTTCCACTGTGAGTGGTGCACAACTCAAGTTCTTCAATTACAATGCAGATGAGCTTCTTTTCAGATGTTTTGCTTCATCTAAAGAAAACAAAAAATGTCTGTTTCACATTTTGCATGCCTGGCCTGCCTGCTCTTCTGACTGTTACCTATCTATAAGATTTGGTAATCTGATATGCAACGTTTAAGAAGGAAATAAATGATTGGGGTTTATTTACCATTTAGGACAAGCATGTATTTTGCTTTTCAGATTGCTCAGCTTTGACATTTGTCTTATTTAAATGAACGCTACACAGTTTGGATACAGTTTAATTCTAAATACATTTTTCCCTTTGTAGTGAATCTAGCGTGACACCTTAAAATGAAATTGTACTGGGACAAAACACTTGTTTTGGGATTAAATGGAAAGACAAGCAGCCTATAGTCAAGTCACGTTTATTTATATGGTGCTTTTCAGCAACAAGGTACTCAAGGTGCTGTACATAGACAAATAATTCCCAGTTTTTCATGGTGGGCTGTGCTTGTTGTTACCTTTCTTCTCTCTTTTTGACCTCAGGAGCAAGAGATGGGCAATCTCATCTCCCAAAGAAACCAGCACTGTTGGACATGGGTGGAATCTCTATGTTGTTGACACCGTACCCCCCCTCACACTTTACCAGGAGATGGTAACAAAGCACTCCTAAATAAATATTTACCATCATATATATATTATCATAATTCATATTATTTATAGAGGATTTTGTAAATGGTGAAAAACCTTTTTTTTTTAATATCAACCAGATGAATAAAAATATGTTTATCTCGTAAAGCGTTGAATCAGTCAGACTATTTTTTTCTTTTATCCGGTAAAGTACAGAATAATCTTTCTAATTGTTCTTTTTTTTAAATAAGGTAACAGTCTTCCGCATAATAACAAATAACCTCACATTATTTCACTTTCTGGTCTGAGGTATTTATGAATTGGGGTCATGTCTTGTGTATGTCTCCCAGGTTGAGTACAGTCAGCGCTACGCAGAGAATAACCCACAGGGCCTGAGTCTTCGACACCTCCTTGGTGAAGCCCACCTCCTTCTCCGCTCCTGCATGCTGGAGTCATCAGAGCGGCAACAGGGCGGTGAAGGTGCCAGAAAGATGGCTGCACAGATGCACAGGGAGGAGCTGGAGGAGGCGTTCAGGCAGAACTGTGCCCAGCTTGGAGACAGTTTCAGCAGGTACCATTGGTGCTAACATTAGTTCATCACCTAAATGTTCTCTGCAAAATTTACATGCTCCAGTATTATATTTAATATAACAACTCTTAATTTAATGTTTTCTAAAATCTCCTTTTATATTTTTTTCAATTACATCATGTGTCAGTAAGCATATCAGTTAAACCTCACATATTATTTGCAACCTGGTTTAATTTAAATTATGTGTTATTCTGCCCTGTCCCCTGTGCTCTCATATAATGCATTGTAACATCGCTGAAGTCCCATCATATCTCATACTTAAAAAAAAACATCTAGACTAAATATTTAATTATGGTAGCTTTCAAATTGCTATAAAAACTGATAATATGCTATTATATTTAGAAATAATGGAATTTAACAGCATTTTCACTTTTTGTAGCTCAAGGCCAATGTCTGCACTGGTAATTGCACCATACTTACACGTTTATTGGTAACACCTGTAGGTAAAGATCCTCCTTCTTGGACACTCATGCAGGGTTGCATGCAGAACCGGGCTTATAGACCCAACTCCACATACGGCTTCATTTCTGGTTGTTTAGGCATCAGCAAGCGAATCATGGGGAGTTCCCATGACGATGACCATATGTGTGGGATCCTGTTCACTATGGAAAATATTGGAACTCTTAAAAAAATATTTTCCCACTTTACAGCAGCTGTTCAAGTCTGAATAAAACGCTGATTAATGTAAAAAGAGGCACACTGTTATATATTTTTCATTTACAAATGGGTATTACCTCCATGATATGTGAGAATTAGTTTATTAGACTACTTTGTTTTTTAGTCTCATTTGGTCCCATGTATGTTTTATTGTTTTTTTTTAAATTCTACATGTCACAGTCGTAAATTTCTTCTTCTGAACATCATTTTTGTGGCGACTCTCCATCTTTTCAGTTTAATTTAAAATTGTGAATGAATAGTTGCTGAGCACAGCTCTTGTTGTTTTCTGTCCTGTAAGGGGTAGTCAGAAGGATTGTCACCTGGCTTTGCCGTACTACAGGATGTCCCGTCTGTCAGTCACTGAAGTTATGTCCAGAAACCGCCCTCTTCCAGGCTGCCCTCACTCCTACGGCCCTGGTTTCCTGTTTTATCTCAAACATTACCTGTTAGAGGAAACAGACCAGATCCTCTGTCAGGTATTATAACCTTTGCAGTATATCAACCCTTTGTAGCCTTAAATTCTCTCTGAATATGGTTTTTATTTTAATGACCTTAAAACTTCACTCATACTTTAAATTCTTTGATAAACAGTACATCGGTTTATCTATGATGTCAAACTTTATGTTTGCAGAGTTATTGTTTTCATTAGCTCATATTAAGATATTTTTGTGTCCTATCAGGAAGACGCTGACGAGGTCACTAGCATTTTCAGCCAATCAGAGCCCTCAATGCTCGTTAGTGTGTGTGCCAGCCCATGTATGATGAATGTTGACCCAGCTGCAACGCTGCAAATGCTTCAACATTTGGAGGACACCTCTGGTGTGTCGGTACCTCTGACAATCACCATGGCGACCATGATGCTGCGTCTGGGCAACATGGCACGGTACACAGAGCTGATGGAGCGACATGCTGAGGTGAGGGTGATGTGGTTGGTTATAAATGCTGACAGCTCCTGGTACTTCATATATACTTTGTGATTTTAAAAGTTTTTTTTTTCAGTTTATTCTATTTATTGTGTTCCATGTAAACCACCTAGTTGCTTATGACTGTATATAGATGTGTTGCATGATTTTGTGCAACAATATCCCATGCTGTATGCATGAAATTATGTGGGGTACACTCAGATGCTGCTGGTGTATGGGTTCATTGAGGAGCCAAGGTTGCTGCTGCACGGTGGAGGAGGAGACAAACATACTCAGGTGTGTCCCACAGCCTTGGCTCGACAGCTGGCAGACTCCCAGCCTGGACTGCTCGTGGCTGGCATGGTGGCCCTACATGAGAACAGCAAGGTTCAACTGGAGCAGGCGGATCACATTTTCAAGGTCTGCATCTCTGGTGCACTTCAACTACTAATGTATCTGAATGATGTAAAGCTAAATTTACTTTAATCCTGTTTCTGAAAGCGGTGGAAGCAATATTTAGTGTTTACCCATGCGCAGGAGCTGGGAGGTGAGAACACCTTACAGGTGGACCTTTGGGAGGCGATGCTAATGGCCTCTTCCCGGGATGCCGTCATTCAGGAGCTTCTGTTCCGGCTGGCTTCGGTTTACATCGACCGACTGACAGCCAGTGAATCCCCAACAAAACACAAGTCACTGAAAAGTGCTGACGACCTGGTACAGTTACAGTGTTGTCTTCATCTGTGAGACTTCTGCTGGGCAACATCATTTTACAACACAAATTCAGATTTTAGAATTCTTAGAGTTGCTTATATGTCTTTGTGTTTTCAGATCAGTTCATGCTCTCATTATGGTGCTCTCTACCCATGGCTCACTGTCCTGAACCCAGTTCAAATTTCCAGCTACCAACACTGGGAGGCTCTACACAAACTGCAGGTATATATGTGTATATATGTGTATGTAATGATCCATGGACATGGGATGATAACGTTGAAACTGGAAAGTTTTTATCACTTTCTGTTCATATTTTTCTGATAATTAGAATGCAAAGAGATAAAACATCTTAGGTTTTTGCACCTTTTTTCTTTTTTTTAAGAGCATTTGATTTGGTCTCACAATCCTAGAAACCTTGTTCTTTTGGGAGAAGGTCTCACGATGCAGGCCAGTTCAGTATCTGTAAAGCTTTCAACATCTATGCCTTTGTTCCCGTTACGTGTGCAGAAGGTGTCTCTTTTTTTTTTTCTTCTTCCTTGCATCATTGATTCTACCACAGACCTGCTGTTTACAGCCCTTATTGTAGTTTGTTATATTTATAATTTTAAAGCAGGGGCATCACACCCCAGTTTTCAAGGGTCGCTGTCCTGCTACCTTTGGACGTGTCCCAAGTCCAACACACCTGAATCAAATGACTGAACTGCCTTCTGATGCACTCAAGTTCTTCAGAGTTATCATCCAGTTACATGATTTAGATGTGTTGGCGCAGAGGCACATCTGAAGGTTTCAGAACACCCTCACTCGAGGACTCGAGGTTGACACCCGTGTCTCAAAGTTTAAAATGCAATGACGCCAAGCAAGTCTTTTTACAAAATGAAAAGGGAAGGAAGGTGGGAAAGGATGTACTTTTTGTATTTTCCCAGAGTAGATTAAGTAATGTTACTTGGAAATACTCCATAATGTAGTGCATCACAAAAGGTTTCTTCACTAACCCCTTGTCCGTCTTATCGTGCCAGCTTTTATTGATAAAAGTTATTTAGTTTTAAAGAGAATAATATCCACCTCTTCTAGTTTTCTTTAATGGTCATAGTTATTTTAAGTTAATTCTTTGGCTCAATTTTTTGTAAATACTCCTTAGGTACCACAGATTCTTTCTCAATAAGAGAAGCACTAAAAAAGTTATTTGCACACAGTGACGTTTTTCAAGTGTTTATTTCTCACCCTGTACAGGAAAGGTAAGCTGAAAAGAGTTATTTCTAAAGTAGCAGATTGTTTGGAGGGATGTTTCCATTCAACCTAATGGAAAGTTAAGGGAAAGGAAAAAATGCACAAGCAAGAAGGATGAAAGCAGCCTTGAGAAGGATTATAAAGTTAAACTCATTCAGGTGTTTGGGGAGATTCACAAGGCGTGGACTGCAGCTGAACTTGGTACTTTAAGAGCCATACTCAGATGTTTCCAGGACATGGGCTACAAGTGTCACACTTCTAATGTTAGTTCACTTCTGAACCAGAAACACCAGAAGGACCTGGGCTAAGGAGAAAAAGGACTTGACTGCTCATTTGGTCTAAAGTCCTCCTTTTAGATGAATGACCGTATTCTCTTTGTCTCTCAATTCTTTGGCACAAAATACAACTCAAGTGTGACGTTTCCACAGTTGGTGATGCTTTGAGGAGACATGTCTCATGCTGGTGTGGGTCCACTGTGTTTGATGAAGTCCAAAGTCTGCGCAGCTGTCTACCAGGAAATTTCAGAGTACTTTATGCTTCCCTCTGCTGAAAAGCTTTATGAAATGCATTTTTCATTTTGCAGCAGGACTTAACACCTACCCACACTGCCAGAAGTACCGATACTCTCTTTAATGTGTGTATATTTCACTTCATCTTTAATATCTCTATTTTAAGAGAAAAACGTCTTACTGCCTTGTTATTTTTTTGTTTTTGTCCCTTGTGCTGTTCTTGTTCTTGTCCTTTTCAAAACTATCTTACTGTGGTGTACGCTAGTTCAGCGCGAGCACCCCCAATTTCGTTGTACTCCCCAGTACAATGACTATTCTATTCTAATGTAATGACCTTTGTATCACTGTGCTTGATTGGCCAGCAAACACATCTGACTTTAAACCCCACAGAGAATCTGTGGTCTATGGCCAAGAGAGGGATGAGACACCACATCCAGCCATGCAGACAAGCTGGAGGCCACTATTTAAGCAACCTGGGATTCCTCAGCAGAACCACAGGCTGATTGCAAAGGAGCTCTGGCCATGTTTTGACTGCATTTACTATACAGTAGTATTTAATTTGTTTTTTTGTATTTAATTTTGAAATATTTTGTCATTGATTACTGAATTTAATGGAATTACTGAAATAAAATACCATTTGAGTCATATTCTAACTTATTGAGATGCTGCTGAATATATAATAAAAACATAGCAAACCAACAGCTGAGAATTATGGTTCAAGCTCTGTCAACCACTTTAGCACGGCTTTGAAATGTTTTGGTCTTTTAGAGTTGACATTTGTTTTCTTTGTCCAGTGGTTTCCATGGTAATAGTCCCTGCCGTTCTGTCTGCAGTCCCTGCTGTGTGGTCCGTCCCTGTCTGTCAGAAGTGTTGCACCTCTGTTGGAGAGTCTGTCGGAGGAAACCCTGTGGGGCTTTAGCCTGCACCTCCTCTGTACCACCAGAAGGGGGCACTATGGCCGCAGCATTGAGCAGTTGTTGGACCGGTGTCCTCAGGCCATTATAGCCTACGCCAACCACCAGTTACAAGACAAACACATGGTTTGTACTGAGTGTGGCATGACTGTTTTTATTTTATTCTTTTACATCTTATTGGCTAGTCTGTTCACCACAGGCACTCTGGTGGCAGAAGCTTCTTCCTGAGCTGTGCAACCGGACGAGGGCAGCCGCTGACAACAGCATCCTACTCGGGGCCCTCAAAGGTGGAAGGTTTTTGTTAAAAATGTAGTTGAATAGCTGACTTTAATTTGATTAAATTTGATTTAACATGGGTTAGACTGAAACACAAATAGTTATCTCAGTGTATTGATGCTGGTTTCCGTGCCAACAGAAACGCTGGTCGTGGTTGCCATGGAGACGAGCCCCACAGAGTTTTTGGAGCTTATACCAGACGACGGCACGGCCTCGTACTTCCTGCCTCACCTGTTGACCTGCAGCCAAAGACACTTGCTGGCCTGAGAAGCAAAGACACTGAGACACAAACTGTTCCAGGAGCTTCTGGGTCTGGGGCAAAGGACCATTACTAAGCTGGTTCTGCTTGCTGCATCTTCATGTATCTGGTTAGACTTAGACAAACTGCTGTTTTAGGATTAATACAATTCAATCAAGCATTTGACTCAATCTTAAAATGCATGTATTTCCTGTTGTAGTGGATTTAGATTTTTTTCCTGAGCTTTTTAGTGTTTAATGTACATTTTTAAAAAGTATTTATTATAAATTTAAAATGTTCTGTGTGTTTTTTATTTCTCTTTGTTCTAGACGACTCTCTTGCACTTTTAAACAAAGATCTCTGCAGAATTTCATGGCTGTAAAGATAGGTGATTATGTATCTTGGTTTCCAGTCAGAATTTTTATTTTTTATTTATTTTTTATCACAGTTGAGTAAAATTCCTGTTACGAGATGCCTTGGTGTTTAAGACAGAAATGCAACTAGTGCTTTTTTTTTTTTTACTTTTTTTTTCCTCTGGCATTTCATGAGAAATAATACTTTCAAATTACATTCTGAAAAAAAGCTGCTTTTGCTCTGTTCTTTCTGAATATTTTCTTACAATGCCTAGCTCACCTTTTTCTTAAACAAATTTTTTTGGCTACCTTTTAAAATAAAACAATCCCAAGAATAATTTTCATTTTTATGATATGATTACTCTGCTGAAGTTAGACTGGATAAACCCCAGTAAACTATCAGCAGTAAATGGCATTGCTTCCCAAATAATTGGAGACTGTGAAAATGTCTCTCTGGACCTCCAGCAACTTGCGGTCTGGACCTCTCCAACCTTCCTCCAGATTCTGGGACCTTGATTTCCAAATGAAATGCACAATTTAGTTTGATGTGAACAAAGGACTTGGGACCACTAACCAGTTAAGTTATTATTCTCCATGGCCCATTAAGATGTCTCTGGTTCAAGATTGGCTTAACACAAGAAATCTGAGGGTTTGAAGCCATGTCTTGGACATGTCTGCGTACGGTGGCTCTTGAAGTCCCGACTCCAGCTGCAGCCCACCTCCTTATGAATCTTTCCTAGCCTCTTCAATGGGCTTTGCTAGTATACCTTTTTGTAACTTGATTTCCTTCCACTCAACTGTCCAGCATTATAATTGGATACAGCAGTTACCAGCTTCTTAAAATGCAAAAACATGAAGAGAATGACTGTCTGCTGTCAGGTCAACAGTCTTCCCATGTTTGTGTAGAGCATAACAAACTTTTTGAATTTAAAAAAGTTTTCATTCTGGTAATATAAAAATGTTCTCAGAAATGCAACTTTGGATTTTCATTAAGATAAAATTAAGGGTGAACAGAAATAAACACTTAAATCAATCTATATTTTATTACGTTGACTTTTTAAGTTAAGAAAACGTAAAATAATTTGTGGACACTTTTACTTTGACAAGCATCTATATGGTAACTCAATGAAAAAAATAAAAGACTCATCTTCAGGGCTCCTCAGTTTATGCATTATGTGCCAAGTCAGCCCCCCAGCCCCGGTTGTCTCGTCTTGTTTTTGTCAAACTAATGTGATTTCATCAGATGTATTGACTGAGAGGCTTGAGTTGCTGATGGGGCAGACTGAGGACAGACATGTCTGTTGGTATGACATGTCACCTTAAGCAAACAAAGTTTATTTCTGACTTTGTCCTCCAAACAACTAATAATTTTGAAACACAGTAGTGTGCAAACTTCCTCACTAACCTGAGATTACAACATTAAATCGTTTGGTATTTCCTAAACATGGACATTTGTTGAGTGGAATATTAACTAAACTCAAGAAATGTTCTTTTTTTGATTATGCTTGTGTAAAGCAGATTAAAGTGCTCCACATGAGAAAATAAATGAAGGAAAGCTTAAAAAAGATTTTGATTGGCTGTATGAAAGTAGGTAGCTACTGTTTTATGCTGTAGGTGTGTTTGTGGAAGGTACATCTTGTACCGCAAAGGTTAAAAGCTAATGATCTGAAAACAGAAATCGATTAATCACATCAATGAAAAAGGTCTTCAACTTTTTTACTTGTGTAGATAAGGCTGAATCAGTAGCTGTCAGAGACCACTCAACCAATGACCAACTCCCAAAACTGGACAGAACCAATCAGAAGTGGGAGTAAAACCGGACCTTTAAACTCTGATAGACCTCAGCTTGAGTTGATGAGGGCTCAGATGGTTAGATGTTTGCAGAGGGACAACTTTCCTTCTGCTAAACCTGGAAGGGCCATCGTTTGGGGCTAAAACCTTAAAAGCATGAACAAGTCAACTGGGGCAGATGAAGATTTTAACTAGAAGGAGCTGTGAAGGATATGAAGTTTTAACAAGGACAAGATGAAGCTGTGTGACAAAAGGTCTGTGTTGCTGGCCAACACAGAAAACATTGAGATGAGGCTTTTCTCTTCAGAAGAAGAATCTGTGATCATAACGACGCAGGAGAGAAAGGAGGAAAACACCTTTGAACAGGTATGTTCTTCATGATGCTGCAACTTCAAATTTATGAGTTAATGTAAAGAAAATTCAATCTCCCTTATCATCCAGATGCTTTCTTTACTCTTGATTAGGAGTCAATACATCACATTTCCAAAGATTATCTGGACTTATCTGTAAATCTGTGGTTATTCCTGATGAATGTTGCCAATTTGACGTGATCATTGATTAAATTCTGCTGAATCAACAACAAAACATCAGCTGATGAGTATAATACTTGTTTATCCAAGTTAAGTTGCAACTAAGTTCATCTAAGGTGAGTCACATGAAGGGATCAGTTCACAACACAAATTGGCAAACAAGAACTTCCTCATACTTCGAATGACTGTGCCCAACTCAGTTGTTAAAATCACTCCTGAAATATCATGGTGATACCTGATAATGGCATTTAAAGTGCTTCAGTGAAGCCGTTTTATTTCAAAATAAGTCAAATTATCGTTCAAAGCGTATTTACATCAGATATCGAGGCTCAAAATAGAGTTAAAGGTTATATATAAGCGTTAGGTCTTTAAAAAAAATCCCACGTTTGTTTAATATTTTGGATATTTTAAGTTCCACTACAGCAACTTACTGAGCCTTGAAAAGTATTGATTCCCTCTGAACTTTTTCCATTTTCTCACAACCACAAACCTGTACTAAACTTTTATGTGACAGAACAATACCATGTAGTGCATAGTTATTTGTGGTAAAAAAACGATACATGCGCTTTAGAAATTTTCTACAAATAAAAGTCTTCAAGATTGATTTGAATTTATATTGAACCCTTGCAGCAACTTCTCAGTTGGTTAAAGGTCTGGTCTTTCACTGGATGCTTTACACACATGATCAAAGCTATTCCATTTAACAGCTGGCTGTATTCATTAGTGTGTTGTCCTGCTGGAACGTAAACCACTGCCCCAGTCTGAAGCCTAAATGCAGACTCTACCTGGTTTTCTTCCAGCGTTGCCCTGTGTTTAGCGCCATCTATCTTCCCATTGACTCTGATCAGCTTCATTGTTCCTGCTGAGGAACAGCCAGACAGCATGATGCTTTCATCCCCATGTTAGGTTGTGGAAATGCTGTGTCCTGGATGGTAACATGGGCCCCTTCGCTGCTTATCAAATAAATTCTCTTTTTGCACTGACCCTTGCTTAACCTATATGTACAAAGAAATGGTTGTAATACGTGTACGTGCTGTTTTTTTTATCCTTTATTTTTGTTGTTTGCAATTGAATGAGAAGAACAAATAATAAAGATTTCTAGGCTTTCTGCTGAATTAGACTAAGTGGAATTTCATGTATTTACTATAATTCAGCTAATTTTGGATGTTTAAATAAACGTGGTTTCTTGTCTGTGGAGACTCTTGAGTTTCAAAGTAATCTAGATTAACTCGTTTTAATCTTATCTGGAATTTTTGCATGTAAAATTTCATCAGAGGTTACTGTTTCCTTCATCAATGTCAAATTCCTCTGTTGAACTCAGGGCAACCTTATGCAAGCTTTCTTCGTGGAAATGTTTCGGTTTTGCAGTGTTGATACAATCGAAGCAATGCTGGTATGCTCAGTTATTTATGGTTTTGGATCATTTGAATGTAGTCATGCATAACTGACTAATGCCTGTTACTGTCAACAACAGTACAAGACACCATACCAAAGGATAAAGCGCTTTTTGCAAAAGAAAAACTACTTGCTCTCAAACAAGCTGTTTCAGTAAACGTTGCTTCAGTAAAAGTTTAATGTTTGGTTATTAAACTTTTCCCACAAGTTGTGTAGCAATGTTAGATAGGGTGTTGAATGAAGATTTTAGGGCTCAATATCATTAATCTACTAAACTTAAATGACTCATGACCCTTTTCCCCCTCATAAACCCAGAGGTACAGGTACAGGTACCTGGAGCACCCTCTGGCCCCTGACCCCGAGGTGGATGAAGATCCACTAGTTGAGATAAAACCACGGCAACAGGCAGAACCCAAAACTAAACCCTCTGTCTGCGAGGAGACCCTTTATTGCTCCCACATCGTTGACATAACGGATGAAACAGACATCGAGATGGAGGTAAGCGTTGACGGCTAAAATTATTTACTGTATGAAGAATTACTTAATTTTCATGCTTTTATTCAAATTTATTTAAAGAAGCTATCAGAATTTATCCAAAATAGACATATTTTTAGATGATGCATTAAAAGGCTGGTAATTTAGACAGCTGTTTCTCAATGCTTTTTTTTTTTCATTAAATCTCCTTTTCTTTCCTATTCCTCCAGTCTTTTCCACCTATCAGACTTTCCGACATTGAGCTGGTGGAGATAAAACCAAGCGATCATGCTACTTCCTCCCAGGTGGGTCTTTCCAGGTTTTGTTACATTCTCATGTTTAAATCACAATATATTTTTACTTTTAGGATCCAGGACTGAGGGATTTCAAAAAAACAAAACATATGATGATTTTGTAATTTTCTTACTGCATAAGGTAACTTTGAGCTCCACTGCATTTACGTATCGTGTTAAAGCTAAAAATTAAGTCTCTAAGTTAATCACCACAAATCAGTCACCTTAGAGAATACGTTTGTTTTAAACTGCTGTCAGTCTGTAAGTTTAGATTTCTTCTCTTCTGAAAAGACCATGAATTTAACATATAGAAAAGCTAGAAGTTTGAGGAGCTTATACAGTGATGCTGACAAGCAAACGGCACAGAACGCAGTGATTTCGCAGAAATGATCCTCAAAGAGGGTACTGAACAACATGCATTAAATCTATATTACAAAAACAAATAGTCCAGAAAATATATCAAACAACTACAGCTTGGTTTTGTGCTTTTGTGTTTCAGTCTTCCCCAAACAAAGCTCATCATATTAAATGGAAGAAATTGATTCCACAAAAGATCAGACATGTGGTTAAAGATGTGATCTGTCTGCCAAGAGAACACTATATCGCACAGCTGGGGTAAGGCATCTCGCAGAAGATGTTCAAACTATTTCAGTTAATTAAAAAAGACTTTTGTCCAGGAAAAACATGTTATAGACTAGTTGCCCTAATTTATATTCACCTGTAGCACTACTTCAGTCTATTGCCTTCTGTCAACTAATAGTTTGATATTTGTGCAATATCAAAACTTATAAGTTACCTTAACAGAAAAATATTGGCACTAATGTATGTCTGCAAACTATCATTTAGAAAGTGTTCCTTTTATATTTCAGTAGACAAATGACTCCACAGCTAACTGCTCTGGCAGACGTGGGACTGACGGCTCGCATCACGGTTGACTCCAGCTGGTCAGCTAATCAAATGGAGAATCGCTTGGTCTTGCTTTTCCAATCGCAGTTTCTAAAGAAATCAGGACAAAGGATTTCCTTCACATATCTACAGGTTTGTGTCAGGTTGCTCTGCTCTAAATATTTTTGATTCTCAGATTAAAGATCTCCTCCTGAGGCCTAAACCTTTCTGTTGTTCTGATTGTTGGGGGTTTCAGAGTGTGCGGAGCTCCAAGGTGCTGTTTGTCCCTGAGACCCCTGCAGAAGGCTGGACTGGAGAGCAAGTACTCAGAATCAGTGAAAATGGAGCTCTGTATATATTTAGTCACCACAACTATGAACAGGTACATCACAACGTACTTTCAGTTTGAACCTAAAATCTCCTTGCTATTCTATCAGCAGCAGGTTGTTTCTGTCTTCGATCAGTCAGCTAGTATACAAGTACATCTCAGTAAACCGGAATATGTTTCTGTCAGATTAAAAGTACTTTTTGAAAATAACAATCTTTAAGCAGGTATTAAACATACTTTTTATTGAACCCACATTTTCATTGGTCACATGTAATATTCTAACATCAAATGTCATGTTTTTAGCTGTAAGCGAAGAATCATCATGATTAACTGAAATAAAGGCTTGAAAACATCAGTCTGTGAACTGAGTTACTGAAATACATGAACTTTTCAATAATAATCTAATTTATTCAGATGACCCTGCAATTACTGGAGCTGCCATTAAGCTGGTTTCCTGAATAAAGCTATAATCATAAACCTCAACACCATCAGGTTGTGTTACAGATCATTTTACAGCAGTTCCTGGCTAGACTATTGGTTAGTTAGCACCTTAGCATTTTGTAAATTATGCACAAAAAAGTTTGCACCCCATCAGTAAAGATGGAACTATAAGTGCTGCAAGCTGCTTTCGGTTTATTGTCAGATTTTATGGTTTTATCATTATTTTATCAAGTCACCGAGTCAATGCAAACTGCTGGGTTTCCTTAGATGGAAAACGTTTTAACCCATTTAATTAATAAACTGAACTTGACTCCATTGATGATAACTGGGATCAAATTATCTGATTTACTTTTTGGTAAACTACCTTGAGACAATGTTTAGAATTGGTGCTATATGAATACATTGAATTAAAATTAATTATATTTTTCTATCAAACAGATTAAATATTTTTTTTTACTTCAAGCTACAGATTTTCCTTCACTACATAGTTCAACTTGAATATATCTTTATCCCAACAGGACCAGTCTGAAGGTTCACCACATAAAACAGCTGTGTTTAACAGGTAAGAGCACATTTTTGGTGAAGAGCAATGGAAGAACAACACAAACAGCTGGACTAAGTGTCTGAATGTATTCACAGGAGGGATTTAGGGCCCAGCAAGGAGAGTCAATGTCCACTGGTAGGACAGAACCAGCCTTATGTTTGCAGGGCTCCAGAAAGGGTCAGTTTCCATTTTACATTCATTTAATTGACTGAGGTAAAATCTGTGATTGGTCAAGAAAACAAAGACGCAGCTTTTCTGCATTTTCTCTGCAAGTCTTTGTGTTTCATGTGCAGCTCACACTCAACCTGGACACCATTCTGAAATTGTTCAGATTGAAAATCACAAGTGAAGATGCACAAACTCACATCAAGGTGAGCAGAGATGATGTCCTTTCCAGTGCTCTGAAGGAGGTGAGGAAACCAGGATTCTGCTTCAGGTCCAAACCTGTTATTGCCTTCAGTGAAGAGAAGATGGAAAGCCATGAGGAAGCTTTCAGAGAGTTCTTCAGGTTTGGGCTATTCTATTGATAATACAGAAGTTGTGTTTGAAATCAAGGGCAGTTTTGACAATTAACTGATAAACAGAGTTGAAAAAAAGCAGACAGTATGGCTTTTCATATTCTTTGTACAGAAACATTGATTTCTTCAGGCATTTAAAAATTGATATATATAATCTTTTCGAATTTTTCCTTTCAGGCGTCACCACAGTGGGTCATCTGTCTCTTTTTTCTGCATCTTCTCTCACAGCCACTGCCTTCATGTCCTCTTCCTCTCCATCCATATGTCTCCTCCTTGGTCTTCTTCTAGGACTCCTGCCTGGCATTTCTAGCCTCAACATCCTTCTACCGATGTACTCTCTATCCCTCCTCTTCACATGTCCAAACCATCTCAGTCTGGCCTCTCCGGTTTTATCTCAAACATCTAACATGAGATGTCCCTCCGATGTACTCATTCCTGATCCTATCCATCATCGTCAATCCTAAAGAGAAGCTCAACATCCTTATCTCCACTACCTCCAGCTATGCCTCCTGTGTCTTCCTCAGGGCCACTGACTCTGAACACGTTTCTTCACCTCTATATATTTTATTTTTTTTGCATAGATTAATTAAACTCCTCTTTTGTCATCCTAAGATCAGATATTATCATTTAACCCCTTTGAAAGACGCCTAGACACTTCTAAATGATGTTGTGGTTTAAAGCAGAATTACACAAAAGCAAACCATTTAGTATAATATTGTTAGTTTCTGTGTTGTAGAACTGCTACAATGAAAATTCCCCCTTCTTGAGACCGATAGCCTATGATCATTTGGAATAACTTACTTGAAGGGAATACAATTATATATTAAAAAGAAAACCACACACACAAAAATGTGAGCCAAAAGTATAAAATCTCGGCCGTAATCAACAAGTTTGAGCATTTTTACACAAGGGCAAAATAATTGCAAGAAGCTTAAATGTATCGTATTGTGCAATTAAATAGATTAATTATAGCAATTAATTGATTTATCACTTCATCACTAGCTGGATGGAGATGAATATCTCCTAAGTCTTTGAGCCATGAAGTTGTTGAACTGCTTCCTAAGATACAGTAAAAAACTGGCTCACCTTTAGTCTGTGCAGAATGCTGCAGCGAGGCTCTTGACAAAAACGAACAGAAGAGCACACATAACTCCTGTTCTGGCCTCCCTGCACTGCCTGCTTCCAGTTCACTTCAGGATTAATTTCAAAATTGTGGTTTTAACCTTCAGGGCCATCCAAGGCCAAGCCCCTAAATACATTCAGGAACTTTTGTATCTCCGTCTAGGACTTTGATGTCTTCGAGTCAAATGTTGTTGGCAGTACCACTAATCTGTTTTAAAACCCGCTCTGGAACGCGCTCCTGTTCTCCCTACACTGCACAGACTCTTGTTGAGAAACAACTAAAGACATTTTTATTCAGAAATGCCTTCACCTAATGTGTGCTGTGTTTCAATTGCTTTGCCTTTCTGAAGCACATTGTGATATCTGTTAAAGGTGCTATAGAAATAACCTTTTACTTTTTTCATAATGCATAATAGTACATTTCCTTTTATACAGGTTGACCCTCCTGGAGCTGCAGCAGAGTTGTGTTTTTGAGGGCCGTCAGGAACGTTTGTTTTTGACCTATGACCTCACAGCTCTAGATGACAGGATGTATTATGAAGCAGGCGTTCTCATTGGCTGGTCACTGGCTCATGGAGGACCTGGACCATGCTGTCTACACCCTGCACTCTTTGAGGTGGGTTGCTCAACAGGAACGAGTGCTTTTATATTGTGTATGGTTTTGAATATACATCTAGAGAAAACTGAAACTATACACAAAAACCTAAAGTTTTAAGGTTTACTTTCATGAACATCAATTCTACACTTGTGGGAAAATGGTCAGGTGGTTGAATGTTTTCTTTTTTGTTTGTTTTTAATGACCGCTTTCAAACAGTTATACCTCACTGTGACACTTAGAGGGTGGCAGACTTCAATTTATCTGATTTTGGTAATACCTTTTATCTAAATTCTCAATCCATACAACATAAAATAAATTGGCTTTCCAGATTTCTGTACTTGGTTAAATAAAATGTATATAAAATTGCACTTATTAGACATATATACACGTTTAAAACAAAAAAAAACAGGGCATACCGGTAAATATTCAGTTCACATATCGATATCTAATCACCTTTTTGTTTCTTGAAAAGAAATTCATTTAATAAAAAAATTTTTTAACACAAGATGTATAAAAAATGTGTATTCTGGGGAAAAAGTTAGGACACTCACCATACTCTTTACTTTCAGGTGCAACGTTTTAGCAGGGTTTCTTACGTGTACTGCCCATTTCAAGTCATGGTGGCTTCACTGCTATGTTTTGGCTTATTGTCATGTTGCAGGGTGCAGTTCTGCTTTAGCTTAAATGTTTGATAGTGGGTGACAGATTATTCTCAAGCCCCATTTGATGTGATTCATGATGGATACTATGATGGTGAATTGGCCAAGTCCTGCTGCAGCAAAACGTCTCTAAATCATGACACTTCCAGCTCCATGCTTCACAGTTGGTATGAGGTTTCTTCCTGGAATGTTGCATTTGGTTTATGCCAAACATGTCCTCTCTTCTTGTGTCCAAATAATTCAATTTTTCTTAGAGGCCTAAAGTTTTCTCTCGGCCCACCTCCAACAACAGGTAAACATGTGCTGCCTCTTTTTGATTTTAAAGGCATGCATTTTCAAATCAACAGCATCCAGAGCCTTCTGTAGGTCCCATGGTGACATTCTCAGGGGTTTGGAGACTTCTTTTAGCATTTTGCAGTCTACTTTTGGGGTGAAGTTGCTTGGACAGCCAGATGTTGGCAGTTTTCAGTGTCCTTCACTTGTAGACATTTCTGGATAGTGCAATGGCTGTTTTTTTTTTTTTTTTTTTGCTTGTTTTTTTAAGGAACCCTGAAATGCTTTACCACACAGTGGTTAAAGCCTTTTTTTGAAGGCCTCAGATAGCTCTTTCAGTCTGACCATAGGGTTCACTTTTACCTCAAGAGTCAGGAAAACAAATTAAATATTTGAGGTCCAATCAGGGTAATCCTCCTTCAAAATGCTGAGTAACCATGCTCTCATGTGCACCAGATGTGATACACTTGTGTAATTTTTTAGCCATTTTCAATGTGAACAAATATAGGAGTGTCTTAATTTATCCCTCACCAGAAATGCCTATTTGATCACATTTTGCATGAAAAAAATAAAAGGTCTTCAATGTAATATATTTATTTTCCTTTCTAAAATGTTCAAAGTTGTAAAAATGTATATTATACATCCATATGTCCAAACATGTTGGGGGTGGGGACACAAAGCTGCCAAAAGATGTTTTTTTTTTTTACATGCATATTTTTTTTAAGATTTCAAAATCTTTCAAGTTCCCTGCTTCATTTTGACAGCCTGCCGTATTGATCAGTTAATATTCCTTTATTGGATCATTTAGCAGCGCATGAACCAGATGTGGATCTGTTTACTCACTCTTTGTTTCAACCTTGCTGCATTGTTATTCAGCATAAAACTAATTAGGAAGTGAACTCCAACGGCAGGGCTGTAACTATGAAAAAATAAAGCATATGATGCGAGTTTAACTTTATTTTGCTGAAAACGATTTGGAAAAACATGCATCATATTTATGGAATATTTCAAGAAAGATTTGACACAATAAACACGTTATTTATTCAGAGCTTAACTGCAGATCATTACATGACTCATTGCAGCAGTGCAGACTTGCATTAAAACATCGGTAACCTTATCGTCATTGTTTTCTTTTTGTTTATTCCCACAGCTGATGTGTTGCCAAAGTCCATCTTTGGAGGATTTTAACTGGAGGGACATTGTTGATGCTGAAGCACAACTCCGTCTGCAAGAGGTGGAACACACACTGCTGACCTGCCCTGTACCTTGCTGGGATTAATTTGATGCACACTGATGTTTCATGCTAGTTTATTTCATAGGTTTTTTATGAAAACATCAATAAAAGGCTCAGTTTGCACATCAATAACAATTGTGAGGTTGCACTTGTTTAGGTGCAACCCAACACAATATGATCGATACTTTTTCTTTACAAATGTAACCATGTTTGTCTTTGTCTCTGCAACCTCTAAAGACTGGTCATACCTGCTCTATGCTTTGTTCTCTCTTACTATTTTATGCTCATCTGCTTTCTAACAGCTGCATAATTGTACTGAAGAGAAGCAGCTCTCGTCCAGTCTGTGTGACTGGGTGTCATGCTGTGGAATCCATGGAATCCATTTGGCCTGTTCTAATGAAATACCAGCCATTTATGCCCGCTTGGTAAAACACTACATCTACCACAGGTGGGCCACACCTAGTTTACTGTACATCAACCACACCAGTTTTTAACTATTGATAGTCTGATCCTTTTATGTGGTGTTGTGAATATTAGATTACTACCCTAAAATGTTTGGTTGTCTGCTGCTGTCACACTTTGACTATCTCCTGATCTTCAGGGTGGCCAGTATGATCTCCCAGTTTATTGAGGGGTTAAACAGCTGTGGGGGATTGTGGGATATGGTAAAATCACACTGGGAGCTGTTTCTGCCGGTAATGACGAGAAAAGAGCAGCGAGCTTTGAGCTTGGAGGACTTCAAACAGCTCTTCGTTTTTTGCTTCAGTAATTCAGACTCTGAGTTAAGGGCAGCTGAGGAAGCCACAGCAGCTCACTGGGAAAAAGTCCTCACCATGGTCAGTGGTAAGTGCAGGCAAAAAAAAAAAAACAAATACCCAAGGTTCTTCTCGTTGAGCTGAGATGACATTTAAAAGAGTAAGTTTCCTCCTTGTGTTGAATCAGATGGTGAGGCATATTTTTCCTTTGAAGACCTCCTCCTCTTCATCTCAGGAGCTGACCACTTGCCTCCGCTTGGTTTTACTAAACTGATCTCCCTGCGTTTTTACTCACAGGTTGGTATCTGTTGGACGATCATGAAATTGGTTGGATTGTTTCAACTTCAAATTCACGTTTCTGCTGTAACCCATTCCCTTTAATATTACTGGGAGTAAGTGGCCTTCTTGCTGTGGTACTAAACACCTTATGATCTGTCAAATTATGATGCTCACTAGAATAATGCCTTCCACCCTATGAGAACATGTGAACCTTTGCAGCCTGCCACACTCCTTTACATGGTTCTTGTGTCTCAGCTTATAGAGAAATCTCTATCAGTTTTCCTTAATATGAATACATTTTTCAGGATACAAGCTCATCAGACATGATTCTCCCCTACGCTTTTGAGGACTCTCTGGAGCTATTCCTGCCGAGAGGAGTTCCAGAAGCCTTGGACCTGCTGGTGGTGTTGAATAGAGCCTTGCACAGAGCTCTGGACTTAAGACTCCAGTCAGATGGAGATAAAATCTCTCAAGAAATTGTGACATGATTATAAAAAGACCCAAAAAGATATTTTAGGGCTGAAGATTGTAAGTTAAATAATTTAATGTGTTGTTTTAACAGCTGTTCCCATACTGTAATTTATGTGATAATTTCTTTTCAAAAGCTTTAGAATGTTTGTTTAAATATGAGATATGTATTTTATTGACAAGGTGGCATAATGTTTGTGTTTTGTCTGCTTTGGATTTTCTGGCGTTTTAACAAACCATAGATGAGAATTCAAGTCATGCATCTACAAAATAAACATACATTCACATTTTGTTCATTTATATAAGCAATCTGATGACTTACCCCAAAAACAAATTTCAGTTAGGCTTTTAAAGATGGTCGGTTATATGGAACATTTTTATCCTTTTTATGTTTGTTTGCAGTTCAAAGCTTATGCTAAATAAAGTTTTAAAAATGTGTATTAAAGTAAAATGAAGCTAAATGACTTGCAGTTTATACAGATTCTTTAATTTTACTTTACAGGTGAAAATGACAAAACTGGAAAAAGTTAGAAGCCCTCTAGATGTTAATGAGCCTGTCTTTTAAATAGCGTGGATCCATAGACGATCAAAACGTATATTAGAATAAATATTATGAAAAGTTAGTCTTTCTGAACAAAAGTGGTGTTGTGCTTTTTTCTGAAATTAATCATTGCAAAATCTGTTTAAAATGTTTTATATCTGTAAAAATGAGAAGAAACATAACTAAATGATAAAACTCTGGACTAACAGAATAGTATATTATATTTACAGGTAAAAACGTTAGATAAAAAAAAATATAACATTTTATACTTGGAGTTAAATACTTTGTATAGTGATCATGAGAGGCCTAATGATTGCTGTTGAATAAATCTCAGAACTTTAAACAATACAGCTCTTATGGTATTCTATAAAGTAGGTTATTTGGAACCTCTGAGTTAACCTTGAATTTGGGGAAACTCTGGGTTTTCTGTTCCAGACCTCGATTGATATTAAAACAAAATCATTGTTCAGTATCTTACTCTGGGTAAAGATATTCTGACCAAAATTTAACTGTTATAACTCCAATATGTGTATTATTTTAAAAGTTTTGCATTTAATCAAATACAGAGTATATTTCTGGCATAGATCTGTTAGTTTTACAATATAAGGCAAAAAAGGCAACAGTGTATCCACTTGTGAGAAAAGTTTCTGAATTCTTAATTGAAAGCTAACCATTTTATTCATTGTATATATTTATGTCAAATTATGGCAGACAACCAGCCTTTGTAGAAGGAGAATGTGCCCATAATAGCATAGAGGAGACACCCCATTTGCAGAGGCTATTACTCCATAGCAGCCATATTGGGTTTGATAACCAACCTTGGGACTTTTGTTGCTCCAGCATCATAACTTTTTTCTTCCGGCAGCTGTTTGTTTTTGGACTATATTGATGATGGATATCCAATATTTCTGTAGGTAAATTCAAGGTTCAGATACTCAGAATTGACTAAACCTGAAGATATCAGCTGTTCTGGAATTGAAAACCAGCTCAGAGATAATCGGTACAGATATCATGGAGAGAATCCGGGTTTGTTGAACCACCTTTTTGGAATGCTCCCCAAGAACACAACCTGTACATTTTCAAAATAAGCAAAATTTCAAATATGTTTTAAATATAAAGTATAAACATGATCAACACCTAATGTGACCTATTGATTGATAAGTTTAAAAAATAAGCATTTCCAGTAATGCTATATTTTAGTAGTCAATTCTGTAAAGATCTATGGGTTAACTAAATGCTTTTTAATGCTTTGCACAGTCACTGTGTGGGCTGTTCCATTAAGAAGTCGGTCTCTGAAAACCTAAATGGAAAGAATAAAAGTGTTAAGTCATTATTAGTTGAGATTTGATCAAATAAAACCAAATAATTTGCAGGTTATTCTAGTTTACATACCTGTTTAATGAGCTCAATTAGGGTTCCATTGCTGACCTCTCCATACGTTCTTAACCTCATATCTAGATGTATGAGATGCTCCAAGCCTGCAAAGATGTATATGTTTTAATCATTGAATAAATCTATATTTATTGTAGTTTTTTAAAATGTCTTATTTTTATGAAATATCACTGCAAGAATAAATTTGTTTTTTTTTAAAAAAAATTTGAGACATTGTACCGTGATCAGTAGGTGTTGGGGCTGCAGTTGGTGGAGAAGCAATTCTAGTTGTTGGAACAATGGTTGTAGTTGTGGGAGCAGCAGTTGTTGTTGAAGCATTTGAAGTTGTAGTTATAGGGGTTGTAGTTGTAGTTGTGGGGGCTGTAGTTGTAGTTGTGGGAGCTGCAGTTGTAGTTGTGGGAGCTGCAGTTGTTGAAGCATTTGAAGTTGTAGTTATAGGGGTTGTAGTTGTAGTTGTGGGGGCTGTAGTTGTAGTTGTGGGAGCTGCAGTTGTAGTTGTGGGAGCTGCAGTTGTAGTTGTGGGAGCTGCAGTTGTAGTTGTGGGAGCTGCAGTTGTAGTTGTGGGGGCTGCAGTTGTTGTTGAAGCATTTGAAGTTGTAGTTATAGGGGTTGTAGTTGTAGTTGTGGGGGCTGCAGTTGTAGTTGTGGGAGCTGCAGTTGTAGTTGTGGGAGCTGCAGTTGTAGTTGTGGGAGCTGCAGTTGTAGTTGTGGGAGCTGCAGTTGTAGTTGTGGGAGCTGCAGTTGTTGTTGAAGCATTTGAAGTTGTAGTTATAGGGGTTGTAGTTGTAGTTGTGGGGGCTGTAGTTGTAGTTGTGGGAGCTGCAGTTGTAGTTGTGGGAGCTGCAGTTGTAGTTGTGGGAGCTGCAGTTGTAGTTGTGGGAGCTGCAGTTGTAGTTGTGGGAGCTGCAGTTGTAGTTGTGGGAGCTGCAGTTGTAGTTGTGGGAGCTGCAGTTGTAGTTGTGGGAGCTGCAGTTGTTGTTGAAGCATTTGAAGTTGTAGTTATAGGGGTTGTAGTTGTAGTTGTGGGGGCTGTAGTTGTAGTTGTGGGAGCTGCAGTTGTAGTTGTGGGAGCTGCAGTTGTAGTTGTGGGAGCTGCAGTTGTAGTTGTGGGAGCTGCAGTTGTAGTTGTGGGAGCTGCAGTTGTAGTTGCGGGGGCTGCAGTTGTTGTTGAAGCATTTGAAGTTGTAGTTATAGGGGTTGTAGTTGTAGTTGTGGGGGCTGTAGTTGTAGTTGTGGGGGCTGTAGTTGTAGTTGTGGGAGCTGCAGTTGTAGTTGTGGGAGCTGCAGTTGTAGTTGTGGGAGCTGCAGTTGTAGTTGTGGGAGCTGCAGTTGTAGTTGTGGGAGCTGCAGTTGTAGTTGCGGGGGCTGCAGTTGTTGTTGAAGCATTTGAAGTTGTAGTTATAGGGGTTGTAGTTGTAGTTGTGGGGGCTGTAGTTGTAGTTGTGGGGGCTGTAGTTGTAGTTGTGGGAGCTGCAGTTGTAGTTGTGGGAGCTGCAGTTGTAGTTGTGGGAGCTGCAGTTGTAGTTGTGGGAGCTGCAGTTGTAGTTGTGGGAGCTGCAGTTGTAGTTGTGGGGGCTGCAGTTATTATTGGAACAGCGGTTGTAGTTGTTAGAGCAGCAGTTGTAGTTGTTGGTGAAACAGTTGTGGTTGTTGGAGCTGCAGTTGTAGTTGTGGGTGATGCAGTTATTGTTGGAACAGCGGTTGTAGTTGTTAGAGCAGCAGTTGTAGTTGTTGGTGAAACAGTTGTGGTTGTTGGAGCTGCAGTTGTAGTTGTGGGTGATGCAGTTATTGTTGGAACAGCGGTTGTAGTTGTTAGAGCAGCAGTTGTAGTTGATGGAGCAGCAGTTGTGGTTGTTGGTGAAACAGTTGTAGTTGTGGGAGCTGCAGTTATTGCTGTGGCTGTAGTTGTAGTTGTTGGAGAAGCTGTTGTAGTTGTTAGAGCAGCAGTTGTAGTTGATGGAGCAGCAGTTGTGGTTGCTGGAGCTGCAGTTGTAGTTGTGGTAGCTGCAGTTGTAGTTGTGGTGGCTGCAGTTATTGTTGGAACAGCGGTTGTAGTTGTTGGAGAAACAGTTGTGGTTGTTGGAGAAACACTTGTGGTTGTTGGAGCATTTGAAGCTGTTGGGGCTGTAGCTGTAGTTGTTGGAGAAGCTGTTGTAGTTGTGGTGGCTGCAGTTATTGTTGGAACAGCAGTTGTAGTTGTTGAAGCAGCAGTTGTGGTTTTTGGAGAAACACTTGTGGTTGTTGGAGCTGCAGTTGTTGAAGCATTTGAAGTTGTTGGGGCTGTAGTTGTAGTTGTTGGGGCTGCAGTTGTAGTTGTGGGAGCTGCAATTGTAGTTGTGGGAGCTGCAGTTATAGTTGTTGGAGCTGCAATTGTAGTTGTTGGAGCAGCAGTTATAGTTGTTGGAGCTGCAATTGTAGTTGTGGGAGCTGCAGTTATTGTTGGAACAGCAGTTGTAGTTGTTGGAGAAACAGTTGTGGTTGTTGGAGAAACAGTTGTGGTTGTTGGAGCATTTGAAGCTGTTGGGGCTGTAGCTGTAGTTGTTGGAGAAGCTGTTACAGTTGTTGGAGCTGCAGTTATATTTGTTGGAGCTGCAGTTGTTGGGGCTGTAGTTGTAGTTGTTGGAGAAGCTGTTGAAGTTATTGGAGCAGCAGTTGTGGTTGTTGGAGCTGCAGCTGTAGTTGTGGGGGCTGCAGTTATTGTTGGAACAGCGGTTGTAGTTGTTGGAGCAGCAGTTGTGGTTGTTGGAGAAACACTTGTGATTGTTGGAGCTGCAGTTGTTGTTGAAGCATTTGAAGTTGTTGGGGCTGTAGTGGTAGTTGTTGGAGAAGCTGTTGAAATTGTTGGAGCAGCAATTGTGGTTGTTGGTGAAACAGTTGTGGTTGTTGGTGAAACAGTTGTGGTTGTTGGTGAAACAGTTGTGGTTGTTGGAGCTGCAGTTGTAGTTGTGGGAGCTGCAGTTGTAGTTGTGGTGGCTGCAGTTATTGTTGGAACACCTGTTGTAGTTGTTGGGCCTGCAGTTGTGGTTGGAGAAACAGTTATAGTTGTTGGAGAAGCTGTTGAAGTTGTTTGAGCAGCAGTTGTGGTTGTTGGAGCTGCAGTTGTAGTTGTGGGGGGTGCAGTTATTGTTGGAACAATGGTTGTAGTTGTGGGAGATGCAGTTATTGTTGGAACAGCGGTTGTAGTTGTTGGAGCTGCAGTTGTTGTTGAAGCATTTGAAGTTGTTGGGGCTGTAGTTGTAGTTGGAGAAACAGTTATAGTTGTTGGAGCTGCAGTTGTTGTTGGGGCTGTAGTTGTAGTTGTTGGAGAAGCTGTTGAAGTTGTTGGAGCAGCAGTTGTAGTTGTTGGAGCAGCAGTTGTGGTTGTCGGTGAAACAGTTGTGGTTGTTGGAGCAACAGTTGTAGTTGTGGGGGCTGCAGTTATTGTTGGAACAGCGGTTGTAGTTGTGGGAGATGCAGTTATTGTTGGAACAGCAGTTGTAGTTGTGGGAGATGCAGTTATTGTTGGAACAGCGGTTATAGTTGTTGGAGCAGCAGCTGTGGTTGTTGGAGCTGCGGTTGTTGTTGAAGCATTTGAAGTTGTTGGGGCTGTAGTTGTAGTTGTTGGAAAAGCTGTTGTTGGGGCTGTAGTTGTAGTTGTTGGAGAAGCTGTTGAAGTTGTTGGAGCAGCAGTTGTTGGAGCAGCAGTTGTAGTTGTTGGAGCAGCAGTTGTAGTTGTTGGAGCAGCAGTTGTGGTTGTTGGTGAAACAGTTGTGGTTGTTGGAGCTGCAGTTGTAGTTGTGGGAGCTGCAGTTGTAGTTGTGGTGGCTGCAGTTATTGTTGGAACAGCTGTTGTAGTTGTTGGGCCTGCAGTTGTGGTTGGAGAAACAGTTATAGTTGTTGGAGCTACAGTTATAGTTGTTGGAGAAGCTGTTGAAGTTGTTGGAGCAGCAGTTGTAGTTGTTGGAGCAGCAGTTGTGGTTGTTGGAGCTGCAGTTATTGTTGGAACAATGGTTGTAGTTGTTGGAGTTGCAGTTATTGTTGGAACAGCGGTTGTAGTTGTTGGAGCAGCAGTTGTGGTTGTTGGAGAAACACTTGTGGTTGTTGGAGCTGCAGTTGTTGTTGAAGCATTTGAAGTTGTTGGGGCTGTAGTTGTAGTTGTTGGAGAAGCTGTTGTAGTTGTTGGAGCAGCAGTTGTTGGAGCTACAGTTATAGTTGTTGGAGAAGCTGTTGAAGTTGTTGGAGCAGCAGTTGTAGTTGTTGGAGCAGCAGTTGTGGTTGTTGGAGATGCAGTTATTGTTGGAACAGCAGTTGTAGTTGTGGGAGATGCAGTTATTGTTGGAACAGCGGTTATAGTTGTTGGAGCAGCAGCTGTGGTTGTTGGAGCTGCGGTTGTTGTTGAAGCATTTGAAGTTGTTGGGGCTGTAGTTGTAGTTGTTGGAAAAGCTGTTGTTGGGGCTGTAGTTGTAGTTGTTGGAGAAGCTGTTGAAGTTGTTGGAGCAGCAGTTGTTGGAGCAGCAGTTGTAGTTGTTGGAGCAGCAGTTGTAGTTGTTGGAGCAGCAGTTGTGGTTGTTGGAGAAACAGTTGTGGTTGTTGGAGCTGCAGTTGTAGTTGTGGGAGCTGCAGTTGTAGTTGTGGTGGCTGCAGTTATTGTTGGAACAGCTGTTGTAGTTGTTGGGCCTGCAGTTGTGGTTGGAGAAACAGTTATAGTTGTTGGAGCTACAGTTATAGTTGTTGGAGAAGCTGTTGAAGTTGTTGGAGCAGCAGTTGTTGGAGCTACAGTTATAGTTGTTGGAGAAGCTGTTGAAGTTGTTGGAGCAGCAGTTGTAGTTGTTGGAGCAGCAGTTGTGGTTGTTGGAGCTGCAGTTGTAGTTGTGGGGGGTGCAGTTATTGTTGGAACAATGGTTGTAGTTGTTGGAGTTGCAGTTATTGTTGGAACAGCGGTTGTAGTTGTTGGAGCAGCAGGTGTGGTTGTTGGAGAAACACTTGTGGTTGTTGGAGCTGCAGTTGTTGTTGAAGCATTTGAAGTTGTTGGGGCTGTAGTTGTAGTTGTTGGAGAAGCTGTTGTAGTTGTTGGAGCAGCAGTTGTTGGAGCTACAGTTATAGTTGTTGGAGAAGCTGTTGAAGTTGTTGGAGCAGCAGTTGTGGTTGTCGGTGAAACAGTTGTGGTTGTTGGAGCAACAGTTGTAGTTGTGTGGACTGCAGTTATTGTTGGAACAGCGGTTGTAGTTGTGGGAGATGCAGTTATTGTTGGAACAACGGTTGTAGTTGTTGGAGCAGCAGCTGTGGTTGTTGGAGAAACAGTTGTGGTTGTTGGAGCTGCAGTTGTTGTTGAAGCATTTGAAGTTGTTGGGGCTGTAGTTGTAGTTGTTGGAGAAGCTGTTGTTGGGGCTGTAGTTGTAGTTGTTGGAGAAGCTGTTGAAGTTGTTGGAGCAGCAGTTGTTGGAGCAGCAGTTGTAGTTGTTGGAGCAGCAGTTGTGGTTATCGGTGAAACAGTTGTGGTTGTTGGAGCTGCAGTTGTAGTTGTGGGAGATGCAGTTATTGTTGGAACAGCGGTTATAGTTGTTGGAGCAGCAGCTGTGGTTGTTGGAAAAACAGTTGTGGTTGTTGGAGCTGCAGTTGTTGTTGAAGCATTTGAAGTTGTTGGGGCTGTAGTTGTAGTAGTTGGAGAAGCTGTTGTAGTTGTTGGGGCTGCGGTTGTGGTTGGAGAAACAGTTATAGTTGGAGCTGCAGTTATAGTTGTTGGAGCTGCAGTTATAGTTGTTGGAGAAGCTGTTGTAGTTGTTGGAGAAGCTGTTGAAGTTGTTGGAGCAGCATTTGTAGTTGTGGGAGCTGCAGTTGTAGTTGTGGGGGCTGCAGTTATTGTTGGAACAGCGGTTGTAGTTGTTGGAGCAGCAGTTGTAGTTGTTGGAGAAACAGTTGTGGTTGTTGGAGCTGCAGTTGTAGTTGCGGGTGATGCAGTTATTGTTGGAACAGCGGTTGTAGTTGTTGGAGAAGCAGTTGTGGTTGTTGGAGAAACAGTTGTTGTTGGAGAAGCTGTTGAAGTTGTTGGATCTGCATTTATAGTTGATGGAGCAGCAGTAGTGGTTGCTGGGGCTTCGGTAGTTGTTGGGGCAGCAGTTGTCTCTGGAGCAGCAGATGTAGTTGTTGAGGTTGCAACTGTAGTTGTTGGCGGTGCTGTAATTGGAGCTGCAGTTGTTTGGGCTGCAGTTGTAGTTGCTGGAGCAGCAGTCGTAGTTGTAGCAGCTTCAGTTATAGCTGTAGGGACTGTAGTTGTTTCTGCAAATGTGGTGATGATTTTTTTAGCAAAAAATATCTAGTGTTAAATGCCCCTGCACTAATCATTTTACTCAACTAATTTAAATACATTTATTAATATTGATGAATCTCACAAAGTATTTTCGAACATAAAGAAAAGAAAAAAAATCTATTTGACAATTTTTTATGACTGGTATACACTTTTTTATTTTTAGAAATGCTTAAGGTAATTTAATTTAAAAAAAATGATTAATAGAAGTCTGGATTTTTCTATGTGGCATGTTAAGCACTATTAGAAGTTTCTTTTGTTTGTTTGAATATACAAGAGGACATTAAAACCAGGCGGAACATATTTCCTATTCTAATTAAACAATATTTAATGTTTTTGATACATTTAGTACTCTGTAAATACTGTTTAGTAACTTCTACCGTGATCCTCACTTAAAAAAAACCCAAAAACAACAAATATAAAATCTATTGTGAATATTTACCCTGTCCGGAAGTTGCATGAATATATCCAAGAAAACATAGGAAACTGATAATTCTCTTGTCCATGATGAATATAGTTGTCCTTTACACTGCTGTGTACAGATAGATCGTCTCTGTTGGTGTACCTGGTTAAGTTTGTGAAATGCTCCTCCCTCTGAGCAATAAAGAGGTAGTGACATGTCAGCAGTGAGAGGTGTTATATTCTAATACCCTGACAAACCCAGGTAAAGTATGTAAGAAAATGACAAAATAAAATGTATGTCAAAAAGCTGAAAATGTGTAGGATAAACTGAAATGATCCAAGTAAATCATGTCTTTCACAACTGGATGTTGATAAAAATTATGTCGAAAATTGAGAACTAATACTTTTTTGTAGTTATTCTTTTTTTAATTATTCATTAACCAATTTAGCAGAGCAGATTTGTAAATTAATAACCCTGTGTTTAATAATAAACATTTTACCTGAGTTATTAAGAACTGTTGTGTATGATTTCAGTTAAATGAACATTATGAGTATTGTTTTTCCTTTACACTTGCTTCACAGTTTTTCAACACAACAGCTTACTTTTTTTTCTATAACCTTATAAACGAATTAACCACAGTGTATATTTAGGGCATGTAAAATAAAATAACATGAGAAAAATGTTCAGCAAGTTGTAGCTCATCAACATTATCAAAATAGATTGTTTTTAAATCCATACTGCACAAACTTCTGGTGAAATAGCAGCCAAATGTAAACATTTCCTAAAGCCTGACAACCAGCCACCAATACTTGTCTGGTATTTTATTAACTGCTTAATCAATAAAACAAAACCTGACAATCAGCCATTTATAGCGAGGATAAATTGTGTTCTTGCACATATCACCTCTTTAATAATTGCTTTTTTTCTATAGATGCAGTTTGTTAAAATTTGTCAAATAATACACACAGGGTGTGGATTATATAATTCCCTCTTAGGATCCATGTTTTGAAATACAAAGTTACCAGCACTGCTTATCCTCTTAAGATGCCATTACACTTTGTAAGCAAAGCTTTTACTGGAAATCTTTAGAGAAGTTGTCAAACTGGTTTTTTGTTTACACTGTGGATTTCAGTTCACTATAATTAAGATTTTTTTCTTATCTACAAAGGTTGGACAATGAAACTGAAACACCTGGTTTTAGAACACAATAATTTATCAGTATGGTGTAGGCGCCTCCTTTTGCGGCCAATACAGCATCAGTTCGTCTTGGGAATGACATATACAAGTCCTGCACAGTGGTCAGAGGGATTTTAAGCCATTCTCCTTGCAGGATAGTGGCCAGGTCACTACGTGATACTGGTGGAGGAAAACGTTTCCTGACTCGCTCCTCCAAAACACCCCAAAGTGGCTCAATAATATTTAGATATGGTGACTGTGCAGGCCATGGGAGATGTTCAACTTTCCTTTCATGTTCATCAAACCAATCTTTCACCAGTCTTGCTGTGTGTATTGATGCATTGTCATCCTGATACACGGCACCACCTTCAGGATACAATGTCTGAACCATTGGATGCACATGGTCCTCAAGAATGGTTTGGTAGTCCTTGGCAGTGACGCGCCCATCTAGCACAAGTATTGGGCCAAGGGAATGCCATAATATGGCAGCCCAAACCATCACTGATCCACCCCCATGCTTCACTCTGGGCATGCAACAGTCTGGGTGGTACGCTTCTTTGGGGCTTCTCCACACCGTAACTCTCCCGGATGTGGGGAAAACAGTAAAGGTGGACTCATCATAGAACAATACATGTTTCACATTGTCCACAGCCCAAGATTTGCGCTCCTTGCACCATTGAAACCGACGTTTGGCATTGGCATGAGTGACCAAAGGTTTGGCTATAGCAGCCCGGCCGTGTATATTGACCCTGTGGAGCTCCCGACGGACAGTTCTGGTGGAAACAGGAGAGTTGAGGTGCACATTTAATTCTGCCATGATTTGGGCAGCCGTGGTTTTATGTTTTTTGGATACAATCCGGGTTAGCACCCGAACATCCCTTTCAGACAGCTTCCTCTTGCATCCACAGTTAATCCTGTTGGATGTGGTTTGTCCTTCTTGGTGGTATGCTGACATTACCCTGGATACCGTGGCTCTTGATACATCACAAAGACTTGCTGTCTTGGTCACAGATGCGCCAGCAAGACGTGCACCAACAATTTGTCCTCTTTTGAACTCTGGTATGTCACCCATAATGTTGTGTGCATTTCAATATTTTGAGTAAAACTGTGCTCTTACCCTGCTAATTGAACCTTCACACTCTGCTCTTACTGGTGCAATGTGCAATCAATGAAGACTGGCTACCAGGCTGGTCCAATTTAGACATGAAACCTCCCACACTAAAATGACTGGTGATTCAGTTTCATTGTACAACCGCTGTATGTTATCAAATACCAATATATGCATGTTAATTTAGGATATGTTTTATTTGATCAACATGTTACTTTGGCAAATTAGTAATAACATTTGAATCTGACAGAGAATCTGTAAGGTTAGAAGAATGGCAAGGATCCTCTGACCTCCAAGACCTAAAGCTTATTAATAAAGATTGTGAAACTGTTTACCTTCAGTCAAAAGATGCAAATAACAGGCCATCTGATTGCTGTAATGCCAATAAAGATTTTTAAAGATCATTGAGAATGGTATAATAATCTTTAGATATCACTGAACTCTGCTATTTATGGGGATTAAGGTTTTTTCATGCAGCTACAGTGGAGAAAGAAAGGTGGGCCAAAGCCAAACCTTACGTCAGCATACATTTTTCAACAAAAATAAGGTATGTGGCTAAATATCACAACAACTCCAGTGACAAAGTGACTAACGTGACAAAACGTTTTCTGCAAAGTCTTATTTAAAAAATCCTAAACAACATTGGTCATTTGAAGTGGTTTTATTGTTGTATATTCCATCCATCCATCCATCCATCCATCCAAGGTTCTTTGAGAAAACATAAGTAAGACTTTTTTTCTCAGACATTGAGAAATGTTTGAGGGTGCCAATTCATTGGGTTAGAGGCATTTATCACAAAGTTCCATGAGATAATTGGGTTGACATTACAACGTGTGATCAATATCAAACTTGAAGGTGATCCCTGATGTCAAGAGAAATAAGAAATAGCATGCTCTTCAGATGGATTTTCGTCTGTCCTAATAAAATGACCCCTTTTCAGTCCCCTACAAACCTCCACCATGACACCAAATGCTTTTTAGCAGATAAGCAAAAGCATTTTACTATAGTAGAATTTACATATAGATGATGATAAGATAATTTACATGCCAGATTTGACCATTTTGACAATTGATCTTCATAATTATTGAAAATACATACCTAAACTTAAAACAACAACAATAAAAAACAGATGTGCCATAGTTTAAGTACATCTGTACAAAGTGGGCAGTAACATAGTGGTGCAATATTGGTGAAGGGACAAATTGACCCAGAGCCTCCAGCATTGCAGTGTGAACTGTAACTAACCATTCCCTATAGTAAAAAATATTCCAAAACTGTATCTCTGAAATGTTTTAAATTCATTTTCATTAAGTTTTAAAACTTATGTATTAAACATGCTCTTTCATTGCTGGATCTTTGACATGTTGTATTATTTGTTTTCTCTTTACAGAACTTCCATAAACCTGTGAGATACTTACCTGTCAGGTGTAAATCAATGCTGTTCAATACAAGGAAAACCGAGGAGATGGTGGTGGACTTTTGCAAACAGTAGTCCACTGTCCCCACACTGGTGACCATTAGGGAATGGATATTGAGAGAGTGGACTCCTATAAGTACCTAGGTGTTTACCTGAGCAACAAATCGGAGTGGACTCACGACACAGATGCAATGCACAGAAAAGCTCAGGGCAGACTCCACTTCCTGAGGAGACTGCGGTCTTTTGGAGTGAGAAGGGCACTTGTGAAGAGCTTCTATGACTCTGTGGTGTCATCAGTCATTTTGTAAGGTGTTGTCTGCTGGAGCAGCAGCAACACAGACAGGGAGAGGAAGAAGCTGGACAGAGTCATCAGGAAGTGCAGCTCTGTCCCAGGCTGTCCTCTGGACTCAGTGCAGAAGGTGAGTGACAGAAAGGCAAAACTTTAATCCTTGGTGGACCAGGAGTCCCACCCCGTGCAGGACAAGCTGTCAGCTCTGGAGAGCAGCTTCAGTGACAGATTCCATCCTTGATGTGTGAAGGAAAGATTCCACAGATATTTCCTTCCTGCTGCTTTCTGGATTGTACTATGGACAGTTCTGAAACTGTGTAATATACCAAGAATTGTATGTGCAAATATCCCAACAATATTCACTATGTTTAACATAATGAATAGCCACATTTTATGTCGTCTTTATATAGTTTATATACTTTATATAGTTTTTTAATTGTTGTTTTATATTTACTTTTATTATTATTTAAATTATATTTTCTGGTTTCTTCTGTACTTCTGTAGGACGCTGCTCTTACTCTGCTTTTGTAAAAATACAATTTCCCCACTGTAGAACAAATTCAAATTTTCTGATTCAAATTTTTTGCCGGGCGTCAGGCAGCTACTGTTAAGCTTGATGTTTCTCTGAACTCAATCTTTTTTTGTCAACTAGAGCACAATTCTCGGACAAAATTGATAAAATATTAAGGTGACGTAATATACACATATTAGGTAAATCAACACTTTGAGTGATTTAGAAATGTATGTTCTTAAACCTGATTCACAATTTGTCTGTCATTATGGTTCCTAATCACAACTTGTTTCTTTCAGCTCATTACAGTGTAACACAATGTGAGCATGCGCACTGCTCCGGGGCTTTGCGATAGGTTTCAAAATATTTGAACTCATTCTTGCTGCTAATTTTAGCCAATATTTCTAGTTGTTTGCTTTGAACGGATATTATGTATATATATACTGTCTATGTGCGGAAACATCGCGAGTCGTTTTAAGGATAGCAATTAACACAACCTGCATATCGCGTGGCATTAGCATTCTTCGGTTGTTAGCCCTCACGGCGCAAAGTAACGTTGCAGCTTAAATTACCAACATTTCCCTGTCTTGTTTCTTATGTTTATATACAATCCAGTCTCTTAAAGGCGTTGAAACTCTGGAATATGTTTGTTTTGTGGAAGATGTGAGGGCGGTGTTGTGAGAAAAACAGAGGATGGACAGAGACTTGTTGAGGCAGTGTCTGGTCCATCACGGAGAGTCACTGTTTAACAAACTGAAATGTGAGCAAACTGAAAACCCAGACTTCCAGGCGGTGGTGACTGACCTGTGCAAAGCCACGTATGATGGAAGGTATGGCAGCTTGTCTGACTCAGATTTTTCTTAGACATTCCATATGTTTTACTAAAGTGTCCATTTTTGTGTACTCATTATTTAGCTCATTTCAATCACACTAGTGCCTCTCAGGAGTTAACATCCGAACTTCATAGCTTTTGAGGAATCTGGTCTACCTTTGATCCACTCATGTTAAAAATTTAAAGATACTTTTATTGCTCAAGCATGACTGGTTTAGTTAGACTTTGTGTCATAAAGTAAACCCACCCTTAAATTTTCTTTCATCTGCTAATATGAGATTGGCTTGTGGAGGATAACCCGGACATCCCTCTTCCTGGCAGTGCTCTCCAGCCCGTTCTAGGGCAGGGGGATCCAGTCCTCAAAGGCCAGTGTCTTGCACCTTTTAGATGTATCCCTGGTCCTGCATCCCCAGCATGCAAAGAAGAGATATAGTCATGCTAATGACCTAATTATTTGTGATGAAGGAGCAAGACATCTAATAGTTGAAGGACATTGGCCTTAAAGGATGGGAGTTGGACAACTGTGTCCTAAAGTGTTCATTGGCCAGAAAGTATATAAAGTTCTGGTTTTGTACCAGAGTATCTAGGCCCTGGTGGCATCCTGATCAGATGCTTGAACCACCTCAGTTGACTCTTTTTGATTGCAGAGGAACAACGCCTTTACCCCAAGCTTCCCCCAGAAGCTAAATCTCCTCACCCTACTGAGGAAACATGTTTCAGCCGCTTGTATCTGGGATCATGTTCTTTCAGTCATGATCTCAAGCCTATAAGTGAGTGTCATAATGGAGACTGATCGGTAAATGAAGAACTTCACTTTTTTTGCTCAGCTCTTTCTTTCCACGGCAAACTGGAAGAACGTCCACATCTTTACAAATGAGGATCTAGTTTGTATATCCATCTCCCACTGTGTTCTCCCGTAATTTGTGAACTCGATGCAGCAACTGACCCCATACCTGAAGGGAAGCATGGTCCTGACTCCCACCCTGGCCTGTACACACCTGGCTGCAAGCTAATCTACGACATGTTTAAGTAAAAGTTGTACAAATTGGTAAATAGATCAAATAAAATCCATTTTCTTTAAAGCAGTTTACTCAAGTGATCAATCAAGCTTTATTTGTAAAATACTTTTTGCACAAAAACAGCAACATGGGGTGCTTTTACAGAGGTTATGAACAGACTAACAGACCCAAAAGCCACTAGAATTTGCAGAACCAGTTAAATCAAACAATAAATTATTTGACAAATGAAAATAGTTGCAGAGCTCCAACGACCAAGGAATACATGTTGTGAGGAAACACAACAAATAAAAAAAAAAACCCTCTACTTATTAAAAGTCTGATACTTAACCCTCCCGTTGTCCTGGCTAAGCGCTAGTACAGAGCAAGACAGATGTCACGGGAGGCGCCACAAAGAACTGCATGTGGGGTTTGCTCAGACGCCTGTAGGACCAAAATCAGAATGAATCCAACTTCAGCATCAAACTGACCAAAACAAACCTTGGTTTTTTTGAGCTCACTGTAAAAGATACTTACAAAAAGTAAGTGCAGGTAGGTATGTTTGGAAACTTTTTAGCAATTAATTAATTAATTTATTGAATGAATAAATATGGAGATAAATTAGTCATTTCTGAAATATTACATAATCAATAACCAACGTTTCTAAGCTGTGAACATAAATATGTTTTGTAACAAATTTAGACCCCATGTAGGAGGTTCCATGTTAATGAAATAACATGGAAATGAAGTCCTAAAGAAAAACAGTTGTAGTTGATTCATTTTAACAGCTTGGCTAACCTGCTTTATTTAATGTATCCTAACTGCAGTTGGAATTGATCTATTTCCTGTTGGAGAAATTAAAATTGGTGTTCACTTATAGCCTAACAGCAGTGAAGCAGCCACATCCTTAACCATGTTAACTGGCATTCACCTCATAATAGCAGCTTGTATCTGTGAGAATACAGGCTCATCAAGTAGCAAAGTCAGTTTATGGCAAACACCCGTGCAGCTGCCTAACATGAGATATTCTAAAAGTGAGGCATTTGTTTCAGGAACGTAGATAATAAGCTACTGCTTGACAAACAGGCTTCTGTTAAAGACTTCATTTCAGATTTTATGTACAAATTGTTCCTTTAACATTCTTTCATAACTTTGAAGTTGTCAGCGTACAAAGGGCGTAGTAAAGTTTTCCAATTATTCCTTTGTTGCTCCGTCTTCAGCATTATAGACAACCAGTGTTCCAAACTCAGATTTATGTGTTCCAGTTTACCTGAAAGCTGCTCATGAAATGCTTTTTATTCTTCTGTGTGAAGCAGAGGTGACGAGCATGCCAGCCCACTGGTGGAGCAGTTTATCGCCAGGAAGGCTGACATCCTCTTCTGCCCGGCATGGAAGACTGCCAATCCACCACAACAGGATGAAGAAGAGGAGGAAGATGGAGGTGTGTGTCGATTGACCCAATTAAATCACAAACTTCTTTTGAAGTACAGAAATATTCTTAAAATTTTTTGAATAACACATTATTTTCACCACAGGATGAACATTCCCATTATTACAGCAGCACAAAGTTAGATCCTAAAACATAAGAATAAATGTTTGTGTATAAGCTTGCTTCATCTTCAGGTATTTCCTTATTCAACCCAACCCTCAGTTTAATGGCATGTCTTATTGTTTATTCCATATTTACCATAAATTAGACTTTAAATTTGATTATGAAACCAGCTGAATATTTCATATAATTTAACAAAGATTTTTGCTGCAATAAGACATCTTTGAACTTTGGCCTGACTTCTTGACTCATCAGCTCTGGGTGTCTCGGGTTTGAAGGATGGCGTCTCCACACTGATTTTCACATTTCCATAGAATATAAAAATTGTCAGGATCTTTTCTCATGGAAGTTGGTTTATGAAAACGATTTAGGAACATCACATCAAAAGCAAATATACTCAGAAACAGTTTCTTTCCCAAAGCAATGAAGACAATTGTCCCCCTGCAGGCAGACACCCTGCTGACAGTCAAACAAATCACCCACCCATCTCAGAATGTTTCAGCACAAGTTGCACTTTATGTAAATACTAAATACTATATGCCACATTCCATATACATATGTTCTCGTTTCGTTTTCTATTAGTGTTTTTAGATTTTGTGTCTATAACCTAGATGTGTATCATTTGAGCCGGGTCTCAGCTAAATCTCATTATGGTGACATAATGACAATAAAGAATCTTTAATAAACACTTTTTCTTTCTCTTCCATTCTTTGAGTGCCTTTAGCAGTGATGTGGGTCATTATCCTGGTCGAGCTTGCTGGTACTGGGAACAATGGTTCGCTCCAGAAATTATTGGTAGTCTTGAGACTTCATTGTGGTTTGCAGAGATTGAAGGTTCCCTGTGCCAGATGCAGCAAAGCAGGCGTTACAAACCCTACGCTCTATACTTCTTTGATAGGAATCCTGCTCTTCTTTTTTAATCTTAATTTTCCCATCTGTAAACATAGAGCTGATCTGACAGATCACAAACTTAAGTTTTGTCTCATCAATCCCAAGACTATCTTGCGAGATGCATTTTTGCCAATTCAAGCCTGTTTTTTTGTTTTTCTATTGCTAGGTGTTCTCTACCATAAAGCCCATTATTGCTAAAAACATTAAGGGTGGGGTGATCAGAAACAACTATACCTTGACCTTGGAGTTCAGCTTGAATGGTTTACGATGGTTTCTCGGCTCTTTTCCTACCATCTCCACCACCCATCTAAACAACCTGTACATTTAGTAAATCTCTACATTCGTGTGTGCTCTTTCAGAACCTTATGCCATCATGCCACCAGTGGAGTTATTTATGGAGCTGCCGTACGAGGAGAGAAGATCGATGATTTACAGGGACTTGGAGAGAGGAGACGTTGTGGTGGGACGGATCAACAACATTCGAGAATACGGCTTCTTTCTTACTCTGCTTTGCATGGCAGGAGGTCTGAAGAGAGACATCGAGGACCTAGAACTGTCCGTAAGTCAACGCAGTAGACTTGTGGAAAGACCTGATGTGTCAATTTGCCGGCTATCAAAGGTGGACCGGCTCTCAAGCTGTTGGATGGCCGGCAGCACAGAAGCTGAAATCCTTTGTTACCAACGATCCTGTTTAAGTTGTATGTAGGGGTGCACTAATTGCAGTTTTCTGGCCAATCACTGATCTTGAAAAAGCCTGATCTGCCGATTCTGATTTTGGCCGATACCACTTTTTCTCTTTTTTATACAGTAACTGACATCGTCAGGTGTTATAAGGTCACAATACCCCTTTAATGTTCCATATTTTATTGAAAAACATTGAACAATACCTGTTAAACAATGCAAACTTGTTTTAACTGCACATGAGGCAGTGCAGATCCTTTAGTCTTTTATTTTTCACATTATAAAAACAAACAAAACTGGCGAAACAGGTCCGACAAGTGGATAAGATTGGTTTCACATGCCAGTTTCGGCCGATTGCCAATCACCCAAAATTATGGAAATCCAGGCCGGCCCATATTGCATGCAGTTTGTGAAGCACAGCACTACAGTTTTTATCGTTTCATGATTATGTATTGTGCAATATCAAATATCAGGACTGCTTTGTGTCACGTATGTACATACCCATTCAGTAATTTAGAATATTGTTGAAAAGTAATCTCAGTAAATGAAACACATTATATAGAATAATTGCACCCAGCCTGATATTTTTAAGTCTTTAATTCTGTTAATTATAAATTACAGCTACTGAAAACACATTTAAAATTAGAATATATTTTATTGGTCTGGCATCAGACCAATAAAAAAACATTTTTCCTGCATTTATGTGGGCTTAATGAAACATATGTTTATTACCTCCTTAAAGGTTATTTTCAAATGGTACTTTTAATCTGACAAACGAGCACCATTGGAAGACATATTCTAATTTCTAATCTGTTTTCTGTTGTTCCTGCTGTTAGGCTCTCTGTCATGTCCGGGAAATTCCCTCCACCAGCAGCCATGATGATCCTCTGTCCTACTATCAGATCGGAGACTTGATTAAAGGTGAGCTTCTTAAATAAAACAGCAGCTTAAAAATCACAGGCAGAAAAAATATGGTTGTAATTAACCGTGTTTAATTAACTTCTGTAAACCACCAAGGGAGGAAGGAAGGTTGGATTTACTAGAAGCACCCTCTTGTAATGCTAACCCTTGGTGCTGAAACAATAAATCGGATTAATCGATTATTGAAATAATCGACAACTTATTTAGAAATCAAATAATCGTTAACTGGAGTATACAGACTCTAGAACATGCCATTTACTCAAAGGACAACCCACTCATAGCAGTAATTAAGCCAAAATTGTACAGATAATATAGACATTTTGCATTTGAGATGGAAAAACCTTTTGTCTGTAAATACTCTATCCAGAACAAATCAAGTGGCATAGTTGCAGGTTCACCAGTTTAATTTCTGTTAAAAATCTCCTATTAAACACCTTTTGCTTTTCGATTATTAATCAATTAATCAAAAAAATAGTCGACAGATAAACCGATTAGCAAAATAATCATTAGTTGCAGCCCTACTAATGCTACATTGTTATAGTAAAGGCAGTCTGAGATCAGCACTGACTGATTAGAAACAGAAAGGTTTTGAAATATTGGAAAGGATAAACTTGAACATGAATCGGTTTCTTCTTTGGCAACATTTGATAGTTACAAGGGTGTTATCCAGCCTGCTGACTTGCCTCATTGACATTTTTGTGATGTGTGAAACTCTTTTCTTTGTAATTGTATTCAGATAATGTTGAACACATCCTGGTCAGGTTGACTTCTCATTCTGTGTAAATCGTCTGGGATATAAGCTGCTGTATTCTCACACTGTGTAACCTTCTCATTTTATTTGGGACCAGTGTTTAAAGTCTCTATATGCACGTGACAATGATGAAGCGCAGGTGGTTGCAGAAGCACATACTGAAATGAAAACAAGGTGGAAATATACATCTGTTATTAACATTAGCCCAGTTTTACTTATCGGACCGATACCCAATATGTTAAAAATACCGTGAAATGCCGATATATCTTGCATCCCTATAGGGAAAAAAGGCTCTTTTCTTGAGCTGTTTCTGCTTTATCGCTCTGCAGCTGGAGTGAAAGACATTGATCGGTTCCAGGAAAAGATCACAGTGTCCCTCCACCAGGCCTCACTTTCTCCCAGCTTGGAGCGCATCAAACTGGGTGTTATAACTAAAGAAGATCTGCCCATACACTACAGGTAAAAACACACTAACACACTGAACTATACAGGATGTGGTTTAGTGAAAAATACCATAACAAACATAAAACCAGTGAGTCATATTGCTAAGCAATGCAACACTGACTAAGTGCTTTTACCTTTTTGAAAGATTGGTAGACATTTAAGTGTGTAATCAAAGTGTTAGAAATGGTAATATTTTGGTTAGAAACGGATTACTTGACTGATTTGTGATCCGGACTCAAAATGCTGACAGTAGTTGTATGAATCCTTAATCTCGGTAGACATTTAGGTGTGTGGGATTTCATACATCCAGTGTGTGTTCAGGTTGATTATTTCTGTTTATCGTTCAGTCGGAGTGTTCGCATTGCTGCCGACTCCAGCGAGACATACGATCGAATTCTCACGAGATGCCACGGCTATGAAAACCCGTCTGTGGTGGAATACCTGCTGCAGAAGGTGGGAATCAGCGACACCAATCCACCATCCATGATGCGAGGATTACAGTGGTGAGTGTGTGAGCTGTCTGAACACTTTGTTCTTTCTTTTATGTTTTGCAGCAACAGTTTTTAGTCTATTTAAATTCTTGGTACTTCCTTGAGCACTGGTTTCCTGATACTGAAAAAACACCAAATACCAATCAAATAAAAAAACCAAAAAAAAACAACTGCGAGTGAAAGATGAAAATACCTCAGGGTCAGGAAAGCATAAAGACGTTAAGCAGCAATTTTCTCATTTTTGTGACTGGCACAATGCTACATTTGTGCTCTACTTCACATGTTTTTAATTTTTTAATTTGACATCTTTTCTTCTCAGTAAAGTTTTCCAGGAGGAGGATTTTGCTTCTGCAATCAGAAAGAAGCAGTCTGCATCCTGGGCCTTGAAGTGGTAACAATAATCTGCTAACTTTGACTCTTTCTAACTATTAGAAATGCAATCACATCTCTGGGCACCTGTTACTTGATCTTGATGTTCTCTGCACTGTCATCAGTGTGCGTGCAGGAGTGGACCACTTCAAACATGGCCGCCATGTGGAGGCCATGAACGAATACAACAAAGCGCTGGAAATCGACACTAATAACGTGGAAGCGCTGGTGGCGCGAGGAGCTTTGTGAGTTTACTTTTTTTAATCGCTCTGAAGATTTAGAGCTTGTAAAGCAGTGGTTCAGTTAGCACTAGACTTGTTCCTCAGATTGATATAAAATATGAGGAAGAATATTTGTAATGCCACACCTGATCCTGTCTTTTGCTTGGTGCTTGATCGGTGTATTAAGTTGGATTCTTTTGGAACACTTCTGTGACTTAATGCTCTTCCTACTGCAGAGTCTTTCCTCTTACATAAACAGGGTTTTTTCATGTTTCTCTGTTTATTTTTCCTTCCAGATATGCTAACAAAGGCAGCATCATGAAGGCTATTTCCGACTTTGAATTGGCTCTGGAAAACTGTCCGGACCACCGTAATGCCAAGAAGTACCTCTGCCAGACTCTAGTGGAGCGAGGAAAACAGTAAGCAGTGCCTCATGTAGATCATTCAGACCTGAATTAACATGAGCAATATGATCCTTTAGGTTTGCGTGTTTCTCAGACGTTAGTGGCCATTTTGACGTTTTGTTAGGCTTGTCCTATTAAACAAGGCCTGAAGCTGCTTCAGTATGACGTGGGCAAACCGTTTTATGCTCAGAGCTTTAAGGAGCGGTCATAGATAAGCCAGTGCTATCTTGGCTTCAACTCTGACCTGTTCCAGAGGAGAGAACAGATTAAATCAGGAGATGGAGGTGGCTTAATAAAGACCAATAAGGTATTACAACGTCGTAAGCGCCATGTTTAAAATTAGTTATGGTTTATCTTTATCTGCCTAATTTTGATCATAAAAAAACTGTAAAACTGCTAGACTTTTGCCCTGGAAAAGCATCAGCTGTCTACCTGTCATCTTCATGGGGTTTTAAGTAGGCCTGTGCACCACATAGAGCTGCACATCTAGCAAACATCATTACCTGAATTAATTAATGACGTGATTATCGAAGTCCTTAACTGTTGTCGGATATTGTTAATAATCCTTCTTCAAGCCCCGTGTTTACCTCCTGTTTTCCAGCGCTGCTTATGCTAATCAGAGATCAGCCAATGAGAAGAAAACCCTGTCATTGTTTAAAACCTCTTTAATGAATTAAGCTGATGATGATATGACATCTGAGGGCAGGGATACAGGCGTAAATAATGTGACTTGTATGCTGTCTCCCAGCACTGCGATTCCTCACAAACACAAATAAAACAGAGGATGAAACACTTACTCGATCAGACATTTATAGTGACATAATGAAGTGTCTCTGTGCTGGCCAAACCAGACCAGAACTGCTGTAGAACCGATTAAGAAGTGGCTCCTGCAGCAGAATTTGTGGAAAGCCAGAGGGTTGTACGATGCGAGGGCTTTAATCACACAAACATGCGAGAGTTTGCCTGTGAGTCCTGGTTAAACACTCCTCCACATACCAACCAGCAGGTTAATCAACATTGTGGATCAGCAATTAGTTGCTGTAAAGGTGCAGCTTGTTGATGAGACCAAACTCAGATGAAACTGTGACCCCACCCTCTGAGCTGCTGTGGATTTCCTCCTGATTTTGCTTTGTGACCCACAGCTGTGGCAAGATCAGTGAGACCAATGTGAAAGCATTTCCGTAATGTGTAATGGCAAGACATTTCCAGGGAAGACATGCTGCATTTGCTGCCGAGTACCCAGTTGGGAGTGAGAGAAAAAGTGCAATTGCATTACTTCTGGGGAAATTAGAGGACCGCAAAGATAAATTTGAAAAGTGGATTGCATCTCCAAACTCCACTACTGCTGCTCGTTTTGTTGCAACCCGGGAGATAATAAAGCATGGAAAACCGTTTACAGATGGTGACTACATAAAGGATTCATTTATTAAAATATCAGAGCACCTATTTTCAGACTTCAAAAAGAAAACCGAGATAATACAGAAAATTAAAGACATGCCTCTCGCCGCAACGAAAGTTAAAGAAAGGGCCATCAAAATGGCAGGCAACGTCACCAATGAGCAAATCAACCTTCATAATATGAGCTATAACAACATTTAATTTCCCTTTGGGATTAATAAAGTATTTTTGAATTGAATTGAATTGAAATCAAGGACATTAATTCAGCTCTAGCATACCCGATTTCCTGTGATGATTTTTATGATGTGATCGATGTTAAACAGGTAGCGCTGTTAGGCAGGTATGTGAACTCTGATGGGCCGCAAGAAGAAATGATTGAATTAATACCACTGAAAGGCCAAACACGGGGGCAGGACATATGTGAGGCTGTGCTGAAGTGTTTAAATGTTAATATAATATTCACCAACCACCTGATTTCAGTGGCTACAAATGGGGCACCCAGTATGAGAGGATCACAAAAGGGGTTTGTGACTTTACTACAAAAAGTGTTTGATTGAAATCTGCTTGCATTTCACTGCATTTTGCGCCAAGAAGAACTGTGTGCTCAAACATTCCCACCGGAGTGTATGGAGGTGATGAACCTTGTCATCGAGATGGTGAACAAGATAATTGCAAAAGCATTAAACCACTGTCCGTTCCATGCTAGAAGAAGTTGACAGCAAATCTCCTGCTACACAACAAAATCTGATGGCTGTCCAGGAGTGAGGTTTTACGTCGCTTCGTTGCTTGTTTAGAACATGTGAAAATATTCCTGAAAAGCAAAGACATGAACTACCCGCAACTGGAAGATACCGAGTGGCTGGAAAAACTGCACTTTATGGTGGATATGACAAGTCACCGAAACATGCTGAATAAAAGTCTCCAGGGGCGGGAAACACTCCACTGCAAATGCTGGAAGCTGTTTTGTCATTTGAACGCAAGCGGAGTGTATTCGTCAGAGATGTACAGCGAGGCACACTCTCTCACTTCCCCTCTCTGAGAGAGCTCAAAGAAGCCCACCACGATCACACACTCAACGGGGATTATTTACAAGGTGCGATCGTTGATATGCAATCTGCGTTTGGGAGCAGATTTAGCGAAAGGAAATAATGACACTTTCTTTCCCTGTCATACCCCTGCAGATTGACCTGTCCTTGTTGAACAAATTCCCAGGAGTAAATCAAGCTGACCTTAAATCGGAAATTGCCGATATAGCCGACAAAGATTTATGGGTGTCCAAGTTCAAAAGTCTGACAGCTGAGCTTGAAGATGTCACTCGCCAGAAAGCCCAGCTCGCCCAGAGTCACAAATGGAGCGAAATTGAAAGCCTCCCGACACCTGAGAAACTTGTGTTTGACACATGGAGTGCTCTTCCTGACAGTTATAGAAACATGGAGAAATGTGCATTTGGAGTATTATCCATCTTTGGATCAACATACCTGGATGAGCTGATATTCTCAAACCTGAACTACATCAAATCCAAATACCGGCACCCGCCTTACAGATGAAAGCTTGTAGTCTTGCGTGAAGATTAAAGTTACATATTACATTCCCGATGTTGAGAAGCTGTCCAGTGTCCGAAAACAGAAGTCACATTAAACGGGTAAGAACACAATCCTGTTATAGGGAGATATTTAGTAACAAAGTGGCTGTTTTTATAAAGTGATTTCTGATTTTTATCAGTATGTATTTGGAATGACACATAGGGATATTATTGTGTTTTGTTGCTCAGGTCCAGGATGGCTGCGTTGTATTGTGCGTGTCAAAAAAGAAGAGGATGCTGCTGCGTTCCCTTGCACTGACTTAATTGGCATTTGCAGAAAACTAAAGAGGAGAGGATAATGCACAGAAATCAAACTTAAACTGTATTATTTTCATTTTATTTACTTTCCCTTTTCAAAAGGCTGCTGTTTTATTGCACTCTGTCTGTTGCCCAGATAAGGGGGGGAAGAGAAGAGATTGTATTGTATTATTGAGGATTGAAGACGACTGCTTTTTATTTCCATGGGGAGGTCTGAAATTACAGGAGGCCTGTTATGCACGTTCCATTGTTTTCGAATCCTCAAAATAAAAATGACATCAAAATCGGATTTCTTTATTGTATTTCTATAATTTCATCAGTGCAACGAAACATAATACATTAATATTGTAATGGAAGTTAAAGTTAAAGCACCATCGTACAACAGAATGGTGAATTGGTGCGTCATTCTCTCAAGGATGTGCTGCAGGGAAAATAAACATTTAATAATGAATGCTTATTATGTATTTGTAGCCTACTTAATCATTTTGATAGTAGGCTAACATAGATAATATAGACACTTACAGCATGTGTTGCCTTCGTTATATAAGGTTTTTAATTTTTTGTGGCTCCAGACAGATTTGTTTTTTGGTCCAATATGTTTCTTCCAACATTTTGGGTTGCCGACCCCTGCTTTAGGTGAAACAACAAACCTAACCTTCTAGGTTCCATAATTTTCTTCCCTTAGCTTTCCCCTTCCTCGCTTTAAATCCCCTGAGGCATATTTTAGAAAAACATTCGATCCTTTCATGACAGCCTTTGGTCTAACTGAGATGAAATAAAACGCCTCCTAAAAGAATTGGCGCTGATTTATAAGTTATTACACAAAGTGAAACTTGAAATGTGTGACTGAACTGGTTTTGGGACTTTCTAATGTGTCTTGTTCTAGTTTCCCATAAAGAGCAAAGGTCACTGCAGTGATGGGAGCTGTAACTGGACCGTGGAATCGGGTCAATTACTGCATTAAAAACACAATGAATAATTTTACAAGTTTTTGTTTTATCTGTGTGTTTGTTAGGCTTGAAGAGCAGGAAAAACTAGTAACAGCTGAGGGCTTGTACAGGAGAGCTTTGTCTCTTGATGACTCAAATCCTGAGGCGAAAGAAGCCCTGCACAATATCAATGACACCATACAGGTGAGCGGGCCAGAACACCTACACAGAACCTTGGGATTGCTGCCTAGTGTTCCCTGTATTTATGTTGGTCTTAACAATTCAAGCAATGGCACTAGATTAGAAAAGCTTAGTCAAGCTTACTGTTGAGCACGAGGGTGGTTTGACAACACGTAATAATTTGAATGCCGCTATAGTTAGTCAGTAGGTCAAATGTTAGAATGAATGCCAGTCCCGTCTTTTTATAGGAGTCAGATCAGATAACAATATAAGCTATAAATCTAAAGAAACATGTTACATTTCTGTAAAAAGGTGACCTTTCACCTGCAGCGACTGTAGGGAAGCAGCACTTTGCTTCCAAATGGAAATATTTTCCTTTATGGAAATCTGTGCATTTAACGGTTTTTTCTGCTGAAGACTCTAAAAATATTTTTAACATCTGTTACAAAAAGAACTTAAGCCATAATTTTTCTATTAACGGTGAGGTTTCTAATATTTTAAGACCTCACACAAAATGAAATGTCTCATACGTGACATACTGCCGCCTTCAACTTTTTGTAAAATTTTAATATTTATAAACAAATTTTAAGTAGCTTTTCATGAGCTGGAAATAAAGATTAGTACCAGGACTAAAACAAGCTGATTTCACCCAGACTACCAGGATTTGGCAGTTAACCCTTTCTGTTGTACTTTAGTGGTTTAAAGTCAACATTTTTACTTGGATATGCTTAGAGTAACAGTAAAGGTAGTTGTATTTTGCAAATTTCCAATCAAATGCAAAGATTCCCTTGTTTAAACACAAGTCATGGGTGGGAGGAATAATTTGTGTTTCAGCTGCAGATGCACCAATCATGCTTGTGCTAGTGAATTCTGACCTGCTAATCCAAATTTAAGCCATTGCCATTTTCTTTCTATAAACTCTAACATATAAATTAGTGAGAGTAAAAAACTTAAATGGAACACACTTTAGCTGCAGAAGGACTCATGCCGTGATGAAAAGTCTGAGCAAGTCTGGATTTTACTTTTATCAGGAATGTTTCCAGACATTTCGTCCCTTTTCTCAGGGACAAAAATCATACAATACTCAATGAATGTATTGAATTTTAAATCTATTTGTCACATGATTATTTTTAACATTCTAACCATAAGTCAAATAAATTTACTGAGTGCAAATTTGAATTCAAGTTGAACTAAACATGTGGCGCTAAAACATTGTTTGGTTAAAATGCCAAATATAACACTTTTTGTTTTAGTTTAATTGTCTCTGAGTATGGAGGAAAAAAAAACTGTCCTTAAAGAATTTAGTTTAGGAATCTCTTGTCTCCGTATAAAAACCTCACAAGTCCAAGAGTTATAGTAGTTCTTTTTTTTTTATAAAAATAATTTTATTTTAGTCCTGACGCATAAAAACAGTGAAACGTCTCCATACCACACTGCCTTCGTTTCGCATCAAGATTTTACATGATTACACAATAGGACCTAGCAGTTAAAGGTTTCTATTTTGTACTAAAATATCCTGAATGTTATAAAAACTGCAGGAAAAAAAAGTGGACTTTGAGTCTGGAAAAGCCTGTAATTTTGTGTCGGCCAAACGATGTGACCTGTTGGCCAGCGGTCCAGAGCTGATCAGGGAACAATGGCCCGTTGATTGGTGCATCATCAAGCTACAACATGCTACCAGCTGTTTATTATGAGAATAACTGTCTCAGGGAAAACCTGTTCCGTAGGAGCTCCAGAGAAGATCTCCTGATTTATTACCCAACTTTTACTGATTCTCTAAAACAGACCTTCATCTGGAAATGTTTTGGTTTGCTGTAAACAAACTTTTCATGTCCGAGCCTTGAACGTCTTCCTGACTGCATGGTTTGTAATACTGATGAGGTGTTTGGTATGTTTGTGTTTCTGCTCCACCTTATACTCCGGCCTGTGACCTTCCGACTGCCACGACTCTCTGCCACTTGCCTTGTGGGGGGCTGGAAACACATAAACTGCACTGTGCAATCGACTCTTCCCCCTCTGGAAACCGGTGCGTGTCGTGTAAACGCGCTGCCAAACATGGTAACGTTGAAACTTCTTTTTGACCATAATGGATTGCCTGCACGTCTGTCTATGCCTCTGCTCCTGAACCGCGCCAATATTTCCTGGTAAATATGTGACTCTCTGTTTATTTCTCCATCATTCTGGAACATATTTGATTTGTTTTTTATTTCAAAAAATCATCCTCATTGTTCCCATGCGAATGAATGAATGGATGGATGGATGATATTTTGGGGCTATCTGCTGTACTTTCTGTCTCACGGTGTGAATGTTTCCGAATATGCTTCTACGGGCTTTTGCCTGCATGCTGTTGTCGTGACTTGTCTGTCCACCGTCTGTAAAGAAATCGATTCGCTTGCGAGAAGAAGCTCTTGCTAAGGAGCAGGTCAAAGCTACAAGCAGCCAGACGAGCGCCGAGAAATTACGTAAGATCTTAAAAGAGGAGAAAAGGTACGTTGAACCATGATGCCCACATAACGACAAGCCAGATAACCTCTCTTTCAAAACAAATCAGCTGTTTTAACTGAAAGATTTTTTGTGGATGTCTCTCATTTTTAGGGCAAAGAAAAAACATAAGCGATCAGCTTCTTCCTCTTCATCGTCTTCCTCCTCCAGTGGTAGTTCTTCTTCCTCATCGTCGTCATCCTCTCGCAGGAGGTCTAAGAAGAAGAAGAAAAAGCGGAAGAAGTCTGGGCGAGGAATCAAACACCATCGCAGGAAGAGTGAGGAGGGTAAGAGCGGGAAAGGCAGGATGGAGAAAGAGGAGGAGGAATTAGAGTGGTATCCTGCACCTCCCAACACCTCCGCCACTTTTCTTAACCAAAAGGGTGGCCTTGTGTTTGGAGGGGGAGAACAGGACGGGATGTTGGGGAGGGAAAGAGGTGATGGAAAGATTAGTCAGATGTATTCTATGATGGCAGCTTCAGAGGGGGAAGAATCTGACTCTTCTCGCAGAGAAAGGAAGAGAAGGGACAGAGCAGAAAGTGGGTCGAGTAAAAGCAAAACCAGCAGAAGTCCACAGAGAAAGAGAGATGAAAGAACAGTAAGTAGGGATAGGAGCAGGGATAGATGGAAGGAGGATAACAGAGGAGGCAGGAGAAACAGTGACTCCACAAGGAGAAGCAGTGTAGAGGAGAATCATACTCGAAAGCTATCCAGCTCTCCAGCTGAGGTGGAATGTCCTCAGAAATCTAGTTTCCAGTTTGAGTATTCTGGAAAGAACAGGATGAGACGCGACTCGTCCACAAGGAGCTCCTTTGATGGTTGTAGGTACGAGAATAAGGAAGAGACAGAGAGGGAGAAAGGAAGTGTGAGGAGGAGAGAAGAGGAGGAGAGAACAGATCCTGAACGGAGTAAAAAACCAGAGAGTGCTGGAGATCAGAACGGCCAGGGAGACGGGAGGCCGAAGAAAATCCTCCCTTCTAACCTGTTGGACATTTTTAACCGGATTGCTCAATTCGAGAAGGAGAAAGGGGTCAAGCCAAATAAATAACTTCAAAATAAAAGTTCACCACGTCCCCATAAGAGATTAAATGAAAGAAAAAAGGAGATTTGTTCAATTTAATCTTTGTTTGTGAAATCATCCAGGGCCAAACCTGTTGCTTGTTGAATGTCATCACTTGTTATAAATGGATTACTTTCAGTGTTTAAGAAATGGCTGGTTTACCCTCAGATGAACGTCTGGCTTGCTTGCAGCTGCAGTATTTTTTTTTATCTGTCATAGTTTGTCAAAATGTCACCATCTCTGTGATCTCCCCAGTTATAGGAGAACCAATGAACTGTTTGACAAATTGCTCTAATTTCTAGCCAGACAGGCTGTAAACAGTTTGTTTTATTGTTTTTTTTAATGAAACAAGTTGCCTTTTGTTCTGCTGTGTGCCATGCTGCAACTTCCTTCAGAGGCCTCTTCTTAAAACATAGACGGTTAATGCTGCTGTACGTTTTTCCCCTTAACATGCTACAGATGTTGCAGCTGTAATCAGGAACAATTTCATCTGTTATAACAAGAATTATTGGCACTAATAAAGCATTTAACCTGTGGAACCTTCATGCACTTTGTTTCCTCTGTGTCCTCTTTTTTGTTCGGATTCAACTTCATGATGGTAAACTTTACCACCACTGGATGATTTAAGCTGGGAAATTGTATATTATGTCTTTTAAAGGTAAATATATCAAATATGTCACCAGATGTGAGAAGGAACCCATCCAGAACACACGTGCAAATATATCAAACCATAGATGTCCAAACGTTATGTGTAGTAGAATGAAATGACCAATGGGGAAAGTATTGAACACATGCTGAAAAGGAGGGGCAAAAAGTCATGGCTTCAGCTGAAATCTGTTCCTAATGATAAAGCAATCCTGCCCCTTGGTACCAAATGTTATAAGGAGGTTCAGACCCAACTGATGGTCTAGAAAAAGGTCTCATTACCATGATGTCACATAACAAGCATCTCATGATGGGCTCTCTGCAAGATCTCTGAACCTTATTGTTGTGAAACATACTGATTGTTGGTTACAGGAGAATTTCTTAACTTCTGGAGCTTCCAGTCAGCAATGTTGGCACCATAATCCAGAAGTGGAAAGAACATCATTACCCCAAAAACCGGCAACGACCAGGTGCTCCATGGCCGACACAAAGCATGTTGAAGCGTGTTTAAAGACGAGCCTGTGAAATGCTGGGAGGAGATAGTCTGGTCAGAAGAGACCAGAACGGAACTATTTGGATGCCACAATACACCATGTTTGGAGGTCAAAGGCCACTGTCAGAAACACCGTACCAACAGTGAAGTTTGGACGTGGGGACATCATGATGTGGGGCTGTTTCTCATCATAGAGTTCTGGCAGACTTAATACAACTAGTTAACATTCTAGTTAACAATCTGCTGCCATCTACCAGCATGATGAAGATGAAAGGAGGAGAGACGTTTCAACAAGACAGTGATCCCCAACATAGACATCAAACTCTTCCTTGGTCTCAGCGAAACAAAAATGAACTACTAGAATAGCCAAGCCAATCATCTGGTCTGAATCCTGTTGAAAATCTATGGGAAGAACTAAGCCCTGAGTTGGTAGAATGGGCCCACAGAACCGTCAGGATTTAAAGACAGTTTGTGTAGAAGAATTGGGTCAAAATCCTACGTAAGGAATGCATGCGACTGGTTTCTCCATACAGGAGGAGTCCTGAAGCGTTTGTACAAAGCATTAAATACATTTCTGTTAATGTGTTTAATACTATTTTCCTGTTTCATTTCATTTTATTTCACATCATTTTTGGACATCTGTGGTTTGATTTCTTTGCATGTGTGGGTTGGATGGATTGTTATTAAACATCTGGTGAGAATTATACAGAGGTGGGTAATCCAGGTCCAGAAAGTAAAAACCCTGCCCAGTTTTCCTTCATTCTGTTCAGTTAACCAGGTGATTTGTCTCTATGTTGTGGAGCTGGAAATGCAAATGGTTGGAATTATTCTGTACAGGCCTTTTATTTTCTGGACCTGGATTACCCACCTCTGGATGTCAATTTCCCCTCATTCGATACATATTTTACCCCCTGTGTTTCATTAATTCAGGTCAAAAGTGAAACTTATAGATTCATCACACAGAGTGGTTCATATCAAGGTTTATATCTGTAAATTATGAAAATTACAGCTTATAACTGATTTAAAAAAAAAACTGATTCTCTGAAAATTTACTTAAGACCAATTAAAGTGTTTTTAATGCTTAAAGTTTAAAATTCTGTCCATTTACTGAACAGTATCTGCACTCAGTACTTGAGTATTGGAGCTCCTTTTGCATGAATTACTGCATCAGTGCGGCGTGTCATGGAGGGAGGCACTGAGTCTGTGGCTCTGCTAGGCTGTTTAGGAAACCCAGGTTGCTTTAGTGTTTTTGGGTGTGTGCACACATACCAAGTCCTGCTGGAAAATGACATCAACATTTCCATAAAGCTTGTCAACAGAGGGAAGCATAAAGTTCTCTAAAATAAATACCCCAAGCAGCCTCTTCTTTCAAACTCTGGGACCTTGATTGCCAAATGAAATGTAACATTTAGTTGAGAGACTTCTGATTTCTCTGTTTCCGGAGTGGCATGACACAAAGAATTAAACAGTTGAAGGTATTTACTGCATATATCTACGTATGTGTGGTGGCTCCAGCTGAAGTCCTTACCTTATGAATCTCACCCATAGCTGCTGTTATCCCTGTTGCTTGTTTATTTTCTACCACACTTTTTCCTTCCAATCAACTTTCCATCAATATGCTTTAATGGAGCAATCTGAGAACGACCAGCTTTTTTTTAGCAATGACCTTTTGTCAGCAGATTGTGTGTAATAACTCTCTTTATGAGTTTCACTTTTTGATTCGAATAACTAATAAATACAGTCCAATTTATTGAGAAACACCTTTACTTAAGGAACTTTCAACCAAAGCCAAATCTTACACTAGTTAATAAATTACAAAACCTTATGATTGAAAACATTAAAGATTACCTACATCTCTACAGTTTTATAACGAACAGTTTTAGTTACGGTACTCTGTACAAAGCAGTAGGACACAACTTGTGATCATGTTGAAGCAACATTGCAGGGAACCTTTGGTCAAAGCATGTGGTGGAAATATTCTGCCGTTTGAAGTTCAGTTATGCACAATCCTGCCTGAGAGAAATGCTGCTGCTTAGCAGAGGCACACTAGCTCAGGAAAATACGTGGGAAAGGATTCATTTTCCAGCTGGGTACTGATCCTGACCGTGGGATTATGCTGCAGTGTACGGTCCTGTTTGAAGTCCAATTAAGAGCCCGGACTGTTGAGATGTGTGCCGCTGCCTCCGCACAGTCCAGGTCCAAACTTCAGTGGAAATTGGGAGTCATCAAAGGGTTGCTTCAAGCGATTGTTAAAAGTCAACATATTGAAAGGAAAATAAGAAAAAGGTTGAAGACAAAGTTGTCGAACATTATTTTCTCTCATGTTAAAAAAGAACAGAAGAAAACCTGGAATAGTAAATTTTGTCATTTATTTTTTCTTCCTTTCTATTTGGTTTGTTGTTTTTCTTTAACTAACAAAAAAGTTCTTGGAACATTATTTTACCCTGAAATACAAACAGTTGGGTTCTGGCAGTAGAACCTCTTTTTAGACCTGGAAAAGGACAAGTGTCCTTATGGCTTAATGGAGCTTAAAGCTACTTGGTGTCACGTATTTGATTTAATAACTGGACACACACATCAGTGGTTGTGCGACCAGTCATGCGTTGCCACAAGCCAAAGTAGCTTACTTTGGGCTTAGCGGTCACCCTCAAGCTCTCCTCCTCCATCATTACTGGTCCCATCATTTGTGGTGCTCTGCTGAAGTCCCAGTCTATCTTGTTAGGGAGGAGATTAAGCACTAAACATACAGTCAGAGAAGCATCTTCATTTAACACAGCGCACACAGATTCCTGATCCGTTACTTCCTGTCTCTGAAGCCTGACATCTTAATCTGGTTTTATAAAATACTTCTTGCAGGAGAGCTCGTTTAAATGCTCTCTATGTTGGGTTGTTAGACCAGTAAGGATTCACTGGACATTAGTTCTGGAGCTCGCTAAAATGAATCTCCGAGTTTGTGACACATAGACTGTACTCTGATTTTCCACTGGCAGTTTTTATACTTGCTTGTGCAAAAATAAGAGGTTAAATTGTTATTTCACCCCTTAAATACTGTAGTATAAAACAAATTAGAGCTTGGCTATAAGACCAGATCTCTTTTTTTTATGAAAATTATTTCCTCTCACTTGTGCAGCTCAGTAAAGGATAGTAAAGGATCTCATAAATTTGTTACATTTGTTTTTGCTTTTTATTTACTTATTTTAGCAAGGATAACTTTTGCAAGTGTTAAAAATAAGAGAATTCTGATGTAATAAATTTGGCTTCATTATTTCCACTAGACTTGTGTGATAAAAGTATTGCTATAATTGAAAGAGTCTAAAGAGTAAGCCACATCTTGACATTAATTGAAAATAGAAGTGCAACACTGAGGTGCAGCTCAGTAAATTGTAATATCATTGAAACTGTTTGTTTTTAGTAATTCAGCTGAAAAGTTAAAACTACGATTCATTACAAACTGTTTCTGTTATTTTGATCATCATGAATTCCAGCTAATAAAAACCACAGATTCTGTTTCTCAGAAACGTTTAATATTACCTAAAACAATTATTTTTAACCTAGAAATGTTATTGTCACATTATGGCCTATACAATCATGGTGAAAACAGCTAAGTACTGACATCCTCCTAAAAGAAGTTAAGCCACAGAAGGTCATTGCCAAAGAAGCTGGATGTTTGCAGATTGCTACATTCAAGCATTTAATCATGTTATAAAAAGGAAAGTTGAGTGGAAGAAAAAAGTGTGGTAGGAAAAGATGCACAAACAAAAAGGATAACCACAGGCTTGACTGGACTGTTAAGTAAAGCAATTTAAAGAAGTATTCACAAAGCATGAACTGCAGTTGGAGTCAGAGCTTCAAGATTAAGCACACAACACATCCAAGATGTGAGCTACAACTTTTACATTTCTTGTGCTAAGCCACACCTGAATGAAAAACAACCTCAGATGCATCCTACCTGAGCTACTGAGAAAAATGACTGGACTGTCTCTCAGCAGTCCAAGATGAAAAGTACATTTTGCATTTCATTTGAAAATCAAGGTCCCAGAATCTGGAGGAAGAGTGAAGGGGCACAGATCCCAGCTGCTTGAAGTCGAGTTTAAGGTTTCCACAGTCAGATGTTTGGGGAGCCGTGTCTTCAGCTGGTGTTAGTCCACGATCAAGTCAGCGCAGCCGTCTAGCTGGAAACTCTGAAGCACCTCATGCTCTGCTAAACTCCACTCTGCTGACATGTTTCATGGAGATGCTAATTTCTTTTTCCAGCAGAATGTGGCACCTGCCAACACTGCCAAGGGTAGCAATGCTTGCTTTAATGAACATGGTTTGACTGTGCCTTACAAGCCAGCAAACTGTCCGGACCCAAACCCAAAAGAGGCTTTATGGTGTACTGGCCAAAGGAAGATGAGAGACACCAGATCCAACAACATTGGTCACCATTAAAGTACCCCGGGCTTCTTTAACATCTCATCAGATCCACAGACTGATCGACTTCATGCCACGCTGCATGGGGGTAATAATTCATGTGAAAAGAGCCCTGACCAAATACTGAGTATAAACTGTAGTACATGAACATACTCTTTAGTAGGCTGATGTCTCTGCTTTTTTATTGGTCTGATTCAGGGGTCTGGGTCTTCGGACTTTCTACTATGGCTTTTAATAACTGGCTAAAAATGATAAAGAACCAATTGAGGTTTTTAAATATACCTAGATATAACAAATGCAGGTTTTAACAGCGTTTTTTTTTTTTTTCCAATATTTCATTGAATTTCCTCAGCAGAATGACACTAAAAGTACCAGTAATATTTGTTGGATCTATTTTTATTGTCATTAGCTTGAAAACGATGTTGTTTACATAATTTCCCACAAATAACATCTCATAGAAGAAAATGTATCCATCCATCTTTTTGCAAAAGTGATATGTTTTTTCTTTATTTTAAAACCTAAAAATTGAAATGAATGGTTCTTTAAAAATGACAACTAATTTCTTTTAGCAAATATTATTAAAAATGATACGTTGTGTTTTTTCCAAAGTTCATGTAACATTTGAGATTCCAAACGAGTTTTATTTAGGTGGACTAGGGGACAAAAATGGCTTTTTGGATTTTAAAGTTTGCAGAGCCCTGGTCTAATGGAATATTCTAACTTTAAGATAATTTAAAAAAAAATTTATTAGCTGACATAATTATCAAAATTAACTGAAATAAATACTTCAAATATATGTAATGTAAGTTGTGTGTAGTAAATCTATATAATGTATATATAACGTTTTAGACTGACTGGTTGCATTTTTCATTGATATTCTGATGGACCAGAGATATCACTCTATTGCATCCTAGGTGTGGTGAAGAGACTTTGGTTTTAACTTCTGAATGTTTACTCTAGTAATTTGAATTTGAATCGATCGATTTAGTTTTATTGTGGTGTTTTTATTGTTTTATAAGTGGAAATAGTTTGTAAAACAAATAATTTACACTCCTGTCTCGTTGTTTGGTGCTGCAGGTCTCCGTGCGTCCACTGGGGGGCGGTAGAGCACTGTGATCCTAGGCAGCTGATTTTGTAAGAGTGGAGCGTCACTGGCCAGTGCACATTAAAGTGGGATACACTTATCTTGTGTTTGTAAAACTTTTGATCCATATTTTAATTACTAATGGAAAACAATGAATGTGCTTTATACTTTGAGTAGTGTCGAGTGGAGTCTCTCACTGCAAGACATTCAGCCATATTTCATTTAAGCAAATAATGACATTTGACTGACTTGATAAACATCTGATATATTAAAAATGTGGTATGTTTTAAATTCCCATCCAGATTTGGGTTTCCAGAGCTCCAAATAACACTGATGCTTAAATGGTAACTGTTTTGTAAAAACTAATATTGTAACTTTTTATCCAGTCATCTAAATCAGCTATGAATGTTAAAATTCATCATTTAATTTTAGGTTATACATGGCTTTCACAGAAACAACATAGAAACAACACACACAGGAAAAAGCTAAATGAAAAAGTACATTCAAAAATAAGAGGAAAAAGTAAATAAATGTGATTATTGCAAATATTATTACATAAAAACTGATGTTTAAAACTGATGTTTGCTCCAGTATAACAGTTTATCATCCCATGTCTCTTTAGCTACATTCTAACTTACAAATTTGCACAAATAACTTTGTAATAAAGTTTACTAGAGAATGTGTAGTAACTAAAAAAAAGGAATTTCTTTTGTTTATCTGAAATGGTACAACTAAAGAAGATGCTTCTAGAGTGACAAATATCTAGGTCCTCCCCATCCAGCCACCTAATACATCATGAAGACCCAGGTTCACTATAACTCAACAACCAAGAGCACATCAAAACTGTCCATCTCTACACATTAGAAGGGCTGCTATTCTTCTGGAAGGTTTAGTTCAGAACCTGCATGATTCTAATAAGCTGAGAGTAAAAAAACGTGACAGAGAAAGAAAATAAAGGATGACAGAGGATGGAAGGGAGGTGAGAGCCGTGTGACTGCTGGAGAGAAAAGAAGAAGACCTTTAGTCCTTGAATGTGCAGGCCTCTCTGCTAGTTTGGAAGGTCAGCAGCAGCATGTTTTCCTGCTTGACCGACTCTGATGAAGCTGCAGCTTCTCACCTTCATGAATCATCCAACTCCTTTCTCTAACCCCCCTCGCTGCTTCACTCCCATATGGACTCCTTTTCATAAAGAGAAGGGGATTCCTCTTCTTAGGCCTCTTTCTTCAGCACTGAGGCAATCAGACTGTTGAACACGCAGAGGGAGATGAGACATTTTAAATTAGTGTTAGGAGAGGGGGAGGCAGAGAGTAGGGGAAAATGACATTTTTCATTTTCTACAATAAAAGGTACTACATTGAATTCTCGAACCATGACAATACAGAGGAGTAAGTAATGGAATACGAGCAGACGTGGTGTCTGTGTGTTAGTGGATAATGAGGAATTTAAAGATGTATGCTTCTCTGCTGCCATTCAATCACTCACCCTGTCGACACAACGGGCCCCTCAACTCTGAGCTGCTGCAGTACTCTACAGGAAATCAAACTTCCTCTACAGGAAGAAGCATGCATTTAAAAAAATACATGGTCATCAGATAATGCCCTAAACTGTTTGGGGTTTAGGATATTATACATGCTTAACTTTACTCAACAGTTTAATGCAGCTTTTATTTTTACAGCACTTCTCAACCGTGAATCTCACAGTTAATGAATTTATCATAAGAGTGTTTTTTTTGTGAAATAAATCTTTAGCTTGGCCAAACTGGTGTGAAGTGGCAGTGGAGTAGATTTAGTGCATATTAAATGGTTTTAATCAAAAATTGAAAAATCATGATTGAAAGCACCTGGTCAGCTAACCATCAACAGAACATGTGTAATGTATACACATGACCCCAGAAATAATTAATAAATGTTTCCTGTAATCTTAATCAAAAATATTTTACTCATACTCGTCGTCTTCCGCTTATCCAGGACCGGGTCGCGGGGGCAGCAGACTCAGCAGAGTCGCCCAGACGTCCCTCTCTCCAGACACCTCCTCCAGCTCCTCCAGGGGGAGCCCAAGGCGTTCCCAGGCCAGCCGAGAGACATAGTCCCTCCAGCGTGTCCTGGGTCGTCCCCTGGGCCTCCTCCCGGTGGGACGTGCCTGGAACACCTCCCGAGGAAGGCGTCCAGGAGGCATTCGGTATAGATGCCCGAGCCACCTCAACTGGCTCCTCTTGATGTGGAGGAGCAGCGGCTCTACTCCGAGCCACTCCCGGACGGCCGAGCTCCTCACCCTATCTCTAAGGTTGTGCCCTACGGAGGAAGCTCATTTCAGCCGCTTGTATCCGGGATCTCGTTCTTTCGGTCATGACCCAAAGTTCATGGCCATAGGAGGGTAGGAACGTAGACCGACCGGTAAATCGAAAGCTTCGCTTTTCGGCTCAGCTCTCTCTTCACCACAACGGACCGGCACAGCGCCCCCATTACTGTGGCAGCCGCGCCGATCCGTCTGTCGATCTCCCGCTCCATTCTTCCCTCACTCGTGAACAAGACCCCGAGATACTTAAACTCCTCCACTTGAGGCAGGAACTCCCCTCCAACCTGAAGAGGACAAGCCACCCTTTTCCGGTCGAATACCATGACCTCGGACTTGGAGGAGCTGATCTTCATCCCAGCCGCTTCACACTCAGCTGCAATCCGCCCCAGCGCATGCTGTAGGTCTTGGCTAGAGGGGGCCAGCAGGACCACATCATCTGCAAAAAGAAGAGACGAAATCCACTGGTCCCCAAACCAGACCCCCTCTGGCCCTTGGCTGCGTCTAGAAATCCTGTCCATAAAAGTTATGAACAGGACCGGTGACAAAGGGCAGCCCTGCCGGAGTCCAACATGCACCGGGAAAAGGTCCGACTTAGTGCCGGCAATGCGGACCAAACTCCTGCTCCGCTCGTACACGGACCGGATGGCCCCTAATGAAGGGCCCCCGATTCCATACTCCTGGAGCACCCCCCACAGGGCATTACGAGGGACACAGTCGAATGCCTTCTCCAGGTCCACAAAACACATGTGAACCGGTTGGGCAAACTCCCATGAACCCTCGAGCACCCTGTAGAGGGTATAGAGCTGGTCCAGTGTTCCACGGCCGGGACGAAAACCACACTGCTCCTCCTGAAGCCGAGGTTCGACTATCGGCCGGAATCTCCTCTCCAATACCCTGGCGTAGGCCTTACCAGGGAGGTTGAGGAGTGTGATCCCCCTGTAGTTGGAACACACCCTCCGGTCCCCCCTTCCAAAGGCACTGTCCCCGTCCGCCATGCAATGTTGAAGAGGCGTGTCAACCATGGCAACCCAACAACATCCAGAGACTTGAGGTACTCAGGGCGGATCTCATCCACCCCCGAAGCCTTGTCACCGCGGAGCTTTTTAACCACCTTTTATATAATCAGAATTCTTACAACATGTGCAAATATATTTACCTATGTAGCATAATTTTAGGTTTTAAAAAATAAACAGGCTTTTCGTGATAAATTATGTCCTATGACCCCACCCTCATGATACATTTAGACCCGTGAAGGCTGTAAATAGTTTATGAATTATTTTATTTTTCATTTATAAGCAGAAAACTGTCTAAGCAATCAATATCAACAAGGATGTGTATTCTCACTGGGGGAAAGCACAGAACCCTTTAGTTAGCCTAACCCTCTTGGCTGAAACGTCTTGGGTGATAAGCTTCTTGTAGCCATCTTCCAATCTCTGACATCGGTCTGAGGAAAGTTTGCCCCACTTCTAACTTTCAGCTGAGAGATGTTTCATAAAGTCAAACCAAAGAAACTCAAAAGGATAAAGATCTGGGCTTTGACTGTGTCCAGGACTTTCCATTTTTTTAATTCTCAGCCAGTCCTTGGTGGATTAACTGGAATGTTTTCACCCATTCTCGTGTTATAGAGTCCAGTTCTGCTTAGTTCTTACAGGTAGTCTCACATTTTCCTCAAGCACCTCTCCATGAACCGCCACCTAAACGTGGTGGAGGGGTTTGAGTGCTCGAATGATCCTAGAGGCTATGTTGTCTGGGGCTTAAATGCCCCTGGTAGGGTCTCCCATGGCAAACAGGCTCTAGGTGACGGGTCAGACAAAGAGCAGTTCGAGAATCCCTCATGATGACTACAGAATCGAGGCACGTGACGTCGCCCGGTACGGCGGAGCCGGGGTCCCACCCTGGAGCCAGGCCTGGGGTCAGGACTTGTCGGAGAGCGCCTGGTGCCAAGCCCAAACGAGAGACGCGAGACCATCCCCCAGTGGGCCCACCACCTGCAGGGGGAACCGTGAGGGACCGGTGCAAAGAGGATTGGGCGGCGGACGAAGGTGAGACCTCGGCGGCCCGATCCCCAGATGCTTAGGCTGGCTCTAGGGACGTGGAATGTCACCTCGCTGGGGGGGAAGGAGCCTGAGCAGGTGCGGGAGGTCGAGAGATATCGACTAGAAATAGTCGGGCTCGCCTCCACGCACTGCGTGGGCTCTGGAACCCATCTCTTTGAGAGGGGTTGGACTCTCTTCTACTCTGGAGTGGCCCACGGGGAGAGACGGCGGGCTGGTGTGGGTTTGCTTGTTGCCCCCCAGCTCAGCCGTCTCGTGTTGGGGTTTACCCCAGTGGATGAGAGGGTCGCATCCCTGCGCCTTCGGGTTGGGGAGAGGTCTCTGACTATCATTTCGACCTACGGGCCGAGTGGTAGTGCGGAGTACCCGGCCTTCTTGGCGTCCCTGTCGGGGTTGCTGGATAGTGCCCCTCCTGGGGACTCCATTATTCTGCTGGGGGACTTCAACGCCCACGCGGGAAACGACAGTGACACCTGGAGAGGCGTGATTGGGAGGAATGGCCTCCCCGATCTGAATCCAAGCGGTGTTTTGTTATTGGACTTCTGTGCTAGTCACGGATTGTCCATAATGAACACCATGTTGAAACATAAGGGTGTCCATCAGTGCACTTGGCACCAGGATACCCTAGGCAGGAGGTCAATGATCGACTTTGTTGTCGTATCATCAGACCTTCGGCCGCATGTTTTGGACACTCGGGTGAAGAGAGGGGTTAAGCTGTCCACTGATCACCACCTGGTGGTGAGTTGGATCCGCTGGAGGAGGAGAAAGCCGGACAGACTTGGCAGGCCCAAGCGCATAGTGAGGGTCTGCTGGGAACGTCTGGCAGAGCCCTCGGCCAGGGATGTATTCAACTCTCACCTCCGGGAGAGCTTTGACCAGTTTCCGAGGGATGTTGGAGACATAGAGTCCGAATGGACCATGTTCTCCACATCTATTGTCGATGCTGGTGCCCGTAGCTGCAGCCGTAAGGTCTGCAGTGCCTGTCGCGGCGGCAATCCCCGAACCCGGTGGTGGACACTGGCAGTAAGAGACGCTGTCAAGCTGAAGAAGGAGTCCTATCGGGTGTGGTTGGCTTGTGGGACTCCTGAGGCGGCTGACGGGTACCGTGGGGCCAAGCTTGCCGCGGCCCGGGCGGTGGCAGAGGCAAAAACTCGGACCTGGGAGGAGTTTGGTGAGGCCATGGAGAAGGGCTACCGGTTGGCCCCCGAAGCGATTCTGGCAAACCGTCCGCCTCAGGATGGGGAAGCAGTGCTTCGCCAACACTGTTTACAGTGGGGGTGGGGAGCTGCTGACCTCGACTGGGGACATTATCGGCCGGTGGAAGGAGTACTTTGAGGATCTCCTCAATCCTGCCATCACGCATTCCCTGGTGGAAACAGAGGCTGGGGACTCTTTGGACACTTTCATCACCCAGGCTGAAGTCACCGAGGTGGTTAAAAAGCTCCGCGGTGGCAAGGCTTCGGGGTTGGATGAGATCCGCCCTGAGTACCTCAAGTCTTTGGATGTTGTGGGGCTGTCATAGTTGACACGCCTCTTCAACATTGCGTGGCGGACGGGGACAGTGCCTTTGGATTGGCAGACTGGGGTGGTGGTCCCCCTTCATAAGAAGGGTGACCGGAGGGTGTGTTCCAACTACAGGGGGATCACACTCCTCAGCCTCCCTGGTAAGGCCTACGCCAGGGTATTGGAGAGGAGAGTCCAGCCGATAGTCGAATCCCGGCTTCACAGGAGGAGCAGTGTGGTTTTCGTCCCGACCGTGGGACACTGGACCAGCTCTATACTCTCTACAGGGTACTCGAGGGTTCATGGGAGTTTGCCCAACCGGTCCACATGTGTTTTGTGGACCTGGAGAAAGCATTCTACTGTGTCCCTTGTGATGTCCTGTGGGGGTGCTCCAGGAGTATGAAATCGGTGGCTCTTTACGTGGGGCCATCCGGTCTCTACAAGCAGAGCAGGAGTTTGGTTCGCATTGCCGGCACTAAGTCGGACCTGTTCCCGGTGCATGTTGGACTCTGGCAGGGCTGCCCTTTGTCACCGGTCTTGTTCATAACTTTTATGGACAGGATTTCTAGGCGCAGCCAAGGGCCGGAGGGGGTCTGGTTTGGGGACCAGAGTATTTTGTCTCTTCTTTTTGCAGATGACGTGGTCCTGCTGGCCCCCTCTAGCCCAGACCTACAGCATGCACTGGGGCGGTTCGCAGCCGAGTGTGAAGCGGCTGGGATGAAGATCAGCTCCTCCAAGTCCGAGGCCATGGTTCTCGACCGGAAAAGGGTGGCTTGTCCTCTTCAGGTTGGAGGGGAGTTTCTGCCTCAAGTGGAGGAGTTTAAGTATCTCGGGGTCTTGTTCAGGAGTGAGGGAAGAATGGAGCGGGAGATCGACAGACGGATCAGTGCGGCTGCCACAGTAATGGGGGCGCTGTGCCGGTCCGTTGTGGTGAAGAGAGTGCTGAGCCGAAAAGCAAAGCTCTCAATTTACCGGTCGGTCTACGATCCTACCCTCACCTATGGCCATGAACTTTGGGTCATGACCGAAAGAACGAGATCCCGGACACAAGCGGCTGAAATGAGCTTCCTCCGTAGGGTGGCCGGGCACTCCCTTAGTAGGGTGAGGAGCTCGGCCATCCGGGAGGGGCTCGGAGTAGAGCCGCTGCTTCTCCACATCGAGAGGAGCCAGTTGAGGTGGCTCGGGCATCTATACCGGATGCCTCCTGGACGCCTTCCTCGGGAGGTGTTCCAGGCACGTCCCACCCGGAGGAGGCCCAGGGGACGGCCCAGGACACGCTGGAGGGACTATGTCTCTCGGCTGGCTTGGGAACGCCTTGGGCTCCCACCGGAGGAGCTGGAAGAGGTGTCTGGGGAGAGGGACGTCTGGGCGTCTCTGCTGAGTCTGCTGCCCCCGCGACCCGGTCCCGGATAAAGCGGAAGACGATGAGTACGAGTACCTCTGATACAGAATTTAACTTGGATTCCAATGATGGTGATCAGACCAGTACCCAAAACCACAACGCTCCAGGTTTATGCTTCGCAGTTGGTATTAGGTTCTTTTTCTGTAGAATGCTGTATTTGGGTTTATGCCAAATGTCATCAGTTCTGGTGTCTAAGTAAATCAATTTATACTCATCTTTCCTGTAACTATTCTTTTATTCTAGAATTTCTGGTCTTGTCTTTGTTCTCTCTGGAAAACCTAAGTCTGGGCTTTATGTTTTTCTTAGAGAGCGAATGTTTTCTCTTTCCGTGCCTCGCATTAAAGTTAAACTTGTCTGATTGTGAATGCATGCACATTCACATTAAAAAAAGCAAGATTCTTTTGTAGGTGTCCTGATGACATTTTAGAATTATGGAGACTTCTTTCAGCATCTTGCTGTCTGCATACAGGATGAGGATGCTTTGGCAATGTTTCAGCTTCTAGACTGTTTCTCTGTACAGTGGATTGGCTGATTATGATTTGTTTACATCCTAAAATGCCGTACCAGACTCATAGACAGCTACAATCTTCTTTTTGAAGACATCACACTGCTCTTCAGATCTCACTATGGTGTTCACTCTCATCTCAACAATCAGAAGCACCAAACTAAATGTCTGAAGTTTAATCAGAGTAAACCGTCTTAAAAATGCTGAGCAGCAACATCCTCATCCTGTGCACCTGATGCGATATGCCTGTTTGTAACTTTACATGGGAATAAATGTGGGGAGGTCCTCATTTATTCCTCCCCAGATATTGGGTTTTTATTACATTTTTTAAGACATTGAAAAATCTTTTCTTCTGTTTTCATTTTTTACTGCTTGAATTTCTCAGTTTTGTTAAAATTGATGTTAAATATTATTGTTAGAAAAACACACAGGGCGTCTCAAGGTGTGCCTATTCCTTTACACGACAAATGCTAAACTTAACAAATTTACTGAACCAACTTTCTCTTGGCTGCTGTATAAAATGGGAAAGACAAGAGAACATGCTCGTTGAATAAGGCAGACGTGTTGATCCTTGAAAAGCAGGCTACAAGAAAAGCTTAAGAATGACAATATATTGGGAATACACCACACCTTAGTAGCTTCATAAATAAGAATAAGAAATAAGGCAGGCTGCAATATTTATTCTTTGGCAACATACCCATCTTAGCTCTACATATTAGTTGCAGTTGCATGCATTAAACACTGAAGTACACCCACACAATACCATATCTTTAGTTTCTTTTACTTCCTCTAGTGCTCCTGCTGTTTAATGATAAGGACCATGGTATTTGTACACTCCGGTACATTATTTAGAAATGTTACATAGTGACATAGCAACAAAGCGACACAGTAATTTCAACTTCAGAAAACCCCATCAAGATCAGGGGGATCCATTCTCAGAGGAGCGAAATATTTGTCACTGTTACAACTGTAAACACTGTTTTGACATAATTGCTGCTCTGAGAGTGTGTGAAGTTCAGAGAACCTCATTTATTAGTCTTAACATCCCGTGGAGGCTGTTTTCACTACGTGTGAGCAGTCATTAGAAAGCACACACACAGCAGGAAGCCCCAACACAAAGTGCACCATGTCTGTGTAATATTGTTGCACACATAAGCCCATTAAAATAGTGTTTCTTTATTCATTTTATTTTAGAAGCCAACCTTTAATGTTTTTAATTTGTCTGATGATTTGTTTTGGTCCCTGATATCAATTTGACTCATTTAGGCATAGAATTTGCTAATACAGAATCTCTCTCCTGTACTTATTTAAAATCAGGTTCATGTATATGTTTGGAATCACAGTAGCTTTAAATTGCAATAAAATACCAAATATTTCAATGTAACCTGGTCTATATTTGTATGACTACGCCCCATTTAATCCACAAATGACATTTCAGACGTTGTATATTTCAGCGTGGTTCTAGCTAATTGTTTGCAGACAAATTGTAAAAAAAAAAAACTTTTTTCATCTGCTTCATCAACTAAGCAGTAAATAAGCTTTTTAATGTAATGTGCCACAGGCAGACAGGAAACTGCAGCTGCCAATACAATTTCTGCTTTGGTGTGGACATAATTGTAGTGTGAAAATCACAAAAATTTTAACCCAGATTTATAGGATTTGTATCCAACTCTTTATAGTGACAAGTTTGGCTACTGTTAGCAATGCAAGCTAGTAACAATGTATAATGAATTATCAAAAGTATTCTTTCACCTGCCATCACACTCATATGAATTTTTATGACATCTCATTTTTATTCCGCACAACTGATAATGTGTCAGTCCACCCTTTGCAGCTATAACAACCTCAACAACCCTGGGAGGAATTTTGAAGGTTCAGGAGTGTATTTATGGGAGTTGATAATCATTCTTCAATAAGTGCTTTTCTGAGGTCAGACACTGTTGTTGGATAAGAAGGCCTGGCTCACTATCTTTACTCTAATTCACCCCAAAGTTTCTCTAACCAGTTGAGGTCAGTCAAGTTCTTCCATACAAACACGGTTATCCATGTCTTCAGTACCTTGCTTTTTGCACTTATGTCACAGTGGAACAGGAAGGGGCCATCCCCACACTGTTCCCACGAAGGTAGGAGATTGAAATCGTCCAAAATGTTGGTATGCTGAAGCATCAAGAATTCTTTTGGGGAAGCATGGGGCCGGGCCTTCCTCCTGAAACAGCAGTCAGCTAAGTATTGTTCTCCTGTCAGCTGCTGAACTCAGGTTCCACCATTGCAGTAGCAAACAGAGTGGCACGATTTGTCACTCCAGAGAACTCGGTTCCACAGCTCTAGAGTCCAGTGGCAGCATGGTTTACACTGTATCCAAAACCTTGTATTTTGCATAGTTATGTATGGCTTGGTTGCACCTCATTCCATAAAATTCTTTATGCATGGTTCTTGATCTCATCTGAAGGCCACATTAGGTTTGGAGGTATGGAGTAGAATTAGTGGTCTATCACTTCCTGAATGAGTTGCTGTTGCTCCCAATTGCTTCCACTTTGTTTCAACACCCGTAGCGGTTCAGTGTGGAATATATAGTTTCAAGGAAATGCCATGACTGGACACAGGTGTCATCCTGGTGCACCACTGGAATTCACTGAGCTTTCTGGAGTGACCCATTCTCTTACAGGTGTTTCTAGATTTTATACACCTGTGTCCATGGAAGTGATGTAGAAGTGATTAGAACAGCTGAAAACAAGGATTTTTTGAGGGGTGGCATTTTATTTTCGAAAGAAAGTTGTATAGTGCTCTCTGTGTATGAAAAAAAGAAAAATGATCAGAAGTGCTTATAAAAAAAGGTTTGCTTTACTTTTTCTTGTTTTATATTTGTTAGTTTTATATGCAGGAAAGCTATACTGGATTTTGAGGCCAAGCTAAATGTGAAACCTCCAACTTTCCCATTTAGGATTTTGACATTTACGAACCCATCATTAATTTTCCCATCCACAAGCTTGGAAAAATCAACTTCTTAGTAGAAATTAACTTGCATCTTTCATCCAATCAAGCAGAGCCAATAGATAAAAATCGTTTTGGCTTGTTTTAAAAAAGAAAACTCAAAATGTGTTTTTGCTGGTATATGCTGGCTTATAAAATCAGTTGATCCTTTATATCACCTACATCATGTGCATCACGAGATTCAGCAGACATAAAGTTACAGACTGTAAAGAAACAACAGGGATCATATTTAAGTGCAGTCAGGGAATCCAAGACTGATAATTTTAAAATCCCATGTTTTGGACATCCTGGATATAAACATCTGAAAGCTTAAAACATTGTTCCTGGTATACATTGCAGGTACGCCCTGAGGGATCACAGACTCTTAACAGAGAGGCAGCTTTTTTTAATTTTACACGTCAAAATGCTAGTTTGCTGTTCAACACTTCTTCACTTTTGATTTTTTCCCCCAACAAATAGATTCCGGCTTGTTTGCTTAGTTTTGTGCTTATTTTTCTTCGTTTAGACGTTATTGAATCAGATGAGGAACGAGTTGAGGTTAGAGGACAGTCTTACAGTCAGCCATCATAACATCCTTCACCTTTGGCAAATAAAAAGCATGAATGCTCTGGAAGTGTTCAAGGCCAAAGTGAGGCATAGGAGGAATGTGCTGATTTTCTAATGGAGAGCAAGTGTAAGAGAAGAGCAGAACAAGACTCATGCTTCCTGCTCCTGACTCTTTTACAGCAAGTCTTATTTCCATCTTGCCTTTTCCTTTTTTTCTCTCCATGCATACATCAATATTTTTGTCAAAGCTGCCCAATAAATTCAGTCCTCAGCATTCAGATGTTACATCTTCAGCTACTCTGAAGATGCACGCACAAGCACATTGTACAAGAAAATGTCCCTCCCACAACAAAATTGCATTTGGGTTAAAAACAGGCAAGCATGCCTAAGCGCACACACCTATGCAGGAACAGACACATTTGTTCTCTAACTGTATACATTTACGCATACATGTGCAAACAGATAGACACTCGTACAAATAGATGTTTTCAAAAAGCTTGCAAATTCCATTACTGTCCCAAAAGGATTTGGGTTAATTTGGTAAATACTGGGTCAGAGCTGCCACAGGAGCTGAGAGAGGGCGAGGTGTCTCTGCACAAGCAGTGTGTGCTTATTATGTGTACGTACACGTATGTGTGCGGGGAAGAAACGCTGACTGTGTGAAGCGGAGAGTCCTGGAAGGAGCAGCAGCAGCGGCGGTGGCAGTCTAAACCCAGCCATACTCTCCAAAGATAGCGCTTCTTTCTCATTTGCTCTGGCCCTATTTTAATAATAGCTGTGCATAAGTAATTTCTAAAAGGCCAGGCAGGCACACAGGCATGGGTGGGGGGAAATTAAACTCATTTTATCTGTGAGCAGGTGGATTCCTATTTATCATTAACATGCATAGAATTTGCACAATGTTATTTCTCACTGCTGCTACTGATGGCGCGTCATCCAAATAATGTCAGAGGAGGGTCCCTGCCTTTTTTTTTTTTGCTTATGCTGGAGTGAAATTCATAGATAAAGGTACTAGGGTTTTTTTCGTGCAATTTTCTGCAAACGGAAACTAATTCTGGGAAGCTTCTTATTACAGTGCAGGCTCATTTGGTTTGCATTAAAAGAGGGACAGGGGCGACATTAGGATTTCTGCCAGATTTCCAAGAGATGCTCCAACATTCACTCTTATATCATTAGTAATGGCCCTCCCCCCTGCTCTCCTTCTTACAGAAGCCCTTTCCCTCTTTTAACTGGCATTAAACAATCTCAAGTCATTATTGGCCCAATAATAAAACTGGAATATATTTGACTTCCTGATTTAGATCCTATCAAAATATTGGAATGTAAATGTTTCATTTTGCACGCATGATATGGAGGTTTAATAATTGCTTGGTATCCTCTAAGTTATTTTAGCATAATTCAACATTAGGATTAATTGTCATTTCTTTAAAATTAGGATTGTGCTTTTTAATTTGTTTTGGATTGTTAATCTTTCCTGGTACAGCATGTTGGGGGAGCAGTGTGTCTAATTTTAAACCACTAACTTTGATATTAATGCTGCATTTTAGAAAAATATATGATTTAGTTTTTCTCTATAGTCTTATGTTTATTTTAGCTAATTTATTGTTTGGTTGATAAAATGTAGGTATATGCATTGTAAATAGTCCATTGTAACATCTCTATACAATGATATAAATAATCTTAATAGCATATAGTCAAAAGTGAAACAAGTGTTTTTAACTTTTTATCTGTTTTTTGCTCATTACAGTAGCAGATATTGTCCACATCAAGGTTAAATCTAAAATGAACCTAAATATCAAAGCACATCTGACTTTATATCACCTCAGCATCCATGTTATTGTCATGCAGTGGAACAACATCACACACTTTCCTTAGAGGGGTACATGGGAGGAGTGTGCGCAGGCGGGATTAGAAGCTCTGTGACCAGTCATTCACACCAGTGTTTACGGCGATGAAGAGCGAGATGATGATGATGTGTGTCTCTGTCTCCTTTTCTCTCCCCTTGACAAATAACAGCATGGCCGCTCATGGCAGCTCTGCAGCTCCTGACAGCCAGCCAGCCAAGCAGGCAGCCAGTCAGCCATTGTTTTGTAATGTGTTTCACTCCGCCAGTGCTGATCCTTTGCTAAGGTACTTACCATGCCATTGTTGTCTAAGTATGCTATTTTCTGGATGGGCACCTCCACTATAGAATAGGGTGCTTTCCCCCCTTTCTTTTTTTTTTTTCCTCAAAAAGAGAGGTTTGTTACAGTCACCGTCATACTAATCCTGGTGTGTGATATGTATATGTGTCAACAGTGAGAAAGAGAGGGGGAGCAAGGAGAGTCTTAACCCAGGAGAGAAATGAAGTGAATGGCAGACGGGCAGATAGACAGACAAGTCCCATTCAGTTCTTACTGTCCTCAGTGACACCAAATTACTGTTTATCAAAATAAGACGAGCAGCATAATAAGGATACTTTAGCAATGCATCGTCTCGAATTTGTTCAAGCCTTATAGTATTTCCACTGAAACATTCAGCAAGCAGATGGATTAATGGCGCAGGTCAAAGGGAAACTTTAGCTGCAGCAATGAGGATTATTAATTTACATCAGCATAATGTCGACATAGACTGCTCTCCATACTTATTATTTGGGTAATATATTATATATGTTTATTAAGTGAGAGCAAGATAGGAACATTGATATCAGTCTGATGCCATTGCTGTAAACATGAAATTACCCACTAAAGCTTGGCTGAAAAAATTAAAGAAAGTGTAGATTATTTTTCATTTATTGGTCTAATGCGATCAGTGGAGACAGGACCGTCATATTGGGTGGCTCAGTTGAGTCTTGACCTTTGTACGGCTTTGTGCCATGTCTTCGAAGGGCACCCCCCTACCCCCACCCCCACCTTTCCTGCGTATCCCCCACGCACAAACCAGTGTACACACAATTACACACATGTTCAAGGAAGCGTGTAGCAACCAGGAAGAACCTTTAGATACTTCTATCCTGCAATTAAATGAATAAATAAAGCTAACAGGGAAAATATAATTGTAAAGCAAATCTGCCCCTACATGGTAAGGAAACCAGATCCACCTATGGAAACTGCTAAAACATTCCTTTAGAAATCAAAATTCTGCAACATTTTTAATCACAAATAATCCATGTCGCAGCAAGACCCAAAAAAACATTATTTTACATTCATGTTGCTTCCAGAAAAAGATTACACATGCATACATTTACAAATAATGGATTACTCTAAACATTGCATGTTTGTTTTAAGGAGATATAATGTCCTTAGTAGATTAATGTTTAGTTTTTTTCTACTTTTCTGTAAGGGATAGCTCTATCTGTAATTGTAGTAAATTTAATTTGGACCTTAACCCTAAAGATACAACTTTGAACATTGTAAAAGAACCAAACCTTTAAAAATTTCAGTTGGTTCATGATACCACAGCCAAAGAAAATAACCTTCCGTAAGCATGTCTCAGTTGTGTGATAAATCATTACACAAGCTGTATTTTAATTACCACTCTTAAACATTTGCTCTTCCCATTTCCGGTTCGCTCTGCAAATTTCCACCCGCCATCGTGATGATAGGACAGAAAATCTTGGGGTGCAATAATAACCCTTATTTCAAAACATTTTTGAACCCTGCTTTTCCTCTAAGTAGATTATAAACATTTATAATTGCATGTTATCATAATATCCTGCACAGCATATTGCAAATAAATAAATAAATAAAATACATTTCTGTGGGCTAATTTTTTTCTCTGGGCGCAGAGGAAGATCAGAGTTAATTCAGCAGTGTTATGGTAATGTAGAAGTCCCTATCGGTCCCTGCATCACACATACTAACAAGCTTAGGATAAGCCCAGCCTCGGACGGTATGAGGTTTGAATTTCTGGAACCAGCGCGGTTTCTGCATCCAAATCTTGCTTCAGCAGAAAGCAGAGGGGTGACTCGACTCCTCTGCTTAAAAAAAATTAGTGCTAGTGCATATATTTTTCTGCAAGGAAAGGAAGTTTGATACCTCGCAATGAGAAAATGCACTGTGTGTAAAAAAAATATATATTTTAAGGAAGGCAAAAATCTTCTTGAGACGGCTAATCAGCTGGCACCTCTGAAAAGCCTGTAAGCATGCATTAAGGGATTTATACACAGCATAGGGGTAAACCCTCACAACATTGTTGACTCATTTAAAGATGCCAACATCTCAACTTTGTGCACTGCTAACAAATGCGCCCATGTTAAGTTGGTGTACTCTGCACTTCTCCTGTCTCTGTAAATCGCAGTGTATCTGCCATAAGCATGTTATGCCCCGGGGCTCATCAGCACCATGTGATCCCAGGCAGAGCTGCCACTATGAGAAAACATGCTAAATCCTGTTTGTGGGACTTGACTGCGCTCAGCTCTTAGACTAATCTAACCACCCTCAACCTCCCTACCCAGCCAGAGCGGCTTCTGTCGATGTGGAGGGGAGCGGACTAAGGAAGGAAAAAAGGGAGATAGGGAGTTTGAAAACAATCCACACATATTTTTTCTGTAATTCAGGGGGAAAGAAAAGCTTGTAAATTAAAAGTATTTAAGAATGTTTCCAAGATAATGAAAACGTGGACGTGTTGAGTTTAAAATTTGCTAAATAGATTAAATATAAAATAACAACAGACATGACTGATTTGGAAGAGAAATTCCCAGTTTAGTGCCAACAGCTCGTGGAGAATCAGTTCATTTAATTTGGATCTTCAACCAGTCGGCATCGCTTCTTTTAGTTTTACTGTACCAACACTTAGTCGCAATAATGCAAAACACTGGTGACATTCAGGGGCTGAATCTCCTGCAACATTTAGTAAAATGAAAAAACAAAGTGTTCAGTCCATCAGTTTATCAGAGAGCTACGACCATTTATGTGTTCCTGTCTGACAGAACACATAAAATCAGCACTGCTATGGTAGATGATCTATCACCAAGACAGAAAAGAGAGCAGTTATCTCCACTGAAGTACAAAAAGTTGCTTATTTAAAAGGTTATGTATAAAAAGGAACATAACCGTCACAGTCTGACAATAAATTAGACTAAACACTTCCTGTTTTAGGTCAGTTACGAATCTCAATTTGCTAAAGGCCATAATGCATAAATGTCTATAATGCACCAAGACGCTACACTACATGACGCTACCACCTCCATACTTCACAGTTAAAATAGTGTTCTCATGCTTGCAAGCTTCCCCATTTTTCTCCAGATGTAACAATGATCATTATGGCATCAGACTGCAGGAAGTGTCTTTTTTGTCTTTGTTCTTTTGTACATTTGCAAATTGTAATCTGGGATTTTATGCCGCTTTTGGAGTAATGGCTTCTTCCTCACTGAGTGGCTTTTTTGTCCATGGCCAGGTACAACACTGATGACTCTCTCTTACCAACTACACCAAGTATCTTCACAAGTTTTTCTGTTTGTTCTGGGGTTGATACCAACATTTTGCACCAAAACACATTCATCTCTGGGACCAGAACCTCCTTGAGCAGTATGATGTCTTGAAATTCTCATGGTGTTTATAATTGCATGTAATTGAACAGATGCATATGGCACCTTCAGCCAGCTGGAAACTGTACCCAAGGATGACCCAGGCTTGTGGAGGTCCTCTTGCTGTTTTGGCTGTTTTGTTTTGATTTTTCAAGGGCTTTGTTTCCATGTTTGGGCTACATTTCCCCCTGCTCTACAGAAACAGTGGGGACACCTTACCTTTTAGAAACATAGGGTTAAGGGCTAAGAATGAGGGGCAAGGAATGCAATCAGGTTTAGTCAAACTGCGGCATTTACCTTAAGTTTAGACTTCAGCTCAGTACATAGAACATCTGTCCTCATACATTATTATACATTATTCTGGGAAAGGTTTTCTGCGTTATAATGGTTATTATGATCCAGTATGCAGAGCTTACAGTTTGAGATCCCAACGCCCTGGCAGACAAGGCCCAAATCTAAAAGCTTCCTGGCAAAGTTCATTAACCACTGTTTAGTATCTTTAATTTTAATTTTTAGATTCTTTTATCCACAAAGTTAGATATTTTTTATTCAGACTCCAAACATTAGCTTTTGAGCTCATTTAGAGCTATTTAGCAGTCAACTTTAACCATTTTAAACAAATAAAAGGGGGATGAGGAGGAGCCACAGCTGATGTTAAGTTAATATTTATCTAACTTTTACTTTCCCAACAAGTTCTCCAAATGTCTTTCTGTCTTCCCTACTAGCTGTCTTTCCGTCTGCCTCTTTTCTATCCTAATGATAATTCAGAACATAACAGATTTTGCACTTGTAGCAGGTCTCGCAGAAAAATTAATTAATGCAAACTCCAAGTGCTATCGAAATTATACATTTGGAGTGCGTGCAGATAGAGAGAAAATGAGGGGGAGAGATGTGAGGACGTTCTGGTCTCATTAAGAGAGCAGGCAGAGTGAAATTAGTCTGAATATAATGACAGGCCACACTATCTCATGTAAAAACAGCCCTGTTTTCCTCTCTCATTCATTGGCACTAGTAATTAGTTTTGGCCCTAAAACTGTCACCCTTTACTCTAGAAAAGGCAGATGTGATTTGAGGTGCAATTTAATCTTGCTTTAATGAAGAACTAATGGACGCATTGCAAATTACTTTTTTTTCTACTCACAACCCCCTCCCTGTGTGATTGAACAGGGGGCTTGGGAAAAAAATCTATTTCCTGCTTTTGAAAAGATCAAGAGTATCTTTGATAATGGTGAGAGCGTCACCGGCAGCTTCGCTGCATCGAGCCAGCAAGCTCTTTTAGGTGAATCACAATTCAGTGGAGAGGAGGCCACAATTAGTGACAAAGCAGAGAGAGCGCTGTGGGGCCTGGGCAGGCAAAAAGCCTCCCGGTGCTCCGGGCTCCTTGTTAGAAACAGGTCCTGGAGGTGTCACGTGGGAACAATAAGGCTTGATAAATTACCCCTTAAAAAGAAGAAAAAGATGTACTGCTAATTTTCAATTACGCCTATAATGCATTTCCGATTGAAGAGAGAAATTGCACATGCGTGCTGGAGAACAGTCATGTTCTCCAAACTGCCCTTCTTGTTTGTGATAGCAGAGCTTTCTAAGAGCCTCTGATATCCAGAGTGTATTAGCAATAAATTACATGGTGTTTAAAATGGCAGCTCGCTGGTGATTCTGCCTCACGGACACAGAAAGAGAAATATATAGAAGATAATCAAATAATATCCTGCAATTACTTTGGATTTTTGTCAAATGATAATCACAGGCAAAAGGGACAAAACTGCATTCTGATCTGATTTTACCTAATTTTCAAAATGATGTTGTTGTTTGAGGTAAAAGGAGTAATATTATAGGAGAAGAGTTAAAAGAGGCCTGCAAGGAAGAAATGCCTGCCTGCCTTCAGCTCTGTAAACCATTTAAGGGACACTGTGTTTCCAACTGGCATTGCTAACAGATGATGTTGTAGAGAATATATCAAGGCCAAATAATAGTCCTTGAAATGGGTGAAAGGGGATGTGAGAACTGAGGAGGGTCAGACATGTGGAACATGTGTATCTGTCGTTTTTATGTCTGTGTGGGTGAATTTGAGTAGAGCCGAAGCAAAGCAGAACGCCTAATGGGAGTGGGCTTAACTCCTGCACACAGCCTCGCTACATATCTGATTACTGGGACCAGTAATTTTCTTTCCTTAAATAAGGAAGAAATTGGAAAGGATGAATGAAATTTGGCTGTCATACTGCAGTGATGGTGCAGCGGGGAGATTATGTGTTTCACATAATCGTTCATCATTTCCCAACCAGTGTTCGGGCTTAGCATAATGGAATTGGTAAACTGGTTTAAATCAGAACGTGAGGACAGACTATCAGGCAGACTGTGAGGGTCTGTGGTGTCTTCAGACCAAGCACACACACACCCACACACACACACATGCACCCACACACTGAATTACACACAGTGCAAACAGTAACATCAGCTCCACCTTTCCTTCCTAAGTGCCTGCACACATTAAACAGTACATGTTCTCTATCTCTGCTTAACACATCCTAGTTATTTATTATTTATGCATTGGTTTAATGATTTGTTTCGCTGTATATTTAGTGTATTATTGACATTATATTCAGCTTTATCTCTACATTCAAACAGGTAAATGACAATAAAATAGAGTAGCCCAAGGTAACATTGAGAGAATCCTTTCGTATTCATGCTGCATACTCCATGTATTTATGTTGTTAATGACTGAAATAAGAAAACTGTTAAATTTCATTTTAGGATCTCTCACTGACAGCTTTTATGTATTCTCTTGCGTGTGTGTCTAGTTTAAGTTTGGCTTTTTTATTTGTATCGCACTTTAAAAAGACATCCACTGCCTTCAACTAAAGTGTTAGTGCCTAAAACAGCAAAGATATATAAAAAAAAAACAGCCTAATGTTTTATCAGGGAAATGTTGAATAACGAATTTCAAAAGGTTAACAAAATCCAAATCAAATTTTTTTATAAACACATTTAAAAAACAACAAGTTTGCCAAAGCAAATCAGATTATTCTGACCAACAGCTGATATGGCAAATATGACTTGCCAATGTTTGCTGGAGTTTAACCTTATTTGCTAAGACAAATAAATGCTTTATGCAGGATTTCAGTCATAATTGACATTTTTCCTCTATGCATTATAAAATAATTGTTATGAAACAAATCTGGGGCAAATGCTACTTTAAATTGTATCTAAACTGGCATTTTAATGCCAAATTGTTTTCAGTGCCAGGAATACAGTTATTCTTAATTAATTAGAATATGCACTACTATGAGGCTCATTTGTAAGATTGAAAGAATCTTTTGAAAATAACCTTTAAGCGAGTATTAAACATATTGTTCTTAAAGCACACATTTCTGTATTAGAAATGTTGGTTATTGGTCTGATGTAATATTCTAATCTTAAAAGGCATGTTTTCATTAGCTGTACGCTAAAAATCATCATAACAAAAATAAAGGTTTGAAAACATGAGTCTGAGTGTAATTACTCTATAATAATATTATGTGGTTCTCTTAGTGAACTGAGTTACTGAAACAAACAGATTTTTTCTAATATTCTTAGTTATTGAACATGATTATATGAGTCTTATTTCATGAGCAACTGAATACTGGAGGGACTTCAGAAATATGATATAATTGATACCTCTGTTCACTCATCATAAGCAGTAATAATCTAATTTTAAATAATTAACATTTTAGAATGTGCACTATAATAAACCACACAGCAGTGAACTGCTGTGTGGTTTATTATCTGTCTTTAGTGTGATTTTCCCTGTTAATTTGAACTCAGGGGTGTATTTTGTCTCTGGTGGAGTCTCATGGTGGTACATTTTAGAGGAAGGTTATTCCAAACATTTAGAGCTGAACTAGAACTGTTGGCCACTAGGTGTCACAGTGACTTTTTCTAAAAGATGTATGAAGCATCTTCTCTGCACCGCTACACAACCTGATGAGTACAATTTGTGTTTGTCTTCCAGATTTAAACAGTTTTAAAGTAACCCTATACTGGAGCTTTTAGTTGTATTCATTCCGGTCAAAATAAAAAATGTAAAACATAAAGTATAAAGGAGCTGTACAGATTAAAGGATGTGGGAGCAAACTGTTTTGGATTCAACAGCTATTTGTTGGAGTAAAATATAAAAATGTTATATATTACCAGGGTTAAAGGTTCTGTTTTTTATACCTTGGTTTAACACTTCATGCACCTGTGAGTGGCCTATTTAATACCCCTTTCACTCTTTTCAGCATCTACCTTGTGTTTCTGTTGAAGTAAATTAGGTGGATTATGTCTAATGAAATAAATAATTTCAAAAACAACTGGCTGTACGTTTAATTCAGTTTTATTTATATAGCGCCAGTTCACAACACATGTCGTCTCAAGGCACTTCAAAAAGTTAATTCAGTCGAATCAAAGAGTTTTCAAGTCGGGTACATATATTCCAATTAATCCTAACAGTGCAGTCAGATTCAGTTTATTATTCAAATTGGTTAAAAACTTTTTCTATGTAAGGAAACCCAGCAGATTCCATCGAGTCAGAGACTTGCAGCATTCACTCTCCCTGGATGAGCATGTAGTGATAGTAGACAGTTGCTGGCGTTGACTTTGCGGCAATCACTCATACTGAGCATGCATGTAACGACAGTGGAGAGGAAAACTCCCTTTTAACAGGAAGAAACCTCCAGCAGAACCAGAACCAGGCTCAGTGTGAGCGGCCATCTGCCACGACCGACTGGGGGTTTGAGAGAACAGAGCAGAGACACAAAGAGAACAAAGAAGCACTGATCCAGGAGTACAAAGAAAAGAAAATAGAATTTTGCCTTGAAGGTTCTGGAAGGTCTTGGGTTCAAATCCCGCTCTGGGCTCTTTCTGCATGGAATTTAGATGTCTCCATGTGCATGAGTGTGTTCTTTCTGGGTGTTCTGGGTTCCTCCCACAGAGAAAAAACATTACCGTTAGGTTATTTTTTATGCCAAATTGCCCTTAGGTGTGAGTGTGTGTTTGCGTGGTTGTTTGTCCTGTGTGTGTCTGTGTTGTCCGGTGTTGGACTGGCGACCTGCTCAGGGTGGACCCCGCCTCTCGTCCAATGAGCGATGGAGATAGGCAGCAGCTCCCCTGGAACCCCACAAGGATAAGCAGGTTGTTATGATTCTGGCCCGTCTGCCTGCTCTGCTCTCACTCATGCAATCAACTCATCTGCTTCACCTGTCTGCTGCTGTGCAATCACCGTCATGCCACACACCTGTGGAGCTGCAGTTATATAAAGCCCTCTGACAGGCAGACGGTGCCAGATTTTCGAAAACATCTGTGAGTAGTTATCCAGCGTTCCTTCCTGACTGATCTCGTTCTCTGACCTTGCCTTGCCTCACAGATTTTGCCTTCCTGCCTGCCCCTTGTCTGACGGATTGGATTTCTGCATTTCGACTCTGTTTTCTGCCTCTGGTTTCATGCCTCTGCCTGCACCTTGTCTGATGCCTCTAGCCCTGGAACTCGACTCTGTTTCTGTCCCTGGATTTACGCCTCAGCCTTGCCACTGGTTTATTCAGCCTGAGCCCGCCTGGCTCTCAAGTCTGCCTGGAATTATTGTCAAGAGGACAATTGCAGCTCTCTGTGTTCCGGTCACAGCTTCAGCTGATTCCCCGGAGGATGTGGATCAGTCGGCAATCAGACTTCATTCAGTCTGTTGGATTCTTCTTCATTAACTGTCTGGATCACATCCTCTTCTGGATTCTGTGCCTTATCCCCAGACTGAGAAGGTTAGTGGCTTTATCTAACTCTTTGCAAGTCCTGAGTTTTATTCAGCCACTAACTCGTCTCTCTGTCCACAGTGATTCGTGGAAGCTGACTGCTGCTCTCCTGCTTTCTGATTCTGAGTTACTGAATAAACCTTTTAACTTTTCACTTTGTGTTTGGCTGAATTTGGGTTCTCTGTCTCAGGCCATGATAGTAAAATCTGGCCAAAAGATGGACCCATCGCCAGCACAGCAGTGGCGCGCTAATGTTGATCACTCTATTGCTCGTCTAGATTCAGGGATGGGGGAAATAATTTCTATGCTGCGCTCCATGACTCCTGCCTCCACGCCAGCAGCCTCACAACCTGTTTCCCCCAGAGTTCCTGATCTTTCCGCTGTGGTAAGAGAGCCTAGACTCGCCTCCTGAGCTGTTTAAGGGAGATCCTAACCAGTGCCGAGCTTTTCTTACTCAGTGTGAGATTCATTTTGAGCTTCAGCCTTCTTCGTTCCCTTCTGAGCGCTCTAAGGTGGCGTTTGTTATTTCCCTGCTATCTGGTAAGGCTAAGCAATGGGGCACTGCCGAGTGGCAGAATGGTTCGGTCACATGTGCTTCTTATTCTGCATTCTCCAAGGAGCTCATCAGGGTTTTTGACCCAGTTCTTCCTAGTCGTGAGGCTGCCAGAGGTTTACTCTCCATAAAACAGGGAGAGATAAGTGTCACATCATATACCATTGACTTTCATTTGTTGGCAGCTGACAGTTATTGGAATGAGCATGCTCAAATAGATGCTTTCATGCAAGGTCTTAATGAGAACATCAAGGATGAACTGGCAACCGGGGACTACCCTGCCTCCCTTCACCAACTTGAGGACCTGGCAACCCAAATTTATTTAAGACTCACAGAAAGGAGGAGGGAGAGGTGTCATAAGGAGGTTAACCCTTCCTCAGCTCACAGTCCTGTTCCCCACCTAGAACCCAAGGGTCTTCCACCCCCTTCTGAACACCAATATGACCATGAGCCCATGTAGTTGGGTCAATCAAAGATTTCTGTGGGGGAGCGCGATCGACGAAGGAAAAACAACTTGTGCTTTTATTGTGGTGGACAGGGTCGTGTTGCCTTCAAGTGTCCGTTAAAAGCCCAGGATCAGTAGAGGTGAGGAGAACTCTACTGAGCCGTAGCCAACTGTCTGTCTCCTCATGCTCATTTCCTGCAACCATTCAAGTGTCTTCTATTTCTCATCGGGTGTCAGTGTTCATTGACTCAGGGGCGGACACAGAATTTATGGATGAGTTGTTCGCCAGGGACCATGACATCAAGCTCCTTCCCACGTCTGACACCCATAATGTCCTGGCTTTGGATGGTCATAGCATCAATAGTTCACACTACAAAACAGAGGTAATCAAACTCACACTGGGGGGCAATCATTTGGATGAAGTGACTTTGAGGATCATCAACTCAACTAAACTACCCATTGTTTTAGGGGCCTCCTGGTTACAAAAGCACAACCCCCACATTGACTGGCAAGCCAAAGAGATTTTGGGCTGGGCTAAGTCCTGCTCGGCTACGTGTCTGTCTTCTGCCACCACAGATAACATTCTTGAAAATGACATTGAGGAGACATACCCCGATTTGTCTAAAGTGCCTCCCGAATACCGTGCTCTTAAGGAGGTTTTCAACAAATCCAGAGCCACGGCACTTCCACCTCAGCCCCTATGATTGTGCCATTGAGCTCCTACCAGGCACATCTCCCCCTAGGGGTTGATTGTATTCATTGTCTGGACCAGAGAACCAAGCCATGAGGAAGTATGTCGATGAATCATTAAAGGCTGGTATAATCAGACCCTCTTCTTCTCCAGCAGGGGCAGGCTTCTTCTTTGTGGGGAAGAAGGATGGTTCCTTGAGACCATGCATCGACTACAGGGGACTAAACGACATCACCATCAAGAACCGATACCCTCTACCTCTCATGAAGACTGCTTTTGACCAGATTCAAGGCGCCAAGATTTTCTCCAAACTTGACTTGAGAAACGCTTACCACCTTGTCCGCATCAAGGAGGGGGACGAATGGAAGACGCCATTTAACACACCGACTGGTCACTATGAGTACTGTGTAATGCCTTTTGGTTTAACTTTTGACCCTGCAGTGTTTCAGGCATTGGTTAATGATGTCCTGAGGGACATGGTTGGACAGTTTGTTTTTGTTTACCTTGACGACATTCTGATTTATTCCCAGGATCTGGAAACTCACAGAAGTCACGTTCGGGCCATTCTCCTCCGTCTTCTTCAAAATCATCTGTTTGTCAAAGCTGAAAAGTGTGAGTTTCACACCACCACCACTTCATTCCTATGATTCATCATTTCTCCAGACCAAGTCATTGAAGATCCCTCCAAAGTCAAGGCAGTCTTGGAATGGCCTTCTCCTACCGATCACAAACAACTTCAAAGGTTTGTGGGGTTTGCTAACTTTTACAGACGTTTCATCAGAAATTATATCCTCGTAGCAGCCCCTCTCAATGCTCTCATATTGTCTAAGACCAAGTTTGTATGGAACGAGTTGGCAGATAGAGCTTTTGTCAAGCTCAAAGGTTTATTTACGTCTGCTCCTGTTCTACGGTCCCCTAACCCCGAAAAACAGTTCATAGTGGAGGTCGATGCCTCTAACATTGGGGTTGGAGCAATCCTAAGCCAAAGAAGTTCTGATGATCGTATTCACCGATGTGCCTTCTTTTCTAGGACTTTGTCCCAAGCAGAACGCAATTATGATGTGGGGGACCGAGAACTGCTGGCAGTCAAGTTGGCTCTCGAGGAGTGGAGGCATTGGCTAGAGGGGGCTAAGGAACCGTTTCTTGTTTGGACAGATCATAAGAACCTGGAGTACCTGAGATTAGCAAAGCGCCTTAATCCCAGGCAGGCAAGGTGGGCTTTATTTTTTGGAAGGTTCAACTTCTCTCTGTCTTTCAGACCTGGAATCAAAAATGGCAAACCAGATGCCCTGTCCAGAATACAGGAACCCTCCGAGTCACAAGTCTGGGGAGGATGAGTTTATTCTCCCAGAATCAGTGAGACTCTCTGTCACCATGTTGGAGTTGGAAGGAGAGGTTAGAGATGCCACCAAAGACCTCCCTATCCCAACTTCATGCCCACCTGACCGGTGTTTTGTCCCGGAGCGCCTTGTACCCAAGGTACTTCATGCCATAATTCACGTTTGTTCTGTCATCCTGGTATCAGCAGGACGTTGCAGATGGTCCGGACTCAGTTTTGGTGGCCATCTCTTGTAAAAGATGTTATAGATTACGTCACGGCCTGTACGCAGTGTTCCCAAGCCAAGTTGTCCCGTCGCCCTCCTGCTGGACTCTTACATACACTATCTATTCCTCCTCGTCCCTGGTCACACATAGCCATGGACTTCGTGACAGGTTTGCCAGTTTCTAATGGCTTCAGAGTTCTGCTAACTGTCATTGACAGGTTTTCAAAGATGGTTCACCTTGTCCCTCTCAAGAAGTTGCCTTCAGCCAAGGAAATGGGGGACATTTTGGCACGTGAGGTTTTTCACCTACACGGCATACCCACAGACATTGTCTTGGACAGAGGGTCCCAGTTCGTGTCACGTTTCTGGAGAGAGTTTTGTTCCTTGCTGGGTATTACAGTCAGTTTGTCCTCAGGATTTCACCCACAGTCTGATGGATAAACTGAAAAAGCCAACCAGGAGGTGGAGACCAAACTTCGTGCACTGTGAGTCAGACGCAACAAAATGGTTTCAAAATTTACCCTGGGTTGAATATGCTGTCAACACCCTCCCGGCTAGTGCCACGGGGTTATCCCCTTTCCAAGTTGTGTTTGGTTTTCAGCCACCCTTGTTCACAGTCCAGGAGAAAGAAGCTGAGGTTCCTTCTGCTCAGGCTGCGGCTCTAAGATGTCAGCGCATCTGGAGAAACGCAAGAAGGTCCATGATCAGGATGTCGGAGCTGCAGGCTGTCCACCATGGACCACCCGCTTCTGGTTGACTCCCGTAAGCTGGCACCTCGTTTTGTGGGACCTTTTCTCATATCCAAGATCATCAATCCTGTGGCTGTTCGTTCACGTCTGCCTCGCGCCATGAGAGTTCATCCTACCTTTCACGTGTCCCGGATCAAGTCCTATGTGGTGTCCCGTCTCGGGCCCACCTCCGGGCCCCTCCGGGCCACCTGCCCGGCTTCTTGCTGATGGCCCGGTCTACAGTGTCCGGCGCATCATCCTGTCCAGATGGCAGGGACGTGGCATATGTTACCTGGTGGACTGGGAGGGCTATGGTCCTGACGAGAGGTCCTGGATTCCTGCACGATTCATCGTGGACAAAACCCTCATCCGGGATTTCCATCGCCTCCATCCTGATCAGCCTCGTGGTCCGTCCGGAGCCAGACCTTGAGGGGGGGGGTACTGTTATGATTCTGCCCGTCTGCCTGCTCTGCTCTCACTCATGCAATCAACTCATCTGCTTCACCTGTCTGCTGCTGCGTTGCTGTGCAATCACTGTCATGCCACACACCTGTGGAGCTGCAGTTAAATAAAGCCCTCTGACAGGCAGACGGTGCCAGATTTTCGAAAACATTTGTGAGTAGTTATCCAGCGTTCCTTCCTGACTGATCTCGTTCTCTGACCTTGCCTTGCCTCACAGATTTTGCCTTCCTGCCTGCCCCTTGTCTGACGGATTGGATTTCTGGATTTCAACTCTGTTTTCTGCCTCGGGTTTCATGCCTCTGCCTGCCCCTTGTCTGACGCCTCTAGCTCTGGAACTCGACTCTGTTTCTGTCCCTGGATTTACGCCTCAGCCAAGCCACTGGTTTATTCAGCCTGAGCCTGCCTGGCTCTCAAGTCCGCCTGGAATTATTGTCAACAGGACAATTGCAGCTCTCTGTGTTCCGGTCACAGCTTCAGCTGATTCCCAGGAGGATGTGGATCAGTCGGCAATCAGACTTCAGTCTGTTGGATTCTTCCTCATTAACTGTCTGGATCACATCCTCTTCTGGATTCTGTGCCTCCTTCCCAGACTGAGAAGGTTAGTGGCTTTATCTAACTCTTTGCAAGTCCTGAGTTTTATTCAGCCACTAACTCGTCTCTCTGTCCACAGTGATTCGTGGAAGCTGACTGCTGCTCTCCTGCTTTCTGATTCTGAGTTACTGAATAAACCTTTTAACTTTTCACTTTGTGTTTGGCTGAATTTGGGTTCTCTGTCTCAGACCATGATACAGGGATGGATGGATGGATGTTAAAAAAATTCTGTGGCATGAGCATTGCAATTCTAAAGGCGTTAGAAGAACTGCACGTATGCACCACTGCTGCTTTTCTGGTAGTGCACATTAAATATCATACTAGTGACCCGATTATAAAGTTAGTAACCCACACCATGATCTGCACATACTCCTGCACCAATAAAGATTCATTCCCTTGTCGTGCTGAAAATAGTTGGAGTGGCTGAGACAGCTTCCATCTCCTGAGTCATTCAACCAGTAATTATTTGACCTCTTGAGGGTGCTCCCGCACATATAACACATTGAACATTCAGCCAAAGATGGTGAAGGTAAAAAGACAAACTTACACAGTAGTGTACTTCGAGTATTACAGTCTTTGGCCCAATACACATGCAGTATATGTAACATATGATTTACATACTTCTAACCCTACACAACATTTGACTTTTTATGGTTATGATCTGCATTTGTATAGTGATTTATCAAGTTTGAGGACTTCAAGCATTTTACACTACAATCAGTCATCCAGTTCATACATACATTCACGCACTGACACTGACAGAAACAGGGCTGCCATACAATCAGCGCCACCGGGTCCTCTGACCACCATCAGCAGGCAAGGAGGGTGAAGTGTCTTGCCCAAAGACACAACGACTGGGACGGATAGAACGACAACCCACTGGTTACAAGACAAACCCCTACCACCTAAGTCACCATTTTTAGAAAATGTGCTTCATTTCTCATATTTGTACCCCTGTAAAAGGCATTTTTAACCCTCTCAGTGTACATAGCGTAATGGGAAACATTGTAAGCACAGCTTAAGAAAGTTGGAATCAAAAGTTACTTCTTAGAGCAGCACAAGAAGGAAATGTATTCATCTTTGTACTTTCTCATATAGAACAATTACAGGAGTACAGTGAATGTCTAATTTGGAGAACCTATTGCTTTGCTGAAGTTTAAATTGTAAAGTTGAAATGTAATAATAGACACTGACTGAAGTGATTATCACTGTTTCATTACCGTAACATACATTTCAGTTTGTGCATTAAAGGGATAATAAAAAAGTCTAACTTGAAGTTGTCTGTAACCTTAACTGCTAAGGAAATGTTTAAGGTTTTAGCAAAAGTTTTGCCAAAATACACCTACAAACGGAACGGTTTATTCAGTAAATTGTAGTTAAACAATCAAGTTGTTTAATGTTTTAATCCTGTTCTTTACCATCATCCTGCCAGAGACTGCAAATGAAAATAAGCTTTTATGGCTAAGTCTGCCACATTTACACAGTAAACTGACTTATGTTATTCTATTTATGTGCGTTTTCCCTTTTTAAATAAATAAACTAACTAAACAGGACTCTAAAAGCCACTAGAATAAAGTTCAGTGGTGATTCTAATGCAATATTCCATCATTTAATATATAAATTGAGCCACAGAGCCACTTGTGGTTCTGGGGCTGCAGGTTGCAGACCCCTGATATAGCACATAAATACTGTGTTCCTATCTCAATACGGCTAATTAATTGTTAAAGTAAAACTGTAAAGGGAAAAAATAAAATTGGTACCAGGGACCAATCAGTTATGGTTTCCGTGCCAGTGCATATCATCATAAGAAGCTGATTTAGTGTTACAGTACAGGGGCCATAACAGGGTCCAGGACCAGTTCAGGGGAATCGGGAATGGCCCCTGTTGGCCCCTGTTTAAAACTGCCCATGTTGGATAAAGCATGTAAACTCATGGTAAAAGTTAACTTATTCTCTAATTTAAGGCTCATTTTAAACAACGTCTGATGGGAAATTGAATCTATCATTAATCTCAGTGAAAAAGGCCAACTTTAATGTTTCAGTTAGGTTTTTAGTATTAATATTTTTTTATTTGAGGGTATAGGCTTGTAACAAGTGAAAGGAAAGTATTGGGAGCATTGTGCTCAAATATGCTTGAAAACACCCAGATCAAACGGATTCATCACTACAATAACCTTGCAATAGGGTTTGCTGTCCAGTTTTGCTTTCTGAAATTCAGTCCGTCATTGATGTTTTTCCTTCCCAGAAGTCTGTGCCTTGCAGTGCACATACATTTATTCAACCCCTCCTGCTGCCAGTATTGATCAAGCTCTCCACTGGTGGCAACACAATTCTGTTGCGCAGTTCAGTCAGGTTTCAGAGCTCATCATAGCACTGAAACAGCTCTGCTGAAAGTCACTAATGATATTCGTATGGCCTCAGATAATGGACTTGTGTCTGTTCTGGTTCTGTTAGATCTCAGTGCTGCATTTGATACAGTCGATCATAATATTCTCTTAAAAAGGCTGGAATATGCTGTAGGGATCAGGAGAACAGCGCTAGGCTGGTTTAAATCTTATTTGTCTGACAGATTCCAGTTTGTTCATGTAAATGATAAATCATCTTTAAACTCCAGGGTTAATTGTGGAGTACCACAGGGTTCGGTACTTGGGCCAATTCTCTTTACTATATATATGCTTCCAATTGGTAAAATTATCAGGCAGCATAGGATAAATTTTCACAGTTACGCTGATGATACTCAGCTTTACTTATCCATAAATCATGATGAGCCCAACCAGTTAGATAGACTACAAGCATGTCTTGAAGACATAAAAACTTGGATGACTTTACATTTTCTGCTTCTAAATTCAGACAAGACAGAAGTTGTCGTCTTTGGACCGGAGTCTTTGAAAAAGAAACTGTCATTTAAATCCCGTATTAAACAGGTTTCTAGGATTTCCTTCTTTCACCTCCGGAACATTGCCAAAATTAGAAATATCCAGTCCAGGAGTGACGCTGAAAAACTAGTCCATGCATTTGTTACTTCAAGGCTGGATTATTGTAATTTCATTACTATCAGGATGTCCACAAATTGCAGTTAAAAGCCTTCAGCTGATTCAAAATGCTGCAGCAAGAGTTCTGATGAAAATTAAAAAGAGAGATCATATTTCTCCTATTTTAGCTTCCCTTCATTGGCTCCCTGTTAAATCCAGAATAGAATTAAAAATTCTCCTCCTCACATATAAAGCCCTTAATGATCTAGCTCCATCATACATCAGAGATCTGATTGTTCCATATGTTCCTAACAGAGCACTTCGTTCTCAGACTGCAGGTTTACTGGTGGTTCATAGAGTCTCTAGAAGTAGAATGGGAGGCAGATCCTTTAGTTATCAGGCTCCTCTCCTGTGGAACCAGCTTCCAGTTTTAGTCTGTGAGGCAGACACCCTGTCTACTTTTAAGGCTAGGCTTAAAACTTTCCTTTTTGATAAAGCTTATAGTTAGAGTGGCTTAGGTTATCAGGGAGGGAGCCTTCCTCCCTCCCTGTTGGATGGAGTAAGGGGGAGTTAGGTTTAGCCTAAACCGGCTCAGTTTTGGTTGAGGTGCAAACACACCCTCCATTTCTGCTACCTGTATGACCCCTTCTCTTTTCCAATGGTTATAATCAGTCTGACAGAGAGAGGTATCCCAATCGTTGTGGTTTTTAGGATTAACAATGGCCATCAGTGGGCTCTAGATG